>NW_027202838.1:0-1200000 GCF_024711535.1 Dipodomys merriami | reverse complement strand
TTCCAGCTCTAGTTTCATTCTTTTTATTGTTGTTGGTGGTGGTCGTGGGGCCCGAACTCTGGGCCTGGGCGCTGTCCCTCAGCTCTTCAGCTCAAGGCTAATGCTCCACCACTTGGGCCACAGAGCTACTTCCCATTTTCTGATGTTTTTTTTAAATTGGAGATAAGAGTCTCATGGAATTTCCTACCCAGTCTGGCTTTGAACCATGATCCTCAGATCTCAGTCTCCTTAGTAAGTAGGATTATAGGTGTGAGACACTGATGCTCGGCTAGTTTCATTTTTCTATTCTTCTTCTTGTTTAGTGGGTTGTGGAGTTTAAATTCAAGGCCTGGGAATTGTCCTTCAGCTTTGGTGCTCAAGACTAGCACTCTACCACTCTAGGTACAGCTCCATTTCTAGTTTTTTGGTGCTTAATTGGACTGTCACAGACTTTCCTTCCTAGGCTGGCTTTGAACCTTGATCACTGAGAGGTAGAGCTACAGGCATGAGCCACTGGTACCTGGCTCTCAGTTTTGTTTAGTTTTTCTTTTTTCTTTGTCAGTTGTGGGCTTGAACTCAGGCCTGGGTGCTGTCCCTGAGCTCTTTAGCTCAATACCAGCACTCTGTCACTTTGAGCCACAGCTCCACGTCCAGTTTTTGAGTGATTAATTGGAAATAAGAGTGACCTGGAGATTTTTCTGTCTGAGCTGGCTTTGAATCAAAATCCCCAGATCTCAGGGCTGGGAAGGTGGCTCAGTGGTAGAGCGCTTGCCTTGCATGCACGAGGCCCTGGGTTCGATTCCTCAGCACCACATAAGCAAAAAGAAAAAAAACCACAAGTGGAGCTGTGGCTCAAGTGGTAGAGCGCTAGCCTTGAGCTGAAGAGCTGAGGGACAGCACCCAGGCCCAGAGTTCAGGCCCCACAACCGGACCCCCCCCCCCAAAAAAAAAAGAATCCTCAGATCTCAGCCTCCTAAGTAACTAGGATTACAGGCATGAGTCACTGGCATGCGGCTCTTTTTTTTTTTTTTTTTTAACCTCCAGCTATTATCAAATTGCCCTCTAGAATTTTTTTTTTTTTTTTTTTTTTTTTTTTTGGCCTGGACACTGTCCCTGAGCTTCTTTTGCTCAAGGCTAGCATTTTCCACTTGAGCCACAGCACCAATTCTAGCTTTTTCTGCTTATGTGGTGCTGAGGAATGGAACCCAGGGCTTTGTGCATGTTAGGCAAGCACTCATTCCCAGCCCGCCCTCTAGATTGTTTGCAAATTGAATTTCCCCACAGTGTCACAAGTCTTTCATATCTCATGTACCAGCAGGCTCTGTGGTGACAGGGCAGGAAAATAGGTAACAAGGGGTTTCAGAGGTTGAGTTCAAGTTTGTCCTGCCCTTCAATATTTTGAACCATGAGAAGAAGCAAAATATGGACCAAGTTAACAATTTAGGTGTTAGATAACACCATAGTGCTGAATAACTGGTAACTGGAGGGGACTAATTGTTGTTCACTAACAGTAAGAAGTCAGGGAGAGTTAGAATGAATTTATGGAAGAATGGGAAGTAGAACAAAAGGATAAATCTAAATGTTAAGTCATGTGTTTGTGTGTATGTGTGTGCCAGTACTGGACCTTGAACTTGGGCTTGATGTTGTCTTGGAGCTCAAGGCCAACACTCTATCACGGTGAGCCACAGTACCACTTCTGGTTTTGTAGTGATTAATTGGAAATAAGAATCTCATGGATTTTCCCGCCCAGGCTGACTTCTATGTGTCATTCTCAGATCTCAGCTTCCTGAGTAGCTAGCTCAGTTTACTGAGCCACTAGTGCTCAGATTTTTTTCTCTTTCATTTCTTTTCTTTTTTCTCTTTTCCTTCCTTCCTTCCTTCCTTCCTCCCTTCCTTCCTTCCTTCCTTCCTTCCTTTTTTTGTTGGTTGTGGGGCTTGAACGCAGGGCCTGAGTGCTGTCCCTGAGCTTTTCTGCTCAAGGCTAGCACTCTGCCAGTGGAGACACAGTGCCACTTCCAGCTTTTTCTGTTTATATGAAACTGAGGAATTGAACCCAGGGTTTCATGCATGCTAGGCAAGCACTCTACCACTAAGCCACATTCCCAGACCTCAACACTCTTTTATATATCTATTTGTCCATAACACCCTTGAAGATTGCTGTCCCAATTTTATGACTAAGAATATAATAAAGAGGCCAGGCATTAGTGGCTCATGCCTGTAATCCTAGCTATTCAGGAGGTTCAGATCTGAGGATTGCGGTTCAAAGCCAGCCTGGGCAGGAAAGTCCGTGAGACGCTTATCTCCAATAAACCACTCAGAAAACCTGAAGTGGCTCAGTGGCTCAAGTGGTAGAGTGCTAGCCTTGAGCTGAAGAGCTGAAGGACAGTGTTTAGGCGCAGAGTTCAAGCCCCATGACCGACAAAAAAAAAGAAAACAAGAGTTGGGCATGGTGCCACATACCTATAATCCCAGCACTTTGGGTGGCTGAGGCAGGAAGATCATGAATTCCAGACCAATTTGAGCTAAAAAAAAAAATACAGACACTATTTAAATGAAATGTCTATGTGCCAACAGCTAGAATGTTACTCAAGACTAAAGGCAGGGCTGGGAATGTGGCTTAGTGGTAGAGTGCTTGCCTAGCATGCATGAAGCTCTGGGTTCAATTTCTCAGTACCACATACACAGAAAAAGCCAGAAGTGATGCTGTGGCTAAAGTAGTAGAGTGCTAGCCTTGAACAAAAAGCCCAGGCCCTGAGTTCAAGCTCAGGATTGGAAATATACAATATATATATTTATACTATATATATTATATTATATACTACATAATATATATATAGTAAGGCTGGGCACTGGTGGCCCACACTTGTAATCCTAGCTACTCAGGTGGCTGGGATCTGACAATCACAATTTGAAGCCAGCCTGGGCAGTAAAGTCCATGGGAATTATCTTCAATAGCCACGAAAAAGCCAAAAGTGGACCTGTGGCCCAAGTGGTAGAGTGCTAGCCTTGAGCAAAAAGCCCAGGTTCTGCATTCAAGCCCCAGGACTGGCACCCAATAGTAACAACAAAAAGGTTAAAGGTAAGCCCTTGGCTCTAAGCATTAATACCTCCCTGGACAAGGGATAATCTTGTAAAGTATGTTTAACACATGAACTGTGAAAACCTGGAGCTAGTTGATTCTTCCCTTCTCTCCATTCTCAGGGTCCGGCCTCATACCTGCACTGATCTTCTGGACCTTCAGTGGGATCCTACTGGTGGTGGACACAACTGGAAAACTGAATTTCATCTCCCGCTACCGGATTCAAGTTGGCAAGAATGAACCTGTAAGTGTCACTATGGTTCCTGTAGGTCAGAGCCCAGAAAGTAGAAGCTGAGAATCATTGCCTCTGGCTCAGGGACCACAGTCAATTGGAGCCAAATAGCTTTCTCCAAGGCTCCTTCAATTTAGGAGGTTAGAAAGAGGAAGCCTGGAATCCCAGCTACTCAGGAGGCTGATATGTGAAGATCAAGGGTCGAAGCCAGCCCAAGCGCACACACCACTCAGCTACAGGCCAGTCGAAAGCAATGTCCTGGTCTCCCAACCCCCATCCCAGGCTCTGTGCCATACAGAGCTGCTACACAAAATGGTGTGGTCATATTAGAAATGCTGGGCACTGGCAACTCAGACCTGTAATCTTAGCTACTCAGGAGGCTGAGATCTGAGGATCGTAGTTCTTGCCTAGGCAGGAAAGTCCATGGGACTCTTATCTTCAATTGGCCACCAAAAAGAGCCACAAGTAGAACTGTGGCTCAAGTGGTAGAGTGCTAGTCTCGAGCAAAAAAAGCTCAAGGACAGCACCCAAGCCCTGAGATCAAGTCCTAGGATCAGAACAAAAGAATGGGAGGATATAGGTGCTATGTGTAGAACCAAGAGGAAGGCAGGCTCAGACAGAGAATAAAGGCTGCTAGGGGCAGTTTCCAAAAGCAGGAACATTACAAATGTGCCAATGGCCATAACTGTACCCAGGGCTGGGAAGCAGTCAGGAGCTGCAAGCTATGCCAAGTCATCTCTCCCAGAATCCATCCTTGAATAGATCTTCTTCTCCAGAAAGAAAAGATCTACTCTTTTTTTTTTTTTTTTCGTATGTGCCAGTCTTGGGGCTTGAACTCAGGGCCTGAGCATTGTCCCAGAGCTTCTTTTTGTTCAAGGCTAGCACTTCTACTGCTTGAGCCACAACTCCACTTTTGGTAGTTAATTGGAGATAAGGGTATTACAGACTTTCCTGCCTGGGCTGGCTTTGAACTGTGACTCTCAGATCTCAGCCTCCTGAATAGCTACTGGTGCCTGACAAAGATCGACTTCTCACGCATCTTCTTTTCTCCCCTCTGGCAGGTGGACCCTGTGAAACTACGTCAGTCTATCTACACAGTTCTTTTCAATCAATATGTCATCACTTGCCCCATGCTGGTCGCCCTCTATCACTTGCTCAAATTGTGGGCAGACCCCTGCCACCGAGAGCTACCTACTTTCTACCGGTTCCTCCAGGAACTGGCAGTCTTCATCATAATAGAGGAAGTTCTGTTTTATTACTCACACCGGTAAGCACAGCTGGTACCTTGCCCTACCGACTGCTCACCAATCCACAGGAAATCTGTGGCCTCTGAACTGTAGTTCAACATCTTCTAGCCTCGTCTTCCACTAAATGGTTTATAGGAAGACAATGATATATCTGATAACTGACAACCTGAGACAATTAACCAATGTCCAGAAAAGAAAACAGCTTCACTAGTTGCCTTAGGGTTCATGCCTGTTATCCTAACTACTCAGGTGGCTCAGATCTGAGGATCCTGGTTTGAAGCCAGCCCGGGCAAAAAGGTCTATGAGACTCATCTTTAATTAGCCACCAGAAAGCTCTAAGTGGTAGAGTGCTAGCCTTAAGCAGAAAAGCTCAAGGACAAAGCCAAGTGCCCGTGGCTCATGCCTGTAATCCTAGCTACTGAGGAGGCTAAGATTTGAGAATCACAGTTCAAAACCAGCCCAGGCAGGAAAGTCTGTGAAACTCTTATCTCCAAAAAAAAAAAAAAAAACCCCACCATAAAATGGGAAGTGGTGCTGTAGCTCAAGTGGTAGAGCCCTCCTTGAGCTGAAGAGCTGAGGGGCAGTGCCCAGGCTCAGAGTTCAAGCCCCACAACTGACAAAAAGAAAAAGAAAAAGAAAAAAAAAGCTCAAAGACAGCGCCAAGGCCCTGAGATCAAGCCCCATAACTGACCAAATAACAACAATAACAACAAACCAAAACAAAAAAGTAATTTCTCCATTTGTGTGGGAGGAGGGGAAGTCTCACATTTATTTCCTTATTCTGCACATGACTCCTATTTCACAGCTGCTATATAGTATTTAATTTTAATTTTTTTGGGGTCCAGTCGTGGGGTCTGAACCTGGGACTGGGCGCTGTCCTTCAGCTCTTCAGCTCAAGGCTAGTGCTCTACCACTTGAGCCACAGCACCACTTCCGGCTTTTTTCTTTTTGCTTATGTGGTGCTGAGGAATCGAACCCAGGGCCTCAGGCAAGCAAGGCAAGTGCTCTACCACTGAGCCACCTTCCCAGCCCCTGCTATATAGTATCTTAGAGAGGTAAAGTTATTTACCTCAAGGTACATAGCCTAAGGGTGGGGTCCAAATGGGAGAGCTAGAGTGAGCACCAAACCAATGGGTTTTAAATGTTCCACAAAAGCCAGGTCTAGTGGCTCAATGCTTGTAATCTTAGCTACTCAGAAAGCTGAGCTCTGGGGCTGGGAAGGTGGCTCAGTGGTAGAGTGTTTGCCTTGCATGCATGAGACCCTGGGTTTGATTCCTCAGCACCACATAAGCAGAAAAGGCCGGAAGTGGCGCTATGGCTCAAGTGGTAGAGTGCTAGCTTTGAGCTGAAGAGCTCAGGGACAGTGCCCAGGCCCAGAGTTCTGGCCCCATGACTGGCAAAAAAAAAAAAAAAAGAAAGAAAGCTGAGCTCTGAGGATCATGGTTCAAAGCTAACCCCAGCAAAATTTGGAAATGGAAGTATAGCTCAAATGGTGGAGTTAGAAAAAGCCAAGTGAGAGCAGGAGACCCTGAGCGCCAGCCCCAGGGCTAGCACACACATTCCACACATGTAATTTATTTATTTTTTATTCTTGTGTGCCAATCCTGGGGCTTGCACTCAGAGCCTCATGCTCTCACTTGGCTTTTTCAGTCAAGGCTGGTGCTCTACCATTTGAGCCATAACCCTACTTCAGACTTTTTTTTGCTGGTTAAAGAGTCTCGTGGACTTTTTCTGCCTGCGATAGCTTTGAATATTGATCTTCATAACTCATCCTCCTGAGAAGTTAGGATTACAGGTGTGAGCCACCAGCATCTAGATACCTTTTATTTTTTTTGGGGGGGGTAAAAATACTGTACAGAGGGGTTATAGTTACACAAGCAAGGTAATGAGTATATTTCTTTTGTTGTTGTTGTTGGTCCTGGGGCTTGAACTCAGGGCTTGGGCGCTATCCCTTAGCTTTTCAGCTCAAGGTGAGTGCTCTACCGCTTGAGCCACAGCACCACTTCTGGTTTTCTAATGCTTTATTGGAGATGAGTCTCATGGACTTTCCTGGCTGGCTTTGAACTGTGATCCTCAGATCTCAGACTCCTGAGTGGCTAGGATTACAGGCATGAGCCACTGGCGCCCAGCTATGAGTACATTTCTTTTTTTTTTTGGGGGGGGTGTCCGGTTGTGGGGCCTGAACTCTGGGTCTGGGCACTGTCCCTCAGCTCTTCAGCTCAAGGCTAGCGCTCTACCACTTGAGCCACAGCGCCACTTCCGGCTTTTTTCTTTTTGCTTATGTGGTGCTGAGGAATCGAACCCAGGGCCTCAGGCATGCAAGGCACACGCTCTACCACTGAGCCATCTTCCCAGCCCCTATGAGTACATTTCTTATCAAGCATTGTTGCCTCCTCCTTTGTTTTCCCCCTACCATCCCTTCCCTCCCACCTCCACAACTACCCCCAGACCCTCCCCCCCCACAATTTGTAAAGTTTGTTTTCAACATCGTGTCTTGTACATCTCATTGTTACAATGGGTCAACCTGTATCCCAATTTAAGCATTTTGTTTTTTCCCTTCCCCTCCCCGAATAAGAGAAGTGTATATACAAGATGCAGGGCACCGACATCAAATACAGTGAGTGAAAACAGGGGTTATACTATGGGTGAGGAACATACAAAGAAACAAAAGAAAATCATATTGTACACTATAAATATGTTAGAAACAACAGCAAGAAAGAAAAAAAATGTGTCCCTATCATGGGGTTCGTTTTGCTTAACATCATCTTATCTGGTCATATGTACATAGCTTTTGACCTTTTCTCCTTGTCCTACACGTGTACTAATTATTGCAAATAAGAGAACCCATGGGTAGAGAGCTTTGATTTTTGAATCAGGGAGGCTGAAAGAGTAATCTACAGATTATTAACTAGATTTCACCCCCCCACTCCACAGGCTCTTTCACCACCCAACATTCTACAAGAAAATTCACAAGAAACACCATGAGTGGACAGCCCCCATTGGCATGATCTCTTTGTATGCCCACCCCATAGAACATGTGGTGAGTAGAGGTGGAAAGTCTTTCTAGAGCTGGGCGCTGGTGGCTCACGCCTGTAATCCTAGCTACTCAGGAGGCTGAGATCTGAGGATCACAGTTCAAAGCCAGCCTGGGCAGGGAAGACTGTGAGACTCTGATCCCCAATAAACCAGCAGAAAACTGGAAGTGGCACTGTAGCTCAAGTCGTAGAGCGCTCGCCTTGAGCTGAAGAGCTGAGGGACAGCGCCCAGGCCCAGAGTTCAAGCTCCACAACTGACCAAAAAAAAAAAAAAGTCTTTCTAGAAAGTCTGATGGTCCCAACCACCTTCCCTAAGATCTACAGATAATCACACCATTTTCTTTCCCATTAACTAGCTCCTAGGCCAGGCTAGGCTAGGTACCTTAACACCAATGAGGTCACTTACCTTTTCCAATAAATTTTTAGGCTTTTTGTTTTGGGTGCCAGTATTGGGGCTGGAACTCAGGGTCTAGGTGCTAGACCTGAGCTTTTTTTTGGCTCAAGGCTGGTGCTCTACCTCTTTGAGCTTCAGCCAACCCCAAGCACTAAAGTCTTTGAGACTCTTTTCTTTTTTCTTTTATTTTTTATTTTATTTTATTTTTGGGTCCAGTTGTGGGGCCTGAACTCTGGGCCTGGGCGCTGTCCTTCAGCTCTTCAGCTCAAGGCTAGCACTCTACCACTTGAGCCAAAGTGCCACTTCCAGCTTTTTTCTTTTTGCTTATGTGGTGCTGAGGAATCGAACCCAGGCCCTTGAGCATGCAAGGCAAGCGCTCTACCACTGAGCCACCTTCCCAGCCCTGAGACTCTTTTCTTAGGGGAGGAGGGTGGTGGGCAATCCTGGGGCTTGAACTCAGGGTCTGGGCACTGCTGTCCCCAAGCTTTCTTGCTCAAGGCTAGTGCTTGAGCCACAGCTCCCTTTCCAACTTGTTTTTGAGTAATTTATTGGAGAAATGAGTCTCACAGACTTTTCTACCTGGACTGGCTTTGAACTTCAATCTTTAGATCTCAGCCTTCTGAGTAGTGAGGATTGCAGGCATAAGCTACCAGCACCTGACTTGTCATAAGACTCATCTCCGATCTTCTAGCGAAAGTTGAAAATGAAGTGTCTGAGCTAGAAAAAGCCAAGAGAGGGTGCTCTACTTCTGGCTTTTTATTGGTTACATTGAAGAGTCTCATGAACTTTCCTGGCCAGGCTGGCTTTGAAACGTGATTCTCACTCAGATCTCAGCCTCCTGGGTAGCTAGGATTATAACTGTGAGTCATTGGCACCAGGCCATCTGCTTGACTTATTTTTTCCCCCAAGGTTGGTGCTCTACTGGTTAATTGGAGCTAATAGTCATGGACTATTCTGCCCTAGCTGAACTTGAACCCCGCCCAGCCTCCTGAGTAGCTAGGATTACAGTGCCCAGCCAACTTGATATAATGACAAAGTGGAGGCATTAATAACTCATCCCAAGTTAGATCAAGGTCCTAAAACTCAAGCTTTTTCTTATTTGAGTCTCCTCCAGCTCCCTCAGCTGTGCCTGGAATAATTATTTTTTATTTTATTTATTTTTTGGTCAGTCATGGGGCCTGAACTCTGGGCCTTGACGCTGTCCCTCAGTTCTTCAGCTCAAGGCTAACGCTCTACCACTTGAACCACAGCGCCACTTCCGGCTTTTTTCTTTTTTGCTTATGTGGTGCTGAGGAATCGAACCCAGGGCCTCAGGCATGCAAGGCAAGTGCTCTACCACTGAGCCACCTTCCCAGCCCCTCATTATTCTTCTTGCAGGTTTCCAATATGCTGCCTGCCATAATGGGTCCCTTAGTCATGGGCTCCCATCTGTCCTCCATCACTGTGTGGTTTTCCTTGGCCATAATCAACACTATCATCTCCCATTGTGGCTACCACCTGCCCTTCCTGCCTTCCCCTGAATTCCACGACTACCACCATCTCAAGTAAGCCCTACCCCCACCCAAATATATGTGTGTGTGTGTGTGTGTGTGCGCGCGCGCACCAGTACTGGGGCTTGAATTCAGGGGCTTCATGTTCTCCTATGGCTTTTTCACTCAAGGCTGAGCCTCTAGCACTTGTGATATACCTCTATTTCCAACTTTTTTGGGGACTAATTAATTGTAAAAATGTATATCTCAGATCTGTCTGCCCAGGCAGGCTTCAAACCATGATCCTCAGATCTCAGCCCACGAGCCATCAGCAACCAGCTAAAGATGATTTTTCAAGTGTGGTCTAGGAACTTCCTAGTTAAGTCTCTGCAGAGCCTTATCCAAAATGCAGGCTTTTGAGTTCCATTCCAAATGTGCTGAATTGAAGTAGCTGTGAGAGCAAAGCCTGGAAATCTGTATTTCCATGTGTGCCAAGGTGTTTGATACAAGTGGGGGTCATTGAACCATCTCTAAGAAGCCTAGTTCTGTCAGAGGTTCTCAAACTTACAAGCATCAGAATCACAATTGATTCTACCAGTCTGGAGTGGCTCCAGTGTTAAGAATTCTCCAAGTAAGCCAGGCACTGGTGGCTCATGCCTGTAATCCTAGCTACTAAGGAGGCTGAGATCTGAGGATCACAGTTCAAAGCCAGCCCAGGCAGGAAAGTCCGTGAGACTCTTATTTCCAATAAACCACCAGAAAACCAGAAGTGGTACTGTGGCTCAAGTGGTAGAGTGCTAGCCTTGAGCAAAAGGAGCTAAGGGAGAGCTTCCAGGCCCAGAGTTCAAGACTCAGGACTGGCATAATAATAATGATCATAATAATAAATAATTCCCCAGGTTATGTGATGAATGTAGGCAGAATACTGGTGACTTTTTTTGATGCCTGTCTTGGGACCCGAACTCATTGCCTGGGTACTGTCCCTGAGCTCCTTCTGCTCAAGGCTAGTGCTTTACTACTTGAGCCACAGGTCCACTTTTGACCTTTTCTTCCTGGTTCTGTTTTTCCCAGTTCTGGGCCTTGAACTCTGGGCCAGGGCGCTATCCCTAAGCATCTTTTGTTCAAGGCTAGTGCTCTACCACTTGAGCTACAGTATCACTTCTGGCTTTTTCTGTGACTAACTGGAGAGTAGTCTCACCGAATTTCCCACTTGAAATGGCTTTGAACTATGATCCTCAGATCTCAGCCTCCTGAGTCACTAGGATCACAAACATGAGCTACCAGGCTAGTGATGACATTTCTGATGAAATGGAGCTCCACTATGTCCAGCCTTAGGAGTGAATCACCTCTCTTGTCTCCTCCAGGTTCAATCAGTGCTACGGAGTGTTGGGGGTGCTAGATCACTTGCATGGGACGGACAAAAAGTTTAAGCAGACCAAAGCCTATGAAAGACATGTTCTCCTGCTGGGCTTCACACCCGTGTCTGAGAGCATTCCTGACTCACCAAAAAAAGATTGAGGGGAAGGGGGAATGGGAAGGGATGGGAAGGGGAAACAAAGGAGGCAACAATGCTTGATAAGAAATGTCCTCATTACCTTTCCATGTAATTGTAACCCCTCTGTACGGTATTTTCACAATAAAAAACAATTAAAAACAAAAAAGATTGAGGGTCCTAGTGCGCTCCTGCCTGTCCACTCTACAGCAGGATTCTGGGACAGGCTGAGGTCTTAGAATTGCAATTAACGACTTGATTTCTTCAGCCACACACGAATGACGACACTGCTGGAGACAGAAGAAAGGTTGGCTTCCAGTGAAAAGGTAGGGCCAAGGTCAGGGGCAGAGCCCTCTTTTCAAATGACTGTCCTTGTCCCTATTGCACCAGAAATTGACTCAGGGGAAAACAAACAAACAAAATAGCTCCCCAGGCTGGAAACCATCCAGAGGGAAATAGAAATCATTCTGTTAGGCCCTGGTGAGTCCTTCTGGTCTCCTGTGGAAGGGCACTAGGGCTCCACCTCCAGATGAACCTTGGTGGTGGCGAAGTGGGGCTCTGCTAGGGCCAGAACACCGTTGGCAAACACATTCAAAGGCCATTATTTTGTTTTGTTTTTTCTCCAGTCCTGGGGCTTAAATCTGGGCCTGGGCACTGTCTCTGAGCTTCTTTTGCTTCAGGCTAGCACTCGACCACTTGAGCCACAGCACCACTTTAGGCTTTTTTCTGTGTATATAGGGTACTGAGAAATCAAACCCAGGGCTTCATGCATGCTAGGCAAGCACTCTACCACTAAGCCACATTCCCAGCCCACGATTACAATTCTGCCTTGCTGCACACAAATGTCCTTTCTTTTTTTCTTTTCTGTCAGTCGTGGGGCTTAAACTCAGGGCCTGGGCACTGTCCCTGAGCTAAGGTTAGCATTCTACCGCTCTGAGCCACAGCTCTACTTCGGGTTTTCTGGTAGTTAGTTGGAGATGAATCTCAGACTTTCCTGCTCAGGCTAGCTTCAAACCATGATCTTCATATCTCAGCCTCCTGAGTAACTAGGATTACCAAGTATGAGCCACAAGTACACAAGTACCTGACTTGAAGCACTTGACTGGTGGAGCTTGAACTCTGGGCCAGGGCGCTGTCCCTCAGCTATTCAGCTCAAGGCGAGCACTCTACCACTTGAGCTACAGCACCACTTCCAGTTTCTGAATGGTTTATTGGAGATAAGAGTCTCACTGACTCCTGCCCAGACTGGCCATGATCCTCAGATCTCAGCCTCCTGAGTGGCTAGGATTATGGGCATGAGCCACTGGCGCCCGGCCCGAGGCAAACATTTTAAAAAGGACATTCTTTCTATGGGCAATAAGACCCCAGAGGACTTAGCATTCTTCCCTCTGGCCCTGCTGGATGCAGATCCCTGTCCAGGATGACCTGTGCCCTCAGCTCGAAGTGCACTGAAGTACTCATAGCTGTGGATATGTATACCCATTCCCTGTTCCTACAAATCAACATCTGGAAAATTGTGTATCTTCAGTGTACTTAAGGGGTGGGGATGCACATACATAAAGACAAACAACAGAAACACTTTTCCCTTTTAGTCTATAGATTTCAAGGAAAACAGACTGTTATTTTTATTTTTTTGCTGTTGGTACTGGGGCTTGAACTCAGAGCAGAGGTACAATCACTTGCATTTCTCCTCAAGGCTGGTACTCTACCACTTGAGCCACAGCTCCACTGTCAGCTTTTGCTGGTTATTTGAAGATGAGTCTCAAGGACTTTCCTGTCCAGGCTGGCTTTGGACCATGATCCATACATCTGTCTCCTCCATAACCAGGATCACAGTGCCCAGTGCTGTTCTCCTTGGGATTGAATTTGGGGCCTGGGGCCAGTACCTGAGCTTTTATGTTCAAGATTAGCACTCTACCACTTTGAGCGATAGCACCACTTCCGGTTTTTTGGTGGTTAATTAAGAGTCTCAAGACTTTCCTGCCCAGGCTGGCTTTGAACCATGATCCTCAGATCTCAGCCTCCGAAATAGTATTATAGGAGTGAGCCCCTGGTGCGCTGCTTGTTCTCGTTTTTTTTCTTTTTTGGGGGGTTCAGTTGTGGGGCCTGAACTCTGGGCCTGGGCGCTGTCCCTCAACTCTTCTGCTCAAGGCTTGCACTCTACCACCTGAGCCACAGCGCCACTTCCGGCTTCTTTTTGCTTATGTGGTGCTGAGGAATCGAACCCAGGGCCTCAGGCATGTGAGGCAAGCGCTCTACCACTGAGCCACCTTCCCAGCCCCTTGTTCTCGTTTCTTTAGGCAGGCAATGACCTGCGCCCGCCCACAGCAGAGGGAGCTTGGCCTATCCTTTTCTGCGAATAGAATGGCCCTGAAGCTGGTAAATAAGGCTGAAGTCTCCCTGCCAACTTTGTCCATTCTAAGATACAGGTATTTGGTTGTGGGGCTTGTACTCTGGGCCTGGGTGCTGTAGCTCAGCCCTCTACCACTTGAGCCACAGCGCCACTTCCGGTTTTCTGGTGGTTAATTGAAGTCTCACTTTCCTGCCTGGGCTGGCTTTGAACCATGATCTTCAGATCTCAAGCCTCCTGAGTAGGGTTATAGGCGTGAGCCACAGGTGCCCAGCTCATTGTAATATATTCTAACCTTCATGATTGTGTCCTTGGGAGCTAAGAAGTGTTCAATGGTCTCTTTTCTAACCATTCCTGACAGGAACTTGTAGAAGTGTAGTTGAAGTCTTCTTTACTTTCCAAAGCACTCAGAAGTCCTGGATACGATCTAAAAATTTTCCTTTGACCCCTGTTGACCATTGGTGGTACCAAAGTACCTGCCCACCTGAAGGACAGGAAACCAATTGATAGGAAGTGCCATGATGTTCCAGAAGCAAAACAGTTGTGAAGCTGGGCAGAGACCACACCTCATCATTAGCGTGGAGTGTGGCTTCCTGAATCTCCTGTAAGGGTGCAGAGGCTGGCCTGGACTTCAGGTCACACTACCTAGTAGCTACTCCCTCCTTACTCCTTCCAGAAAGCCTGTTCAGAGGCAATGCCGACCCTCCACAAAGACCAGTTTTTTCCTTCTTGGCTATTTAAAATGCTTTGTTGCAGCTGGTGGAAAAGCTAGGAGCAAGAAGTGGGTAGAAAAGCTGAAATTTCACCTGTTGGACAGGTAGCTCTTTGTGGTGTCGGCTATGGCTCTCAAGTCCCACTAAGACAGAGTGAAAGGGTGTGGGGGGGTGATCAAGTGTGGAGTGCTTGCTCAAGCTGGGTGCTGGAGCCTGTAATCCTAGCTGAGATCTGAGGATCGTGGTTCAACGCCAGCCTGAGCAGGAAAGTCTGTGAGACTCTTTATTTCCAATTAACCACCAAAAGACTGGAAGTGGAGCTCTAACAAGGAAATGGAGGCATGGCTCAAGCGGTAGAGTGCCAACCACCTGTAAGTGAAAAAAGCGAAGTGAAAGCTGGGTGCTGGTGGCTCCCAATTAGAATCCTAACTACTCAGGAGGCTAAGAACTTGACTGTGGTTCAAAGCCAGCCCAGACAGTATAGTCTGTGAGGTTCTTCAATTATCCACCAGAAAACAGGAAGTGTTGCTGAGGCTCAGCAGTAGATGCTAGCCTTGAGCAAAAAAGCTCAAGGATGGCACCCAGCCCAAATCTCAAGCCTCACATCTGACATAAAAAAAAAAGGGGGGGGAGGGAGGGCACCTGGGAATGTGGCTTAGTGGTAGAGTGCTTGCCTAGCATGCATGAAGGCCTGGGTTTGATTCCTCAGTACCATACAGAGAAAAAAATGGAATTGGCTCTGTGGCTCAGATGATAGAGTGCTAGACTTGAGCAAAAGAAGCTCAAGAACAGTGCCCAGGCCCAGAGTTCAAGCCCTAGGACTTGGAGGGAGGGAAGGGAGAGGGAGGCCAAATGACAATGGGAGGTACTGAGTTCAAGCCCCAGGAAAGGTACAAAAAACAAAACCCAAGTGGATACACTAGCTGCTTTAAGGAGCACCTAGCCCAGGCAGCTCACTCCTAGCATCAGGGATCCCCAAAGTGCTCCTCTCTTTCAGCCAACTGCAGCGCCCCGGACGGGAGACCAAACAGTACGTTTGCCTTTTCAAGTTTTTATTTTTATACATTTTTTTTGTATTAAAAAGAAAAGCATAATTACCACAAATTACAAAGGACTAAAGCAGGACTAGAATAATGAATGAAATCACTTCAGCCTGGGAAGCAGATACTCTCAATAATATTAATGTTATAATACAAGCTCATTCAAGTATTTTACATTTTTTTTTTGTCCTTTTAAATGTGATATCCTAAAGCACATGGTAGATAATGTACTATGAGCGTAAGGGGGAACCTTTCTCTGCAAAGCCAGATGAGTTTTCCTCTCCAGTGAGAAATGGGCTGAAAGTTCTTATCTTCTCCACCATCAACATGGCCAGAGGAGGAGAGGATGGGGGTCTGAGGGAGAAATCAGGGACCTTTCCACACAAGTACTTTGGGGTTCCTATTCAAGAGTCCCAGATGATCCAGACTAACTCTACCCAGACTTTTGGCAACCTCTCACCCTCCTTCCCCACTTCCAGGGCCTTTCTGAGCAGCTTGCTTTCTTTTTTTTTGGGAAATCAGTCATCAGAAAAGGGAGGGGAAAAAAAAGAGCTACAATGGAACAAAACGAAAAACGTTGAACAACTTCGACATGGGGCTCAGCACCTCCACCAGAGCCCTAGGGGCCTGGGCTGGAGCAGGGTGGGACACAGCCTTCTCTTCTAGTAGTGCATTTGCTCCCAGGTGCAGGAGGGCATTGCAGAAATCTGCCCCTTGCCAGGGCCGAGGCACATGGACCTTCTGTTGGCTGTCCAAAGGTCGTTCTGTAAGGACCCACTCTGGAGAAGTAGGGGATGAATAGAGGGGGGTCTGGGCAGGGTGTTGCCTTGGGTCTCAGTTCTTCGATCCCTGTGGGAAGATGGTGAATGGGAAGTGGCCGGCCTCAAGGCCCTGCCACGCCGGGCATGCTTGTCACAGATACATCGGTCCTAAATTCAAGTGTCTTCAGAAAGTGAAGATGTAAACTACTCTTTGCAACATTAACTCCTAACATGTTACAAAAAAAAAAAAAAAAAAAGTGGGGGGGAGGGGGAAGAAAAAAGAAAAAAAAAAAAGGAAAAAGAAAAGCTCCCCACCCCCTCTCCTCAGCCTATGTTGAGATGAAATCCCCACCTGCCCACAGCTGCGGGCCTCCTCCGCCAGGGGCATCTGAAAGGCTCAGGGAGAGGATGGCAGGCTGGGCATGGGGGAAGAGCCTTCCCCCTCACCTTGACCCTTGACCCAGATCCACACAAAGGCCGAACCTGAGGTTTCAGTGGTGCTGGATATAGACTGGGGCTGATTGGCCAAAGGAAAGAAAGGGAAAACCAAAGGGAGGAAACTGGGGTTCAGGAGTCCAGTGTCTGGTACGGCATAGGGCAGGCACCAGACCAGTCAGGGAAAGGCTTCAGGTCCCAGCAGAGCCTGACTGCACGCACTCCCATAGTGAACATGGGAAGGGCACAGGTTACGCAATGAAGGACTCCCTAACAGGGGGGAAGCCCTTGGCAGCCTGGGACACTGTCTCCTTTCTCCCACTCCCAACCTGTGGGCCAACAGAGGAACCTGGTGACGAGGCGGGCCACAGAGGTTCCAGGTAACCAAGCAACAAGAACACCGGCGTTTCACTGGTGCCCAGGTCCCACGTAGGTGGAGCACCAAAGTCAGGCCTGTAACTTGACACAACCACCCCAGCGGTGTGGGTCAGTCCTTGATCACCCTTCCTGGCTTCTGATGACAAGCGGACTCCAGCCATTCCATTGTCATTTGCAGCCTGGCAGAGGCAGTCAGTGACTGGAGAAGAGAAGGCAGGTATACTCTATGTCCACATATACCTTCCTGCCATGGGGCTTCGCCGATGGGCAGGGTCTCCCCAGCTCCTCCTCGGCCTTTCTTCCCAGGCCGTGGTCTCACTCCCACATGGGCTTTTAGAGGGTGGGCAGAGATGGCTCGCAGAGGGAGGCAGGGCGAGATGCAACATGGGAAGGCCCTGGGAGGAGAATGGCACCTCTCTCTCTCCACTTTGAATGAGACAAGGCTTCCTTGAGGTCTCCGATCTTTCGGGGGGGGGGGGGGGGGACAATGTTGAGAAACAGATCCAAGCCATGGCTGCAGGGTTCACCCACCTGCCCCCTTCGGGCTGGGGGGGGGGGGAGAGGGGGGTTACGCTCAAGTGTGTTCCAGATCCAGGCCAACTCTTTCTTTCCGACAGTTTGAAGTGAACTTGGCCGTGGGGGGGGGGGGGGGGGGGGGGTTCCCAGGGTAAGATGAAGAGGGTCACGGCAGGACAGGCCTGGAGCGAGGCGACAGCAAGCAGCGCGAGGACTCGACAGTGGCAGCAGTGTACAGACAGGGGACGTCAGCTTCCAACGATGCAACGGCGGGGGAGGGGGAGGGGGAGATGGCTCGGCTACGAACCACCCCAACTCTCTTGCCTCCGGGGGGGAGGCGCTGTACATGCAACTCAGTCCAGAGAAAGATTCTAGCCAGTCCAAGCCCAGGCACATCCAGAGAAGGTGGGAGCTCTTCGGGGTCGACTCCACCGAGGAAAGCAGGCATTTGGGTTTTATTTCAGATTCCCGCTCCACAATAAGGCAACGTTTAAAAAAATATTATTTCCAAGAACGAAAACAAAACAAAAACAAATTCCAAGGAGAGGGGGCAAGACATCACTTTCTATGGATTAGGTGGGGGGGCTGTTTTCTGACTTTTTTGTGTTTTTTTTTTCTTTTTTTTTTTTAAATGGTCGATTTTTTTTTTTCCCCATTTTTCTCAAAAATGGAAAAGGTCAGAGAAAAATAAAATAAATCATCTTTCAATAGTCTTTTCTGGTATGAGCAGCGTCTCTCTGGGCTGGGGAGTAAAGGGAGCAGGGGGAGGGGGGAGGGGGGGAGGCTGAGGCCTTCCCAGCCCCCACTTTTAGATCCTTTGGTTTCCTTCTTCCCCAGAAGGTGGCAGAAGGGCGTAGAGTGGGGACAGGAGGGAGAGGACAGCATGATGGCAAGCCCCTGATGATCGTGGGGCCGGTGCTTCCGGGGCGCAGGGCACTGTCAGAGCCTTCCGTGGGACAGTACTGGGTGACGAGGCCCCATGGGCCTTCTGGTGGGCTGCATAGTTGGCTTGAGGGGGAGCAAGAGGAAGCTGTGAGTGGGGACCAGGGTTGCGGCCTCTCAGCCATGGGCAGGGCTGAAAAGTGATTTTGGTAATCCAGACAAACTATCAATAATTTAAAACTTGATATATATATATATGTATATATATATAAAAAATCTCCCCCCTTTCCCTCCCCCCTTAGAAGAAGCTCAGATGGAAAGGTCATGGAGAGAGGAGGGAATGAAGGGGTGTGTGGAGGCTCCTGCCCAGGGGTACCTCTAAGAGCCAGAATGGTGGATACACCGCTACTCAGCATAAAGGCCCATCCAAATAACTCCAGGCCTGTCCCTTCTCTGTCCCCTCTCCTGGGACTGGGCACCCCCACGGACCTTCGCCCACCCCACCCCGTCTCCCCCCAAACCCCAGGGCTAGGGGCTTTTCACTTTCCCAAAGTCTGAGTGTCCGAGTGCTGGCTTGTCCATTTGGCATCTTCCCGGACAGGCTGGCCAGTAGGTGGTAGAAGGGATTGGCTGATCATAGATGCAGGCCTGCTGGAAGACTGGGAGGGGCACCGCTTCCTGCTCTCACCGCCGCCACCGCCGCCACCTGCTACCACGGGGTGTCGCTTGTGGTTGCCCTCTTCACCCATAGGAGGCTGCAACAGAGGAGAGAGTCGCACGTGACCAAAGCCCCCTCCAGGGCTGTCTACAGACCTAGTTTCTACCTCTCAATGTAGATCATCAATAGTTTTGGCCTTAAAAACCAATTTCCAACTACTAAGCATCTTTTTCTATGCCAACATTATACTATTTTACGTGTATTTATTCTCTCACAGCCGTCATACCACCCCTTTGATGTGGATATAATTATGCGATTTTCTAGGCGAGGAAACAGACAGAGAAGTAATTGGCAAAGATAAAATTTAGATCCACCTCCCTCACAAGACCAGGCTTTTATCCATTCACATTTCAACTCTCCTTTTGAGAATACATCTTTTGGTTAGGAAATGTGTGAAACCTGGCATGCAGTATGCCGAGCTCTCAGCTCAGAAGGGCCAGATTTTTTGTTTTTGGTGGTTTTTAAAAATTTTTTTATTTCCCCAGTCATGGGGCTTGATCTCAGGGACTGGGTGCTGTCCCTGAGCTTTTGCTCAAGACTAGTGCTCTACCACTTTGAGCCACAGCTCCACTTCTGGCTTTCTGGTGGTTAATTGGAGATGAGTCTCATGGACTTTCCTGCCTGGCTGGCTTTGAACTACGATCCTCAGACCTAAATAGCTGGGAGTATAGGTGTTATAAGCCACCAGCACCCAACACCGGATGTTCTTGGGGAATCACCTGTCGTCTCCTCCCACCCCCCCATACACACACTAAAACAGGCCACTGAACCAAGAACCAGACCATGATCCAGTCTGGCTCCACAATCACCAGAGGTGCTGAGTATCTTCATTCCTTTTCTGGGTACCATAGCTGAGCCCTTGTTCTTTGCCTTTGTACACCCTCTCTCCCCAAAACAGACTCATCTCTACAAGGGGAAATCTGAGAAGTGTTTCCCTTATCTCTTCAGTTTTTTTTTTTTTGTTTTTTTTTTTGGGTCCGGTCGTGGGGCCTGAACTCTGGGCCTGAGCGCTGTCCCTCAACTCTTCAGCTCAAGGCTAGCGCTCTACCACTTGAGCCACAGCGCCACCACTTCCGGCTTTTTTCTTATGTGGTGCTGAGGAATCGAACCCAGGGCCTCGAGCATGCAAGGCAAGTGCTCTACCACTGAGCCACCTTCCCAGCCGTATCTCTTCAGTTTTATCTATCTGGACTACCTAAAGGTCAACGAGGTTAATATAAAGTGCCTAGCACAGTGTCTGGGACATAATAAATGCTCAATGGTGTTTATTTGTCCCTGAAGCACCTGGTGCAGATCAGTGTTTTTGCTTCCTTAATATCTAGTAGCAATAATTCAGACTCACCACTGGATGTCACTGTTGGAGCACTGTTCAAAAGAATGGGACACTAGTTTACAAGCTTCTAGTTAGCTGGAATGGACCTTTTCCAGAACAAACACATTCATCATCATAATAATCCTAATATAAACTTATAGTTGTGTACCTGGACATGGCAGCAAGGACTGGGAATGTAAGGAAAAGAGCCTTTGATGACTTAATTGTGTACAATGAGAAGGGACACTGGGGCAGCCACACAACTCTTAATTTAGACTCACTGCCCATCTTCGCCTTCCACTTTTCAGACGAGGACCCTAAGAAAACCCAAAGTGGAAGAGGAGAAGACCCGGGAGAGGGTTCCTGAGCCAATGGCATAGCTAGGACTAGAACTTAAGCATCCTGATTCCTGGAATAGACTTTGTTTTGGAGGGGAACAGGGAAATGAATTTGGGCCTTTGAAACTGGAGACAGCCTTTTGGACTTTTTTTTTTCTGCCTGTCCTGGTACTTGAACTCAGAGCCTAAGTGCTTTTTTGCTCAAGTGCTATACCACTCAAGTTACTGCTCCATTTCTAGCTTTTTGGTGGCTAATAGTCTCACGGAATTTCCTCCCTGGCCTGGCTCTGATTTTGAACTACAATCCTCAGTGAGATCACAGCTTCATAAGCAGCTAGGATTATAGGCATGAACTGCCAGTGCCTGTTGTCTCTTGGACTCTTGAGTAGCTAGAATTGCAGGTGTGAGTTATTGGCTAAGTATAGAACATTTTTTTCTTTACAGGATCACTAAGAGTGAAAAGAGAGATTTTCTTTTTTTCTTGCCAGTCTTGGGGCTTGAACTCAGGGCTTGGGCACTGTCCCTGAGCTTCTTTGCTCGGGGCTACCCTTTGAACCACAGTGCCACTTTCAGCCTTTTCTGCTTATGTGGTACTGAGGAATCAAACCCAGGGTTTCAGGCATGCTAGGCAAGCACTCTACCACTAAGCCACGTTCCCAGCCCATGAGAGACTTTCACTTACATCCACTCGGAAGTCTTCTAGCCGTCTGAATTTGCCGAGGTATTCTTGCAGTTTGGGGTCAATGTCCAAATTTTTGGCTTTGGAATATTTTAGGAAAGCCCAGAACTTCTCCAGTCCATAGAGCTGGCCTATGATAAAAAAAAAGAAAGAAGATAGGCAGACAAAAGTTAGGCTCCTGAGATGAGGATAAGTAGGCTCAGAGGAGAGGGAGGTATAGGGTGACACACAGAAAGACACAGGTGACAGGTGGATCAAGTAGCTAGAAGGTCCGGATAATCAGGGCTTACACAGATCCAACTCTTACCAGCTTCATAGTCCTTCACGGTTTCCTCCTGAAAGTCCTTGAATATGTCCAACCGAAACTTTTTTTCTAGGCCATAACTGTAGTATCGAAAAAGGCACTCCAAACCATATCTGTGGGAGGACACAAGGTCAGTGAACTCAGGCAGTTTCTGCATCTATAAAATGGCAATGTGCCTGCATGGGAAATGAACTAGGAAACTCGTTATTCCTTTGTTGAAAAAACTTGGCCAGGCACTGCTGGCTCACGCCTGTAATCCTAGCTACTCAGGAGGCTGAGATCTGAGGATGTGGTTCAAAGCTAGCCCAAACAGGAAAGTCTATGATACTCCTATCTCCAATAAACTATTCAGAAAAGGCCAGAAGTGGTGCTGTGGCTCAACTGGTAGAGGCTCAAAGGTAGTGCCCAGACCCTGAGTTCAAGCCCTAGGATTGGCAAAAAAGAAAAAAAAAAAAAAGGCAAATACACTTTTAAGAAAGCCAACAATTTGAATACTAAGAGCCAGAAATAATGGTGGGATGACATTATCAAGATGTAACCTAGGGCTTGGGAATGTGGCTTAGTGGTAAAGTGTTTGTTTGCCTAGTATGCCTTTATGTGGTACTGATTCCTCAGTATCACATAAACAGAAAAAGCCAGAAGTGGTGCCGTGGCTCAAGTGATAGAGTGCTAGCCTTGAGCAAAAGAAGCTCAGGGACAGTACCCAGGCCTTGAGTTCAAGTCCCAGCACTGGCAAAAAACAAAACAAAGCAAAAACCAAAACCCAAAGCCCATGGCTTGGGGCTGGGAAGGTGGCTCAGTGGTAGAGCGCAAGCCTTGAGCTGAAGAGCTGAGGGACAGTGCCCAGGCCCAGAGTTCAGGCCCCACGACCAGAGACAGCCCCCCCCGCCCCAAAAAAAACTTTATAAAAAAAAAAAAGTTCATGGCTTGACATGGGTCAGGAAACTGTCTAGCCTTTCACTTCCCTTTTCATTCCCATTTCTTTACACAGTGCCTTTAATTGCTTTCTGCTCTAAAAGAGCAGAACTGAATAGCTGTGACAGATACCCTAGCACCCACAAAGTCTATTTCTTTACAGAAAAACTTTTGACAAAAACCATTTAAGCATATCAATTAGGTTCGTCCTTTCTTTTTTTTTTTGGGTCTGGTTGTGGGGCCTGAACTCTGGGCCTGGGCGCTGTCCCTCAGCTCTTCAGCTCAAGGCTAGCGCTCTACCACTTGAGCCTCAGCGCCACTTCCGGCTTTTTTCCCCCTGCTTATATCTGGTGCTGAGGAATTGAACCCAGGGCCTCATGCATGCAAGGCAAACGCTCTATCACTGAGCCACCTTCCCAGCCCAGGTTTGTCCTTTGACTTACAAATTTCATTTCTGGGAACATATGCAAAGAAAAGGACCAAGAAATACATATTTATATTTTATGGAAGTATAAAGCTGTTCATAAGCTGGACGCTGGTGGCTCACACCTATACTCCCAGCTACTCAAGAGGCTGAGATCTGAAGGCTGAGGTTCAAAACCTCAAAGAAGTCATTGAGGTTTTCCATCTATACAAATATGCAAAGTCTACAAAGGAAAAATGTTTAAAATATTAATACTGGTTATTTTGGGGAGTGGGATTTTTCAGTGATCTTTTGAATCTGTATTTAAGCTTTGATTTTTTTTGTTGGTTGTGGTGCTTTCACTCTAGGCCTGGTGCTGTCCCTGAGCTCTTCAGCTCAAGGCGAGCGCTCTACCGCTTGAGCCACAGCACCACTTCTGGCTTTTTCTATTTATGTGGTGCTGAGGAATCTAACCCAGGGCCACATGCATGTAAGGCAAGCACTCTACTGCTGAGTCACCGTCCCAGCCCTCTTTAAGCTTTCTACAAAAATAATTTAAGAACTGTTATGAGGAAGAAAGAAATTACAGGGCTGGGAAGGTGGCTCAGTGGTAGAGTGCTTGCCTTGCATGCATGAGGCCCTGGGTTCAATTCTTCAGCACCACATAAGCAGAAAAAGCCAGAAATGGCGCTATGGCTTGAGTGGTAGAGCACTAGCCTTGAGCTGAAGAGTGAGGGACAGTGCCCAGGCCCAGAATTCAGGCCTCATAACTGGCCAAAAAGAAAGAAAAAAAAAAAAAAAAAAGAAATTACAAGTTAGATTGGGAGTGCAGGCCTGTAATCCTAGAACTTGGGAGGCTGAGGTATCAGGGTCTCAAGTTTGAGGCTAGCCTGGGCTACAGATCAAGATCCCGACTCAAAAAACAGTAACACGGGCTGGGAAGGTGGCTCAGTGGTAGAGCGCTTGCCTTGCATGCATGAGGCCCTGGGTTCAATTCCTCAGCACCACATAACCAAAAAGAAAAAAAGCCGGAAGTGACGCTGTGGCTCAAGTGGTAGAGCGCTAGCCTTGAGCTGAAGAGCTGAGGGACAGTGCCTAGGCCCAGAGTTCAGGCCCCACGACTGGACCCCAAAAAACAAAAACAAAAACAAAATCAAAAAACAGTAACAGAAGTATTCTAAAAGTATGCTCTTTTTTTTTTTTTTTGTGGTGGTGGTGGTGGGACACTCCTGGGGCTTGAACTCTGGATGGACCTGGGCAGGTGGGTCCCTTAGCACTGCCTCAAGCCATAGCACCACTTCCAGCTTTTTCTGTGATTAACTGGAGGTAAGAGTCTTGTGGAATTTCCTGCCCATGCTGGCTTTGAACTTTGATCCTCAGATCTCCTAAGTAGCTAGGATTACAGGTGTGAGCTACAGGTGCCTGGTTTAAAATGCTCATTCTTACAAAGGATAAATTGAGATACAGAGGATATTCACAGGATGATCTTGATGGCAGCACATTAACATTTGCTGCCTCTGGGCTGGGAAGGTGGCTCAGTGGTAGAGCACTTGCCTTGCATGCCTGAGGCCCTGGGTTCAATTCCTCAGCACCACATAAGCAAAAAGAAAAAGCTGGAAGTGGCACTGTGGCTCAAGTGGTAGAGCGCTAGCCTTGAGCTGAAGAGCTGAGGGACAGCGCCCAGGCCCAGAGTTCAGGCCTCACGACTGGACCCCCCCCCCAAAAAACAAAAACAACAACAACAACAACAACAAAACCACATTTGCTGCCTCAAGACACCAAACATCCAAATGTCTTACAGGAGGAAATGTATTTTACTTTAAAATTTGGAGTAGAAGGGGAAAAAAAAGGAGCTTTAAAAAAGTTTTTTACTAAGCAAAATACAATAAACCTAAGTATCAGCAGGAGATGATTTAAATAAATGCCAGTATATCTAATATATGGAAAAGGAAGCATTTTATTTATGCAAACGCTCTGGGACAAATGCCAGGCCCTGAATTCAAGCCCTAGGACCAGTGTGTGCATACGCATACACACATACATGCACGCACGCATGCATGCAAGCACAGAAAAAGGAAAGTTATGTGCAGATGTGGATGGATCTCTAAACTAAAGGATTAAGAAAAAAAGGCCAAGTGCAAAAGAATACTGACCACGATGTATACCACTTCTGGTGTAAAGATGAAAGACAGTGATGTAAGAGATGGCATAGACAAATCGCTTGTGAACAAGGCACAAAGCATATTTTGGAAATAACGACCAGCTGCTAAATGCAGCTAGGAGGCAGACTTCATCACATCACCTTTTCAGTTCTGAAGTTTGAACCATGTGAAAGTACTGTTCATTTTAAGTAAGATATGAATGCATTCCCAACTCTAGTTGTAGAAAGCCAGTTGGACATCCACCTGAATTGTGCTCACCTGTAGCCTTCTTTGGCATCCTCCAGAGCCAGCTGTTTGAACTCCTCGTACATCTTTTTGTTGAAGTGATCTCGGAGGAAGAAGGACCAGAAGCGGAAGAGTGTGTTCATCTCCTGAGACTGGCCAATGCCCAAGCGCTTTCGTTCTGGTGGGGAAGGAGGGCAGACATGACTCAGGCAGGCTGCCCTTGCTCTTGGGACGAAGGATTCTGGGACTTAAGAACAGGTTTCCTGTTGGGCACCAGTGGCTCACGCCTGTAATTCTAGCTACTCAGGAGGCTCAGGATCACAGAAGAAAGTCCATGAAACTCTTTATCTCCAATAAACCACGAGAAAACCGGAAATGGCGCAGTAGCTCAAGTAATAGAGTGCTAGCCTTGAGCTGAAGAGCTGAGGGACAGCACTCAGGCCCAGAGTTCAAGCCCCATGACCAACAAAAAAGAAAAGAAAAGTATTTACTTAGCAGGAACTCCTTTGCATTAGGCCCTATGCCTTGCTAGAAGCAGGTGGCTTCAGTTTCTGAACTAGTCTAACTGGACATCTCAATGGTACCCCTCCCTTTCTTTGTTGGTTGTTGGGCTTGAACTCAGGACCTAGGTATTGTCTGAGCTTCTTCACTCAAGGCTAGTACTCCACCAATTTGAGCCATAGCTCTACTTCTGATTTTCTGGTGGTTATTGGAGATAAGAATCTCACAGGCTTTCCTACCCTGGCTGGTTTCAAAACACAATCCTCAGATCTCAGCATCTTGAGTAGCTAGGATTACAGGCATGAGCCAGCAGCAGCACCCAGCTTTTGGTAGTTAATTGGAGATAAGGGTATCACAGACTTTCCTACCCAGGCTGGCTTTGAACCATGATCTCAGCCTCCTGAGTAGCTAGGATTCCAGGCATAAGCCACCAGCACCTGGCCCCTTTTCTTTTCTATTCATTTTTACTTGGTTATTCCAATCAATTTCACCCCCTCTACCAGTCTTCCTACTCCCTAAAAACAAGGTCAACAGGTTTCACTGTTCTACTTTCATACATGCAATATACTTAGACCACATTCACCCTCCTTGTTAGCCTAACTCTTCTGCTAGTACTCAACTCCCAAAAGAGCCCGTTTCTCCCCCACCACCTATTCACCAACAACTCTGAGGTTTTTGATGTCTAATATAAGTTACAAAGTATTTCATCTTCTTTCATGTTTATCTACATATACAAAATTACATACACAGGTATACATATGCATATATGTATGTATGTACATCAATGTCCACAGATAGGCATGTTTTTTCAGGTCTAGCTTCCATACACGAGCAAAAATATATCTGGTTTTCTTTTCTTTTTTTGGTCCGGTCGTGGGGCCTGAACTCTGGGCCTGGGCACTGCCCCTCAGCTCTTCAGCTCAAGGCTAGTGCTCTACCACTTGAGCCACTTCCGTTTTTTTTTTTTCCTGCTTATGTGGTGCTGAGGAATCAAACCTAGGACCTCATGCATGCAAGGCAAGCGTTCTACCACTAAGCCACCTTCCCAGCCCTATACCTGGTTTTCTAAGCTTGACTTGTCTGGCCCAATATAATGTCTACCAATTTCATCCTTTTTTTTTGTTGTCAGTTGTGGGGCTTGAACTCTGGGCCTGGGTGCTGTCCCTCAGCTCTTCAGCTCAAGGCAAGTGCTCTAGACCACTTGAGCTACAGTGCCACTTCTGGTTTTCTAATGGTTTAATGGAGATAAGAGTCTTAGGGACTTTCCTGCCCCAGCTGGCTTTGAACTGTGATCCTCAGATCTCAGCCTCCTGAGTAGCTAAGCTGACAGCTGTGAGCCACCGGTGCCCGGCTTCCATCCATTTTTTATCTGGTACCATGAGTAAGCAGCATAAGGCAAAGTATGAGCCAATAATTTTAAAATTCTAGCAAATTACACTGTGCGCTTTACTTGTATTAACTATATTAACATAACTCAAAAGTTAGCAGGAGGGCTGGGAAGGTGGCTCAGTGGTAGAGCGCTTGCCTTGCATGCATGAGGCCCTGGGTTCAATTCCTCAGCACCACATAAGCAAAAAGAAAAAAAAGCCAGAAGTGGTGCTGTGGCTCAAGTGGTAGAGTGCTAGCCTTGAGCTGAAGAGCTGAGGGACAGTGCTCAAGCCCAGAGTTCAGGCCCCATGACCAGACCCCCCACCTCCCCCCCACAAAAAAAAAGTTAGCCAGGCGCCAGTGGCTCATGTCTGGAATCCTAGCTACTTAGGAGGTTGAGATCTGAGGATCATGGTTCAAAGCTAGCCTGAGGAGTAAAGTCCATGAGACTCTTTTCTCCAAATAATCCCTAAATCAGAAGTGACAATCTCACTCAAAATGGTAGTGAAGAAACTCAGATAGCACAGCACCCAAGCCCTGAGTTCAAGCCCCATGACCAACAAAAATAAAACAACAACAAAAAACAAACCTCCAAGTTGGGCATCATGGCTTACTCAGGAGGCCGAGATCTGAAGATCAAAGTTTGAAGCCAGCCTGGGCAGGCAAGTCCATGAGACTCTTATCTCCAACTAACCACCAAAAAGCTGAAGTAGAGCTGTGGCTCACAGGATTGGAGCGCTAGCCTTGAGCAAAAAAGCTCAGAGACAGCACCCAGGCCCTGAGTTCAAGCCCTAAGACTACCCTCCACCCCACACACATCCCACAAACTCAATATGCAAAAGACCAAAAGCACAAACAACAATCAGCAGCTAAAAAAAGGTAAGATTAGAGCTGGGAATGTGGCTTAGTGGTAGAGTGCTTGCCTAGCAGGCATAAAGCCCTTGCGTTGGTTTGATTCCTCAGTACCACATAAAAAGAAAAAACCAAAAGTGGTGCTGTGGCTCAAGTGGTAAAGTGCTAGTCTAGTCTTGAGCAAAAGAAGCTCAGGGATAGCGCCTAGGCCTTGAGTTCAAGCCCGAGGACAAGGAAAAAAAAAAAAAAGTTAACATTAGAAACTTTTTTGGTCCTGGGCACTGTCCCTCAGCTCTTCACTCAAGGCTAGCACTCTACCACTTGAGCCACAGCGCCACTTCCAGCTTTTTTCTTTTTGCTTATGTGGTGCTGAGGAATCGAACCCAGGGCCTCATGCATGAAAGGCAAGCCCTCTACCACTGAGCCACCTTCCCATCCCCAACATTAGAAACTTTTATGAAGCCGGGCACCAGTGGCTCACACCTGTAATCTACTCAGGAGGCTGAGGACTGCAGTTCAAAGCCAGCCCGGGCAGGAAAGGCCAGGAAAGGCTGTGAGACTCATCTCCATCAAACCACTCAGAAAACTGGAAGTGGCTATGTGGTTCAAGTGGTAGAGCGCTAGCCTTGAGCTGAAGAGCTTAGGGACATCCAGAGTTCAAGCCCTTGACCAACAAAACAAACAAGCAAAAGATTTATGAATTGGGAAAGTGAAAAAGACAACATACAAGGGAGAAAACATGTATCTGACAAGAATGCTTACAACTTAGTGATAAGACAGATCCAACTAAATTAGAATCTGTATCACAAATGAGGAAAATGCAAATCAAAACCATAAGATACACTATTTCCTATCTTCTAGAATGAGTACAACTAAAGAGACTAACAGTAGGTAGATGTAACCCTCACACCTGTAAACCTTGCTACTCAGAAGGTTGAGACTAGAAGGATCATAGTTTGAAGCAAAAAGATCTCAAATCAAAATCTCAACCAATAGAAAGCTGGGTGCAGTGGTATGTGCCTGTCATTTAAGCTAGGTGGGAAATATAAATAGAAGGATTGTGGCCTGAGCCTGCCAGGGCAAACAGCAAGACCTGACTTCTGCCAGCTGACCGAAGCTGGAGCCTGCAGTCATGGCAGAGGTATTGGGAGGTATATAGAGAGCAGGTTGGGGTGACCATTGCCATGGCCCCTCTAGCCACGACCTGATGGAGATAAAGGTAATGCATCGTCCTGTTTCCCTTAAATAGCAAAGAATCTAAAACCAGAATGTTATTCGTGGGTTGGTTTTTAATCTAAAACTGGCTGGAGATGAGGTCCTGAATTTAAGCCCTCATACTTGCAAAAAACAATCTCACTTTATGGTAAAAGGAAATACATCTCACAACATTTATCAAGGCTTTCTCCTAGATGATAGCTGGGGGGAGGCTGGGAAGGTGGCTCAGTGGTAGAGTGCTTGCCTTGCATGCATGAGGCCCTGGGTTCAATTCCTCAGCACCACATAAGCGGAAAAAGCTGTGGCTGAAGTGGTAGAGCGCTAGCCTTGAGCTGAAGAGCTGAGAGACAGCACCCAGGCCCAGAGTTCAGGCACCACAACTGACAAAAAAAAAGTTCTTTCCTTAAGACATGATGGAACTGGGCACCGGTGGCTCACAACAGTAATCCTAGCTATGCAGGAGGTTGAGATCTGAGGTCTGAGGTCTGAGGTTCAAAGCCAGTCCAGGCAGGAAAGTCCATGAGACTCATCTCCAATTAACCACCAGAAAACTGGAAGTGGCACTGTGGCTCAAGTGGTAGCGCGCTTGCCTTGAGCTGAGGGACAACGTCCAAACCCAGAGTTCAAGCCACAGGACCCACAAAAAAAAAAAAAAAACAAAAAAAAAAAAAAAAAAACTTCAGGCAATCTTGCCTGAAGTACAAAACAACAACAACAACAAAATCCAACAACAACAACAAAAAACCCCAACACCTGACACTTTTCTGTATCAAATGGAGGAAGCTCAAGGAATTGAACTGTTATGATCTAAATTCCCCTAGCTTCTGCCATTTCATTTTGTTTCCCTGTTTTTGTTGGTCGTGGGGCCTGAACTCTGGGCCTGGGCACTGTCCTTCAGCTCTTCAGCTCAAGGCTAGCACTCTACTTGAGCTGCAGCACCACTTCTGGCTTTTTCTGCTTATGTGGTGCTGAGGAATCGAACCCAGGGCCTCGTGCATGCAAGGCAAGCATTCTACCACTGAGCCACCAAACAAGACACCTGAATCTAACTTTCATTCTTCTTGCCATGCCACTTCTTGTTTCCAGTACCTGTTGTCTGCATGGACCTAAGTAATCACACAAAGGCCCAGCACTTCTTACCGTTAAGGCAGCGCCTACGATACTTATGGTAGACATGTTGTGTGAAGCCATTTTCCTTGAGCAGCTCATGGGAAGGATGCTGGAACTTGGGCAGTGACTGAGGGGTACAGCCATAGCTACCAACTGCAGGTGTCCCTTCTGAGGGGCTGGAACTAGAACCACAGAAAGATAAGTGTCACCAGGTTACCCATAACAGCCCACCCTAAGGTTAGGAGATCCTTTTTGATCCCTCATGTCAGCCCAAACTGTGTCATTAGCATTGTTCAGTCCCTGATTGAGGAAGACGTTGCATCAACCCTCAGAGGGTTTAAGAAGTTACTGAGGCTCAGAGACTGGTCCAGGATCAAGGTGCTAGTAAATAGCAGAGCTCTGTTCAAATGTCAAAATTTATGCTTCCTGGCATTCTTTTCCTAACTTGTAAGTTTACACTTTCCTTAATGAGCCATCCATCTGATGTTAACCCATTTTATAACCCTGCTTTATTTTCAGTCTGTACTATTTCTGCAGGAAACAGGCTACATAGGTTGGTGACACCCAAACCTTGCTTTAGAATAAGGAACAATGGACTATCTAATGAAAAGAAAGAAAGAAAAAAAAAAAAAAAAAGGAATCTGGGACCTATTCTGAAAACCTCAGTAAGCCGAGTTAGGGCAGGACCAAAGAATTTTCTTTTTCCTCCTTTTTCTTTTGCTAGTTGTGGGGCTTGAACTCGGGGCCTAGGCTCTGTCCCTGAGCTCATTTTGCTTAAGGCTAGTGCTCTACCACTTTTGAGCCACAGCACCACTTCTGGTTTTAGGGTGGTTAATTGAAGGTAAGAATAGTGCTCTACCACTTGAACCACGGTGTGACTTCCAGTTTTCTCTGAGTACTTTATGGGAGATAGGAGTGTTACAGACATTCCTGCCATGGCTACCTTCAAACCACAAATCTCAGATCTTGGTTTCTTGAGTAGCTAGCATTACAGCACCCAAATAATAGAATTTGTTTTTTTCCTCCTCTTTTCCTTGTGGTGCAAGGATCAGACCCAGCATCCTGGGCATGCTAAGCATGCTCTCCACCAACGAGCTATAGCCCCAGCCCTACCTGCTTATTTACTTGGACACTGTTTCTTAGGTAGGCAATCACAATTCAGAAAACACTATGAACATATCAAAATCAGGTCCTTTCCCCTTCCCAGCTCCTGGCTTTACTTACATGAAGGTTCCTTGAACTTCCAATCTGGTGGATTTCATGCCCTCTTACCCACCCCACATAGGTAGCCCGATCCACTACTGCCCTAGTACCTAATAGATGCCGTCCTCGGCCTGTGCTCCCGGGAATCCATCACCCAGCCCACATGGCTCTCCAAAGGTGGGTTCGAGCTGTGCCTTGTCTTCCTTTTTCGAGGCATCTGTAAAGATCAGCCAGGACTTAGTTGTACAGGTACAACTCTGAGGAGCACGAAGAATTCTTAGAGGAGTAAGACAGCCTTCATAAATGAATTATTTTATTTTGGATCCGGTCGTGGGGCCTGAACTCTGGGCCTGGGTGCTGTCCCTCAACATTTCAGCTCAAGGCTGGCGCTCTACCGCTTGAGCCACAGCACCACTTCCGGCTTTTTTCTTTTTGCTTATGTGGTGCTGAGGAGTCGAATCCAGGGCCTCATGCATGCAAGGCAAGCGCTCTACCACTGAGCCACCTTCCCAGCCCCAACCTCCCATTTTAGACAGTACTTTTTGTGGGCTCATTCTTTGTTCATTTGTTTTGTTTGCAGTACTGGGAACTGAACCCAGGGTTGTGTGCAAGCTAAGAAAGTGTTCTACCCCAACAAAATCATTTTCTCCCACATAATGTTCATGGCTGTGGAGCTAGCAACTGTCAAGTCCATTTCACAGGTGAAGCAATGGAGGCCGAGGAGCAAGGAGATTTGCTGGTGGATCACACTGGTTAGTCCTTATGTCCACCACTCACTTCAGGCTCACATGCGACAGACAGAAATAAAGAACTAGAAAGTAAAGTGGGTCCAGGACAAGCAACTCACCTTGGCATCCAGTGTCCGTCCTTCTTTTACCACTGGGTAAAATCGCGAAGTCTGGCTTGAGTCTTTGAGCTGTGGGGTCCGGGGCGTGCGGGGAGTCCTGGCATTGCGGTAGTTTGGTGACTCTGGGACAGTGGTTGGTAGAGAACGGGCAATGGTGGAGGGCTCAGGAGCACCAAACAGTTTGTTGGCCAGTGCATCAGTGGGAACTGCAGAGGCAGAAAGTGCGGTAAGCATGCGGGGACAGTTCAAGGCTGTGGACCCTCATCAATATTGGGTCTCATGTCTGGTCCTCACCTTGCTGGAACCGGGGCGGACCAGGAGGAACCTCCTGGTTGGGGTCCACAGGGGGCTCAGGAGTCAGGGTGTCAAACTGCTCCCGGCTGATCATGTTGACTTTCTTAAAGTTTTCAACTTCTTGCTGCAGAGGATGTGAGATGGGCGGGGAAAGAGGGCAAGTCAGCAAGCTGCTCTAGCCGGCTTAGGAATCAAGACTGGCGAGAAGTGGGAGAGGACAGCTCCCCCGTCCACATTCATGGCATTCTGGTCTCCAGGCCTTCAGGTGCCTGTGGCCACTTGACCATAGTTACCCAGACACAAAAATGCTAAACAAAGGAGGCCAGCACACAAGACTGAGCTCGCGCTGGCAAAAGTGCTGGAGTTAGCACAGGCTCTTCCCTAGTCATTCCAACGGCTCCTTATGTGCCTTCCTGCCACCATCTTGTCACAGTGGCCAGACAAGTCTCTCTCCTCCACCAAACAGTTACTACTCAGTGCATAGACACCCAACTTCCACCAAACATGCTCGGTGCAAAAATTGACTTATTTTTGAGGTAAGAGAACACCTAGACTGAGATCCACCTTCCCATTGTAGCTGAGTGTGGTGCTGTGCTTTTGTCATCGAGGAGAGATTAAGAAAGGTTGTCAGTGTATATGGCCAGGCTGGCCTCAAACCATGATGCTCCCAACCTCAACCTCCCAAGTAGCTAGGATTATAGGAATGAGTCACTGGCACCTGACAACAAGATGTCTTCTTTTCAAAAGATCTATTTTTTAAAAAATATTTTATATACTCAACATAAAATATAGGCTTTGAAATGTTTATACTATCTAATTATGACAGTCTCATTTTATTCTCCATCAGTGTCTAGCCAACTTTAAATAAAATACTGATGTCCAGGACAATAAATCCTCCTCTATGCAATTCAATAGGGTTCATGTATCTATTGTTGCATTAATGGCCCAAGAAGGTGTAAACCACCATCTTCCTCTCACAAGTGAGTATATAGGCTTTGGACTGGAGAGGGTCTTCCTTTTCTCCGTCTATTATTGGTATCCCAGGCTGCATATTCACTGCTACAGTTGAGCCTCACCTTAATCTGGGAATACTCAGGTTCAAACTTCTCAGTCCACAGGTCCTGCTCATAGTAGAAGAGCCCATCATTAATGACTTTGGCCAGCTCAGCACTCATCTTGGCCCGAGAGGTATGGTTGCCTGTGCGGTCCCCACCAGGGTGCCGGCGCATGTATGGTGGTGTCTGGGTAACAATGAGGATCTTGTTGACATCCCGGTCATCAATCTCATAGTCAGAGTCCTCATCAGACCAGGCAGTGAAGGTATTCTTTCGTCCATCCATCTGTTCCATCTCTTCATCGAACAGGAAATCGAGTTCTTCTTGCTCATCCTGGTCCTTAGCCATCAGCTGCTGGGAGAGAAGCTGCTGAGGCAAAGAGGTTGGGTGGGCGACTCTGGGCTCCTCCGACTTCTGAAATAGGACAGACCAAAGACAGAATCACTAGGGGGTCTTCGAATCAGGTTCTAGTTTTGTCATGAGACAAAGTTCTGGCCTGTCATATAGCCTTAGTAACACTAACAGGTTAGTGTTCCCTCCCGGGAGTTGGCTTTAGGGAGAGAGAATGCCTTCACGCGCAGAGCCCAGTTCCTTCACACACAGCTCACAGAACCATTCACAAACAACTATGTTGTCATTTACGCTTCTACCTCACTTGGTGTGTCTCAGAAGTGAGCATGAACCAGAAGTTCAACAGGTTGATTTTTCCATTTATCCATCTTGTTTTATGATGTATTTAGTACCTGCATTGGGACCTAGCAACAGCAAATCTTCCATGAGCTGATGGATGAGCAAGGACCCAATAGTACCAGGCCCTTAAAAGGGCAGGATAAATTAAGATTAAAGTTCCTCCACTTTAGTAGGATTAAAAGTCTACCAGTCAGCCAACTGCAATGTAATATGGCAGAGACTAGAAATAGTTCATTGGAATACAGAGGACGCTTACCCACCTGATGTGGGCATGACTTCCTAAATTCTAGCTATGAAAGGATCAACACAAGTAAGGTGGATGAAGACAGGGACAGAGAGTGCCAGGTAGAAAGGATAGTATGCACACAGGCAAAAGAAAACAGGATGCTTTTAGCAAGGAATGTCAAACTGCTCCCAGGTGATAGAAGAAAACATTTTGGAAGGTCAATAAGACTGAATTTATCTGACACTGCGGGAGAAGCATTTGTCTACCTCATATGCCTCCAAGGCAATTCCTTGCTATGCAAAGACCTTCCCATATAAACCCCAACTCTACCTCTTTTAAGCTCAAGATAAGCCAACCAAGCAGGAGGAGTGGCTCCGATGATTGCAATTCTAGGACTGAGCAGGAGGGACAGGGAGAGACTAATAAATCTGGCTCTCTCATCTTTCCAAAGCCTTTGTAGTCTGAACGCTTTATAGGGTCCTTGTCCATTTACTGTCTTTATCCCCATTATTCCTACTTGGGAAGATACAACACTTTTTAAAGGCAATAGTCAGAACAGAGAAGGAGTTCTGGGGATCAGCTGACACAGACAAGGAAGGAGAAGGTAGAACCAGTCAAGGTAAAAATGCATGAGGAAGCTAAGGGTTTTGTAGATTCAAAATCTAAGGTCATCTCTGAATCACCTCACAAGCTCCAGACCCAAGGTTTCCAAAGCAAAGGAGACAGGGGAAGATAAGTTCAGTGCTAGAGGCGGTAGTTGTAGTTTGAGATTGAAATACTTCACCTACAGTAAGTTCCATATGTACTACGTACATACATTGCTTTACTAATGCTAGAGTAGTTTGACCATGCTTTCCCATTTTAAATCAGGGAAAAATGAGGTCCTGAAGTACTCAACAAACTTCCCAAGGTCACTAAGCCATCAGCTCTGTAAACCTGTGTTCTAGTCTAGACTCAATCAGTGCATTTACCACATCTGTTCCCTCTCCTCTGCTTCTACTAAAGGGAGGAGGGACTTACAGGATACTGAGAACAAGTTCAGGAAAAAGGCTCTCTCTGGAAATGCAGACTCAGGGAATGAGATGAAGCAAAAACACAAGCTAAGACTCAAGAAACCTGGGCCATTGCTGCATGACTTCTTCCTATGGTACAGCTACTCAGGAACTTAGCAGAGGAAAAGTCCCCCTCACCCCCCAGTGGAAACGGGCCAAGCTAACTATCCTGTAGTTGTTCCTGGTCATTTCACATTAGAACCCTGAACCACTTGGGTTCATATTTCTTTTTGTGATCCCTTTTCCAAGCATTCCAGTCTAGGGCCCTCAAACCCAAGGTAGTTTCTCACTCACCCTGGGTCGTGCTGGGGAAGGTCGAGGCCTTTTCTTCACTTCAATCCAGTTCTCAGAATCCAGGTCAGGCAAGCTAGCAGACAAGCCCTTGGGTAGCGTCTTCAGGTTGCTGACCTCCTCTGTTTTGGTTGGCACCGGGGTGACAGCACGGGGAGAGCCAGGAGCTGACTCTGAAGGGTGGGAAGATAAGATCCTCATCTCTCCAGTTTTCATCATCAGACCGGTACTGAAGATGTTTGCCAGAGGATGAGGACAAGAAAGGAGCATCTAGGGGGCTGGGAAGGTGGCTCAGTGGTAGAGCGCTTGCCTTGCATGCCTGAGGCCCTGGGTTTGATTCCCCAGCACCACATAAGCAAAAAGAAAAAAGCCGGAAGTGGCGCTATGGCTCAAGTGGTAGAGCGCTAGCCTTGAGCTGAAGAGCGGAGGGACAGCGCCCAGGCCCAGAGTTCAGGCCCCATGACTGGACCCAAAAAAGAAAGGAGCATCTAGATGCTGGAAGGGTACCTACCTGTTTCCTTTTGGTAGTGCTGGCGGGGAACAAACTCAGGGCAGTTGAGAAGCTGAGAGAAATCAGTCTGTGAATAATCTACGATTGGAGGACCAGGCAGAGGCCACTTCTCAGGCTCTTCCCTCCTACGGACTTTCTCATCAACAATCTCTACCACCTTGCTGTCCTTTAGGGCCTGTGGGGGAGGATGAAGGACAGAAGATGAAGAAGAAAGACTAAGATCTTCAAAAAGATGAACAACTGGGTCCCTAAGAGCTTGGCTAATAGTCCAGGGACAGTAGTCCTATTAAGTATTTGGCACCTTCCTCCACAGACAGGCAGACGTGTGAGATGTCCAAACTTGTACTAGGGTACAAACATCAAAACCAAACCACCCATTAACCCTGTAATTCTACTTCCAGTAAGCCAAGGAATACTTGTACAAAGAGGAAATAGTAACAGTAAGATTTGGACTTAAAGGCCATATATAGAAACACTGTAACAAGGGAAAAAAAAAAACCCTGAAAACAATCTATCTTGTCATCACATTGGCAACTTAAATGGTTCATTCATTCAATGGTGGATCAGACATTTAAAAAGAAAAAAAAAGTTTTTAGGGCACCAATGGTTCATGTCTGTATCCTAGCTACTCAGGTGGCTGAGATCTAAGGATCACGGTTTGAAGCCAGCTTGGGCAGAAAGGTCCCCATGAGACTCTGATCTTCAATTAACCACTCAAAAACCAAAAGTAGAATTAAAGCTCCAAGTGGTAGAGCATTAGCCTTGAACAAAAGAGCTCAGGGACAGTGCCAAGCCCTAAGTTCACACCTTATGACCAACCCAAATAAAGAAAAAGCAAGCACAGATCAGTATGTATTAAATCCCTTTTCTATTTGAATTTTAAGGTAAACTATTTACGGCTGTTATCTGAGAATATGGATAAATTTAAAAACTTTTTGAAATCTTTTAAGTGAATGAAGGAAAGGAAAATTTCAACATGTACTGTTGTTGAGAATGCAAAGGCAAAACCTCTACAAAGGAAATTGGGCAATGTCTAACAAAATTACATATGCATTCACGTTTATTTAGCCATTTCTGCTTCTGAAAACCTGTACCAAAAATACACTGGCAAAAATATGAAAAGCTAACTGCGGATGTATTAATAAAAGACTTGAAACAATTAAAAATGTCTAGTGGGCAACAGTTTAAAAACCCTACAAAGTAGTGTACCACACAATTATAAATAGGATCTGGGTATATGTTCCTATTTTTAACTACTTTGCAGTTACTTCCCAGATACATAAAATGAAAATAAAAAAGAACTCAAATTGGGTGCCAGTGGTTCATACCTGTAATCCTACTCAGGAGGCTAAATTCTAAGGATTAAGGTTCAAAGCCCGTTGGGACAGAAGAGCCTGTCTCCAGTTAATCAGCAAAATATGAAACTCAAGAGGTAAGCCAGCCATGGGGGAGGGGTGTTTGCAAATGAGAGCCAAGTCTTGAGTGCAAGCCCCCAAACGACCTTCCTCTCCCTGAAAAAAGACCTGAAGAATTTATGTGTGGTATGTTGCTTATCAAAGAAAGGGGAAGGATACAAACGTACGGACAGGCATTTGCTTCTATTTTTTCTTTCAAAAAGTATTTTCTTGGGGCTGGGAAGGTGGCTCAGTGGTAGAGTGCTTGCCTTGCATGCCTTGCCTGGGTTCAATTCCTCAGCACCACATACGCAGAAAAAGCCGGAAGTGGCGCTGTGGCTCAAATGGTAGAGCGCTAGCCTTGAGCTGAAGAGCTGAGGGACAGCACCCAGGCCCAGAGTGCAGAGTTCAGGCCTCACAGCCAAAAAAAAAAAAAAAAGTATTTTCTTATTGTATTGAAGCAGGATCTCAAAATGTAAGCCAAGATGTAAACAATGTATGTAAGCCAATGTATGTGTGAATCCGACTGACCTTGACCTTGTGATCCACCTGTCTCCCAAAATTCTGCATTACTAAAGTATGTGCACTACCGGATTTAGCCTATTTTTTGGTTTTGGTCGGCTGGCTTGAACTCAGGACCTGGGCACTTATTGAGACTCCTTTTACTCAAGGCTAGCCCTCTACCACTTGAGCCACAGTCTCATTTACAATTTTCTGGTGGCTAATTGGAGATAAGTCTATGGACCTTCCTGCCTGGGCTGACTTTGAACCCTGATCCTCAGATCTCAGCCTCCTGAGTGGCTATGATTACGAACTCTGATCCTCAGATCTCAGCCTCCTGAGTGGCTAGGATTACAGGTGTGAGCCACTGGGGCCTGGCTTAGTTTTGTTTTAAATGGAAGAATCCAGAAAAGGTTATCTCCTACATAAGGTAAGAAAGAGGAAAAAGTGAAAACAACAGAATTTCAAGTTAGATTTATATTTGTATATTTTGACTCTGAAACTACTGTTTTAGATAAATTAAAAACAAACTAGAAAGATATGGAGGGGGTCAACACATTCAATTCCTAAAACTCAAGCACAAAATGAAATCACTGGGAGAAAATGAAGTGACACTTAAAAAAGAAATGTATTCCTGGGGCTGGGAAGGTGGCTCAGTGGTAGAGTGCTTGTTTTGTATGCCTGAGGCCCTGGGTTCGATTCCTCAGCACCACATAAGCAAAAAGAAAAAGCCGGAAGTGGCGCTGTGGCTCAAGTGGTAGAGTGCTAGCCTTGAACTGAAGAGCTGAGGGACAGCACCCAGGCCCAGAGTTCAGGCCCATGACTGGAAGGAGAAAAAAAAAAGAAAGAAATGTACTCATTACCTAACTTATGTAACTGTAACCTCTCTGTACATCACAATAAAAAATACATCAAGTGGGCGCCGGTGGCTCGTGTATGTAATCCTAGCTACTCAGGAGGCTAAGATCTGAGGATCGTGGTTCAAAAGCCAGCTCAGGCAAGAAAGACCATGAGACTCCTATCTCCAAACCATGAAAACACCGAAGGGGTGCTGTGGCTTAAACAGTAGAGAGCTCGCCTTGAGCTGAAGAGCTGTGGGATATCACCTAAGCCCAAAGTTCAAGCCCCACAACCCACACACACACAAAAAAACAAAAAACCAACAACAAAAAAACACATCAACTTGAAGGCATAACTAAACAAATGATTTCAAATACCTTGAAATTAGTCATCTAAGTTGAAAACAAAAACTTTTCAGAGGCAGTATTTTTATATGAATAAAACGTGTTATTTGCATAATAAATATGTAAAATAAGACATATGAGTAATTATGTTCATGCCATTAGGAATTTCTGGCAGCCAGGCAGCATGGTTCATACCTATAATCCTAGTTACTCAGGAGGCTGAGACCTTAACATTATGGTTCAAAGACAGACCTGGACTTCTTTCAGACTCTCTAATTAGCCACCAAAAAGCCAGAAATAAGAGATGTGATTCAAATAGTGAAGCCTAAGCCTTCAGCAAAAAAGTTCAGGTACTTAAAAGTTCAGGCTCTTAAAAGCCAAAAATCCCCAAAACAAAACAAAACAAAAACAACCAACCTACCAATCAACCAACCAAAAAATTCACTGGTTTTCAGCCCCTAATAAAACATAAGCATGGGGCTGGGAAGGTGGCTCAGTGGTAGAGCGCTTGCCTTGCGTGCATGAGGCCCTGGGTTCGATTCCTCAGCACCACATAAGCAAAAAGAAAGAAGCTGGAAGCGGCGCTGTGGCTCAAGTGGTAGAGCGCTAGCCTTGAGCTGAAGAGCTGAGGGACAGCGCCCAGGCCCAGAGTTCAGGCCCCACGACCAGACACCACCCCCTCAAATAAGCAAAAATAATCAATAGTAGCTTATGAGAGAGAGAACATGAAATAACTATGTAGCATATCATTATCAGATAAAACTTTTTTTTTCTTTTTATAGAGAGTGAATCCAAGGTCTCAAGTGCCCTACTATTTGTGCTACACGTATCCCAGCAAACCTTTAAAAAAAAAAAACGTTTGTTTACTGAATACTTATTGGATACTACATATACAAAAAAAAAGTAGAGTAGAGGAAAGGGGCCTGATAAGAACTGAAGAGGAAAAATTACACTAAGCTTATAAATTCTAGAAGTACAAAATTTCTTCCAGTTTTACTATATAATGAAACTTGCTTGCCAAAAGGAAAACAAGCTACATAGTCTAATAAAAATGATGCATAACATCATGGAATTCCCCAAAATGGCTTATAAAATGCCTGTAGAGCCAGGTGTGGTAGTACACACCTATAATGCAAGCTACTACTCAAGAGGCTGAGATGTAAGGATCATGTTTGAAGCTGGCTTGGGGCAGAAGTTCACAAGACTCTTATTAACCACAGAAAAGCTGTTAAGTGGAGGTTTGCTCAAGCATTAGCCTTTAATGAAAAAGCCTCGTAAGAGCATGAGGTCCTAAGTTCAAGCCCCCGTAACAGCACACATACAAAAAAATTGCTTGAATGGTATAAATAATTTAACTCCACTGGTGGTCAACTGCCTAGCTATACAGTTCCTTTTAAGAAACATCATAGCATTTGCATTAATTAATTAATTAAATTGCATTAATTAATTAAGTCCATTTCTTCATTAAAATCTTCTGTTTTCTCATTTTTGTTGGTTGGTTGTAGAACTTGAACTCTGCACCTGGGCGATGTCCCTCAGCTTTTCAACTCAAGGCGAGCATTTTACCACTTGAGCCACAGTGCCACTTCTGGTTTTCTGGTGGTTTATTGGATATTTAGTCTTATGGACTTTCCTGCCTGGGCTGGCTTTGAACCGTGATCCTCAGATTTTCAGCCTCCTTAGTAGCTAGGATTTCAGGCATGAGCCACCAGCGCCCGGCCTGTTTTCTGTTTTATCTGGTCATCTTCAAGTTTCCTATCTTTATCTGTTAAGCAATTTAGTTTTCACGACTTGTTTTTAATCTTTTTTTAGGCTCGACAATTTCAAAGCTTGCTTTTTTCTTGTCAGTTTCTAATTTTTCTCTAGTTTTGCCCTCAAGTTCTACAAATGTTGTTTCATGCTCACAGGCTCCAATGTTAGCTGAGGAGATGTTATTCTATCACTTCTGCTGGCTCTTGAAATACCGTTTTATCAAAGAACTCTGAAACTACTGTCTTTCCCCCCAATATTATATTGATGTATGAGTCAAACAGCTGCTTTGTTTTAGGTGTCAAAACTGGGGCCTGAACTTAAGAGCCTTGAGTTCTTGCTCAGCTTTACTTGTTCAAGTTTGAACTCGACCACACGAACCCTACCTCCAATCTGCATTTTGCTGGTTAACTTGAGGTAAGAATTAATCTCAGAAATTTGTCTACCTGGGAAAGCTTCAAACTGTGACCCTGAGATCTCAGTCTCCCCACCCCCACCCCCCGCCGGCTTTTCTGCCAGTGCTGGGGCTTGAACTCAGGGCCTAGGTACTGTCCCTGGACTTCTTTTGCTCAAGGCCAGCACTCTACACCATTTGAGCCATAGTGCCACTTTCGGCCTTTTCTGTTTATGTGGTACTGGGGAATCGAACTCAGACCTTCATGCATGCTAGGCAAGCACTCTACCACTAAGCCACATTCCCAGTCCCACTTTTTTTTTTTGTCGGTCGTGGGGCTTGAACTCTGGGCCTGGGCGCTGTCCCTCAGCTCTTCAGCTCAAGGCGAGCACTCTACCACTTGAGCTACAGCGCCACTTCCGGTTTTCTGGTGGTTTATTGGAGATAGGAGTCTCACGGTCTCTCCTGCCCGGGCTGGCTTTGAACCGCGATCCTCAGATCTCAGCCTCCTGAGTAGCTAGGATTACAGGCGTGAGCCACCAGCGCCCAGCCCACTTTTTTTTTTAAAACAAAAACAAATCCAACATTTTATATCATATTTTATTTTTGTGTGTGTTGGTACTGGGGCTTGAACTCAGGACCTCATATTCTCACTCAGCTTCTTTACCCAAGACTTAACACTTGAGCCACACCTACACTATGGCTTTTAAAAAATAATTGTTTTATTGTTATCATAAAGGTAATTTACAGAGGGTTACAGTTCACTTATAGCTTTTTGCTGATTAACTGGAGATAAGAGTCTCCTGAAATTTTCTGCTAGAGCTGGCTTGTAATCTCCCTGGTGCCAGGGAGAGACTCTGAAACTTGAATCTGATCATGCCTCTAGATCACCAATTAACTCATCAAAAGTAGAATTATAAATGAACATGTTAAATGACATTTCTGTCCTGTGAGGAATGCAGTCCTGTACAGGATATACAACCCAATTTGCTTATGTAATAAATCACAAGGAGAAAGAGAGAGAAACTTAAGACATCATGTGAGCTTTATCTGAGTTCAAACCCCAGTACAGACAAAAAATAAAAACAAGTAATGAATGAACACATTCTATTTGGGTCCTGATCTTCACAAACTGGTTTTTTTTTTAATTAAAAAAAAATTTTGGAGTGAATTTGAAACAAACCGGAAATTTGGTGATATTAAGGAACTGTTAGTATTTTTAGGTTGATAATGGTATTGTGGTGGATGAAATGCCAGGCTATTAGGATAATCTGCAAAGTAGTATCAAAGGAATGGAGGAGGGAATAGAATAAAACTCGCTTTAAGTTGATACTTGCTGAAGCTGGTCATGGGTTCATTTTATCATTCTACTTTTGTAAATGACACTTTCTGTAATAAGAGAGAGAAGGAAGGCGGAAGTGAAGATTTATAGCTAAACCTTGGTGATTTAACCGGTTAATTAGGAGGGAGACTTTTCTGGTGTTTCTGCTTAGAGGAAAGCTCCAGCCCCATAATTAAGGACCCTTTCTTTTTTTCCCTTGCACCCTAGTCCCAAGGGGTGAGACATACCGCAAAGATGAGTGAAATGTCAGTGGTTAGGGCCTGCACACGGTGGAAGGAAGCAATAAGAGTGATGGGAAGGAAACCATCAGCATCCATTTTCCGTCTCAAGAAGAAGTCTCGCTCTAAATTGTCCACGCTGAAGTAGTATTCACTATGTGAAGGGGAGAAGAGGTGTCACTGAGGGACCGCTGATGCTTTCTTTGTCAGCTATCTACCCCAGCAATCTCATAGCCTTTCACCTGCAGTCCCGCAAAGGACTACACAGAAGATGGTATCCCCTTTTTTTTTTTTTTTTTTTTGGGTCCGGTCATGGGGCCTGAACTCTGGGCCTGGGCGCTGTCCCTCAGCTCTTCAGCTCAAGGCTAGCACTCTACCACTTGAGCCACAGCACCACTTCCGGCTTTTTCTTTTTGCTTATGTGGTGCTGAGGAATTGAACCCAGGGCCTCTGGCATGCAAGGCATGCGCTCTACCACTGAGCCACCTTCCCAGCCCCGATGGTATCCCTTTTATTACTCCCCTACTTGGGTCAAATTACTTCTGCTCAGTCCTTGGCCATGACGAGTAAACCCTTTATCCTTAAAATCCAGACCCCATGTTGTCGACCACTTTCTCTTCTAAAACACAATTCTGCATTACAATGATATATTTTCCCTTGGCTCTTCCTTTCAACTATAGAAGTTATTGGAGTGACTTAGAGCACAGCTTTTGCAATGAGAAAAGAAACGGACTCAAATCTCTGTTTTGTTACTTCCTAGCTGTGAGACTGGGAAAGTTACTGGGCCTGTTTGCTTGACTATAAAATGGGGGCGAAAGACCCAGCATGTAGGAATTCTGCAGTTAAAAACTACAGGATTAAACATGATAATGCCTGTAAAGCCCTGAACGTGGCCAATAGTGAGGACTCAGTAAATGTTTGCTAGCATTCAGACAATGCTGTCATCACAACTGGAGCACAGAAAGGAGTAGATTCCAGTCATTTCCCCTCTGTGCTAGTGGTAGTTTCTAATTTAAGTAAATATGGTTTTATTTCTGTCACCAACAAAAATTATAAAAAGTTCGCTGGAACTAAGACGAGTTGCCTGTGATTTTTGGCAGTTGCCACCAGGGAGTACAACTACTGCTAGCATGAAAAGATCCTGTACAGCCCTTCCACTACCAGCTACGGCCCTCTGACAGCCTTTAAGATCTCATTAACGCTGAGGAAGCTTCTGGATACTCACATCTGGCGTTTGATGTAGTCTTTGAGTAACTCCTGGTCCACACTGTAAAGCTCAGTACTACTGACATTGTCAAAGTAGTAGGTGATGTTGTTCATGTACTTGGGGGTACGAGGCCCCTCAGTACCATCAAATTTTCGGTAGCCAAACTGGTAGTCAAAATGGGCTATGGGAAGAAATGGGTGTTGTAAGAAAGAGAACACCTCTGCCCACTACCCCCTGCCACACTCCCTCAAGACATCCCGGAGCCCAAAGGGGCCTCACGTACTTCGAGTGCCACCCCGTCCACGTCCCCGTCCACGACCACGCCCCCGTCCACGGCCACGGAAGGAAGCCCGCGCCCCACCAGCCCCATCACTCTTCACACTCGATGTCTCATCCTGGTCGTGCCAGGCAGGCTCCGGTTTGGTCTCTGGTTGCCAGGCTGGGGTGGGGGGGGCCACAGACACAGGCATGTAGGTGGCAGGCTCAGACCCTATAGGGAAAGGGGGCACTGGGTCAGGCCTGAGGGTATCCCCATGTTCAGACCCTCCACAGTGGGCAGTACATACCTTTCATCTCCCCACGGTTAGCAGATGTGTGTCTCGGCTCCTGTGGGCGAGTGGGGCGCGAGGCCAATTTCTCTCTGGGTACTTCAGGCTTCATGTCTATTTGCAATGGAACCCACTTGTGTTTGTTCCCTGGGGATGGTACGGGCAAATGAGAAAGCCTTCAGAGTGGCCTAACCCACTTAATTAATCTATTTTCCTGGACTGGGGCACAAATTCCAGTTTGGGGATCCTGGGCAAATTTCTTTCCTTCATACTGGACCCCCTTTTTCATCTCTAAAATAAAAAAAAGGCCAGTGGTCCTCGGTGTGATGGAGATTCCTAACTGACTTCAAAAATCACCTTCTGGGGCCAGACACATGGCTGCCCAAAACAAATACTTTCTAAACTCCTAAGTTTTTGTTTGTTTGGTTTTTTTTTTTTTTTTTGGTTGGTCATAGGGCCTGAACTCTGGGTCTGGGCGCTGTTCCTCAGCTCTTCAGCTCAAGGCTAGCACTCTACCACTGGAGCCACAGTGCCATTTCTGGCTTTTTCTGCTTATGTGGTGCTGAGGAATCAAACCCAAGGCCTCATGCATACAAGGCAAGCACTCTACCACTGAACCACCTTGCCAGCTCATAAGAGTTCTCTTAAAGCTCTCGCTGCTTAAGAGAGAAAGTGAAGCCCAATCTAGGTAGAGGGCCTAAAAGGAAAAGAGCTACCCTTCCTGCTACCTATAGCAGGAAATAGGGAGCCATCTTGAATGCTAAAAAGGCTAACACTGAAGGCAAGATGAAAGGAATTAGAATTGCTACATAAAGCCCAGCTATTCTATGAGAAGTATGCATACTTCATTTAAATCATTTATGGTACATCTTTAATAATGGGGTAGCCAAACCTGTATCCCTATCATTTTGGCAAGTTTCTAGAAACTCCTAGAGTAATATAAATCTTGTTTTTAAGAGCAGCCGATGTACGGATGAGAAAGACAACTGCTGTCCCCCCACAGTGGCCTACAGCAACCAGCTACCCATTTCCGGGAAGAATCCTCCAGCAGCCCTCCGGAGTTGACATTTCACAGTTCTCCCAAGTCCTACTCACCTTTCTTTTTCTGTCCACCTCGCTGGCAGTCTTCATCCCCATTCTTTTCCTCTCCTGATTCGTCTGACTTGGTTTTGGGGCTCTCCTTACTATCGCTCCCCTCTCCTTTCTCCTGTTCTTTCATGTCCTTCTTTGGAGGCAGCTTACGAGTCGGCTGAGGTTTGTGGGTCTGTGGCTACAGCAAGAAGACAAATGGAGTGTGTATGTGAAGCCACTTGGGACAGAAGGGAGGGAGGTAGTAAGTAGGAAGACAGGCACAGAAGTTCCAGCCTGTGATGAAAAACTCCCTTCTCCCATGTGATTCTCTTACAGGAAGCACAATCACACAGGCTAAGATAAACTTGTCTCTCTAGCAAACACCTGGGGCCCAATGTTACTCTCTACAACAAGGATTATTACTACTGTGTTATATTCATAGTCAGTGGGATGGAAGAAATGCTGGCCCTGGCCTGTCTGTACCATCTCTAAAATAAGGATTTCACTAATGAAGTGGCCAGTCAGCGAACAAAGGATTCAGGCCACCAGCTCAGAACAAAAGTACTGAAATGAGAACTGACCAGGCCCCTCTCTGATGGGGTCCGAGAGAGCTGTATAAGCTATAGGTCTGTTCTCAGGCTAATATCCACCTTTTTATTTCACTCAGAAATCTAAGTGCTTTGATGAAGAACTACAACACACTTAAGTTCCAATCTGCACTGAGCCAGCAAGGGCTAGTCTCATCTGTGAAAAAACTGTTATAAAAGGACCCATTTCTGAGTCACTAACAGGGTGAAAAGAGATAATAACTAGATGGTACTTGGCAGTCCCTGACACAAACACAGGGTAATTCCTAGCCATTTTACTATTGCTTCAATGTTGCCTGATTGTATTCATAACTGCCCCCCCCCTTTTTTTTGGTCATGGGGCCTGAGCACTGTCCCTGAGCTCTTCAGCTCAACGCTAGTGCTCTACCACTTGAGCCACAGCGCCACTGTGCTGAGGAATTCAACCCCAGGCCTCATGCATGCAAGGCAAGCACTCTACCACTGAGCCACCTTCCCAGCCCTCCACCCCCATTTTTTGAGATAGGTTTTACTTTGTTGCCCAGCGTCTCCAATTGCCCCCCCCCTTTAAAAACAACAACATAGCTAAGATCAAATACACTAGAAGCCTCCAAATGCAAATGTGTTTATGTTGACTGAGTTCATGTCTACCCACACTCACCTGCACACTTTTGTGGGCTATCTCTCCAGGTGTGGGCCAGTTGATTGCATCTCCAAAGTCACCAACCTGTAAGGCACATTCTATGAAGGCCCCAGGGGAATCCTGCTTCCCATCTTCAGCCCCTCACACAAGGACCATGTCTACTGAGCCGGGATGTCCATTAGCACCATCCACACACTAGAACCCAGAAAGGGCCTTCCCTGCTGTTCAGAAAAATCGAGCAGCCCAGCAGCAATCACTAACACAGGAAGAGGGTACCACCCCAGTGAGTCTACAGGGGCTGCCCAGCTGTCATCCTCACTTACCTTGCTGCCTTTGCGTTGCTTGGGAGCCGCAGCCCTTACCACCTTGGCTGGAGCAGAATGCTCTGTGGTAAGAAAGGAAAGAAGAAATGACTGCAGAGTCTATGAGCAGAACCACCTCCAGCCAGGTCCTCACCCTTACTATTCTCATCCTATCAAACAACCTACAGGTTCTCAGAAGAGGAAGCCATAGTGGATAAAGGAAAGATGTGTGCTCAAACATCAGTAGTGATTTTGACATCTCCTTCCTGAAGGAACTATGGAAAGTGACATACAAAACCCTAAGATCAGGCGGGGCGCTGATGGCTAGGATGTAATCCTAGCTACTCAGGAGGCTGAGATCTGAGGATCACGGTTCAAAGCCAGCCCAGGCAGGAAAGTCCCTAAGACTCTTATCTCCAATTAACTACCAGTAAACTGAAGTAGCACTGTAGCTCAAGTGGTAAAGTGCTAGCCTTTAGCTGAAGAGCTCAGGGACAGCACTGAGGCTCACCAGAGGTCAAGCCTCATGACAGACCCAAAATAACAACAACCACCACCACCCCTCTAAGACTCCACACTCCAAGGAGAACCCTGATGGAGTTATAAGTCCATACTCTCTGGTAGGCAATGAAGTCCATGGACCACAGAAGGCTAAGCTGAGTTTCCAACAACCTATGGTAAATTGGAATAGAGAGCCTTTCTCCTTGCAAAGAAGTGGCTAGACTCCCATTTGACTCAACAGCTTTACCTTTTAATATTCATTTTAACAATATAAATGAGACAAGAGATATATACAAAGATATCTAAGTGCTATTCATTACTTAAAAAACTGAAAAGTAGGTATATTCAACAATAATAAACTGGTTAAACTAAGATTTATCCATTATATTTTTAGTAAGGATCTCTGCTGATATAAAAAGACATAAAAGAATAGTGACAAAAGAATCCATTTCTATAAAATAAGCACACACACATTCATAGTACAAACCCTGGAAGGATATAAGTATCAGGAACAAAGTATATTTACAGAAGTTTAATTTTTTTTTTTTTTTTTTTACAATTATAGGTTTTCTTTTTGGTGCCAGTACTGGGACTCTAACTTAGGGCCTGGGTGCTGCCCCTTAGTTTTTCCACTCAAGATTGGTGCTCTACCACCTGAGCCACACCTCCATTCCAGCTTTTTGCTGGTTTATTGGAGATAAGAGTTTCACTGAGCAACAGGCTGGTGGTTGGTTCACACCTGTAATGCTAGCTACTCAAGAGACAGAGATCTGAGGATCACCATTCAAAGCCAACCAGGGCAGAAAGTCTCTCTGAGGTGCTTATCTCCAGTTAACCATCCAAAAACCTTAAGTAGAGCCGTGGCTCAAAGTGGTAGAGCACTAGCCTTGAGCAAAAGGGCTTAGGGATGGCACCCAAGCTGAGTTCAAGCCCCATCATCAATAAAAAACAAACAAAAAAAAGAGTCTCACTGACTTTCCTGCTTGGGCTGGTTTCAAATTGAGATACGTAGATCTCAGCCTCCTGAGCAGGGAGGACTATAGGCATGATCCATTGGCACTTGGCAATACAGGCTTTTTGTTGTTGTTGGTGGTGGTTGTGGGGCTTGAACTCTGGGCCTGGGCACTGTCCCTCAGCTCTTCAGCCCAAGGCTAGCACTGTACCATTTGAGCCACAGTGCCACTTCTGGTTTTCTGAGTCGTTTATTGGAAATAAGTCTCACGGACTTTTCTGCCCTGGCTGGCTTTGAACTGCAATCCTCAGATCTCAGCCTCCTGAGTAGCTAGGATTACAGGTGTGAGCCACCAGCACCCGGCCAGGCTTTTAGCTTAGGAGGAAAAAAAAAGCAAATGTTTTACCAAGCAGGTCTGAAAAATTAAATTTACTAGCACAAAGCTGGACACAAAGCTTTTCAAATCATTGGCCTTTTAAATTTCTTTTTAACTGAAATTTCTTCCAGGCCAGGTGTCAGGAATCCTAGCTACTCGGGAGGCTGAGCTCAAGCTAACAGACAACACTACCAGCACAAAGGTACACACAAAATTAAAACCTTTCAAAACTGAGAAGGGTCAGATATTGTGATCACTCCATCTAAAATTTTGTTCTTCAGACATGAAAATGGAAATGGTGAAGTATTCAATCTCTGATCACTGCAAGGAAGCCTGCCTGCCATATAGTTAGTCCCCATTTCCTAATTCCAGCATTAGTCCTAAGCAGGGCAATGTGGCTAGTCTGTATATATTCTTTAATTAGTTCAAAAGAAGATTTTTTTAAATCCCATACCCTAAGGTCCCCATGTGCCAAGAACCCATGGGGCTGCTCTATTCTTGATCTGCTTCTAGAATCTCAGGAAGCTTCAGGCAAGGTGAACAAAGTCCTTTGAGTGGCAGAAAAATCTATTAAAACCCATAAGGAGGCCGGGCGCTCGTGGTCATGCCTGAAATCTTAGTTACTCAGGAGGCTGAAATCTGAGGATCATGGTTCAAAGGCAGATCAGCAGGAAATCTGTGAAATTCTTACATCCAATTAACTAGCAAAAAAGCCAGAAGTGGAGCTGTGGGTCAAGTGGTAGAGTGCTAGCCTTGAGCAAGAAAGCTCAAGGACAGTGCCCAGGCCCTGAGTTCTATCCCCAGCATTAGCACAAAAGACAAATAAACATAGGGAGCCTCTGGAGAACTCAGGAAGGCTGTGATGAACTGCTATCAGCACTGCAGGAGCTACAAAAAAGACAAGGCTTCTGACTTAATCACACATCACTCTGTGCTCCTTCTTAGCCCCCTACCGTGTGCATGTGTGTGTATGCCATGTGTGCACATGCATATGCCACACAGGGGGGGGGGCAGTAAAAAGGAATACAGGTCCATCTGGGTTTGGTATCTGAAACTTTTTTTTTTAGTCTGGTCGTAGGGCCTGAATCTGGGCCTGGACGCTGTCCCTTAGCTCTTCAGCTCAAGGCTAGCGCTCTACCACTTGAGCCACAGCGCCACTTCCAGTTTTTTTCTTTTTTTGCTTATGTGGTGCTGAGGAATCGAACCCAGGGCCTCATGCATGCAAGGCAAGCGCTCTACCACTGAGCCACCTTCCCAGCCCCGGCATCTGAAACTTTTAATGAAAGCCAATTTCTGTGTAGGCACCAATCTCTATGTTGAACATCCAACCAAATTATAGGTAAGTCCCTTCCTCCCACCTCTGATTTCTGAAACCTGTATCTGCCAGCACCGATCCAATCCAGCTCAGGAAACACTGTCCGCTTGCCTCCCTTACCTCAAACAGCTTAGAATGTTAGAGCAATAAACATAAATACTGTTTCATAGACAGGAAAATGAGGCTGCAAATGAGGAAGGGTCTTCCTTGGGACTGGCTCTAAGAGCAGGATAGGAGCCAGAAGCCTCCAATCCCTTCCCAATGCTCCTACCAGTTCATTAGTATGAATTCCACAGGGCTGAGTAGTTCCCATGCACCTGTTGGAGGTTGGAATGGGTCTAAATCCTTTATAATTTTAGGGCACTGTCTTGCTTTTTCCAATTAGTGACAAAATATGGAATCAGGCCAAGGCAGGGTCCAGGATTCCAGAGGAAGGATGGCAGATACAGATCCTACATGGGTAGGATACCTCAGCTAAAGCGTATCAGGGGCTAAAAGGTACCTGGAATAGGAAGAAAAGTGCTTTCTGTCTCACAGGACAATTGTTAGCTAAAAGCCAGTACTGACTCTAGCTCTAGGGGGCCAAAGGACTTCCCAAACATACACATGCATTTGCTAAGAGTGAGGCTTATCAGCGGGCACTGGTGGCTCATGCCTGTAATCCTCACTACTCAGGAGGCTGAAATCTGAGGATGGCAGTTTGAAGACAACCCAGGCAGGAAAGTCTGTGAGACTCATCTCCAACTAACTAGCAAAAAAGCTGGAGCTGGAGTTATGCCTTAGCATAAATGCTCAGGGATAGGGCCCCCCACTCAGTGGTACCCCAACCCATTAAAAGAAAAGTGTAGCATATGAGAATTTCTATGTGAAGTGGATTGAGTTTGGAGGAGGTGGAGGCTTTTTCCTGAAGCTATACCTACATGGGAAGATTATTTTCACTTAGGTTACTTTTTTGTAGCAAGGAACAGGAGCTAATCCACACCTGCTGCTGGGGTAAAAAAGGGGAAAAAAAGCACAGAAGGTGGGTTCTGAGGTATGGCAGGGAAGAGTGATGATTCAGACAGTGGGAACAGGATAATGTTGCCCATGTAAGGAAGCTGACTACACAGCCTTAACCATCCCAAGGCCATCTCTCAGAGCCTTTCAAGTGTGTCACACCCCTTTCTTCCAACATTCTGTAGGAAAGCCAGAAGGGCCACAATGACACACTTCACTATGGGCTTAGGTTGTAGTCCCTACATATTCTGTCCCTTGCAGAACCCCTTGAAATTTAGGTCTCTGTAAAAATGGACACTGCCTTGTAGATCTGCTGGGACACTGAAAGAGAGTCCACTCAGTAAGAGTGCCTACGCACACTTGGAATGCTTAACACATCCTAAGCATTACAATTCCAATTCACAAAAGAAGCTTAGTATTTCCAAGTGTGCTTCATGCTGGGAGGGACAACAGATTAACAATCTTTCAACCTGAGAGAAAATAGAAGACAGTTGAAAAATAAGTCCTAGGAATCAACTGGCTCCATTCTCCCAATTCAGACCACAAATGAGGTCCTTCACAGGTTGCCCTCCAGACAGAAGATGGCTAGACTCCAGGGCCAATGTCCCCCAGGAAAGAAGAAAATGTCAGGACTCTGTTGTTTGAAATGGGGAAAGAGGAGGGAATTTACCATAGTGCTCCCTCTCCCCCAGGGAAGCATTGGCATAAAGTTCTAGTTTGCTAGAGAGGAAAGAATATAGGGAAATCCTAGTGCTTCCTTCCAGTTGAAAATCATTCACATTGCAGTATCTCCAGTTTACCAAAGGAACTAAACCTGATACAAGTATTTTCTATATTGTCCTGTTCTAGAAAGATTCTAAGATTTCTGACTTTTTATTTATTTACTTATTATTTATTTATTTTTGGTTGGTCACAGGACTTGAACTCTGGGCGCTGTCCCTGAGCTCTTCAGCTCAAGGCAAGCACACTGGCACTAGAGCCACAGCACCACTTTGGGTTTTCTGGTGGTTAGCTGGAATGGCACAGACTTTCCTGCCCGGGCTGGCTGAGATCCTCAGATCCTCAGTCTCCTGAGTAGCTAGGATTTCGGGCGTGAGCCAATGGCACCTGACTTGCTGACTTTTTAAACCGAAAGCTACCTAAAGGGAACCCCGCACGTTTACTTTGGAACTAGCATTATCTCCTAGAGACTGGCATCTGACAGGATGCTGGGCTTAGATTTGTTCACCAGCCTGCTGCCTTGTTGACCTGGCCCCAAGGTCGACCTCTCAGGAGACCACTCAGATCCCAAGTGTGGCAAAGTTCCTCTGCTAGATTGCTCTCACTACATATGGTAAAGATTCTGTTACTTAATCTTTAAAATAACATTGAATTAATTCCTTTCACTGTTCCCATTTTATAAATGGGGAAATCAAGCTACGTGCTAGGATGGCTATTTGCCAACGTCACAGTCTGTAAAGCATTAAAACAGGATCTGAAGTCACTCATTCTAACTCTAAAACTTACGTTACGTCCCTAATCTCTAGGAGGAGGTGGAAGGAAATCTAAGGAGCCCAAGCTATTACCACCTACTTTACTGTGGCCAATGGAGCACTCTCAAGAGCAAGGCTCCCTAAGGTCACAGAGCTGGGCAGATGCCACTAGTGGGAGCAAATGCCGGTTATCAGTCAACCTCCTCCCCCTTACCACACACATGTACAGAGGCAAGTGAAACTCACCTAGCACATCCTGCTGGATTCCCTAACTCCAGTGCCCTAGTGGCCCCAGACTGAAAAAGGCATTACTTCCAGGTCTAACTACAACAATTACTCTATTATAGACTCTGCCCCAGGGAGGTTCCTCAGCCACACCAGGACCAGAAAACAGAGCTGCTGTAGGGGGTGGGGTGTCCAGCCCACAAGGATTCTGCCCCCCCCCCCCAGCCTTCCTGGATGGGGATTTGGCAATCACACAGGAGGGTACCCACCTGTGCCTGTTCCTCCCAAGGCAGCCCGGGGATGGGGTATAGTCCAAGGGCAGCTTGGAGATCAACAGGACTTTTGTCCTATCTCCATATACCCCCCCCCCCATCACCTCCTAGGCAGGAACATTTTTCTACATAATAAGGAAGAATGCTGGTTAACTCTCCTCACCTTTTTCACTTGTTTTTGCAGTTGCAGTTGCTGCCACTTTTCAGAAGCCTCTCTCTTCCCATCCCTCCCACCAGATTTTCTCCAGACTTGCAGATGAAACACAGGACACTCTGGGGAAGAGTGAGCTGAGAGGCTGTTAGATCATCTTGAGGCCCCACTGAATAGTAGCTGCAGATCAGGCAGCAGCCATCCAGGGAGTGCAGAGTCTCCTGGGCATTGGAGGAGGGGCAGAGGGCGGGCCAGGCTACAGTCACATGATACCAGCCAGGCTGGCCCAGACCCAGTTGACTATCTTTAGCCTTGTGGTGACCCAGGCGCTGGGTGTGCTCCCATTCTCTGCCCAGCCATGGAGCTTACAGCCATACAGTGACTATGACCATCTCCCACAGTTAGTACAAGGCCTTGAAGTCTTGCTGAGAGTTGATTAACAATCAGCACAGCATATACTAGCAGGCACTTTTTTTTGAATGGTACTGGGACTTGAACTCTAGGCAGGAACTCTAACACTCCAACCTGTTTTTTTCTTAAGAGTACATTCAATTCTAGCTAGAAAATAATTGCCTTTAAACCTTGTGCTGACTAGGTGCAAAAATGGATCCAAATTCCAAGCAAGATCTCATTTACTGGTAGCTACAAAAAAGACACTACTGCTATCATTCCAGTTGTGTAGAAAATGAAACTGAAGAATGGGACTAACCTATGATTGCGTAGTACATGTTGGAGCAAGATGGCTAATCCTTCCATAGCCACAGATCTGGGTGTAAAAAAAAAAATCTCAGGAAGCCTCTTTAACATTCCAAAGGAGCTGCTGGTCAAATAATAACTCTGGAACAAGTTCTAATTCAGTCTGCAGTGTAGAGTGTCTTCAGCGTATCTACTATCACCCAAAATAGTTAATTTCTAAGTGTCTCAACCCTACTGGCCCATATCAACTACCCAAACTTGCAGATGACTTTGGATGGGGTCAAAGTTCTTTACATAGATGGCTCATTCATGTTTCACTACCATTGGGGAAGACAGGAACGATGGTGATCCCCAGTTATCAGAAGCTACATGACTTACTCAGTTATGGTCACCAAACGAATAGTGGCAGAGGTGAGATGAAATGCAGGGTACAGTGGTACTCTTTTCCCTACCCTCTGGACCTTTCAGTCTACCCACAATGCACTGTAGGCGGAGAATTACTGAGAGCTTCATGAGGGTAGGAATCATTTCTACCTTGCTTATTTGGTCCCTAGAGCCCATGATTACAGTTTGTGTGTGGTAAAGATTTATGGAATGAAGGAATTTACATAATATAATTGCTTCTCAACTTCCAGCGCACTCTCTTTTAGGAAAAGAGGTTAATTACCTCTATCCCCTATCCCCTGCCTTACTTACTTCTTTTTCTTTTTTGGTCAGTCGTGGGACATGACCTCTGAGTCTGGGTGCTGTTCCTCAGCATTTCAGCTCAAAGCTAGTGCTCTACCACTTGGGCCACAATGCCACTTCCAGTTTTCTGGTGGTTGATTGGAGATAAGAGCCTAGAGGACTTTACTGCCTGGGCTGGCTTTAAACCTCCATCCTCAGATCTCAGCCTTCTTAGTAGCTAGGATTACGGGCCTGAACCACCGGCACCTGGCTTCCCCTGCCTTAATTCTCATAGCTTTCTCAGAAAACCTATGGAGCTCAGACCTGTGGTTTTTCCTCCTTGGAATTGGAAATCAGTGCACTTCAATATAAGCACCAAGGAACAGCTTTGGGAAACAGGACAGAGGGATTAAACAGCAGATAAAACAACACAGGAAAACTCTCTGGGGACCATGGACTTAATTCTGCAGATCCCAGGCAGTAACATACATCACCACCAGGCTAGTTAGCAACCAGGGCAAGCTGGGAGGCAAAGCCACTGTTCAAAAGCAGCAAAAGACAATCCCAAGGCCACTTCCTGGATCCTAGACTTAATGTTGCCAGACTTTTGAGTTTCAAGAAAGTAGCAAAATTAAAGGCAACACCAGTGGGCACCAGTAGGTTAACACCTTTAATTCTAGCTATTCAGAAGGCTGAGATCTGAGGACTGCAGCTAGGAGTCAACCTGGCAGAAGGTCTGCTAGACTCTCATCTCCAATTAACTACCTTTTAAAAAATCTGGAAGTGGAGCTGTGGCTGGCTCAGGTGGAAGAGGACTAATCTTGAGCAAAAAGTTCAGTGACAGCATCAAAAGCCCTGAATTTAAGCCCCAGGACCATCACAATATTAAAAAAGGAAAAAAAAAAAAAGCTCTGAAAAGAAAAATTTTCCCTTAACATTGTCAGTTAATTCACTTTCCTTTCCCCCCCTTTTTGCCAGTCCTGGGGCTTGAACTCAGGGTCTGAACACTGTCCCTGAGCTTCTTTTACTTAAGGCTAGCACTCAAGCCACAGCACCACTTCCAGCCTTTTCTGTTTATGTGGTACTGAGGAATCAAACCCAGGGCTTCATGTGTGATAGGCAAGCACTCCACTACTAAGCCACATTCCCAGCCTAATTCATATTTTCAAAAACCCTTCTGTAAGCTTCACTCAGCTGTGGTTCTTACAGACTCCTGGATTTCAGTAGCCAGTCCTCTTGGGTAGATCACTGGCATAAGGATGCCTGCTTGCTTACAAACCTGACTCAACTGCCTTGATTCAAACTGATGCTTAACCCCAAAGCAGCGAGGCTTTCTCCTGTGTCTGGCTCCCAAGTGCTGGGATTAGTGTGTGCTACCACAATCAAATCAAATTCATTCTTACTGCCCTAAATCTTACTCTCTGTTGGAAGAGGCTTCTTAAATCTCCAAGCAACTCCCCTGTTTATTGGCACGGAGGCGGATCCCAGACTCAGCTAGGACTGGAAGGAATATGAGCAATCTCTATATGTAAGAGAAAACGGAATCTCAGGAGCAACCTGGTGGTACCCATATTACCAGTGACCTGTCACAGACCTGGTATCTGGACACTGAGCTGTTGCATCCCAATTGGGAGCTCTCCATAGGTCAAGCTGATACCTACAACAGAAAGCTCTGTGAACAAGCACACTCTCACAGGCGAAGGAGTTCTTCATACTGACAATTACTGTAACTCTTACTATTGTTCAAGAAAAAATAGCTTCTCACATGGAATGAGAATACTTGACCAAAAAGGAGGGCCACACTACCTCTCAATTTTTCCTTTTCATCCTGTACCAGAGAAGGCTAATCTCTGGAAAAAACAGGCTAGGAGGGTTCTGGAAGCCTCTAACTGACCAGCTCTCTCTCTGGTGAGGCGGGCTGAGCACCCTCACTTAACTGGATAGTGATGGCAGTAATCTCCATGGTAATGGGGGACTTGTGTGTGGCTTTCCCTGGAATTCTTGGGTAAAGACAAATTCTTCCAATTCACAGTAAGTAGGTCAGCTGGCACTGCGTCCTGGAAGTTAACTGGTTCACAATTCTTAGTTCAGGTCTACCTGCAGGCCTATTTAGTGCTATATGCTATAGCCAACTGAATATGGAGTGGGACAGACTCAACAGCCAGAGTGCAGCCTAACTTAAAGTCTCCTACTACTATTCACAGACGTCTTCAGGGTACTGGTATTCCTCTTCAGCAAATGTAAGGAGAAGTTGGGCAGGAGGACATACACCTATCATCCTAGTACTCAGGAAGCTGAAGCAGGAGGATGAAGAATTTGGGGCAGCCTGTTCTACACAGCAAGCTTCAAGCTAGCTTAAAATAAAAAAAAAAAAGAGTGGAGGATATCTGCTTTTCTATCCACCCCATCAATGATGTACTAGGCCACTGAGTTAAGAAGTAGAACACCAGTTAAGCACTGACTTTACCCTACACTATTATAGCTGGCTCACATACTTGTCACTGGTTATCCTCTGCCTACCCATTATAGTTTGTGTGTTTGCAGACATACTCCAATACTGGGGTCTGAGCTTACCACCTTGCACTGCTTGAGCCACACCTTCACTTCCAGCTTTTAGCAGTTAACTGGGGAAAGAGGTTGGCTTTGAACTTTGATCCTAAGATCTATCTCCAGAGTAGCTACTACTACAGGTGTGTGCCTCAGTGCCCAGCAGTGTTTAACAGTAAATGAGATATTTAAAAGGAACAGCAGCTGGGTGCTGGTGGCTCATGCCTGTAATTCTAGCTACTCAGGAGACTGAGATCTAAGCCAACCAGGGCAGGAAAGTCCATGAGACTCTTACCTCTAATTAGCCACCAGAAAACTGAAAGTGGTGGTGTGACTCAAAGTGGTAGAGCACTAGCCTTGAGTGAAAAAGCGCAGGGACAGTGTTCAGGCTATGAGTTCAAACATCACAACCGGCAAAATTAAATAAATAAACAAACAAATAGATAAATGACAAGATAGTCTTTTTTTTTTCCTCGTCTCATTTATTTGGAGCAAATCTTGAATTTCCCTGGACCCAAAAAAAGGGGAAGAAATGAAGTTACTAGCAAATGGAAATTCAAGACATCAAAAAGCCAGAAGTTGGAAGTGGCTTAAGACTTTGCAGTGTCTAGCCTTGAGCAAAAAAGCTCAGGGATAGCACCCGCCACCCCCTTGCCCCCCTCCCCAGTTCAAACTCCAGTATGGCACACCTGTGTGTGTGCACACATACATACACATATAAATATAAGCAACAATGGCTGGGCACCAGTGGCTCGTACCTGTAATTCTAGCTACCCTGGAAGCTGAGGTCTGAGGATTGGGGTTGGAAGCCAGCACGGACAGAAAAGTCCATGACACTATCAGAAAAGGCCAGAAATAACATCTGTCTCAAGTAGTAGAGCACTAGCTAGCCTTGAGTAAAAGGCAGTTTAGGGACAGAGCCCAGACCCAGATTTTGAGCCCCAGGACCAGGAAAAAAAATTAAGGCTCTGAAAGGAACTGTGCATTTGCATTCTCTTTAAGGCCAAAGAACTTTCATTTCTTCCTACCCTAAAAAGGCTACTGAAGTCAGAGTCGTTTAGAATAATGGCTACCAGCATTTACCTCAGAACATCAGGCCTCTTGCTGTGAACCATTGTGCAATTAAAGTTTTTCAATCCTTACTGTGTTCAGAGGGACCACAGTCTCTGTTTTCAAAGATACTCAAAGAAGCTAAATGCTAAGGTAAAGGGCACCCAGTGAGAAGGTATGTGACCCCAAAGATCTGAAATCCTTGTTATCCCAGGCTCCTCTCAGACCCACAGGAGAGAAACACCAATTTATGACCCAAGGGGCTCTATGGTCTAAGACTGTAGGCCCAGGGGCTGGGAAGGTGGCTCAGTGGTAGAGTGCTTGCCTTGCATGCATGTGGCCCTGGATTCAATTCCTCAGCACCACATAAGCAGAAAAATCGGGAAGTGGCGCTGTGGCTCAAGTGGAGAGGGCTGGCTAGCCTTGATCTGCAGAGCTGAAGGACAGCACCCAGGCCCAGAGTTCAGTCCCCATGACCGGCAAAAAATAAAAAAAATAAAGACTTGTAGGCCTAGTGGAGACTGAGGCCACTCATACCCAACCCACTTCCCTGAACACAGCTCATCTGCCAGGTGGAAAATCATGCCACTCAGCACAGAGGAAAAAGGGGGAGGTTGTTATGTTAGAAATCAAAGCAGTTTAATTCCAAAGGGAATGCTCCAAGGTGATTTGTAACCTGAAGGCCTTGGGCTCTGGTCAGCACCAGAGACCCAAGGGAATTTTACCAACTCAGGCAGACCAGAAACAAACTGAACTGGGAAATTACAAAGATCCCGCAGGTCAAAGGAAGGAAAAAGAGAAAGGGAGGTAAAACCAGCATTAGCACTATGCTTGTCTCACTAGAATAGTTTTGAGGTAAGAAGGGTGGGTATAGATTACTAATCTTACAGAACTAAAATGTAGTGAGTTTCTTGGTTTGCACATGAGAACTATACTATGGGAAAGGTGTGAGGTTCAGTGATACACCACTTGTGTTTGTAAGGTCCTGAGTTCAATCACCAGCACCAGGAAAAAGAGAAAAAATTACAAAGAACACTGAAAGCCAGGCAACAGTGGCTCACACCCGTAATACTAGCTACTCAGGAGACAGATCTGAGAAGTGATGTTCACTGTTCAAAGCCAGCCCAGCCATGGGCAGCAAAGTCAGGGAGACTCTTATCCTCAATGAATCACCAACGAGTAGAGCTGTGGCTCAAGTGGTAAGAGTGCTAGCCTTGAGCAAAAAAAGGCTCAGGGACAATGTCCAGGCCCCGAATTTAAGCCCCAGTACAGGCACACACAACAAAAAAAGAATATTGAACATTTCCCCCTCCTTTGGCCAGTCCTGGGGCTTCTTTTTGCTCAAGGATGGCACTCTACCACTAGCTACAGTGCCCTTCCTGCCTTTTCCTACTATGTGGTACTGAGGAATTGAATCCAGGGCTTCATGCATGCTAGGCAAGTACTTTACCACTAAGCCACATTCTCAGCCCAATATTGAACTTTTCTGAGATTCTAGCCTTGGGCTTCTGCCACTATATGAAGCAGCAAAATCAATCTGGCCATTGTTAATTTGGGTGTTGAGATGTTTGTCTATGAGGCACTGGAAAAGCAGTGAATGCTCTGTTCATATCCTTTGAGTGCTCTGTTCATAGGCTTTAACCTTTTACCTGTAACTAGCTAAAGCTTGACTGCCTAAGTGCTATACTGAGGAACCCCGGGCTGCAAAGTGAGTCAGGAAAAGCCTGGGACCATGTGTCATGGGCAGGATAAAGGATGGTAATCACAAACATGACTGCTTAAAATTTCAGTCTGTCAATGACTCAACAGTGCCTTTCATTTCAACAAGTATTTAGCTACACTGTGTGATGGGTATTGGGGTGCTGGGGATAGAAACAATCTTACTGCCAAGACTCCAGTTTAAGCTGGGCGCTGGTGGCTCATGCCTGTAATCTAACTACTCAGAAGGCTGAGATCTGTAGATCACGGTTCAAAGCCAACCTGGGCAAGGAAAGTCCGTGAGACTCTTATCTCCAATAAACCACCAGAAAACTGGAAGTGGCGCTGTGGCTTAAGTGGTGGAGTGCTAGCCTTGAGCTGAAGAGCTAAGGGACAGCGCCCAGGCCCAGAGTTCAAGCCCCACAACCAACAACAACAAAAAGAGCACAAAAGCCTCCAGCTTATTAAACTAATACCTGATGGGTGGGTTCAATGTTCCCTTCTTCAAAGGACCATGATGTCCTCAACTGGGCAAGACCTAACTAAAACCCTTAGGCCTAGGCTCTTCCAGAGATCAATGTCTGCTCATGCCTGTAATCCTAGCTACTCAGGAGGATCTGAGGATCACAGTTTGAAGCATGCCTGGGCAGAAACGTCTGTGACTCTCTTATCTCCAATAAACCCCTCAGAAAAAGCCAGAAGTGGACTGGGAATGTGGCTTAGTGGTAGAGTGTTTGCCTAGCATGCACAATGCCCTGGGCTTAATTCCTCAGTATCACATAAACAGAAATGGCTGGAAGTTGAGCTATGGCTCAAGTGGTAGAGTGCTAGCCTTAAACACAGAGAGGCTCAGGGACTGTGCCCAGGCCCTGAGTTCAAGCCTCAGGGATGGCAAAAGAGAGGGGCGAGAGGAGGAAGGGAGGGAGGTAAAGAGGGAGGGGGGGAAAGGAAGGAAGGAGGGAGGAAAGGAGGGAGGGAGAACAGGAACAAAAGCCAAGAATTATACAACTCTTCGCTATTGAAAAGGGTTCTGGGCTGGGAGTCTGACAACACCTATTTGCCCTACCAGGCCTGGATTGTACTACCAGTACATTTGGCAAGAATTGGGGCTCTACTACCAGGGCCAGTCTTGAGTTTCTCTAAGTGGGAACAGAATCCCTAACCTAATGGAAACTAGGAGAATTAAATGAGTTATAATAATGTGAAGTTTTTGAGACAATGCCTGGCACATAGAAAGTATGCTTATTGGCTGTTGTTTCAGAAGTTAAAAGTAGACATGTCTGATTATATAGATATCTGAGTAAGACCAATGACAAGGGTTCCTTCTGAATCTCAAAGCCACTTGTGAGCCTCCTTTCAGATCCCTTGCCCAATATGTTTGCTTGGTGTTCCCTGTTCCCTAGCCAATGCTTCATTTCATACTATGTCATTGCTTATAAGGAAGTGGTGATGAAGGATGGACAACCTATGTTTCAGGAAATCTATAGAATTTTTGGGAAACACTTTCTCATTTGAGCAGGCCTTCTTTCAGTCTCTGAAGGGGCAGGAATAGTCAATGGCTTGTGTTTAGAGAACCAGAAAAACAGTATATCTTTGCCTTGGGGTCCATGCTGCAATGCTTAGTCCTCTTCTCACCTCTACTCCTACAGCACTGCTCACTGAAGGATCTCCTGTTCCCCAAAGCAACAGAATGGAATTGAAACCTGGCATGGACACTAGTGTCAGCTGGGAGACTTTGACCAAGACAAAGCCTTCACCTTTTATACAACCAGATTGCTTCCAAGTCCCTTTAGACTTTGGACTTCCACAAGCCTAAAATCTCCAGAGCTGACACTCTGGAAGGGCAAGGAGAGGATGGGACAGGTAGGCCTGGAATGATAAAAGAACATCTAAAGTAACTACAGCCTAGCTTCAGCCAACAGTGACCCTCATCTGTCACTCTACTTCCAGCCAAAGTCAGGCATTCCCAATCTGCTAATGCCCTCAGGCCCTTCTCCTCAAAATAGGTGAGAGACTCTACTTTAGAGGGTAAGCTCCTGTGTCCCCAGCGCAACAGAAAGGAGCCCAACCAGATGCTATGGCTCATAGGATAGCACCCAGACCCCAAGTTCAAACTCTAGGATTGGCATGTGTGTATGTACGAGCGCGCGCGCACACACACAGAATGAGCCCAACTGTAAGACTGAGTTAAAGCTAGGCGCCGGTGGTTCACTCCTAGATACTTAGGAGGCTGAGATCTGAGGATCGTGGTTTAAACCCAGCCCGGACAGTAAAGTCCATGAGACTCTTATCTCCAATAAGCCACCAGAAAACTGGAAGTGGTGCTGTGGCTCAAGTGGCAGAGCGCTAGCCTTGAGCTGAAGAGCTATGGGACAGTGCCTGAGTTTGAGGTCAGCCATGGCTACAAAAGCATTTGAAACCAGCTTAAGATCCTGTCTGAAACAACAAAAACAAAACTAGACTCCTAGCTGGTCTTGATAGCACATGCTTATAATCCTAGGACTCAGGAAACTGAAGCAGAAAGTCCATGAGTTCAGGCCAACTTAGGCTACACAACAAGATTCTATCTCCAAAACAAACAAAATCTGAGCACTAAGTTATATCACTTGCTAAGTGCCAGTTTTAGTTCAAGTGTCAGAACTGGCACTAAATAAATAATAAAAATTTATTCTCCATAAAAGAGCCAACTACCACCTACTTTAGGATCACTTGTGAGGACTGCTAAAAAGATATGAATAAAGAAGTATTCAGGAGCTGGAGGTATGATTCAAGTGACTTTTCCAAGACTGGACCCTGGGAGAAATTAAAAGATGGTGGCATTCACTCCTCTGGTCTGGCATGGACACTCCTGAACAATGTCCAGCTTCAGGACAAGCAAGGTTCCAAAAAAAGTGCAAATCATATCACCCCCTCACTCCCTGGAGCCATTCCCCTTTAGCCTAGAGACTTTGCTCAAGATTGCTGGACACTATAGCTGCCATTCCCAGCCATGCAAATTAACATGGGGTAGGGGGTAGGATTTTTGGAGAGGAAAACTGGATTCCAAACTTCAATCTCCTCCATCCAGTAATCCACTCCCTTTCATAAGAGGGCTAACCCCGGGTCTGCTCCTTATGTCCAGCCCTCCTTAAAAGGGGAAGGGGAAGCCAGCAGCAGGAAAACAGTACAACTAGGAGACAGCTAAAATTTACAGCCTGGATAATTAGGGTATAATTATAGATGTGAGAGAACAAGGCAAAAAAAAAAAATGAAACTAAGCTTCTACATACCTCAAACCCAAGATTCCTGACACTTAGGGCCCTGATGTGAATGAAGCACACATGTGTCCATGTACTGTGGGGTGCAAAGTGCTTCACAAATAAATCAATGTTTGGAGATTTATAAGATTCACTCAGGCCCATTCTGGGTCTTTTGCTCATCTGCAATTGTTCTCCCCATGAGACACAGGCCAGTGCTTGGCAGCTTCCTTCAAGGATGTGCTGTAGGCACGGAGGCATTTGCTGGTTTAATGGAAATGGGGCCTTTACCCACCTCCCACTGGCTTCCTTTTGTAGCTCCAGAAGCAAGCATGGGAAGAACACCAGTGAACTTCCCTATCCCCGCCTGCTTCCCTCAAGTACAAATGCACTTGTGACCGCAGCTTGGCAGTCTTACCTCAACTGCTGTCAGGGTAAATAAAAACATGGATGGCATGCTAGAGTGTATGAAGGTGTATGAATCAATAATCAAAAGCAATGTAGTATTGGATCCATTTGTCTGTCTGTCTTTTGGTTGTGGGGCCTGCACTCTGGGCCTTGGCGTTGTCCCTGAACTCTTCAGCTCAAGACCAGAGCTCTATCACTTGAGCCACAGCACTACTTCTGGTTTTCTGGTGGTTAACTGAAGAGTCTCCCAAACTTTCCTGCCTGGGCTGGCTTTGAACCGTGATCCTCAGATCGCAGCCTCCTGAGTAGCTAGGATTATAGGCATGAGCCACCAGCACCCGGCTGGATCCATTTCTTAACCTTTCTCTCTCATCATCCAACTACTACCTTCCTTACCAAGGCTGCTTGAAGATTCTAAGTAGCCTTGAAAGTTTGTGTTTCTATATGGGAGGAAAAATACAGCTCAGAAATACTATATCATTTTGTCTGCTTATTAAAAAATGTATATATGTGGGGCTGGGAAGGTGGCTCAGTGGTAGAGCACTTGCCTTGCATGCATGAGACCCTGGGTTTGATTCCTCAGCACCACATAAGCAAGAAAAAAAAAAGCCGGAAATGGTGCTGTGGCTCAAGTGCTAGCCTTGAGCTGAAGAGCTGAGAGACAACGCCCAGGCCCAGAGTTCAGGCCCCATGACCAGACCACCCCCCCAAAAAAGAAATGTATATATGTGTATATATTATATGTACTTGAAGTGTGTTGTTCAATATGAAAGGCATACCACATTCCAAAATCAGCACAATGAAGAATATTTCATTAATAACTATACTGATTAACAAAGCTGAAATGTTATTTTGAATACACTGGATTATCAAAATGGATTTCATAGCCAGGTTGCCAGTGAGTCATATCTGTAACCCTACTCAGGGAGCTGAGATCTGAGGATCGTGTTTCAAAGCCAGCCTGGGTAGCAAAGTCTGTGAGACTTGTCTCCAAAAAACACTCAGAAATAGCCAGAAGTGAATCTGTGGCTCAAGTGGTAGAGCGCTAGCCTTGAGCACAGGCTCAGAGACAGTACTGAGGTCCTGAGTTCAAGCCCCAGGACCAGCAAAAAAAAAAAAAATGGCTACTAAAATCTGAAAATTTGTAGATTGTATTGTATTTCCAATAGCATTAAGAAAGACACACAATTCTACTAATGCTCACTATTTATGGTGGCTGGTGGGACTGACTGCCAAAAATTGGTTTTCTTTTTGCTAAAATATATTTGGACACTTTCCTATATAGTGAAAAGTATTGTTTGAGTAATCTGGAAAGATTTTTCCCTTCAAAAAGTTCAAAGTCCCACCCCATAAGCAGAGTACTTCCCATCTCATTTGGTAACCCAGAACCAAAGGGCCTCCCCAAAGCCTATAAAGAACCCTCTCCCTTTCTACCCACCCAGAGGAAAGGTCAGTCCAGAAAACCACCGTGTCAGCATACCTCTTCCCAGCAGCTGGATTGTGGCCTCGTAATAACAGCAGAGGAAGAGGAATATTTCTAGAAGAAGGATTGGGGTTCCCTGGAATGATCAGAAGTTCTAGGCCCTGGCTCACACTTACTGAATTCATACCCAGAGAGCCTAGCCTGCCAGAGGGACAGAGCTGGGGCCCTAAAGGCCTAATCTGTGCCACAGTGGTGCTGGAAGTCTGAAGTTCTAATTTTATGGGTCCTCTCCCAGAAACATTTTTCTGGAGGGAGCCAAGATACATATACTTATGTGGCTCGGAGAATGTAAGACCAGACAGTATCAAAGGTATTAACTCTGGAGTCAATCTACCCATGGGACCAAATCCTAGTCCTTACTAACTACTGCATGCAGCCTTGAGAAAATTACCCAGGTGTCCTGCCTCCCAGTTTTATTATAAAATGAGGGTCAAAATGGTGACTAGATCTCATAGACTACTGTGAATGAGATGTATGTTATGTCTCCCAATTGCAGTAAGCATGCATAAAGTGGGGGACAGCCCAGAAATGTGGCCCACTTCTCCAGGGTATCCCTGCCACCCATGAGGCAAATTCTAGAATACCTAGCTAAGCCCAGAGCCATATCAAAAAGGCACATCAGCTGTGGCTGTGCATTGACTCGACAGCAGAGGATCTAATCCCTTCATACATGCTGTGAGAAATGACAGTCTAGCCAGGGGAAATTAGAGAACCAAACTGAAATCAGAACTCAGTTGCTCAGGCAGCTTGCTCTGACCCCACTGAAGATCTTTCGTGAAATAAAAAACCCACAGCAGCTTCTGACACAGCAAGTTCAGTTCCAAAAGGAACAGAAAACTGTGACACAAAGATTCAGGATCAAAATCATTCCCCCTATCATCCAAGATCCATGATCCTGTCTTCCCAAGGAAGTTAGTTGCTATTTCCCCAAGGTAACTAACCTACACTCTTCTATTCCACCTGGAGAACATACAGCCTGGATCAGGCAAGGCAGACAGGTGCAGGTATGAAAGCCCCAGCCCTCAACTTGGCTCCAGGGTCCAAAAGACCCAGAACCAGGGGAAAATGTGTAGCTCAGACCTCTTTCTGATAAGCTTCTAGGATACAGTACAATAAATGCAGCTTCTCGAAAATTTGACAAGTGAGGAGGAAATAAGAACCAGCAGCCCAAATGTTCCTTTTCTACTTGGGAAAAACACTTAAGTTTAAGTTTCAAAAGGAGGCAGGGGGGGCTAAGAGACCCAGAGGCTGACACAAAGATTAACTATCACAGTAGCTTGATGTCCATCTTAGCTTGAAAAGCAAAGCAGGAGATGGTTTACATAGCTTTAAATTGCCCAAGATTATTTTAACCAATCCAACAAGGCAAGGGAACTATCACAGGTGCTCATTCTATCACAAGTGATTCACAGCTGCAGAGGCAAAAGTTACAGTCCTACAAGCTCTCCCAGAGGGAAACATCAGAATTTGGATTAGTACAGGATACATTATCAGGTAGCCTGTATTTTGAGATAACATATAATAATGGATGATTGTAGCTTTTCTTTGGATCATTGAGAGATGCAATGAATCCATCTGGAAATGAGCTAAGAGAAAACTTATTTATAAATGTCTTGCCATAATTGTTAAGGTGTTCTAGAACATTTGCATTTAATTTAATGTAATTCCATTTTATTCTATTGTTTACACAATTGCTCAAAGATGGGCTGGGAATGTGGCTTAGTGGTAGTGTTTGCCTAGCATGCACAAAGCCCTGGATTTGATTCCTCAGCACCACATAAACAGAAAAAGCCAGAAGTGGTGCTATGGCTCAAGTGGTATAGTGTGAGCCTTGAGAGTACAAAGGCTCAGGGACAGTACCCAGGCCCTGAGTTTAAGCCCAGGACTGGCAAAAAAAAAAAAAAAAAAAGCCTTTCAAGATCTCTTCCCTGCCTGGTGCCAGTGGTTCATGTCTGTAATTCTAGCTACCAAGGAAGCTGAGATCTGAGAATTGCTTTTCAAAGCCAATCCAGGCAGAAGAATCCATGAGACTTGTCTCCAATTAACCAACAAAAACCTGAAAGTGGAAGTGGGGTAGAGCTCAAGTGGGAGAACATTACTAGCCTTGATTGAAAACCTGAGAGCTCACTGACCCCTAGCTCAAGCCCAGGAACTTGTGCGCACACACATACCCACACCCCGTTCTACTAGGATTAACTTTGAAATGTCAAACTGGGAGTCAAGCCTGCATTTGTATAGGTATATATTTCACTCAGCAGACTGCTTCTCCCACCTTGCTTGGATTAGCTTTAGAGCATCACCCTGCTAGACCAAGGTGGCAGGAGGTTTTTCCTTAGGCTTCGAGCATTGTGCCCTGGGATTCTGGACAATGCAGGGTAAAATGAGGTAAGATGAGTTTCCAGGAAAGGTTTGAGTACTCTTGGCAATGCTCAGCCAATATGGCCCATGTCTTTACAGGAATTCTAAGATTCTGACACCCTGTATAGATTAGTTGATAGACAATTCCTCCACTTCTGGTCCTAAGATTTAGAACCTGGGTCTGGTGGAGGCCAGCACTGAAGTGTTAACCAGTTTAGCAGAAGCAAGGAATATCTGAAGAGATTCTCTCAGTATCTCTAGTACTCAGGCTTATATTAGACAGGTGGCTTAAGCCTGTTCTTTTTTTTTTTTTAATTTTTTATTGTGAAAATACCATACAGAGGGGTTACAATTACGTGGGCAAGGTAATGAGTACATTTCTTATCAAGCATTGTTGCCTCCTCCTTTGTTTCCCCTTCCCAGCCCTTCCCATCCCCCCCCCCTTTCTTTCTTCTTCCCTCCCTTCCTGTCTTCCTTTCTTTTGTCAGTTGCAGAGCTTGGATTCTGGGCGCTCAAAGCTAGCACTCTACCACTTGAGCCACAGCACCACTTCCGGTTTTCTGGTGGTTAACTGAAGAGTCTCACACACTTTCCTGCCCAGGCTGGCTTTGAACTGTGATCCTCAGATCTCAGCCTCCTGAGTAGCCCGGATTATAGGCATGAGCCACCAGCACCCAGTTTGAGCCTGTTCTTAATGTGAAAGGAACAAATGGATGTTATTAACTTGAAAATCATAATCCAACTTATTTGTTAAGACTATGGGAATTCTGCAGGAACAAGACAGAAGGGACCCAACTTAATAGTTTACATTCCAATAGGAAAACAGCATACCTCCACCTTCACTCCCCAACCCTGGTTGCTCATGCTATCTATAATCTATAATCTAGCTGAGACTGGAGGATTGCCATCCAAAGCCAGTATGATCAAAAAAGAATAGACTCCAATTAATCACCAAAGAGCAGAAAGGAGAGCTGTGGCAAGTGGTAGAAAGTTAGACTTGAGGGCTGGGAAGGTGGCTCAGTGGTAGAGCGCTTGCCTTGCATGTCTGAGGCCCTGGGTTCGATTCCTCAGCACCATATCAGCAAAAAGAAAAAGCCGGAAGTGGCACTGTGGCTCCAGTGGTAGAGCGCTAGCCTTGAGCTGAAGAGCTGAGGGACAGCGCCCAGGCCCAGAGTTCAGGCCCCACAACCGGACCCAAAAAAAAAAAAAAAAAAAAAAAAAAAAAGTAACTTAGACTTGAGTGAAAAAGCTCAGGAACAGCAGAGCCAAGTCTTGAGTTCAAGCCCCAAGACTGGCACCAAAAAAAAAAAAAGAAAAAGAAAAAAGAAGCTATTTTATTCACTAGTTTGTGGGTTAGGATTTAGGCAGGGCTTAACTGTGAGATTCTTTTTTTTTTTTTGTCGGTCATGGGGCTTGAACTCTGGGCCTGGGCGTTGTCCCTCAGCTCTTCAGCTCAGGGCGAGAGCTCTACCACTTGAGCTACAGTGCCACTTCCTGTTTTCTGGTTGTTTATTGGAGATAGGAGTCTCACGGTCTCTCCTGCCCGGGCTGGCTTTGAACCTCGATCCTCAGATCTCAGCCTCCTGAGTAGATAGGATTACAGGCGTGAGCCACCAGCGCCTGGCAACTGTGAGATTCTTGTGTTCCACCAGTGACAAAAGTAGCTGACAGCCTGAAGGCTGAGATAAGCTGGAACTATGGGCTAAGGGGATACCTGTGAAGTATGCTGTCCAGTAGGAATTCTATACGTTAGCTTTGTCTCCCAGAGACCTAAAAGATGGAATTAGATTCTGTCAGCATTCTAATTCTAGGCCTAGATACTAGTGTGATATCCAAGAATGAAGGAGAGGATGGAAGCCCTACCTTTTACTGAAAGAAGTATCAATTTGTGGCCATCTTTAATAAATCATGACAGTTTCAAATAGTGGAAGGGCTGTAGAAGAAACAAAGCAAGCCAGTTGGATAGAGCGATTTTGCTGGGCAAAGATCACGTGTAGGTTCACTCAAGAGTGTTAGGAGGGGCTCAGTGGTAGGGTGCTTGCCTTGCATGCATGAGGCCCTGTGTTCAATTCCTCAGCACCACATAAGCAGAAAAGGCTGGAAGTGGTGCTGTGGCACTAGCCTTGACCTGAAGAGCAGTTCAGGCCCCACGACCAGCCAAAAAAAAAAAAAAGTGTTAGGAGTACTTCTAAGTAGCCAAAATGGGATAAGGAGCCTGATAATGAGCATTCAACCCTGGAAAAAAAGTATCAGGTACTTAGGTGATGATACGCTTAAGAGTTCTCCAAAGAACAGAAAGAAAGGGCTGGAAAGATGGCTCAGTGGTAGAGTGTTTGCCTTGCATGTCTGAGGCCCTGGGTTCAATTCCTCAGCACCACATAAGCAGAAAAGGCCGGAAGTGAGTGGTAGAGGGCTAGCCTTGAGCTGAAGAGCTGAGAGACAACGCTCAGGCCGAGAGTTCAGGCCCCACGACCGGACCCCCCCCCAAAAAGAAAGAACAGAAAGAAAATCTGTAAGAGGAAAAGTGCTCATAAAATCAGATATAGGCCAGTGGAGGTAGGCAGTCTGGACTCTGTTATGAATTCAGTAAAGAGGTGACACATTCTGATTTCTGCTGTAGGATTACTCAGGGTATAGGGAGCAAAGTAAGAAGCAGAAAGACCTTTATGACACTTTCTGTAGCAGTCCAGAAGAGGTAGAGAAGGGTATGATGACATAATGACCTGGGCAGACCCAGGTCATTTTTAAGATACACTGTTATTTTTTTTTTTAACAAAAATGGTTCAGAAAGGATTGAGTCAACATTACAAAGTGATAAACATTAAAATAAAAGGCTTTTTGTTTTATTTTTATAGTTTTTGGGAACTTTATTCCAGAAGACTGTTTTATCACAATATTTAATGACAAATTTCAACAACTTTTCTGTCAGAGCAAAATATAGTTGAAGTCTTTGGTTTTACCTGCAAGCCTGCTTCCCTAGTAAATGTAGATATGGGGTAGAGTGGAAGTTCAACAAAAATGTTCAAAAAGGAAAAGGCAGGCTGGACATGGTTTCTCAGGCCTACAATTCTAGCTACTCAGGAGACTGAGATCTGAGGATCAGGTTCCAACCAAGCTTGGGCAGAAAAGTTTGTGAGACTCTCATCCAATTCACCAAAAAGTAGGAAGTGGAGCTGGACTCAACTGGTAGAGCCTTGAGCACAAAAGCTCAGGGACAACACCTAGACCCTGAGGTTCAAGCCCCAGGACAGAAAAAAGCAAGTCCTTTTTTATTTTCATTGCGCACTTTTCATTTTACCTTTGCAGTGATCTTTGATTTATCACTGTGTAAACAACAGAATAGCCAGGCACCAGAGGCTCACATTTTGAAGCCAGCCCAGGTAGGGCAGGAAAGTACAAGAAAATCTTATCTCTAATTAACCACCAAAAAGCTATGGAGCTCAACTCCACAGAGCTATGGCTCCAGTAGTAGATAGACTATTAGCCTAGAGCAAAAAAGTTCAAAGACAGTGTCCTGGGTCTGAGTAAGTGTACGTGTGGCTGGGAATGTGGCTTAGTGGTAGAGTATTTGTCTAGAATGTACAAAGCCCTGGATTCAATTTCTCAGTATCACAAAAACAGAAAAATCTAGAAGTGGTGGTGTGGCTCAGGTGGTAGAGTGCTGGCCATGAGCAAAAAGCTCAGGGACATGCCCAGGCCTTGAGTTCAAGCCCAAGACTGGCAGGGAAAAAAAAGTGCATGTGTATGTATATATAAAACATAAGTACAAATATATGAATAGCATATATATTCAGTCAGCTTTCTCCATTAAAGAAAAGCTAGAATTCTCCATCCTTTTGGATTATTTTCCTGATTTCTAAATACAAACGATTAAAGTGTTACATACAATTCATTTGAAACCTATCAAAGTTTCAGTGTGGACTGGGCCTTCTGGGGAAGGAGGATGTGGGATGGTCCTTTGTGACTTCTACCTTTCATAATATAAGCCTCACCTACCAGTGAATTCTGGGAAATATTATCATTCAAGAAATTCAGGCCCTGTTCAAAGTCACTATTTGATCAGAGTGAACACTGGCTAATGCTCCACCTCCCAACAAAATCTTAACTTTAAGAAGCAGGTTTATTTCCATTTCAAGACAACCAGCATTTCCCATCTACTGTAAGATTTGATTCCTACAAACAAATTAGTTCAACAATTCTTTCTTTCTTTCTTTTTTTTGGGTCCAGTCGTGGGCCTGAACTCTGGGCCTGGGCACTGTCCCTCAGCACTTCAGCTCAAGGCTAGCATTCCCACTTCAGCCACAGCGCTACTTCCGGCTTTTTTCTTTTTGCTTATGTGGTGCTGAGGAATTGAACCCAGGGCCTCATGCATGCAAGGCAAGCGCTCTACCACTGAGCCACCTTCCCAGCCCCTCAACAATTCTTTCTAAAGAAAGGTGTGTTTGTCTTGCGTGAACCATCTCCTCTGCATATTCTTCATTTCCTGTTACCTTTCCACGTTTACACCCAACTTTGTTCTCACCATGTCCAGCCTTGAGGGGAAAAAAGTTAAGGGACAGAGTACAGGTCCAAGTTCAAGCACCTAAATACAAACATCACACACACATATGCATGCATACATACGTACAGTGGGAATTCTAAATATGGAGCACCAGTTACTAACCTGTCACAATAGTACTAAGTTGATAAGTGGCAGAGCTAGCTCAGACAGTGATGGACTAAAGCTCATGCCCAACCACTAGTACTCCCTAAGAGGGGAGTGAAAGCAACTGCAGTGGGGTTCGTCTCACACCTTGCTCTGAATTGTGATCTTCAAGAATTCCCATTTCTGGGCTGGGAAGGTGGCTCAGTGGTAGAGCACTTGCCTTGCATGCATGAGGCCCTGGGTTCAATTCCCCAGCACCACATAAGCAAAAAGAAAAAAAGGCAGAAGTGGTGCTGTGGCTCAAGTGGTAGAGTGCTAGCCTTGAGCTGAAGAGCTGGGGGACAGCGCCCAGGCCCAGAGTTCAGGCCCCACGACTGGACCACCCCCCCAAAAAAAGAATTCCCATTTCTACTCTAGACCAAAAGTACCCTCTTGTGAAAATGAGGGGTGGTTTTACACTCAATGATCTCTTCAGTCTCTTCTAGTCTAAGTATTTCCTCTTCTTTCCAAGGAAGGGGGGGAGGAGAGAGAACACCAAACTTTGAGGGCACAAAAAATGGGGACAGAGATGACAACTAGGAACCAGCATGGTGAGCCGAACTCTATATAGCCCAGCATTTAAAAAAAAAAAAAAACTGGGGCTGGGAAGGTGGCTCAGTGGTAGAGCGCTTGCCTTGCATGCATGAGGCCCTGGGTTCAATTCCCCAGCACCACATAAGCAAAAAGAAAAAAAGCCAGAAGTGGTGCTGTGGCTCAAGTGGTAGAGTGCTAGCCTTGAGCTGAAGAGCTGAGGGACAGCGCCCAGGCCCCGAGTTCAGGCCCCACAACCGGACCCAAAAATAAAAAAATAAATTTAAAAAAAAAACAAAAAAACTCACTTCAGTGGCCTATCTGGGAACAAATGCAATCCAGGTGAAACTGAATTCAACCAAAAAGGGTGTCTTCAGAGGGAAGGAAGTATTTGTTTTGTTTGTTTTTTTTTTTTTTTGGGTCCGGTTGTGGGGCCTGAACTCTGGGCCTGGGCGCTGCCCCTCAGCTCTTCAGCTCAAGGCTAGCACTCTACCACTTGAGCCACAGCGCCACTTCCGGCTTTTTTCTTTTTGCTTATGTGGTGCTGAGGAATCGAACCCAGGGCCTCATGCATGCAAGGCAAGTGCTCTACCACTGAGCCACCTTCCCAGCCCCCGGAAGGAAGTATTTGTACACAAGGTTACCTGACCCTGGAAAAGCCTAGGGCCAAGCTGCAGAGTGGATGATGGGTAACAGCAAAGCATATGAGACTAGGAAATCTCCCCACTATAGGACCACCAGCTCGTGTTGGATTTTACAAACTGGATACTTGCCTTCCACTACTACTTCTAGGACCGCCTTTCTCTCCACCAACCAGCAAGCACAAACTCAGTCTGGGCTGGTCTATCAGAAACAGTACTTCTAGCAACTGAGATGCATTCCAGATAATGCAGCCTCTGAAGAGTCAGAGATAGAACATACACTTCAGCCACTCCCTACCCTGAAAAGGTGAAAGCTAATAACTACCCAAGATCTACATTTCAGGAATGTCTTAGAAGTCTACTCCCTTTGTTCCAAAGGACAGACGGAAGCCCCAAACCATTCTTTTTTGTTTTGGTGATTCTGGGGTTGAACTCCGGATCGGTACAGTTTGAGCCACATATCCAGCCCAACTTCTTGGTGGTTGGAGATTTTGTCTCAGACTTTTCTACTGCAGCTAGCCTTGAACTACAATCCTCTGGATTTCTGCCTCTTGAGTAGCCATTTCAAACCACTCCCTGCCCCCCCCTTTTTAAAGCTTTAAGTTGTTCTACATTTATTTACTACACTCTTACACAAATTGTCCATTCTTAACCTAAGAGGTTCTGTGCCAAGGCCACCTTTCAAAAGGAAGTATCCAAATGTATCACTACTTGCTTAAAATTCCTTCGGCTTCCGGCTAAAATTGTAAAGATTTGGCATTTATAAGACCAAATTGCTTACTTTTCAGTAATCTTCACTTCAACCACAGGCACTTCCCTGAATGCTAAGCCTTGTTTCTACAACTCCTACTCTTCCTTTCCATTTCAGCTTAGCCATTGATTCCCCCAGGTAGACTTTCCTGATCTAGACTGAAATGGATGCCCCTACTACATTTCTAAGTATTGCATACCTCCTTTTGAGTGAATGTGCTCCTTGCCAACAGATTTTTATTATCCACTGCAGTATCTACTACATCTCATACATGGTGAATAATCAAAATGGGCCTCCCAGTTCAAGTCTCGGCACTAGTGCGTGCGCGCGCGCGCACACACACACACACACACGCACGCACGCGCACACACACACATACTCTCTCTCTCTCTCTCTCTCTCTCTCTCTCTCTCTCTCTCTCTCTCTCTCTCTCTCTCTCTCTCTCAGATTTGGAAACAATAAGAGCCAAAAGATAGATGTAAGGAAAGATTAATCTGATGAGAAACAACAAAGAAATAGATGAAGCAGGATGACCGTCGGGTTCTGGGAGAGCAATTAGAGAAGTGCTTTTAATTCTCCTAAGTCTCACTTTCCTCATCTGAGAAGTGGGATAAAAAGAGCACTTGCTGAGATGACAAGGCCAGAGCAGGTGAACACTCAGTAAATGGTAAACACTGCATCACTATCAGTTGTTTTTAATTATCAAGAGCCCTAATAAATTAGTGCATATGAAAGCAGAGCAAAAGCCTTGTCCAGAGGGCTTCTGTGGGACTTAATTCCTCAGAGAAGCTGGCAACTTTACCTAGAGCACAGCAGAGAAAAGAAAGACTCCCCCCCCACCCCCCCTCCCCCGGGTCTGGTTGTGGGGCCTGAACTCTGGGCCTGGGCGCTGTCCCTCAGCTCTTCAGCTCAAGGCTAGTGCTCTACCACTTGAGCCACAGCACCACTTCCAGCTTTTTTCTTTTTGCTTATTTGGTGCTGAGGAATCGAACCCAGGGCTTCACGCATGCAAGGCAAGCACTCTACCACTGAGCCACCTTCCCAGACCAAGAAAGGCTCTTTTAAAATGATAGAAAATCTGTAACAGCATGGTGCTGGTGGTGGCTTACACCTATGATTCCAGCTACTCAGGAGGCTGAGATCTGAGGACTGAAGTTCAAAGCCAGCCTGGGCAGGAAAGTTCACGAGATTCTTGTCTCCGATTAACCACCAGAAAACCAGAAATGGTGCTGCCCACCTTCTAAAGTTTTGCCAGCGCAAATACTGCTGAAGGAAGAAAAGCGCTACATCAAGACTGTACTCTGATTCCTGGAAAATTCCTCAAAGAGACCCCTCAGTCCATCTTCCCATCTGCCACTGGTTGCCCTGGTGAAGATCACAAATAGGGATGGGAGTATGGTTCAAGACCTACCCAGCTCTGAATTCAAACCCCAGTACTGAAGAAAAAAATAATAGCTCATCTTGAAGGCTCACTCTATCTCTTAACATCCACTTCCATTTATAGGAAGGGCACGTAACCACTCAAATAAGCAATTACTTCAATCTACACATATCTGGCTTTGGAATCAATCTTCTGGAATGTAAACCTGTTGTACCTGGACCAATTTAGATTCTGAACTGGGCTACCCCATACTCAGAACTGAGTAGGAACTCAGCACTAGGATTAGCCCTATAAGAAAAAACAGAGTTAGCTAAGCAAGTTTTCTAAGGTCATACAATAAATGGGAGCACAGGAATAACCTTCATTTGTTAGTATTTAAATTCTGATCCTAGCTACTCAGGAGGCTGAAATCTGAGGACAGTGGTTCAAAGCCAGCAAGGACAAGAAAGTTTGTGAGACTCTGATCTCCAATTAAGCCCCAAGAAAGCCACAAGTAGAGCTGTGGCTCAAGTGATAAAGTACTAGCCTTGAGCAAAAAAAAGTTCTGAAATCAAGGTCCTAAGATCAAGCCCCAGGTTGGGCACAAAATATAAATAAATAAATTCCATTATCTTCCCCCTCAATACAGTCATTTTCATTAACCTGGTAACAAAACATGAACTTCAAGCCAGGCATAGTAAGTAGCACACATCTGTAAAACCCTTCACAAATCCTGAACCCCAGGCCAAAGTAAGGTCATTCAAACTCTTAGCTAGTCTTTTAAATCACTGGGCATTATCCAGGAGGTTCTTGAGCCTGGACTGAAGCACCTGCAAGCCTCCCAAGGCCCTAACATTGTAATTACCCACTCTGAGCTTGTCTGCAACTTTGCAAACAGCGGCACTCCCATCTGCAAAGCTTTCTATTTTAAAGAGGTTTTGTGGTTTGGGGGCTGCTTGTTCCTCCTCCTCTTTGCCCACCTCTCAGAGAAGAACGGGAGCTGAGTAACAGTGATATAAAATGCTTAGTCCAGCAGAGACTCAGACTTTCAGGAGGTTCAGAGTTCAAGAAAGAGGGCTTGAACCCCTCCCTACCTCCCAAGGCGCCAGAAAACAACCTCCCAAACACCCCCACCCCTTCTCTGGCAGACACTCAGTTCCCTTGTCAGAGTACAACTCAAAGTCCTTTCCCAGAAGGCTGCTGCCATTCCCTTCCCATCCTCTGTAGAAGGTGTCTTAATTGAAAAGGAAAGCCCTCTCCTCTGCTAAAGAGAGCTTTCTTTAGTAGGGGAGAAAGTGACTGGAACCACAGGTTAAAAAGCCTTAAGATTCCTTTACTAAGTCTAAACTAGCCGTTTATAATGTATGTCTGTACATACAGCCAAATGTGGCACACATACACACAACCAAGCAGAGTTAAAAAGAAATGATCACAGCCGGGCGCTGGTGGCTCACGCCTGTAATCCTAGCTACTCAGGAGGCTGAGATCTGAGGATCGCGGTTCAAAGCCAGCCCGGGCAGGAGAGACTGTGAGACTCCTATCTCCAATAAACCACCAGAAAACTGGAAGTGGCGCTGTAGCTCAAGTGGTAGAGCGCTCGCCTTGAGCTGAAGAGCTGAGGGACAGCGCCCAGGCCCAGAGTTCAAGCCCCACGGCCGACAAAAAAACAAAACAAAACAAAAAGAAATGATCACATGTCATTATGGCTACTTACAAGATTATTCTTTAATATAACCTAAAAGGGACTCAAGATCCATACAAGAGCTGACCATAACCATGACTAGATGATTTCAATTCTTTTCATCTGCAACAATTCTCCCCCTTTAAAGCCCTGAGTTCAAGCCTGTAAATCCAGATACTCAAAAGACTGATCAGAAAGATTATAGCTGGAGGCCAGCCTACACCAAAAGTTAGCAATTTCCCATCTCTCCCACTCCACCTTCCCCACCCCCACATCCCATCCCAATCAATAAGCAAGAAGTGGTGACGCCCAGCTATTTGGAAAATTATGGGCAGGATGGAAGTCCAAGCTGGCTCAGGTTAAAAATGCAAGACCTAGCTGGGTGCCAGCGGGCTCACGCCTCTAATCCTAGCTACTCAAGAGGCTGAGATGTGAGGATCACGATACAAAGCCAGCCCAGGCAGGAAAGTCCATGAAACTCTTTTTTTTTTTTTTTTTTAATTATTTTTTGGGTCCGGTCTGAACTCTAGGCCTGGACACTGTCCCTCAGGTCTTCAGCTCAAGGCTAGCACTCTACCACTTGAGCCACAGCACCACTTCCGGCTTTTTTCTTTTTGCTTATGTGGTGCTGAGGAATCGAACCCAGGGCCTCAGGCATGCAAGGCAAGCGCTCTACCACTGAGCCAACTTCCCAGCCCCTCCATGCAACTCTTATCTCCAATAAACCACCAGAAAACCTAAGTAGCACTGTAGTGCAAGGGGTAAAGTGCTAGCCTTGAGCTGAAGAGCTTAGGGACAGCACCCAGGCTCAGAGTTCAAGTTCCATAACTGACCCAAAACAAAACAAAAAGCAAGACTCTATTTGGAAAATAAAGCAAAAAAAAAAAGGGGGGCATGTGTATGTGTTGGGGTGCTGTGTCTCATGCAGTAGAAACTGCTTAGCAATTAGTCCCAGTATCACACTCACACAGATCCCTCCTTTGAAAAGTGACATGTATTATTAATAATGTTTCATAGAATTTCTCACATTTTGCAACGGGATCATGCTATGTCACAATCAATTTGTTCTACTATCCTATTTTCCCCATAAATGGGTAGTTAGGATCTATGGTCCTATTAAAGTTGGGTTCATTTTTTATTTGGTAGAGGAAATGCCATAGGTGGTGGTGTGTTCTTCTCATTACTACCTTGTAAGGCACATAGTGCCTGGTTGTTCTTTTATGGACTCCCAATCTGAGTCTCTGAGTATCATGGTTTGAAGCCAGTCAGGGCAGGAAAAGTTTGTAAGACTCTTATCTCCAATTGAGCACCAAAAAAGCCAGAAGCAAATATATACATACAGCTCTACCTTGGTTTCTTCCTTTTGAGGGAAGGGAGTTTTGACACTAAAGACAAGCAACAAACAATCCTTCAAAGACATTTAGACATTACCCCATTTCCTCATTTCGCAGATGAAGAACTGACAAAGGCAGAAAAGGCATGGAGAGTGCCAGTGTCCACTTTGTTGGTCAAGGAGCATGATCAAAAGTGGAAGTAATGTCTGTAACAATGTGAATCATTCACTATAGAAACATCTTGGTTTTTTGTTGTTGTTGTTGTTGGTTGTAGGGCTGAACTCTGGGCCTGAGTGCCTCAGCTCTTCAGCTCAAGGCTAGCACTCCACCACTTGAACCATAACGCCACTTCTGGCTTTTTCTGCTTATGGGGTGCTGAGGAATTGAACCCAGGGCCTCACGCATGTAAGGCAAGCACTTTTACGTCTGAGCCACCTTCCCAGCCCATATAGAAATATCCTAAATAGCATTTACTTAATGTTCTTTACATTTACAAGTGCTTCCTCTGTGCCTGGCACTGTACTACAGGCTTAAATTTCCACCTTGGGCTAGGAAGGTGGCTCAGTGGTGGAGCGCTGGCCTTGCAGGCATGTGACCCTGGGTTTGATTCCTCAGCACCACATATACAGAAAAAGCTGGGAGTGGCGCTGTGGCTCAAGTGGTATAGTGCTAGCCTTGAACAAAAGCAGCTCAGGCCTGAGTTCAAGCCCCTAGACTGGCATAACACTTTGAAATAGCAACTATCATCATTCCTGTGGCAAAGACTGGTTAACAGTGATTAAGAAAGGTCAAATAATTCCCCCAAGATTGTCCAGCAAGTTATAAGCGGAGATAGGACTCAAAAGTGCAAACTATATTATAATTCAGGGCTACAGCCCTTATTTCCATCTACTTTTTGTGGGGCAGGGAGGAAACACAGCATAGACAATAGAGCGTAGCTCTAATGTTAAAGTCACTAAAGATGCTAGGAGAGCCTTAACTCACAAAGGAAAGCGGACTGGTTTAATGTAGTGGAGAACCTCTAGAGTACCATGGATCAGCTGGATTATAATCCTTCTTTTCTCTGTGAAATCAGTTTTGCTGTATTTTTGAAATGCAACTAAAATAGAAAAAAATGCGAAGAATATAAACACTTAAGACTCAGACTTTGCCAGGTGCAGGTGGCTCATGCCTGTCATCCTAGCTACTAAGGAGGCTGAGATCTGAGGGTTCCAGTTCAACAAAACCAGCCGAGGCAGGAAAATCCAGAGACTCTCATCTCCAATTAACTACCAGAAAACCAGAAGTGGAGCTGTGGCTCAAGTGATAGAGCACCCACCTTGAGCTGAAGAGCTGAGGGACAGTGCCCAGGCTGAGTTCAAACCCCTCGACCAAAAAAAAAGACTCACACCTGTAATTCTAGCTACTCAGAAAGCTGAGATCTGAGAAACACGGTTTCAAGCCAGCCGGAGCAGGAAAGTCCATGAGACTCTTATTTCCAATACACTACTCAGAAAAGGCCAGAAGTGGCGCTGTAGCTCCAAATGGTAGAGTGCTAGCTTTGAGCATAAAGAGGCTCAGGGATAGCACCAGACCCTAAGTTCAAGCCCCAGGACTGGCAAAAAAACAAAACAAACAAAAAAAACCCTCAGCCTTTGTCTTCCACTCTAGCACAACAGTTTAAAAACAAACAAACAATAGTTTTCTTACTATATCAAGTTTAGAGGATACACACAACAAACCCACTGATTACCCCTGCTGGTTGAGAGGAGACTTGCAATGCACATGCACCAGCCACAGTACAATTTCAGTTCAATTAGGCTGTCCTTCACAGCCCTAAAGCACACATACCCTCCCAATAGAGAGTCTTTACAAAAAGCAAACCAACTAATGCTTAGTTAAGGCAAATTACTAAAGTCATTGCTACATACACACACACACACACACACACACACACACACACACACACACACACACACACACACACACACACACACACACACACACACACACACACACACACCATAAACCAAGTGTGGTAATACAGGTGAAGGCAGATTGTATGCAAATTTGAGGCCAGCCTAGTCCACAAAGCAAGACCCTCATCAAAACAAAAAACAAATAAAAAACATTATACCATATTCCAAAGCAAAAACTGCTTCATCTTTGGGTTACCAACTAACCTTAACTTTACCTACATCATACACAAAGTCATTTTCTTTTTTATTATTTTTATAATAAGAATGCATCACTTGAACTCAGGACCTGGGGACTTTTTTGCTCAAGGCTGGTGCTCTACCACTTTGAGCCACAGCTCCACTTCCAGCTTTTTGTTGGTTAACTGGAGATAAGAATCTCATAGACTTTCCTGCTCAGGTTGGCTTTGAACTGTAATTCTCGGATTTCAGCCTCCTGAGTAGCTAGGATTATAGACCAGAGTCACTGGCACCTGATTTATTTAGCAAATTTTAAGGATAGAGATCTAATTTATTCCAGAGGGTTCTGATGCAACGCATGAAAACAAACTACTTGCATTGTTTGACCTCAGTTGAAGAAAAACTCAGACTCACAGAAAAGTGGGGGGGGGGGAGAAATCTTCAGTCTCCAACAGCTACAATGTCATGCACTAGGTTAATTTACATATGTGTATATATGTGCATATATATGTCCATATATAATCACTCACAATATCCCTGTAAATCAGGCACATCATAAATCTCTATTACACAGATGGGAAAGATGAGACACAAGATGGTTATAATAACTTGTACAAGGAGTCACTGCTCATAACAGGTGGCAGAGCTAGCATTTGAGCCTATGCAGTTTGATCCCAGCACCTATGCCTGTGCCTTCTTTTCCTTTTAACTTTAATGGACTTCAGAAGGTGTGGTTGATTGAACAAGGGGGGGAAAACATTTGAAAAATATTGTAGTGGAGGAAGTGTGTCCAAAAAGGCAAAACACAAATCTCCGGATTTAAAACTACAAATCTAGGACCTGGACACTTAAACCAGAAGAAAGAATCACACAAGAAAGGAGAGAGATCATAAAACATATTTTATTACTAGTTACTGCCGTGTCCCTTAAAGAACTAAAAACACCAGCATCTGAGCCAAAAGGAGAGCTAAAAATAGGCATCTGCAGCAAGCTTTGGAAAGCTTTTAGCATGGTTATGAGGCACTCATTTGTGTAGACTCCCAAAAACATATGCATCACAGAACACAAAAACTCTCAAGACCACACAGCCACTACACTGGTGTCACATTTAAATTCGTCCAGACTACAAACAAAACTAAGGCCGAAAAGGGGCCTTAGAGATCCATGTTTGCTCCAGAGATCACCTAAACCTTAGCAGCCACACAATCCAATCACAGAGTTCTCACTCAAAAAAAGCATCCAAGCCCTAACAAGAGGCTTAAATCAAGAAGCTACTGGATTAATGCAGAGTTTATCTGTCAATGACTATTCCAAAGATTTGAAACCAGAGAGTACAGACTCTCTCGCTTTAAGATTCCAGAAAAACAAGAACAGAACAAACCTACCCAACTCAGAATGTTGCTCTGGGCACTTAAAACATGCCAGCTTATCCTCTCAGAGGGAAAGCCAAGATGCCAGCCAAACTGTCTTCTTCCCACGATCAATAACCCCAGTGAGGCAAGCGCTATCAAGGGCCCCTGGACTTAACACAAAACGCCAGCTCAGGCACCCAATACCACCTGATGTCATGGCTGATTTAAAACCCACAAGGCAGGTTCACCATTAGTTAAGGAGCAGCAGCCAGGGGTGAGTAGCTCCATTTAAACTTCTAAAGAGTGTACGCTCCTGGGGATGATTATACCTCTGAGTTTAAAGGGGAGGTGTGGGGGGGGGGAGGACCAAAGAGAGTCTTAAAAGTTGTTTTCCCTTAACGCTGTGGGTGGAGAGGAGGGATCTGAAAGAAAATGGAGGTTTCAGCACTGCCCTTGGCATGAACGGGCTCAGGAAGAGAAACAGGGCAAGAGGAAGAGAACACGAGGTGAGGGACGACACTTAACTCCTCCTCCCAAGCGTACCCTCCTCCAAAATGAAGCGAGCTGAAAAGGAAGCTTCCAGCATGGGCTTCCCGGTGAAGAGACAAGGTGATCCGCCTTCAACTTTCCCCATTCTCTCCGTTCAAACCGGGGGCGGGGGGGGGGAGTGTGGGAAGCGCACAGGGCCCCCTTTCTCCGGAGGATCCAGTCTCAGTCTCGGGCGCCCCACAGGCACTCCGGGCCGGAGTGGGGGGGGGGACGGAAGGGGTGCACCCTACTCGGCACGTGTCCCTCCGCACGCTGACACCGCGCCTCCCCGCCGGAGGCCGAGCCCAGATCCCACCAAGAGCGCCAGGAGAGGGTGGGGTGGGCTCCGGGGAGCCGCCGCCCGCGGTGGCACGCGGCTCCCCCGCGGGGAGGAGGCCCCACGTTGTCCCCGCTGCGGAGGAATGCCGGGAGCCGCGGGGCCCGGCCCCACGCTCGCACGCGCCGCCGCCGCCGCCTGTCTTCCCAGCCGCCCGGGCCTCTCGGCACCCGGCGCCGAACGCCCACCCCGAGCGGCCGCGAGCAGCCCCCCGCGGGGCGGCCGGCGCGGCGCAGGGCGCCCAACTGTCACCCGCCCGCCGGCCCCGGGCCCCGGCCCCGGCCACTCCCTCCCCCGCCGCACACGCCCCTCGCGTCGCCGCAGGCCCCGCACCCGCTCAGCTCACATCTTCCGCCAGCCCCCAACCGGCTCCTCCCGCACACTTGCTCCAAGGCGGAAGACGGGGAGGGGGGGGGGGAAGAGAACTACCGAATTCAATGACTTTTTTTTTTCCTTTCCTCTTCGTCTAACCGACCCTCCGCCACCAAAGGGCGACCCTCCAAAGCCCCCCCCCCCAATCCCCTTTTCACTCCCAGGCCCTAAACTTCCTAAACTTAAAAAACCAAGGAAAAGAATTTCCCCCCAATCCGTGCGGCCCGCAGGAAAACTCCCCGCCGGGTGGCAGGGCCGCCCATGACATATGCTCATTAAACCTTTACAACATGGGGACGGGCTCGCGAGGCCACCAAAACCCCGGAGCGTGGGGGGGGGGGTGGCGCGGTGGCACAGGGGTTCCCCCCCCCGGAAGGTTCAAGACTCCGTCCCACACCTCCAGGACCTGCTGGAGGCGCAGGCGGAGAGAGGACACAAGGCCCTTTTCCGCGAAACCCACACCCCTCCCCGGCCAAGTAGGCCCGAAGCACGCCGTTGCCCACTAACCGCTGCGGCCCAGGCGGCGGCCACGGCCTCTCCAAGGCCGGGCCTCGAAGCCCGGAGAGCGCGCTGCGGGGAGGGCGCCGAGACTCCCTAGAAACCAGAGAGCAATCGCAATCAACCACCAGCCTCCTCCTCGTCCGACATCCTAAAGTAACCCACCAGCGGCGGTGGCTGCTGGGGAAGGGACCTCCAGGTCCTCCGGAAGAGGCCTCCCGAACCCCCCCTGCAGAGCAAAAGCCGCCGAGATACCCACCTGGAGGGGACTGTCCGTTCACGGTGGCCAGGACCGGCGGCAGCGCGTTCTTAGTCCACGGGTTCACCTTGGGCGGGGGTGCTTCCACGAAGTCTCGGCGGGCGCCCGTAGCTCCTCCGCCCGCGCCCGGCTCGCCGCCGCCGCCCTCTTCCCCGTCGCTGATCGCCAGGCCTTCGGCACCCGGCGGCTGCGGCGGCCGCGGGCTCTCGCGCTCCGGAGGCCCGGCGCCTTCCTTGGGCGGCTTGGCGCAGGGCGGCCGAGGTCTCCGGGCGCCGCCGCCGCCGTCAGGCTCCCCCCCTCCGACGTCGTTCGCCCCGGGCTCGCCCTTGCCTTCGGGAGCCAGCGGCTGCTTCTTCCTCACCAGGCCCCCGTGCTCTTCGGCCTGCAAGAGCGGGGCGCCCCCCGGCAGCAGCGGCTCCACCTGAGTGGCCATCTGCGCGCCCGCTCCCGCCCCCCCTCCCGGAGAAGCCGGGGCGCGCCCGAGGGTGGCCTCCCCCGCCTCGAACTCGGCTCGCAAGAGCGCCCGCGACGCCTTCCTCCGGGCCGCCGGCTCCCAGTCGCTTACGGTGAAGGGTCGGGGTTCACCACGCTAGGCGCGGCCCCCTTTCCCGGCCGAATGCAGCCGCCGTAGATCCGAGGCCCCCGCTGGCGGGGCGGGGGGGGGGGCGGCGGTGGTGGTGGGAGGGAGAGGAAGGCCCCCCACTCTGCGGTCCAGGCCTCCTCGGCGCGCGTCCCCCCCCCCCGCCCGAGCCGCCTCCTCCTCCTCTTCACGAGGGGCCCCCACCCCGAATCTGGCCGGCCTCTCGTCCCGTCCCTCCCTCCCCCCCGCCCCCGGGGCGGCCCGGGCTTCCCGGCTCGGGGGGCTGCAGCAATATGGACGGACGGGGGGAGAGGAGCGGCGAGCGGAGCAGACCACGCGATCCGCGGCAGGCGGCGGGCGGGCGCGCGCCTCGCGACGCGGCGGCGGGGCAAGGGGAGGGGACGGCGCTGCGGGAGCGCGCCCGCCAGGCGGGCCCTGGGCGGCGGGCGGGAGGGGGTGGCGGGAGCGCGCGCGTAGTGCCTCTCCCGGCCCCGCCCCTCGCCTGCGATTTCCAGCGAGCACCTCGGAGAGTGCAGGGCGGGGGGGGGGGGGGGGGGGGGGAGAGGGAGGGGGGGAGAGCGCGGACCTTACGGGGGCGAGCACGTGCCTGATGCAATTCGGGAGGGGGGGGCGACGCAGGGGGCTGGGACGCTGGGGGTGGAGAGGGGGAGGTGTCTTAAAGGGCCAGCGCCCGGGAAGCCCGCAGGTGGAGCACATGGGGCCAGGCCACGCGGCCGGCGGGGCCTGCTAAGCTCCCTGTCGGATCGCTCGCCGGATTTCGGAGAAAGGAGTCGTTAATGTCATCCCCCGATCTCAAAAGATACCGAAACGGAGGTCCTTTATCCGCCCCGAGGGCACACCCACGAGGTGCCGGGTCGGGTGCCCCGAGGACCTGGCCCCCCACTCTCTCTGAGGCCCCGCCTGGGTGACCTTGGGTAAGCAGCCCTGCTCTTCCTGGCTGAACTCCTCCCTGCTAGGCCTGACTGGGACTCTAGGGCAGTCATGGGTTCGATTCCCGTCCGACGTGGAGGGCAAGCTCTTTCTCACCCCTCGCCTCTGAAATAGGGCGTTTATGGGCCGGAAATGTCTTCTCATTCAAGAGTTTCTCCTCCTCTCCCCGCCCCCCCCCCAAAGAATTGCTGGAGCAGAGTTAAACCTTCCTTGAAACTCTCCAGAGATTGGAGATTTATTTATTTTAATACCCTGGCCCTTTACCACCTGCAGCAGAGTCACCTCCCTGCGCCTCAATTTCCCCCCCCCCCACCATGGTAAAATGAAGACATTGTAAAATGTATGACAGCAGTTTCAAACTTCAGTGTGCAATCAATTCAATAAATATTTACTGACCCTGTACTGTGGTCCCCTGCAGGGTTCTAGGAAACTGCTTCAGTAAACCAGCTACCTGCTTCTCATTCTAGTTAAGTTGGGAAATGATCAACAAGTGCTTGTTTGGTATCTCTGAAGATAATAATTACTGCAATAGTAAGACAAAAGTATTGGAAATCAGACACAGTCTGGAATTACACTCAGAAATCTGCAAGACTCTTCCACTTGAACCACACATCCAGGTGGATCCTACTACTTGCCACCAGGTACCAGTGGATCAAGCCTGAAATTCTCCTTACTCAGAAGGCTGAGATTTGAGAATCATGGTTCAAACCCTGGGAGGAAAGTCTATGAGACTTTTTGGGGGGGTTGGGGAGTGGGTCATGGGGCTTGACCTTCTGGCATGGGGGCTGTACCCTGAGCTTTTTTGCTCAAGACTAGCACTGTACCACTTGAGCCACAGTTCACTTCTGTGTTTTTAGGTAGTTAATTGGAGATAAGAGTCTCCTGGCATTTCCTGCTCAGACTGGCCTCAAATTGCCATCCTCAGATCTAAGCCTCTTGAGAAGTTAGGATAACAAGTGTGAGCCACTGGTACCAGGCTCTGTGAGACTGGTGGTTAGAGATGTGTGTGCCTGTGTGTCTGTGTGTTCCAGTCCTGGAGTTTGATTTCAGGGCCTAGGCACTGTTACTAAGCTTTTGTGCTCAAGGTGTGTACCCTAGTACTTGAGCCACAGCTTCACTTCTGGCTTTTTGCTGTTTAACTGGAGATAAGAGTCTCATGGACTCTTATTTTACCCAGGCTAGCTTCGAACCACAGATCTCAGCCTCCTAAGTAGCTTGGACTACAGGCATAAGCTACTAGCACCTTACTTGATTTGTTTTTCCCCTAAATACTAGTCAATGACAAATAGTTGAGAATAGCTACATTTTTTTTTTTTTTTTGCTTTTGTGCTGTTCCTGAGGCTTGAACTCTGAGCTTGAGTACTGTCCCTGAGCTTTTGTGCTCAAGGCCTGTGCTCTGCTACTTGAACCACAGCTCCACTTTCATTGGCAAGTGGGAGGTAATTGGTGATAAGATCTCATAGACTTTCCTGCCCAGGCTTGCTTCAAACTACAGTCCTCAGATCTCAGCCTCCTGAGTAGCTAGGATTACAGGCATGAGCCACCAGCATCCAGTGAGAATACTTTTATTTAGTAGCTATTACTTTCTAAATTCTATGAAAAATATTTGACATTCATTATCTCATTTGATCCTTATCATCCTGTGATACAGGTATTCATTCTTTCCAAATAATAAATGAGTCTCTCTCTACTGTATGCTAAATAAAAGACTAGGCTTTTATTGCCTTCTATTACAAAGGAAAAGCTACTTTCAATGAAGGAAGCAAGGTAGGTATCTGTACCTTTTTTTTTTTTTTTTTTTTGCCAGTCCTGGGCTTGAACTCTGGGCCTGGGTGCTGTCCCTCAGCTCTTCAGCTCAAGGCTAACACTCTACCATTTGAGCCACAGCACCAGTTCTGGCTTTTTCTGCTTATGTGGTACAGAGGAATCGAACCCAGGGCCTCATGCATGCCCAGTTCACAAGGTAGGTATCTAGGATCATAGATAGCAGCTGAGTATCAGAGTGTGATTTCAGAACAGTATAAATCCCTAGGCCCTGTTCTTACCACAGTGCCCATGCCATGAGTTCAAGCCCCAAGACTGGCAAAAAAAGTTAAATCTGCTGGGCACAGGTAGCTCATACCTGTAATCCTAGCTACTCAGGCAGCTGAGATCTGAGGTTCATGGTTACAAACTAGCCTGGGTAGGGAAGTCCTTGAAACTCTCACCTCCAATTAACCCCAAAACTGCAAGTGGAGCTGTGGTTCAAAGAACACTAGCCTTGAGCACAAAAGTTCAGGGACAACACCCAGGCCCTGAGTTCAAGCCTCAGCCTCCTCCCACCTCCCCCCAAAAAAGGTGGCTCTTACAAAGCTGAGATCTGAGTGTTACAGTTCAAAACTTGTCTAGGCAGGTAAGTGAGATTTTATTTCCAGCTAATCAGCAGAAAGCCAGAAGTGAAGCTGTGGGTCCAGCCTTGAATGGAAAAAGTTAAGTAAGAGCATGAGGCCCTGAATTTAAGCCCCCAAATTAGGGGGACAAAAATCTAGACAATTTAGCCGGGCGCTGGTGGCTCATGCCTGTAATCCTAGCTACTCAGGAGGCTGAGATCTGAGGATCATGGTTCAAAGCCAGCCCGGGCAGGAGAGACCGTGAGACTCCTATCTCAAATAAACCACTGGAAAACTGGAAGTGGCGCTGTGGCTCAAGTGGTAGAGCGCTCTCCTTGAGCTGAAGAGCTGAGGGACAGTGCCCAGGCCCAGAGTTCAAGCCCCACGACCGACCAAAAAAAAAAAAAAAAAAAAAAAAATCTAGACAATTTGATCACTGGCCAAAAACATGAGGTTAGACAAAGTAATTGCTTTTTTTTGTTTCAAGGATCAGGCTAATTTATTCCCATCTCTTGAATGTATCATATTCTTAAAGGTTCACACACACATATACACAGTGACAAAAATCAAAAAGTAAAAATGATAGAATCATCTATGATAACACATACTCAAGAGGCTAAGGTAGGACCACTGGGAATTTGAGGACAGCCTTGAATACATAGGGAAAAACCTTAGCTCCAAAATAAATAAATAAATACGGGTTGGGAAGGTGGCTCAGTGGTAGAGCGTTTGCCTGGCATGCATGAGTCCCTGGGTTCCATTCCTCAGCACCACATAAGCAAAAAGAAAAAAAAAAAAAAACGGAACAAAATAAATAAATAAGCTGGGTAGGAAAGAAATAGTTCTCTGAGTTAGAGCACATTTGGATTTTTTTTAGTTTTTTGTTTTGCGGGTCATAGTGCCTGAACTCTGGGCCTGGGCACTGTCCCTCAGCTCTTCAGATCAAGGCTAGTGCTCTACCACTTGAGCCACAGCGCCACTTCCGGCTTTTATTCTGCTTATGTGGTGCTGAGGAATCGAACCCAGGGCCTCATGCATGCAAGGCAAGCACTCTACTACTGAGCCACCTTCCCAGCCCCTAGATATGTATTTTTATTCCTCTGGTGTTTGATTTTCCCAATAACCTTGAGTTTCTGGAAGAACTTGCACTGAATCTGATATCAGAGGGCCTTGGATCACCTCTATATACTGACATGGGGTTGGAAACAGAGGGGCCTTGGCCAAAACAAACAGTGGCAGCTGGGGAGTGTTTTTTCAAACCCTGAAGACTGTTGGTCTTCTAGAATATTCCATGAGATGATTTTGGTTCTTGGGAAGAGGCTCAACTGTAGATATGAACAGCAACAGGTGTTATGTGCAGAGGTGGTATTGATATTGACTGCCTCCCCAATACTTTGGTTAATACGCATGGCAGCATTGTGGTGGTGGTGGTGGTGGTGGTAGTGGTGGTGGTGTGTATGTGTGTGGCTTGAACTCAAGGCCCTGTGCTCTTTTTTTTTTTTAATTATTTTTATTTATTTTTTGTCGGTTGTGGGGCTTGAACTCGGGCCTGGGCACTATCCCTCAGCTCTTCAGCTCAAGGCGAGCACTATACCACTTGAGCCACAGCGCCACTTCTGGTTTCTGGTGGTTTATTGGAGATAAAGAGTCTCATGGACTTTCCTGCCCAAGCTGGCTTTGAACCGCGATCCTCAGGTCTCAGCCTCCTGAGTAGCTAGGATTACAGGAGTGAGCCACCAGGGCTCTGGGGCCCTGTGCTCTTATCTAGCTTTTTCCACTCCTGCCTGGTACTCTACCACTTAAGCCATACCTCTGAGTCTGATGACTCAGAGTTTCCAGACTCAGACTTTCCAGCCCAAGTTAGCTTCAAACCTTGATTCTCAGATCTCAGCCTCCTGAGTAGCTAAGGTTTAACAGGCTTGAGCTACTGGCAAGCCTTTTCTATCAAGTACGACTACCCATTTCCATTTTATTAGTATAGCCTCAGTGGAAAAGGAGGAAGATGGTTTGCAATGAGGAAGAGGTGATAAATGAGCCTTTCACCCAATATACCCTTGAGATGGAGTGTGTCACTATCTCAATTGCTTCTCATCAAATTCTGCTTATGTAGTCCCTAACCCCAGCCCCATTATCTTCCTTGCAGTTCTTACTCTTCGCAAGTGATCATCCTATGATGGGCTCCCCTGCTCCCTGGATTCCTTCCAGACATCGATTACCATCAATCAGATTTCTTGACCTTTTGATGGGCTTTGACAGGTCTTGCCTCTTCTCAAAATCTCCATATTCATTTTCAGCATAGCCTAACCCTAACCTTCCTCTGTTTTCATCTAGCCACATACGCTACACTCCAACAGAGGATCACTATCATTTCATTCTGTGTGTGTGTGTGTGTGTGTGTGTGTGTGTGTGTGTGTGCATACATTCGCACACATACTTGTACTTGGCCTTGAACTCAGGGCCTGAAGCTATCCTTTAGCTTTTTTCTTCAAGACTGGCTGGCACTCTAACACTTGAACTATAGAGCCACTTCTGGCTTTTTGCTGGCTAATTGGAGTCTCATGGATTTGTCTGTAAGGGCTGGCTGCAAATCAGGATCCTCACATTTCAACCTCTTGAGTAGCTAGGATTACAGGCATAAGCTACCAGTGAACAACTTCTTTCATTCTCCCCCACCCCTCTTTTTTTTTTTGGTGGTGGTGGTAGTGTGGGGCTTGAACTCAGGGCCTGGGCTCTGGCCTTGAGCTTTTTTTCACTCAAGGATAGTGCTCTACCACTTTGAGCCACAGTGCCACTTCTGGTTTTCTGGTAGTTAATTGGAGAGCAGGAAAGTCACAGACTTTACTGCCTGGGCTGGCTTTGAATCACAATCCTCAGATCTCAGCCTCTTGAGTAGCTAGAATTTTAGGTATGAGCCACGAGTACCCTGCTCTGTGAGACTATTATCTCGAATTAACCACCAGAAAACCAGAAATATTTACTGTGCATATTTACAAATATTTACTGTGCGTTTACAATGGAACAGTTAGTGAGTAGGACCATGTTGTGGACAAAACATAATTTGTTCCCTGTTCAGGCAGCTCCCAGCCTATCCCTTGTAAGTCTTGTGTTTCTCTGGCTCATATCATATGACAGAATTTTTTTTTTTTTTTTTTTTGGGGTCCGGTCATGGGGCCTGAACTCTGGGCCTGGGCACTGTCCCTCAGCTCTTCAGCTCAAGGCTAGCGCTCTACCACTTGAGCCACAGCGCCACTTCCGGCTTTTTTCTTTTTGCTTATGTGGTGCTGAGGAATCGAACCCAGGGCCTCTGGCATGCAAGGCTAGCACTCTACCACTGAGCCACCTTCCCAGCCCCTCATATGACAGAATTTTTAATAGAGGTTCTGAGCAAGACTGCTACTTCTACTTTCTTGGTGCTTAGGCAATACACAACCTAAATTTCACTTTCCCCAGATACCAATTGAAGATGATATATCATATGCTTCAGTAACTCATCATGACACAATGTGTATAATTGAGTACTACAATGCGTCATGCATAGTAGGTGCTAAGTAAACATTATCTTTTATAACTGTCAATAATGCCTTTCCACTTCTACTTGTCCAAACTTCTACTCGTTTTTCAAAACTCAGTATAAAATGCCAACTTTTTCACAAAAAAAAATCTTATTTAATTTCCACAGCTAGGACATGAAGATTCTCCCCCATTTTAAACTATTAATAGAAATTTCTTTAAAGTATGTGAGTATTTTTCTCATTCCACACTGAGTATGGTAAATTATGAGTATGCTATATCTCCTATCAGTGTTATACATTTCTTTTTTTTTTTTTTGGGGGGGGGGGGGTCGGCCGTGGGGCTTGAACTCTGGGCCTGGGCGCTGTCCCTCAGCTCTTCAGCTCAAGGCGAGAGCTCTACCACTTGAGCTACAGCGCCACTTCTGGTTTTCTGGTGGTTTATTGGAGATAGGAGTCTCACGGTCTCTTCTGCCCGGGCTGGCTTTGAACCGCGATCCTCAGATCTCAGCCTCCTGAGTAGCTAGGATTACAAGCGTGAGCCACCAGCACCCGGCTATACATTTCTTTTTAATTATTTTTTGTGTGTGTATGCCAGTGCTGGGACTTGAACACAAGGCCTGAGTGCTGTCCCTTAGCTTTTTCGCTCAAGGTTAGCACTCTATCATTTGAGCCACATCTCCACTTCCAGGTTTTTAGTGGTTAGTTAGAGATAAAGGTCTTGGACTTTTTTTTTCTTTTTTTTCTTTTTGTCAGTCATGGGGCCTGAACTCTGGGCCTGGGTGCTGTCCCTCAGCTCTTCAGCTCAAGGCTAACACTCGACCACTTCAGCCACAGTGCCACTTGTGGTTTTTACTGCTGAGGAATGGAACCAAGAGCCTCATGCATGCAAGGCAAGCACTCTACCACTGAGCCACCTTCCCAGCCCTCTTGGACTTTTTTGCTAGGGCTATCTTCAAACCTCATTCCTCAGATCTCGGCCTCCTGAGTAGCTAGTATTACAGGCATAAGTTACAAACACCTATCTTGGTATAATTTATTTCATGTCTTATTTCTATATATACTTTACATAACAGAGCACATATAGGAGTTTTTTTCTCTTTCTTTTTTGCCAGTCCTGGGGCTTGAACTCAGGACCTGGGCAGTGTCCCTGAGCTTCTTTGGCTCAAGACTAGCACTCTACTACTTGAGCCACAGAGCCACTTCTGGCCTTTTCTGTTTATGTGGTACTGAGGAATTGAACCCAGAGCTTCATGCATGCTAGGCAAGTATTCTACCACTAAGTTTTATTCCCAGCCGGACATATAGGAATCTTATTTCTTGTTTTCTCTCCTTCCTAAACTCTATATTATTAATGCTGTTTCCACATCATTACAGATTTTCTTCCATATAATCAGTTACATATAATTTATTGAGCATTTATGTTAGGCCTCGCATTATAAAGTTCTACTCTCTTTTCTATATCACTACCAGGACTTTAACTTCTTGATCTTCCACTCAATCTCTCTTGCTCACAGCTTAAGCTCTACCAGTTGAGCCACACTTCCATTCTCCAGCTGCTTAATTGGAGATAAGAGTCTCACAAAATTGCCTACTTGAGCTGGCTTCGAAATAGGATCCTCTGATTTTAACCTCCTCAGTAACTAAGCATGAGCCACTGGCATGCAGCCAGTGACCCACTTTCTATTTATACCACACTATATATTTTCTAAAAGACTGTGAGGGAGGTAGGGTAGACAAGTACCTCTTGTTGGCAGTGAAAAACTGAAGCCCACAGACATTAAGTAACTTGCTCTAGGATGCCGGAACAGCAGAGTCAGAACTAAGGTCTCGCCTGGCTCCATTCCCTAAACCATATGAACAAGAGGTACAGATATTACACCAAGAAAATGCAAAACCCAAAATTTCTGGTAACCTTTTTTCCTTTTCTTTTCTTTCTTTCTTTTCTTTTTTTTCCCCGGTTGTGGGGCTTGAAGTCTGGGCCTGGGCACTGTCCCGCAGCAATTCAGCTCAAAGCTAGCGCCCTACCACCTGAGCCACAGCACCACTTCCGGCTTTTTCTGCTACAGGGTGCTGAGGAATTGAACCCAGGGCCTCATGCATGCAAGGCAAGCACTCTACCATTGAGCCACCTTCCAGTCCCTTTCCTTTTCTTTTAGCTGGTCCTGGGGCTTGAACTCAGGGCCTGGGTGCTGTCCCTCAGCTATTCAGCTCAAGGCTAGCTTGCTACCACTTGAGCTATAGCACCACGTCTGGTTTTCTGGTGGTTTATTGGAGATAAGAGTTTCACGGTCTTTCCTGCCCAGGCTGGCTTTGAACTGTGATCCTCTGATCTCAGCCTCCTGAGTAGCTAGGATTACTGGCGTGAGCCACTGGCGCCTGGCTGCGTTCTACCTTTTGAGCCACACCACTTCCTGTTTTTGTTTTTTTCCTGAGTGGTTCATTGGAGATTAGAGTCTCACAGACTTTCCTGCCTAGGCTGGCTTTGAACCAGATCCTCAGATGTCAGCCTCCTGAATAGGAGGATTATGGGCATGAACCACCAATATCCAGCTCTGGTAATCATTTTTTAAACAGGAAATAATCAAGTTCATGGAAACAAATATGAATCGGCAGTCAAAGCCAAGTGTCAGTGGCCTGTGCCTATAATCCTAGCTACTCAGAAAGTTGAAATTGTAGTGATAATCCTAGTTCGAAGTCAGCCTGGGCAGGAAAATTTGTGAGACTATTATCTCCAATTAGCCAGCAAAAAGCCAGAGATAATTTGCAGAGAAATGGACAGACCTAGCACAAATCATGTTAAGTGAGGTAAGTCAAGCTCAGAGACACAAACTGTATATGTTTTCTCTATGTGGAAACTATATTTAAATACTGGGACATAAAAAAGTGTATAGGTCTCTAAGCATTCACACACAGTGAGACAAAGGAGGGTATTCTTAGGAGAGGAATGCAAAGGGAAAATGCCTATGTGCATCTGATCATATAAAATAATATTTATCAAAAATAAACTCCAGGAAATAAAAATGAAATTTTTTTCTTCATTGCTGTTTTTCTTTTGGTTTTGTTTGTTCATTTATCTATTTTGGGGAGGGCAACGGGAGGCACAGAAATGTAAGAACAAAAGGTGAACAAAGCAGTTAGTGGTACTCACTAGACACTATACTGAAAATGAACTATATAATATATGAGTAAGGAAGAGAGGGAAAACTGGGAGAGACCCAGGGAAGGGGTGACGTTGTCCAAAAAGAAATGTACTCATTATCTGGCTTATTTAATTGTAACTCCTCTGTACATCAATTTTATAATAACAATAAGCTGGCCACTTGTGGCTCACACCTGTAATCCTAGCTACTCAGGAGGTTGAGATCTGAGGATGACAGTTCGAAGTTAGTCTGGGCAAGAAAGTTCGTGAGATTCTTATCTTTAATTATCAGAAAACCAGAAGTGGCACTGTGGCTCAAAGTGGTAGAATGTTAGCCTTGAGCAAAAAAGCTCAGGGACAGTGCCCAGGCCCTGAGTTCAAGTTCCACAACTGGCAAAACAACAATAATAATTAAAATTTTGTCTTTGTAGTTTTTGTTGTTGTTGTTGCCAGTCCTGGGGCTTGACCTCAGGGCCTGGGCATTGTCCCTGAGCTGTGCTTCTTTTTTTTTTGGCAGTTGTGGGGCCTGAACTCTGGGCCTGGACACTGTCCCTAAGCTCTTCAGCTCAAGGCTAGCGCCCTACCAGTTGAGCCAAAGCACCACTTACAACTTTTTCTGCTTATGTGGTGCTGAGGAATCGAACTCAGGGCCTCATGCATGCAAGGCAAGCACTCTACCACTGAGCCACCTTCCCAGCCCCCCTGAGCTGCTTTTGTTCAAGGCTAGCACTCTATCACTTGAGCCACGGTGTCACTTCCAGCTTTTACTGTGTATGTGGTACTGAGGAATCGAACCCAAAGCTTCATGCATGCCAGGCAAGCACTCTACCACGAACCTACATTCCCAGCCCAATTAATTTTTTTTTTTTTTTTAAGAAAATCTAGGGTCTGGGAATATGGCTTCCTGGTAGAGTGCTTGCCTAGCATGCATGAAGCCCTGGGTTCGATTCCTCAGTACCACATACACAGAAAAAGCTGGAAGTGACACCGTAGCTCAAGTGGAAGAGCGCTAGCCTTGAGCCAAAGAAGCTCAGGGACAGTGCCTAGGCCCTGAGTTCAAGTCCCAGGACTGACAAAAAAAGAAAAAAAGACTCAGCAGTCAAAATGAAAGCAAGAGACAATTTCCCTGTTGACATGACAGTAAATATCATAGGGTGACACAGACCAATAGTACCTGACACTCAAACAGGAGCCCAAACTCCAGGACAGTGAGCCCTGCCAGAAGTCCTGGAGTGGAAAGAATAAAGGACTCAGCCTCCTGAGTAGCTAGGATTACAGGCGTGAGCCACCAGCGCTCGGCCCCCTTTTCTATTCTTAAGTGTGACAGAAGAGAAAAAAAAAGGCTAAAGGGTCAGAAGAATACAGTTTAGGCCAAGCTTTTATTGTTACTTATTTTCTAGTTATGTGATCTCAGGCAAGTTAGTTTGCCTCCCTGAGCTTTCCTGTCTCCAAATATAAAATAGCAGAACTCTTGGGTATTGGTAGCTCATCCCTGTAATCCTACCTACTCAGAAGGCTGAGATCTGAGGATTACAGTTCAAAGCTAGCCCAGGCAGAAAAATCATGAGACTCTTATTTCCAACTAACCACCCAAAAGCTGGAAGTAGAGCTGTGGCTCAAGTGGTAGAGTGCTAGCTTTGAGCCAAAAGGCTTAGGGGAAGTACCCAGGCCCTGAGTTCAAGCCCCAAGACTGCCACAAAAAGAAAGATTGAAAGAAAACAAGGAAGGAAAGAAAGAAAATCATTCACTAGACAAAATCTATTATGCCAAATGAGCCAATATTTATGAAAATGTTCAACAGTCCTAGCCTGTCACCTACCTCAGGTAAGTTTATAGTGTTGGGCAAGTTCCTTTTCATTCTCTGCCTCAGTTTCCTTGTCTGTAAAATGGGCACAATAACAACATGGACCCCCCCAAGGGTTATTGTAAGAATTAAATGAGTCAATAAATCTAAAGCGCTGGCCGGGCATTGGTGGCTCACTCCTATAATCCTAGCTACTCAAGAGGCTGATATCTCAGGATTGTGGTTCAAAGCCAGGTCAGGCAGGAAAGTCTGTGAGTCTCTTCCCTCCAATTAGTCACAGAAAAGGTTGAAATTGACACTCAAGTGGTAGAGTGCTAGCCTTAAGCAAAAGGAGCTTAGCCAGGCACTGGTGGCTCATGCCTCTAATCCTAGCTACTCAGGAGGCTGAGATTTGAGAATCACGGTTCAAAGTCAGCCCAGGCAGGAAAGTCTAAGAGACTCTTATCTCCAATAAACCACTCAAAAACTGGAAGTGGCACTGTGACTCAAGCAGTAGAGCTGAGGGACATGCCCAGGCCCAGAATTCACGACCGACCAAAAAAAAAAAAAAAAGGCACTTAGAAACAGTGCCCAGGTCCAGAGTTCAGGGCCCAAATCTGGCAAACAACAACAATAGCAAAAACACTAAAGTGCTAAGAACAGTGCTTGGCACACAGTAAGTAGTGAATAAATGTTATTGTCATAAAGGTATTAGTGGTCATTGGCTTAGTCAGAAAAAGCATTCTTCAAATACTACATAACAAACCAGCAACCCAACAACAGAAAAAAGTTCTGGGCATCAGTGGCTCACACTTGTAATCCTAGCTACTTAAGACACTGAGATCTGAGGATTGTGTTTAAAGCCAGCTAATACAGGACATTCCATGACTCTTTTCTCCAATTAACTATCAAAACTCTGGAGGTGGGGCTGTGGTTCAAGTGGTAGAGTGCTAACTTTGAGCAAAAAAAAAAAATGCTCAGTGGCAGTGCCCAGCCCTGAGTTCAAGCCCCAGGATGAGAGGGGCAGGCAGGAGGGTAAGAGAGGAAAAGAACAGTGTCTCATACCTATAAGTCTAGCTACTCAGCAGGCTGAGATCTGAGGATCTTGGCTTCAAACCAGTCCAAGCAGAAAAGTCTGTGAGACTCTTCAGTTAACCAGCAAAAAGCAAAAATCGAGGTGTTACTCAAGTGGTCAAACACCAGCTTTGAGCAAAACTTGCAAAAAGAAGTCAGAACAATTGTCACCCCATTTTATAGGTAAAGATGCTGAAGTTCAGAAAGACAAGGTATTTTATTCAGAGCCGTGCTGTCAGTTGATGGAGGCTCTAGGACTTTTCTAAATGACTTTAACAAATCCAGTGACTTTCCCATAGGTATTTTTGTTTATCCCACACAGATTGTCAGTTTGTTCATTTTCTGTTTTGGGTACTGGAACTTGCACTCAGGACCTTGTATGCACTAAGCACATGCTCTACTACTGAGCTACATGTGAGCTCCTGCACAGTAATTTTTGGTGTATGTGCCAGTACTGGGGCTTGAACTTAGATTCTGGGCATTGTTCCTTAGCTTTTTCACTCAAGACTAGTATTCTACCACTTGAGCCACAGCTCCACTTCTGGCTTGGGTGAATTAATTAAGATAAAAGACCCATGGACTTTTCTGCTCTGGTTGACTTTGAAACATGGTCCTCAGATCTCAGCCTCCTGAGTAGCTAGGATTACAGGTAGAAGCCACCAGTAGAGGTGTGGAAGCCAGTAAACTGCCCTTTATTTCAGGTAAAGCCAAGGGATTGAAGAGGTCCAAAGTCAACAAAATAGCTAGTGTTGTTTATTTGACTGAGTAAATGATCTGTGTCTTTATTCTTGAAGGCTCAGCACTAAGACACCAAAAGAACATGAGCTGAGTGAAATATGGCCTCTGCCCTGAGCAGTATAATAGGAGCAAGAATGATGGTATTAGCTAATATTTATTATGGCTTTACTTAGGAACCAGGTGCAGTGGAGAGAGGAATTTTTGCTGAGGGTAGCACTCTCCAAACAGAATTTCCTAGAATATGAGTATATATGGAAAGTAGAGGTGTACCTCAGGAGGTGGAATGTCTACTTTGAATGAAAAAGCCAACGGAGAGCATGTGGTTTTGAGTTCAAGTCCCAGTACCAGCACCAAAAAAAAAAAAGAAAAACCAAGCTGGGTGTGGGTGACTCATGCCTGTAATCCTAACCATTCAGGTGGCTAAGATCTGAGGATTACAATTTGAAAACAGCCCAGGCAGGAAAGTCCATGAGACTCTTACCTCCAATTAAGTATACAAAAACCTGAAATTGAGCTGTGACTTGAAGTGGTAGAATGCTAGTCTTGAGCAGAAAAAAATCAGGGACAGCACCCAATCCCTGAATTCAAACCCCACAATGCCCCCCCCCAAAAAGAAAAGAAACCATCAATAGTTGATGAAGGGGTGACATTTTTCAAGATGCACCGTGTTGATAAATTTATTTTATGAATTTATTTTATAAATTTATTATATGAATTGAAACCCATTTGTTCAACTACTTAAGGATAATGGAAAGAAAAAAAGAATCAAGAGCTAATGGTTCATGTCTGCAGTCCTAGATACATAAGAGCCTGAGATCTGAGGATTGAGATTTATAGCTGGGAAAGTCTATGAGACTCTTAACTCCAATTAACCATCACAAAGCTGAACTGGAACTGTGTCTCAAATGCCCAGGTCCTGAGTTCAAGCCCCAGAACTCACACACACACACACACACACACACACACACACACACACACACACACACACACACACACACACACACACACACACACCCATTATCAAATTATTTGGGGAAATACTGGACTAAGCAATGTTAAATGGCTCTTTTAACATCCAATAAGATGTTAATGATTCTCCAAGGTTATAGTAATTGCGTTAAGTTCATGTAGCATAGAGGCACTCTCTTGGGAAACACTGGTTCATTTGGTTACATGGCCTCCCTTACTTCTGGGATAGTACCAGACTGTGGAGTGTAGAAATGTTCTACTTCCCAGTAACATCTCTGTTGCTGCTTCCTGCAAGACCTGGAAAAGTTCCTTTTGTTTCTGGATGTTACTATTTGTGTACGTGTGTGTGTATGTGTGTCTTGAACTTGGGGCTTTGTGCTCTTGCTTGGCTTTTTCACTCACAGCTGGCATTCTATCATTTGAACCATACTTATAGTTCCAGCTTTTTTGCTGGTTAATTTAAAACAAGAGCCTTGAAGATTTTCTTGTTTGGGCTGCCTTTAAACCATCATCCTCAGATCTCAGCCTCCTGAATAGCTAGGATTATAGTAGGTTTGAGCCACTGGCACCAGATCATTTCTAAAGAGGTCTAAATGTACTGAAACTTTCTTCCCATTCTAGAAGTCTTGCTAGTAGTTTTAAACATTTCCCACCTTAATGCCATCAAAATCATTTAGGGAAACATGTTATATAATATTAACTAGCAGGGTATAGTGGCTCAAGCTAGTGATCTTAGCTACTTGGGAAGATGAGACAGGAAAAGATCAAGGCGACTGGGGCAAAATTTTAAATAAATGGTATAAAGACCAATGGCTAGGCTCAGTGATGCATGTCTGTCATCCTAGTGATGCAGGTAAACACAAAAAGGAGGATCATAGTTTGGGATTCTCCTTTATTCTCCAACCCTGGTAATAAAAGGAGGGATTATATATATAGAGAGAGTTTTTTTTTTAAATTAAAATTTTTTTTTTGTTGGTTGTGGGGGGCTTGAACTCTGGGCCTGGGCGCTGTCCCTCAGCTCTTCAGCTCAAGGTGAGCACTCTACCACTTGAGCCACAGCGCCACTTCTGGTTTTCTTATGGTTAATTGGAAATAAGAGTCTCATGGACTTTCTTGCCTGGGCTGGCTTTGAACCTACCATCCTCAGATCTCAGCCTCCTGTGTAGCTAGGATTACAGATGTGAACCACCAGTGCCCAGCTTACAAAGAGTTTTTGATTAGATGTCTCAGGGCTTTTCACACTCATAGTGATGACCACTGATCCCAGGATGAGGTGAAGTAAATGTATAGAAACATCACTAGATGAAAACAAGGAAAAAACAGGCTCATTTTGTATGGGTAGCATGGCCTGGTGTACCTTGTACACATTTCTAGAATAATAGGGCAACCAATGAATTCTCTCTCTCTCTCTCTCTCTCTCTCTCTCTCTCTCTCTCTCTCTCTCTCTCTCTCTCTCTCTCTCTCTCTTCCCCCCCTCTGTTTTTGCCAGTTTAGGGGCTCTTAGGGCCTGGATGCTGCCCCTGAGCCTCTTTGTGCTCAAGGCTAGAGCTCTGCCACTTGAGCCAATATGAGTCTCACAGACTTTCCTGCCTGGGCTGGCTTTGAACTGCAGTCCTCAGACCTCAACCTCCTGGGAAGCTAGGATTATAGGCATGAGCCATGGGCATCTAGCTAAATGAGCTCTCTTAAAGAAAAAAAAATCTCTCCAATAACTTCCTATTACACCAACACTAAACTCCAAACCTCTCTCCTTGACTCACAGGATCTTGCATGATCCAGAACGCATTGGGTTCCTGGCTTTTCCTCCCTGTTGCTTCTCTAGCCCAAACATAAGGAAGCTCATCCCAGCCTGGAAGCCCCAAGGCCTAGGACCTAGTATTCCAACTCTGCTCCCATTTCCCTATATGCTTTAAAAAAAAAAATGGAGCCAGGACAGGGAAATCAAGGCCTCACACTTTCCCTTAGCTTTTTTGCTCAAAGCTGGCTCCCTACCACTTGAGCCACACTTCCACTTTCAGTGTTTTGCTGATTAATTAGAAATAAGACTCTGAGATTTATCTGCTCAGGCTGGCTTTAAACCTAGATCCTTAGATCTCAGCCTCATGAGTAGCTATTGGCATGACCCACTGGTGCCCAGCTTGCCTGCCTGCCAGCTGCCTGCCTGCCTGCCTTCCTTCCTTTCTTCCTTCCTTCCTTCCTTCCTTCCTTCCTTCCTTCCTTCCTTCCTTCCTTCCTTCCTTCCTTCCTTCCTTCTTTCCTTTTTCCCTTCCTCCCTCCCTCCCTCTCTCCCCCCCTCTCTCTTTCGTTCTTTCTCTCTTTCTTTCTTCTTGTAGTACTGGGGTTTGAACATAAGGCTTGTACTGTGTTTTAAGTGTGTTTTAAGTGTGTTTGTGTGTGTGTGTGTGTGTGTGTGTGTGCGCGCGTGTGCACACATAGGCACACGCACCAATACTGGGGCTTAAACTCAGGGCCGAGGCACTGGCCCTTAGCTTATTGGCTCAAAGCTTGTGCTCTACCACTTGAACCATACCTCCATTCTGACTTTTTGGTGGCTAATTGGAGATAAATGTCTCACAGACTTTCCTCCTTGGGCTGGCTTGGAACTATGATCCTCAGATCTCAGCCTCCTGAGTAGTTAGGATTACAGGTATGAGGCACCACCATCTGGTTTCAAGGCTTTCTTTTTTTTTTTAAGATTTTAAAAAAAATAGCATATATTAGTTGTGTAAGAAGGAATTTCTTTCTTTTTTTTGCCGGTCATGGGGCCTGAACTCTGGGTCTGGGTGCTGTCCCTCAGCTCTTTAGCTCAAGGCTAGCACTCTACCACTTGAGCCACAGCACCACTTCCGGCTTTTTCTGTTTATGTGGTGCTGAGGAATCGAACCCAGGGCCACCTTCCCAGCCCCGAGAAGGAATTTCATTGTAACATTTCCATATATACACACAGTGTTCTCAATCAAATGCACACCCTAATGTTTCTTAAAAAAAATTTTTTTTTTAGGGCTGGGAAGGTGACTCAGTGGTAGAGTGCTTGCCTTGCAGGCATGAGGCCCTGGGTTCGATTCCTCAGCACTATATAAGCAGAAAAAAGCTGGAAGTGGTGCTGTGGCTCAAATGGTAGAAGAGCTGAGGGACAGCAACCAGGCCCAGAGTTCAGGCCCCATGACCGACAAATAAATAAATAAATAAATAAATAAAAAATAAATTTAGGTGTGATTTGGGGGCTTGTACTCAGTGCCTGACCCTTTGGCTCATTGACTAGTGTTCTGCCAACTATGCCATGTCTCCACCCCCTTATTTCATATACTTCTTAGCCTTCTGGCTCAGCTTAAATAGCCCTTTTTTGTATGGAGTTGATCAACAAAAGTACTATATGTTCTCCAAAGCCCAGATCACAATCTAGGTTTGTGCTTAGCTTCCTGCTTGACTTTCAGTTTCTGTAGCATATAAGATGTGGGAGAGCCGGGCGCTGGTGGCTCACGCCTGTAATCCTAGCTACTCAGGAGGCTGAGATCTGAAAACCGGAAGTGGCACTGTAGCTCAAGTGGTAGAGTGCTCGCCTGGAGCTGAAGAGCTGAGGGACAGTGCCCAGGCCCAGAGTTCAAGCCCCATGGCTGACAAAAAAAAATAAAAATAAGATGTGGGAGACTAGAGCTTGTGCCTATTTTGCTTACCTTTCCTTTTGCCCTGTGACAACCTTGGCTCAATAAGCATTTGATATTTAACGAATGTTAAAAGCCAGTCTTTTCAGTCTGGCTTCTATAGCTCCATGAGTGAAATGAAGTGATTGAATGGGGTGCTGCCGAGAGCCGTGGGAGCTTTAAATATGCCTCTAAAACTAATCAATGGGCTTCAGGCCAAGCACAGTGGCTTATGCCTGTAATTCTGGATATCAGGAGGCTGGAGACTGAGATCCAAGGATTGCTGTTCAAAGATAGTTTGAGCAGCAAACTCTGTGAGACTCATCTCCAATTAACCAGCAAAAAACCTCCCCAAAACAAAAAACCTGGTATAGGCTGGTGGCTCATGCCTATAATCCTAGCTACTCTGGAGGCTGAAATCTGAGGATCACAGTTCAAAGCCATCCTGGGCAGGAAAGTCCATGAGACTCTTATCTCCAATTAACCACTGAAAAGCCAAAGTGGAGCTGTGGCTCAGAGTACTAGCACAAAAACTCAGGGCCAGTGCACAAGCTTTGAGTTCAGGCCCCACAACCAACAAAAAAACCAACTGTAAATGGAGGTTTGGTCACTTGAGCAAAATAGCTAATGGGTCCGGGCTCTAAATTCAAGCCCTAGTACCTGGAACACACAGCCACACAGCCACAGCCACAGCCACACACGCGCGCACCCGCACGCTCTCACACACACACACACACACACACACACACACACACACACTAGCATACTGAATTAGGAATGTTCTCTGGATTTATTGGCTTGTCAAAGAAAAATGGGTTGGAGGCATGGCTCAGCTGGTAGAGCACCAGCCAATGAACAAAGACTCAGATACCGAGTCTGATTCTTGGTCTTGGAACAAAAAGAAAGAACAAAGAGCAAGAGGTGCCAAATCTCAGAAAACACAGAGCTGGAAATTCAGAAGGGTGGGTTTACTGCTAACTGTGCAAACATTTACTTCATCTTTCTGAGCCTTGGGATTGTCATCTGTAGAAAGCAGTGGGGCTGGGAGGGTGGCTGACTGGTAGGGTGCTTGCCTAGCATGCATGAAGCCTTGGGTTCAATTCCTCAGTACCACATAAGCAGAAAATGTCAGTAGTGGCTCAGGGACAGTGCCCAGGCCCAGAGTTCAAGCCCCAGCCTTGCCAAAAGAAAAGAAAAGAAAAAGAGACATCCTAAGCCTTGTCTTTCTTCCGTCAGAACCAGAGTTCAGAAGAAATGAGAAATGGACAATTGGGTGCTGAAAGTGAGCAATGCCACACAAATGAGAGGCCCCCATTTTGATTCATTGGAGAAGCCATTGCTTCTTTTGGCAAATCACATTAGCTTCAAAACAGCAAAACAGGGCCTGGGAAGGTGGCTCAGTGGTAGAGTGCTTGCCTTGCATGCATGAGGCCCTGGGTTCGATTCCTCAGCACCACATAAGCAGAAAAAGCCGGAAGTGGCATTGTGGCTCAAGTGGTAGAGTGCTAGCCTTGAGCTGAAGAGCTGAAGGACAGTGCCCAGGCCCAGAGTTCAGGCCCATGACCACAAACAACAACAACAACAAAAAACCAACCAGAAAAACAACTAAGTCAACCAACTTATTTGGGATAACGTGTTTTTGGTACTTGCTGTGAATTTGAAGCTAATCCTATTAGAATCTTCCTTTGTTTATGTACTGGAACAAAACCAATGAGAAGGGTTTTTGTTTGTCTGTTCTTTTCTTCCTTTCCTTTCCTTTCCTTTCTTTCTTTTTTTTCTTTTTTTAATGACAGTACTAGGGCTTGAACTCAGGGCTGTGTATTCTTGCTTAGCTTTTTCACTCAACGCTGGAACAATACCACTTGAGCCACCTCTCCATTTCTGGTTTTTTTGGTAGTTAATTGGAGGGAAGAATCTCATGAAATTTTCTGGTCAGTATGACCTCAAAACAGTATCCTCAGATCTCAGCCTCCTGATTAGCTAGGATTACAGGTGTGAGCCACTGGTGCCTGGCTTCCATTTTTAAAATATTGGTAAAAATGGAAGCTAGAGTTATAGTTCTGTTTGCTTGACAAGTGTGAGGCCTTGAACTTAATCTCTGACATGAAAAAATAAAGTGGAAGAAAGGAGATAAAGAGATGAAAAAAGGAAAAGGAGAGAGAGACAGAGAGAGATCTGGGAGTGGTATCTTGGGGGAGATGGTCTAAAAAGGAGAAAGTGGCTGCTGGTGGCTCATGCCTATAATCCTAACTACTCAGGAAGATAAAATCTGAGGATCATGGTTTAAAGTTAGCACGGCTGGAAAGTTTGTAAGATTTGTATCTCCAATTAATTACCAAAAAATGGAAGTCGAGTTGTGGCTTGAGTGGTAGAACACTAGCCTTGAGTGAAAAAAATAAGGGTTAGTGTCTAGGCCCTGAGTTCAAGTCCCAGTACTAGTATACTAAAAATATTGTATGATTCTACTTACATGAGATATCTAAAGTAATTAAATTTATAGAGAATAAACTAGAAATGTGGCTCATACCTGTGACTTTTTATCTATGGCTGTACCTATGGCTCATACCTAAATAGAGGATTATGGTCCAAGGTTATGGTCCAAGGTTAGCTTTGGGCAAAGAAGGATTTATTTTGACTCATAGTTGCAGATCATAATATTTGTGTTGGTTCTGGGCCATGGTAGGGCAGAGCATCGTGGCACAGAATGTGATAGAGAATGAGTACCTCATGGTAGACAGGAAGTAGAAAGAGAGAAAGACACACACAGAGAGAGACAGAGACAGAGAGAAAGAGAGGAAGAGAAGGAGGAAGAGGAGGAAGAAGAGGAGGAAGAAAAGGAGAGGACTTATTTCTTCCAGCTAATGCCTCACCTCCTAAAGTTTCCAGAAGCTCCAAAATAGCACCAGCATTTGGAGACCAAGGGATCAAGGCATGAGCCCATGGAAGACATATTTAATGACAATAGGTTTAATAATTTTACTTAACTGAAAGGACAGTAACAGGAGCAAATCTGTGACAAGCCCAACTGTCTTGCTCTACATTAAAAATTACCATTATTTTCTTAAAGTTAGCTATGTTTTTGTATTATACACAAAATAACACCTCAAAAATATGATTCTAGGGGTTGTAGGCATGGTTCAGGTGATAGAGTGCCAACCAATGAGTGAAAGTGTTAACTATTGAGTTTGAGTCACAGTGTGGGCACAGAAAGATATCCATCTATACAATTTTACTTTTATCAATTTTGTGATGACTGTCGTACATAGTATTTGTTTCAAGATAAGACAGAGAGCCAACATCTAGAAATTTCAAACTGGGTACCATTCCATGGCTCTAGACAGAGCCAATAAATGAGATAACCCCGGGAATCCGAGAGGGCTGGGACTATGAAATTGTACCCAGGACAGTAATAACTGAAATCATGTTACTTATCTCAAAAGAATGGTTATGCGTGTAATTAACACATTGTATGCAGCCATTTCTACCTCTGAGGAGCTCTGAGAGACTTACGGATTATTTAAATATATATCACAACCATAGCTACAGACAAAGTCTATGGGTTAAGAAGATAATTAAAATTCTTTCCCCTTTGGAATTAAGAAAATTGCCTGTGGGATGAATATTATGCCTACCAGACACATGAGTAGATCTAAACTAGAGAAATTTGAACAAAGAGCTAGAAAGGATAGCAAGGAATGACTTTTCTGTCCTAAACAGGCATCAGTGGCTTATAGCTACTCAGGAGGCTGAAGTATGAGGATCACAGTTTGAAGCCAGCCAAAGCAGGAAAGTCCATGGGACTCTTATCTGCAGTTAAGCACCAAAAAAGCTGGAAGTGGTGGTTCAAGTGGTAGATCCTTAGCCTTGACCAAAAAAGCTAAAGGACAGCACCCAGGCCCTAAGTTCAAGCCTCAGTTTTGGCAAAAGTGTGTAGGTTTGCATGCATGAGTACCCCCCGCCTTCTGCCCCCACATACACAATTCAATTTATTGTCTTAGGAATCAGGACTCTTGTTCCTCCAATGGGACTGGTAGAAAACCAACTTTCAGACAGGTAAATTAACTTGCTGAAAGTTACACAGGGGTAGTGCAAGACTGAGATTTCCAAATATTTGGTTTTTCCCTCAATCTACACCATTGCCCCATTGCTCTGCTCAGAATGCCTTGAGTAGGTTATATGGCTTGCAGTGGATTTTTCTCTCTTGAATGGTCTGTTTAGAATGTCATTATCAAAAATCTTCTGGGTGACAGCCTGTTGCTTAAACTTTTTCGACATCAGGAGTTTCCAGTGTAAACAAGGAGGGAGTAATCTGGGGTCAGATTCCTCTCTTTCTCTCTCTGTGTGCCAATACTGTGATTTGAACTCAGAGCCTAGGCTCTGTCCCTTAGCTTTTTCACTGAAGGATAGTGCTCTACCACTTGAGCTACAGTTCTTTTTGGTGGTTAATTGAAGATAAAAGAGTCTCATGAGGCTGGGAAGGTGGTAGAGTGCTTGCCTTGCACGCATGAGGCCCTGGGTTCGATTCCTCAGCACCACATAAGCAGAAAAAGCTGAAAGTGGCACTTTGGCTCAAGTGGTAGAGCTAAAGAGCTGAGGAACAGTGCCCAGGCCCAGAGTTTAGGCCCCATGACTGACCTGGGGGGGTGGGTAGGGAGGGTGGCTGGTGGAGGGGGGGAAATGAGTCTCACAAGTTTTCCTGTCTGGGATGGCTTTGAACCATGATCCTAGATCTCAGCCTCCCAAGTAACTAGGATTATAGGCATAAGACACTGGCTTCTGGCCTCTTATTCCTCTTAATGACAAGTGACTTTTTTTTTAGTGACTCTTTTAAGAAAAGTGAGCTGTTAATGAAATATTTGTGGTTGTAGGAGAAATATCAGATTTTATTTTTTGCCAGTCCTGGGGTTTGAACTCAGGGCCTGGGCACTGTCCCTGAGCTGCTTTTGCTCAAGACTAACACTTTACCACTTGAGCCACAGAACCATTTCCAGCTTTTTTTGTTTATGTGGTACTGAGGAATCAAATCCAGGGTTTCCTGTATGCTAGACAAGTACTTTGCCACTAAGCCACATTCCCAGTCAGAATTTTTTTTTTTTTTTGTCGTGGGACTTGAACTCATGGCTGCTGTCTCTGAGCTCTTTTTGCTCTCTAGTGCTCTACCACTTTAAGCCACAGCTCCACTTCTGGTTTCCTGGTAGTTAATTGGAGATAAAAGTCTCATGGACTTTCCTTCCCCGGGCTGGCTTTGGACCCTGGATCCTCAGATCTCAGCCTCCTGAGTAGCAGGGATTACAGGCATGAACCACCTGTGCCCAGCAGATCAGATGTTTTTGAGAGCACTTTCTTAGACATGACAGTATGGTCTAGTGTGGTTTTGTCTAGATCAAGATAAGACACTGGCTGGCTACAGTACTCAGAGGTATGTTAGAATAACTTGAGGGGACATGACATTTTGAACCTGACTTAGATCAATAGGATTAAATGTGTCTTTTGTTACAAATACAATCCATTGTTTTGATACTATTATTAGAAAATACAGAATGTCAAGAGGAAAAGTCACTTCTTTTTTTTTTTTTAAACCTATCAACCATGCCAATATTTTCTTTTCTTTTTTTTTTTCTTCTGATTTCTGGCCTTGAACTCAGTGGTTTTCCCTCTTGTTCTGCTTGCTTGCTTGCTCACAGCTTGTACTTTACCATATGAGTCACATCTCCAGCTTGGCTTAGAGCTGGAGTCTTACCTACTTTCCTTCCCAGGCTGGCTTTGGATTTCAGTCCTCCAAATCTCAGCCTCTTAAGTAGCTAGGCTTATAAGTGTAAGCCACTGGTGCCTAGCCCATGTCAATAATCTCTCTCTCTTTCTCTCTCTCTCTCAATATTATTTCATTCTGTAAACCATTATACAGTTTTTCTTTTTGTCCTTTCTTGAATTAACCTGAACATATTATTTGATATTTTGATATTGTAAAAAGTTTTAACATACTATAAGAAGAATTCATAAATCACTAATTCTCCTCCTAGGAGCAACCAAGAGAAATGTACATGTATGTTCACCTGATGCCATATGTAAGTAGAAGGTTTTAGTAATAGCATTGAAGTGGAAACAACCCAACAAAATGGATAAACTGCAATATGTTCAAAACTGAAAATTAAGCTGGGTTCTGGTGGCTTACACCTGTAATCTTAGCTACTCAGGAGGCTGACCCTTGAAGATTGTGGCTCAAAGCCAACCTAGGCAGGAAAGTCTGTGAGATTCTTATATCCAATTAACCACTAAAAAAGCTAAAAATGAAGTCATTGCTCAAGGGGTAGAGTGCTAGTCTTAAGCAAAAAAACTCAAGGACAGTGCCCAGCTCCTGAGTTCAAGCCCTGGTACCAGGACAAAAAAAAAAAAAAGGAAGAAAATGCTAAACCATGTAAAATTAACCTGTGCTACAAGCAGTTTGACTGGTGCTTAGCCTGAGGTGACTAATAATTGGTAGAAGGGACATCTAGCTATAGGTTACAAAAGCACAAACATTTGGTGAAAATTATTCATAATTGATTGACTTTTCTACATATGTTCTAGGTAACACATTAATTACTGACAGAAAAATCTATCCATGTGCCAGAGATAAATAATAATGTAACTTTTTTTTTTAATTCTAATTTTATTTTTGTTGGCCATGGGGCTTGAACTCAGGGCCTGGGCTCTGTCCTTGAACTCTTTTGCACAAGGTTAGCACTCTACCACTTTGAGCCACAGCACCACTTCTGGTTTTCTGGTGGTTAATTCGTGAAAAGATTCTCCTGGACTTTTCTGCCCCAGCTGGCTTTGAACTGTGATCTATAGAGCTCAGCCTCCTGAGTAGAGCTAAGTTTACAGGCTTGAGTCACTAGTACCTTGGCCTTCTAGATCCCTTTTAATGGAGCAAACTAAAAAGGCAACTTTGGGGGATAAGACAATTAATCACTAAAGCGCAGGTCATTGTGAACCATCACTCCCAGTCAACCTCCCTACACAAGATGAACAAGAGAACTGTTTAGCTGAGCACAGGTAAAAGTAGCAAACCTTAGGATTATGAGCAAATAAAGTAGTAGTCTTAGTAGTAGTAGTACTTGTTGATTTTGCCAGTCCTGGGCAAAGCTCAGGTCTGGGCACTGTCCCTGAACTTCTTTTGCTCAAGGCTAGCACTCTACCACTTGAAGTGCAGCACCATTTCTGGCCTTTTCTGTTTATGTGAACTGAGGAATTGAACCCAGGGCTTCATGCACACTAGGCAAGCACTCTACCACTAAGCTACATTCCCAGCCCCAAGTAGTTGGTCTTGATCTCTAAATTGTGGATTGCAGTGTTTGTATAAAGGATTAAAATACCAGTGTTGCAATCAAACCGGTCTGTTTTCTATTCTTTACGATTGTGGTGTCTTAGGTAACATTCTCATGCTTTTCAGCTCAAGGCTAGAGCTCTACCACTTAAGCCACAGTACCACTTCCGGCTATTTTTGCTTATGCAGTGCTGAAGAATCGAACCCAGGGTCTCATGCATGCGAGGCAAGCACTGTACCAACTGAGCCATCTTCCCAGCCTATTAGGTGACATTCTTATCTCAGCACCAGTAGGTCACACCTATAAATTCTAACTACTCAGGAGGCTGAGGTCTGAGTATTATGGTTCAAACCCAGCCAGGGCAAGAAAGTCCATAACACACACACACACACACACACACACACACACACACACACACACACACACAAACTGCTTGTCAGGATAACTGCATCTGCACATAGGAATTATGGGAGAATTAGCAGCTTTCTTTTTGATGAGTTGCAGAGCACCACCGTAATCAGTGCTTTGTCATTACCTTGCCCTTCCTGGAAAGGACCTGTACTTCCTTCAGACAAGACCCAAAATACCTACCCCAGCTGGGTACTGGTTAGCTCACACCTGTAATCGTAGGTACTCAGGAGGCTGAGATGTGAGGAGCAGAGTAGTTGAGAGCCCAGAGAGAGCCAGGCTTAGATTTATATTCCAAGTCCACTATTTCCTAGTTGCAGAATCCTTGATTTAAGCTCCTTAATTTCCCTGACTTGGATTATTTTCTACCAACCCCACTGTTTGAAAGACTGAATGAGACACAATGTAGGGTCCTTCTTTTTTTTAAATTTAATTTTATTGTCAAGGTGATGTAGAGAGGGGGCTATAGTCACATAAGTAACATAGAGAGTACATTTCTTGTTGAACTTGTTACCCCCTCCCTCATTTTTTCTCCCATTTTCCCTCCCCCCGCCATTCCATCCCTCTCATTTTTTTTTTTTGTTCTGCTTTTTCTGTTGTCCACATAATATACAACTGGGAAGGAAAAGTAGCCAGAACTAGAATCCAGGCCTCTGGACTCTCCCTTTCCCTACTTTTCTCATATCACCTCCCTCAGAATTTAGTACCCCTGGGCTGGGAAGGTGGCTCAGTGGTAGAGCGCTTGCCTTGCATGCTCTAGGCCCTGGGTTCAATTCCTCAGCACTACGTAAGCAAAAAGAAAAAAAAGCCGGAAGTGGTGCTGTGGCTCAAGTGGTAGACTGCTAGCCTTGAGCTGAAGAGCTGAGGGACAGCGCCCAGGCCCAGAGTTCAGGCCCCATGACCGGACCCCCCCCCCAAAAAAAAAAGAATTTAGTACCCCTAATATTATTATTCATATTTTGGTGTTGATGCTATTTCTCAACTTTCCCCCTTCACAGTGTAGCACTTGAACACACAGGTGCTAAACTTACAAGAATGTCTGAAGCCTGAATGTGTTTTTAGGAGACTGGAGGCTTCCAGCTGCTCTGGACTCCACCTGGACACTCATGGCTCTAGGCCACTATGTCTTTGCACACCTGTCACATGCCCTTAGCTGGAACCTTTGGTTAAGGTGTTAAAAAAAATCTCTGGTAAGAGCCAGAACTCTCAAGGGAGCATAATACACTAACCTACTTTTGGCAAATCATTCCTAGTTGCCCAGTCTCTTACTAAGAATCCAGGAGTACTGAGCCCAGAATATGAAGACTGAGAAAACAAATCAGATTGTTAGCCAGGTGCCAATAGCTCCTGCCTGTAATCCTCACTACTCAGGATGCTGAGATCTGAGGATCCACGTTCAGAGCTAGCCCATGCAGAATAGTCTGTGAGACTCTTATCTCCAAATTAATCACCAGAAAGCTGCAAGTAGAACTGTGGTTCAAGTGGTAAAGTGCTAGCCTTGAGCAAAACAAAAGGCTCAGGGGGTTGTGGGGGGGGGACTGGGAGTGGCTTAGTGGTAGAATGCTTGACTAGCATGCACAAAGCCCTGGATTCAATTCTTCAGCACCATATAAACTGAAAAAGCCAGAAGTGACACTGTGGCTCAAGTGGTAGAGTGCTAGCCTTGAGCAAAAGAAGCTCAGGGACAGTGCCCAGGCCCTGAGTTCAAGTCCAAGCACTGGCAAAAAGAAAAAAAAAAAAAAGCTCAGGAACAGCCTCCAGCCCCTGAGTTCAAGCCCTATGACTGACAACAACAACAAAAAAACAATAGTAATGATAATAATAACAACAATAATAAAATCAGCTGGGCACCGGTGGCTCACTCCTATAATCCTACTACTCAAGAGTCTGAGATCTAAGGATGGCGGTTCAAAGCCAGCCTGGGTAAGAAAGTCCGTGAGACTCTTATCTCTAATTAACCACCAGAAAACCAGAAGTGGTGCTGTGGCTTAAGTGGTAGATTGCTTGCCCTGAGCTGAAAAGCCCAGGGACAGCTCCCAGGCCCAGAGTTCAAGCTAACAGCCCAAACTCAGACCTCAAACTCACGATGACTTTGCGTAGTTACTCTCCTAGTGTAGACTTTATCTTCCTGTCTGAAGCAGAGAGGATTATAACCTGAAGTTAGATCTCTGAGTTCCATGATCAGAGATTACGAGCACTACCCCCACAGCCTGGCTGTATCCTTGATGAACTGGTTTGGAAAAGCATGACAAATGGCTGGCTCCTCCTGACTGTGAAGGTGATTGCTGTTTTCTTCCATGGGTTATGTGGCCTGGCCTCTGAAAATAGCCCAGCTGGCCAGGACAGAGCCACGCCTGTTCCCTCTCTCTGTCAACCAAATTCCTCTGAGTCCTCTGTGTGTTCAGCTTACCCCTGGCCACCACACTAGCTTTCCAGAGATCAGCATTCCCAGTTTCCCCAATCTTCTCTTCTGGTCAGAGTTCCTTAGAGGAGGACTTGGCAAAAGGAACCCAGCAGCCTCTTGGCAGGAGTAGGTAAAGGGAAGTGTGAGGAGGCCGAGGCAGGTCATAAGGACAGTAGATTGTACTCTGGAGAGGCTGGTTGTGGATTTGGGGGCACTGAGGAAACACTAAGGATCTTGCAGAAGAAGAATATGGTCAAAATTTGTGGTCAGAATATGGGTTAGAAGCTGGGCACTGCCGGGCGCTGCTGGCTCATGCCTATAATCCTAGCTACTCAGGAGGCTGAGATCTGAGGATCGCGGTTCAAAGCCAGCCCGGACAGGAGAGACCGTGAGACTCCTATCTCCAATAAACCACCAGAAAGCTGGAAGTGGCACTGTAGCTCGCCTTGAGCTGAGGAGCTGAGGGTCAGCGCCCAGGCCCAGAGTTCAAGCCCCATGGCCGACCAAAAAAAGAAAAAAAAAAAAGAAGAAGCTGGGCACTGATGGCTCATGCCTGGAATCCTAGCTGCTCAGGGGGCTGAGATCTGAGGATTAAGATTCAAAGCCAGCCCAGGTAGGAAAGTCCCTAGGACTCTTATTTTCAATTAAGTTCCAAAAGTGAAACTGTGTTTCAAAGTGGTAGAGCTCAGGGACAGCATCCAGACCCTGAGTTTAAGCCCTCAAAAGCAAACAAACAGTGCTAGTGGATCATCCTGGCTCACACCTGTAATCCTAGCTACTCGGGAGGCTGAGATTTGAGCATCTGAGGATGACAGTTTGAAGCCGACTCAGGCAGGAAAAACTCTGAGATTCTTACCTTAAAGTAACTACCAAAAGCCTGAAGTGGAGCTGTGGCTCAAGTGGTAGATACCAGTTTTGAGCAAAAAAAGCTCAGGGACAGTGCCTAAGCCCTGAGTTCAAGCCCAGGACCAGCACGCACACACACACACACACACACACACACACACACACAAAAGGTAGACTGGACCACAGAGAGAAATAGACAAGTAAAGCAAGTTCCAGGCCAGGCTGGACTACACTGTGATAGCTTGTCTCATAAAAAGGCAAGGAAGGAGAGGAGAGAGGTGGGGGAGGAGGACCCCAGAAAGAGACAGGAAGGAGAGGAAAGGAGAGAATCTACTCATACTTAAGCAGAGGTGGTGGGATCCAAGGCTATGTGCATGAACAGTTGCCCAACCTGCCTTTGCTCCTATTTGACAGCCTCTACAACTCTTCCAGAATCCTCAGTTCTCCATGGCTGACAGTTTGTAAAGCACTGTACAAGCAGACTTGTCTTCATCCAGCCTAGAGCCTGGGCCCACAGATAAAATTCAGGATATCTCTGACTTTAGATAGGAAACATTCCATACTTATTTTTTTCCTCTAATTTCTAACTCAAGTCAAACATTTTGTTCCATTAAGATTATAAGCCGTGAATGGCAGTAGTACTGGCAGTCCCTGTAACTGCCACCAAAAAAATCACAGATACTTTCAGATCATACTGTAGCCAGTTGCAGGTCTCTTAAAATGTCATTCAGGGGCTGGGAAGGTGGCTCAGTGGTAGAGCGCTGGCCTTGCATGCCTGAGGCCCTGGGTTCGATTCCTCAGCACCACATAAGAAAAAAGCCAGAAGTGGCGTTGTGGCTCAAGTGGTAGAGCGCTAGCCTTGAGCTGAAGAGCTGAGGGACAGCGCCCAGGCCCAGAGTTCAGGCCCCACAACCGGACCAAAAAATAAATAAATAAAAATAAATAAATAAAAATAAATAAATAAAAATAAATAAATACAATGTCATTCATGCTAAGCATTACTTAAAAATTACAATAGTTAGCCAGGTGGCTTATACCTGTTACCCTAGCTACTGAGGAGGCTGAGATCTGAGGATCAAAGGTCAAAGCCAATCTGAGCAGGAAAGTCCAGGAGACTTTTATCTCCAATGAACCACCAAAAAAAAAAAGCCAGAAATGGAGGTGTGGTTCAAGTGGTAGAGTGCCAACCTTGAGCAAAAAATAAATGCCCAGGCTTTGACTTTAAGCCCCAGTACCAGCACCAAATTAAAAAAAAAAAAAAAAAGCAAGAAAACAAATTACAATAGTTATGGTGCCATTAGACCTCATTTTTAATTTATTAATAATATGCTATATATTTCAGTATGTGTTGTTCTATATATTTTATTTTATGTATTTAAAAGGTTCTGGGAAGGGCTCTATAGCTTCACCAAGTTCCCAGAGGGTTTATGGCATCAATACAGAACTTCTCTCCTAAGCCTTCTCCTTCTGAAGACTTGAGTGCTAAGGAGCTAGGTAATGGCTGCCAAAAGAGGGTATTTAGGGCTGGGATCCCGGGAGGCCCCGAATGCTCCAATGAGTGCTCTCGGCCCAAGGAAAATGAGACAGGAAACTGGGGCAGGAGCAAAGGGACTCTGAGAAGTGGAGCAGAAGCCAAGAGTCCAGGCTGGCAGGGCTCAATATAGTGGCACAGAACTGAATTCCTCAGCCCCTGCCTCAGCCAGTCCTCCCAAGATTCCTGGGACCAGTCTTGCTTGGGTCTTTCTTCTTAGTCTTAGTTTGCTTCTTTGAACAACTCTAGCAGAAGTAGCAGTGGCTGGCCTCAAGGTCAAGCAAGGTCTTGCTTCTGGATTGCCTCTGTCTTGGCTTGCTTGTGTGACTTTGGGCAAGTCTATTTCCTTTCTTAGATCACCCTTCATATCTGCATAATGAATACCTTGACCAACTCATGGATAGCATAGCATATACCATGCATGCATATACCTTGCATACATACTGCTGTGTCTGATAGTCTGCTCTTTCACTTTATTCATTCATTCATCCATCCATCCATTCATTCATTTATTAATTTATTTATTTTTAGTTATTTATTTGTGCCTGTCCTGGAGCTTGACCTCAAGGCCTGGGTGTTCTCCCTTAGTTTTTGTTTTGTTTTTTTTTGTTTTTTGCTTGAGGTTGGCTCTTCACCATTTGAGCCACAGCTCTATTTCTGGCTTTTTGGTGAGATCAAAGTCTCACAGACTTTTTTGCCTGGGCTGGCTTTCAAGTGGGATCCTCAGATCTCAGCCTTCTGAGTAGCTAGGATTATAGGTGTGAGCTACCAGCACCCAGCTGACAGTTTGCTCATTCCATAGGCGGTGCAACATATTTGATTAATCAGAAATGGCAAATGAAGTGAAATCTATTTGCTATGATTGCAGGAGAGGATTTACATCTCAGTCCCTAACCCTGATTCCATCTGATGGCCCAGGGTTCTATAGATGGTGTCTTAGAAGTAAGATACTGGGTGAAAATCTATGAAGAAGGCTCTGACCCATCTGTGTGTGTGTGTGTGTGTGTGTGTGTGTGTGTGTGTGTGTGTGTGTGTAAACAGACCTAACAATAGGATACTCAGTTGCTCACCATGGCATACTCAGGCCTCCTTGCATAGGATGAATGAAAGCAGTGGATGGAGGTCAGCCTCTTTGATCAAAGTGACATTCTACCAGAGTTGGAGCCACCAAACCCTTTCTGTCCCCAAGTGTCCTATGCCACAAGGACCATAAGACAAGGATGGCAGCAAAGAATGAACAAATCCTGGTGTAATCTACAGACGGTCATCACACACAGCTAGGTGGCCAAGAGGTAAATGTACTACTACACATGTGTGAATTCTCCCTAGCCTATACAGATGACACCAAAGGGGCTGTGTCAGAGTGTAGGCAGCCTGCCCTACAGCTAAAGGAAGTTGTCTAGGAAATGTCACAGCCAATTCAAGTCAGCCTAGACCCAGAGCCCTGGTCTACAAGTAAGCAGTATTGTTCAGAGGGTGAAGAACCCCAGGTCTGGGGCCAGGCTGGGGTCATACATGAGAAAGAGGCCTAAGTAGAAGCAGCCAATTAATGGGGACTTGGCAAACAGAGCCCATAGGCCTGGTTTGAAGGCAGAAATTAACAACTATTTCAAGTTGGCTGTTCACATATGAAAATGCAGACCTATAGGGCCAGAGCTTTCTTCTGATGTGGGGTGTGTGTGTGTGTGTGTGTGTGTGTGTGTGTGTGTGTGTGTGTGTGTGTGTGTGTGTGTGTGTGTGTGTGTGTGTGTGTGTGTGTGTGTGTGTGTGTGTGTGTGTGTGCTTAATTGGGGCTTGACCTCAGGGTCTCATATTCTCCCTTAGATTTTTTTTTTTGCTCAAGGCTGGTGCTCTACCACTTGAGCCAGACCTTACATCTGCCTTTTTGCTGATTAATTGCATATATGGCTATCTCAAATTTGTCTATTTGGACTGGTTTGGAACCTTGGTCCTCTGATCTCAGCACATCCTGAGTAGCTAGGATTACAGGAGTGAACCAGCAGTGGCCAATTCCTTTCTAATTTTTAAAGAGAAGTTAGAATCTACATTTTTATGTTACATAATCCCACTTTCAAATGCTAGCAACTAAATTCTTAAATATTAAAAAAGGCTGAGAATGTGGCTTAGTGGTAGAGTGCTTGCCTAGCATGAAGCCCTGGGTGTGATTCCTCAGTATCACATAAACAGAAAAAGCTGGAAATGGCACTGTGGCTCAAGTGGCAGAATGCTAGCTTTGAGCAAAAGCAGCTCAGGCACAGTGCCCAGACCCTGAGTTCAAGCCCCAAGACTGGAAAAAAAACAAAAGAAAAAAAACCTCAATAAATAAACACAAAACAAGGTCAGTCACTCGTGGTTCACGTCTGTAATCCTAGCTACTAGGAGGCTGAGATCTGAGGATTGTGGTTCAAAGCCAATCCAGGCGGGAAAGTCTATGAGACTCTTATCTCCAATAAACCATCAGAAAACCAGAAGTGGAACTGTGGCTCAAAGTGATAGAGTGCTAGTCTTGAGCAAAAGAGCTCAGGTATAGTACCCAGGCACTATGTTCAAATCCCAGGACTGCCATTAATAAATGAATAAATAAAATGGTAACCACAAACTGACTATTTGGAATTCAAAGTGTGGCTCAAGTGGTAGGCTACCAACCAACCTTAGCAAAGAAGCCAAGCAAGAGCATGAGGCCTTGAGTTCAAGTCCCAGTACTGGCACATTAAAAAAAGATGCCAGGCGCTGGTGGCTCATGCCTGTAATCCTAGCTCCTCAGGAAGCTGAGATCTTCAGATCACAGTTCAAAGTCAGCCTGTGGAGGAAAGTCTGTGAAACTCTTATCTCCAATTAACTACCAGAAAATCTGGAAGCGGTGCTATGGTTCAAATTGGTAGCACACTAGTCTTGAGCAAAAGAGCTCAGGGACAGCATCTAGGCTGTGAGTTCAAGCCCTATGACCAACAAAAAATCCCCAACAAGCCAAAACAAGAAAACCGATCTGGCTACTATGAGGGTTAACTGTTCTAATGAGTTTATACACACCCAGCACTATGGCTAACCCATAATAGGTGCTCTATAACCCATCCGCTTTACTAAATTAACTCTACATTTCACGGTGACACAGAGAAGGAACTACCAACCTCCACAGCACCCCAGTACATCCAGATCAAACCTGTATTTTCCCCAAGATCTGGTTTTTCAGTGTGCCCAGAAGTTAATTCTTTTTGGGGTTGGGGGGGGGGCGGTCCAAGACTAGAACTGGAACTCGGTACCTGTCACTTTTGCTCATTGGCTAGAGTTCTGTCAACTGAATTATGCCTCCAACCTCTGGAAGTTAATTCTGATGCTCAGCCCTTTCAAACATATTCATACACTCTCATCTGCCCATGGGAGGATTTTGAGGTGCCAAGGCTGGTTACCAACGAAAAGTATTTAGCAGTGTTCCCTGGGGGTTGCTGCAACTTTCCAGTGTTGCTTAGAAGAGAAACTTGTCCAAGAGCAGGAAATTGGCTAAGATAACCCTCCAGGGTTCAGAGAAGTCTATGACTTTAATTTCATTTGTTGCTGGCTGCCAGTGGTTCATGCCTATAATTCTAGCTATGCAGGAGGCTGAGATCTGAGAATAGCCCTTCAAAGCCAGCCCAGGTAGGGAAGTCCATGAGACTCTCATCTCCAATTAACCACCAGAAAACCAGAAGTGGAGTTGTGGTTTAAGTGGTAGAGTGCTATCCTTGAGCAAAAAAGCTCAGCACCCAGGCTTTGAGTTCAAGCCCCAGGACTGGCACCACAAAAAAAGAAAAAAAAAAAAAAAGAAAGAAAGAAAGAAAGAAAAAGACTGAGATTTTAAGGATTGAGTTCCAAAGCCAGCATAAGCAGACAAATCTGGGAGAATCTTACCTCCAATTAACCAGCAAAAAGCCAGAAGAGGAGCTGTAACTTAAGCAGTAGAGAGCCACCCATGAGTGCTAAGGGAGAGCATGAGGCACATACTTCAAGCCCTCGTACTGGTACACACACAAAATTCTTTTGTTCTTACACATACACATGTGCAAATGCTTGTAAGTCATACTTACACATTTACGCATGCACACATGTATATGCATGCGTACATACATTTGCATGGAACACACACACACACACACCCCTTTTGCCCAAATCCCACCTCAAGTCTCTATTTTATTCCACCCCATTGTTCCACCAGCTCCACTGCAGGGAAGGAGCTGCCACAAATCTTGAAGTCAGCATTCACCGGGGCTGGTTTTTTCCATGGGGAGTGACAGGAGAGGAGAAAATGGGAGCTTTGTGCAAATAATAAACAGAAGGGAAAGTGAGGAGAGAAGAGGCTTATAGTCAAGTACATCACGAGATCTTACAGTGTGTGTTGAAATAAAATCTTCTAGCCGGGCACTGGTGGCTCACGCCTGTAATCCTAGCTACTCAGGAGGCTGAGATCTGAGGATCGCGGTTCAAAGCCAGCCTGGGCAGGAGAGACCGTGAGACTCCTATCTCCAATAAACCACCAGAAAAGTGGAAGTGGCGCTGTAGCTCAAGTGGTAGAGTGCTCGCCTTGAGCTGAAGAGCTGAGGGACAGCGCCCAGGCCCAGAGTTCAAGCCCCACAACCGACCAAAAAATAAAAAATAAAAAAATAAAATAAAATCTTCTGCTCTGTAGGCTGTTCCCTACAAGATGCCACAGGGTGGGATTGGGCCTTCCCTCCCAAGAGTCCTGAGAAAATTCCATGACTTGGTGATCAACTCCTCCCCACCTTTGTCTGTGTTCATGTGCATCTATGTGCCCAAATTGGGGCTTGAACTCAGGGACATGCATCCTTTTTTTTTTTTTGGTGGGGGTGTCGGTCATGGGGCTTGAACTCTGGGCCTGGGAGCTCTTCCTGAGCTCTTCAGCTCAAGGCGAGCGCTCTACCTCTTGAACCACTGTGCCACTTCTGGTTTTCTGGTGGTTAATTGGAGATAAGAGTCTCACAGACTTTCCCACCCAGGCTGGCTTTGAACCATGATCCTTAGATCTCAGCCTCCTGAGTAGCTAGGATTATAGGCGTGAGGCACTGGCGCCCGGCTTAAGGCCATGTATTCTTGCTTAGCGTTTTTCTTTTTCTTTTTATCCATTTGACACTGGGACTTGAACTTGCTATTTGACGCTCTATGCTCATCAGCAGGCACCCTACCACTTGAGCCATGCCTCCAACCCCTTTCTTAGCTTTTTTGCTCAAGGCTTCCACTCTAACACTTGAGCCACAGCTCTATTTCGAATCAGCTTTTTGTTGATTAATTGGGGATAACAGTTTTGGGGACTTTTTTTTTTTTTTTTTGGCCTGGGCTGGCTTTCAAGCTGAAATCTTCAGCTCTGAATCTCCTGATTAGCTAAGATTACAAGCATGAACCACTAACTGTTCCCCTTCTTTTTGTCCATTCTACATCTCAAATAACTCTCAATAAGTGTTTTGTTTTGTTTGTAAACAAGGTCTTGGAGTGCAGCTCTAAATTTGCAATCCTGGGGCTGGGAAGGTGGCTCAGTGGTAGAGCGCTTGCCTTGCATGCATGAGGCCCTGGGTTTGATTTCTCAGCACCACATAAGCAAAAAGAAAAAAGCCAGAAGTGGTGCTGTGGCTCAGGTGGTAGAGTGCTAGCCTTGAGCTGAAGAGCTCAGGGACAGCGCCCAGGCCCAGAGTTCAGGCCCTACGACTGAACCAAAAAATAAATAAATAAATAAATAAATTTGCAATCCTTCTACCTCAGCCTCCATGTGCTAGGGTTATTAAGCAATACTTTATAAAAGGTGAAAGAGTTTAAACAATGAGCCAAAATCCATCATAGTCACACTCATTCATTTTTGCAGTTATTAACAATTCTCAGAGATCATAATAATTATCCCAAAGGTCATATTTCACAAAACCTTTATTACTTGAGCTTCTCAATCCTAAAAAAAATGTGTTTTTGTGTTCGAATTTATCTTTGAAATAATCTGCCCATCTAAGCTTCCATAAAATATTTTCTATTTTATTTGGCCCCAAATCATAATTCCTAAACTATAATTCCAGTCTGGAAAAAGTGAAGTTCTGAGAGGTTAGGCAATCTGCTGGAGTTTGAAGAGCTAATCCTTGCAGACTCAGGTGTGTGGTCTGGCTGTGTTCATCATGTATTCCTGGCCGGTAGCCTTGAACAACTCACTTCTACAGGTTCCCATCATCCCCCTGGATTATATCCCAGTAGAAGCCTGAGGGAGACTTCAGTCCTCCATGCAGCCTTATCCCAATATGTGGTAAACCAAATGCAAGGACTTCTGGGAGCAGTCTAGCTGTATATAGGAAGTTTCCAAGCACAAAGACATCACTTTTTTCTTTATATTTTGGTCAATCCTGGGGCTTGAACTCAGGGCCTAGATGATATCCTTGAGCTTCTTTTTGTTCTCTACCACTTCAGCCACAAGGTCTACTTCTATTTTTTTTTGTAGTTTATTGGAGATAAGAGTTTTATAGTCATTTCTGTCTGGGCTGGCTTTGAACTCTGATCCTCATATCACAGCCTCCTGAGTAGCCAGAACTACAGGCATGAGCTGCTGGTGTCTGGCCAAAGATTCCACTTTTAAGAATGAACTCATAACCTGAGATGGCATCCTGGAAAACAGAGCTAGGTTTGGATGTAAAGACAGTGTTTCTGCCTGGGGTCTCATGAATTACACAAAAATTCCCATCTTGGGGGGTGTCCTTACCTGGGATCCCCTTTCTGAAACTTGTAAGTCCCCAATTTCTCATATTTCAGGGGATCAAATGAAAACCAAACATTAATTATAGATAAGCTTGTTACCAATAAACTCAGCTCCATATTTCTTTGCTTTGGACTCAACTGGCTTCCGCTTAGAGATTTGTTCCTACTGACCAGAAACCAACGATTGGCCACATTTAATGCAGAACCAGGGAAGAAATCTATTCATTTTCAAAACAAGTGCAATGCAGGAAAACCATAAAAGGAGACACACACATTAAAATCTGAGCTCTTCTCTCTTCCAGATGGGGCATACAGAAAGGGGCAGGGAGAGGCTCAGAGAGCTGGAGTGAGTGGCTCAAGGTCACACAGCAGGGTTACAAGAGATATATAAGCCTCTCAGGGTTACAAGAGATATATAAGCCTCTCAGGAAATTCCCAGTATACCCTTTTGTCCTGAGGTTTAAGAAACCAGAGTATCAGAACTCACCAGGACTGAAGAAGGGAGTCAGGACAGGTGAATGCCTTCTACCTTTCACCTGTGGCCTCGTTCCTGGGAGTAGCTGCCAATGCCACGCTGTGTTTCCTGCCTGGGACCTTGCCAGGACAAGTGGACATGAGAACCTCCTGGAAAGCTGGCTCTGGGCAAAGGAGATGGAGGCTGCTCTAAGAAGTAGCCTCAAGGACTCCAAGTGCCCAGCCCTGAGGCCATTGGATAGTCATGGAGGTAATTGTTACCTTCAGTTACACAGCTGCTTTTTGTGGCACCCTTAAGAGAGCTCCAGTTGTCAGGCTGTTATTTTTCCTGCCAGCTGCTAGGTGCCTTTAAGAGAACTGCCACAGCTCATTGGCTGAGCAAGGCTCCCCCTACCTTTTCACCCAGCAGGTGAGTGCAGCCAGGTGAGGAGCTGGCAAGGGACTCAGGTAGGCACACAGCCAGACTTTGCAGTTGTGCACAAGCTGTGGTGCTGGGCTTTCTTCCTCAGTCTCCTCACCCTGGCAAGGAATGATGGGAGGAAAATAAATGGGCAGAAGGCTACTGGGTGGCTCTGAGTTCATGCAAGTCTACGCAGAGAAGTGTTGTTCTCTAGGAGATTTTTCTCTAAGTGTTCTTGCAGGGGACAATGATTTTTATAGCTCAAGTGTATCTGTGTGTGCGTGCGCGTGCACATGTGTGTGTGCACTTGAACAATACTGGAACTTGAACTGAGGGCCTGGATGCTGATTTTTAGCTTTTGCACTCCAAGGTGTTTCTCTACCACTTGAGCCACAGCTCCACTTCTAACTTTTTGCTAGTGAATTGGAGATAACTATGTCATAGATTTTTCTGCCCAAGCTGGCTTTGAACAATGATCCTCATATCTCAGCCTGAGTAGCTTTTTGTTTTGTTTTGGTTTTGGTTGGTTGTGGGGCTTGAACTCAGGGACTGGGTGCTGTCTCTGAGCCTCTTGAGCCACAGCGCCACTTCTGGTTTTTGAGTGGTTAATTGCAGACGAATCTCACAGACTTTTCTGCCCAGGCTGGCTTCCAGCCATGATCCTCAGATCTCAGCCTCCTTGAGTAGCTAGGATTACAGGTAAGAGCCATTGGTGCCTGGTTCAGCCTGAGTAGCTTTGAAGCTTGTGTGTGTGTGTGTGTGTGTGTGTGTGTGTGTGTGTGTGTGTGTGTGTGTGTGTGTGTGTGTGTGTGTGTGTGTGTGTGTGTGTGTGCGCGCCAGTCCTAGGGTTTGAACTCTGGGCCTGGCACTGTCCCTGAGGTTTTTTTTTGCTCAAGACTAGCACTACCACTTTCAGCCACACCTCTGCTTTGGGCGCTTTGGTGTTTAATTGGAAATAAGAGTCTCATTCCTACCTGGCCTGGCTTTGAACTTCAGTCCTCAGATCTTAGTCTCCTGAGTAGGTTGGATTACAGGCAGCAACATTTTTTTGTCCTTGTACTTTTTATTTTTTTGTCCTTGCACTGTCCCTTAGCATTTTCGCTCAAGGCTGGCACACTGTCACTTGAGCCATCACCCTACTTTTGGTTTTTTGGTGGTTAATTATAGAGAACAGTTTCTTGGACTTTGCTGTCTGGGCTGGCTTCAAACCTCAATCCTCAGATCTCAACCTCCTGAATAGCTAGGATTATAGGCATGAGCCCCTGGCATCCAGCTTGGTATGAATTTCTTATGTAGCTGACCTGAAAATGAACAGATCAGCTAACCATAACTCTGTAATCTGTCAAGTTTTTAGGTCTAGATAAACTAGCCCTTGAGCAGTGAGTACCATTAGTGACTTTACTATTGCTGTAGTGAACTTACACTTGAAAATCTCCAAATGAGATTTTTATTTTGGCAGGAGGAGAGTGTGAACCCAGGGCCTCAGGGTGGCTAAATTAGCACGTGAGTCATGTTTCTAGCCTTTTTTACTTTTAGTTTCTTTTTAGACAAGATTTTTGTTTGTGTGCTGATCCTGTGATTCTATGTATGGAGCTAATATGTGGAATATGGTAATATGTTCCCACATTTTTGGGGGGGAGGCGGGGTGCTGTTTCTGGGGCTTGAACTCATGGCTTGGGTGCTGTCCCTGAGCTTTTTTTTTTTTTTTTTTTTTTGCTTAAGGCTGGTGCTTTATTACTTTATTACTTGAGCCATAGCTCTACTTCTGGCTCTTTTAAAAAATTACTCTATTGTTGTCTTAGAGGTGATAACGGGGTTATATGTCAGGTAATAAGTATGTTTCTTTCCTTTGGCATAGTATCATCTATTTCCTCATTCTCTCCCATTCCCTCCCGCCCATCTCCTACCATGAGTTTGGTGGTTCACTTTCATCAATGTCCAGTGCAGCCAGTAAACTCTGCTGCTGCACTTTTTCAACCGCTTTCCACTGATTTTGTGCCCTACCCTACCTTCCCTCAGATGTGCATGTGAATACACTGTATATGAGATAAAGAAAGTATACAGAGTCATCAGAAAGTGAAGAAACAAATTAAGAAAGAAGTCCTTTGTTTCCCTATCTTGGGGTTTGTTTCAGTATGCATATTATTTTATATACATCTGAAGAGGCGCATGGGTATTACAACGTGGTGATTTTTCTCCGAAGACTATTCTCTTTTGGTCTCACTGTATGTCAGTGTCTAGAATCCTGTACAAGTTGTCATGTTCCATTGTATTTTAAATCTAACTTCTGCATATCAGGGAGAACATACACCATTTGTCTCTCTGATCTTGGCTTAACTCACAACATGATTTGTTCTAGTTCCATCCATTTCCCTTTCTAATGGCTGTGTAAAATTCCATTGTATAAAGGTACCACCTGTTTTTGATCTATTCATTTACTGTGGTGCATCTGGGTTGTTTCCATATCTTGGCTGATGTGAATAGTGCAGCAATGAACATGAATGTGTAGGTGTCCTTGTTATATCCTGGTTCATGGTGCTCAGGGTAGATGACTACCGGCTTTTTTTTTTTTTTTTTTTTTTTGGTCAGTTGTGGGGCTTGAACTCTGGATCTGGGTGCTGTCCCTGAGCTCTTCAGCTGAAAGAGAGCACTCTACCACTTCAGCAATAGCACCACTTCTGGTTTTCTGGTGGTTAATTGGAAAGTAGAGTCTCATGGACTTTCCTGTCCTGGATGGTTTTGAATCATGATCCTCAGATCTCAGCCTCCTGAGTAGCTAGGATTATAGGTGTGAGCCACCAGCACCTGGCGACTACTGGCTTTTTTTTTGTGATTAATTGGAGATCAAAGTCTCACAGCTGGCTTTAAGTCAAGATCCTCAAACTCAATTTCCTGGGTAGCTAGGGTTACAGGCATGAGACACTGGCACTTGCCAATGGGTTAGCATTTACTTCCTTTTCCTATATATAATATTGTGGCTAAATCACTGTGGGGTTTTTATGCGGGGGAAGGGCTGCCTTTGAACCTTGATTCTCAGATCTCAGCCTCCTGAGTAGCTAGGATTACAGGTGTAAGCCATAGTTGCCTGACTTAAATCGTTGTCAATTACAGATACTCTAACATTTCAGCTCTACACATTTTGGCATGCATTTCCAACAAATAAAGGAGTTCTCCATCACTGAGACACACTCAGCCCACCCCATAAAGCAAGAAATTTCCTTCCATCTCCTAATTAGTCAAATGTCTCCCACTGTGTAAAGATATGCACATGATAGTGGAGCTGTGGCTCAAGTGGCAGAGTGTCAGCCTTGAGTGAAAAAGCTCAGGGACAGCGTCCAATCCCTGAATTCAAATCACAATACAAGTGTGCGTGCGCGCGCGCGCGCGCGCGCGCGCACACACACACACACACACACTATAATCAAGAATCACATGCTATATTTCTTTTTTAGATTCTTAGATCTTTCCTCCTCTTCCCCCCTCCCCCTCCTCCTCCTCCTCCTCCTCCTTCTTCCTCTTCCTCCTCCTCTTCATTTTTCTTCTTCCTCTTCCTCCTCCTCCTCCTCCTTTTACTTCCTCCTCCTCCCTCTCCTCCTCCTTCCCCTCCTTCTCCTTCTGATGGTGGTAGTGCTAGGAATTGAACACAGGGCCTTGCCCATGCTCATGAGTTCCACACCTGGCCTACTTAGGACTCTTTCAGCAAGAATCTCCCACCCCTTGGTTTCATAACATTCCACTTGTTTGTTTGCTGGCAGTAGTGGAGATTAAACTCAGGGCCTTGAACTTGCTAGGTAAGCAGTCTACAACTTGAGCCACTTCCCTAGTCCTTTTGCTTTTTGTTTCATTTCTTTTCTTTTGCCTGACTGACATTAAACCTTTATCCTACTACCTCTACTTCCAGAATAGCTAGATTACACATTTGTCACCAAGCCTTACCCTTCTTTGTTATCTGTATGTGTTGGTCCTGGGACTTGAACTTAGGGCCTGAGTGCTATCCCTGACTTTTTTGCTCAAGGCTAGCACTCTTCCACTTGAGCCACAGCTCCACTTGTGGCCTTTTTGGTGACTAATTGGAGATAAGAATTTTGTGGACTTTCCTGCTGGGGATGGCTCTGAATCTTGATTCTCAGATCTCAGCCTCCTGAATAGCTAGGATTACAGGCATGAGATAACAGTGTTTGGTTTGTTTTTTTTTGGGGGGTCCGGTTATGGGGCCTGAACTCTGGGCCTGGGCGCTGTCCCTCAGCTCTTCAGCTCAAGGCTAGTGCTCTACCACTTGAGCCACAGCACCACTTCCGGCTTTTTTTCTTTTTTGCTTATGTGGTGCTGAGGTATCGAACCCAGGGCCTCATGCATGCAAGGCAAGCGCTCTACCACTGAGCCACCTTCCCAGCCCACAGTGTTTGGTTTTGTTTGGTAGTTTTTGAGATGGTTTCTGCTGTGTTGACTAAGCTGACCAGGAACTCTGAGCTCAAGAGATTCTCCAGTCTTAGCCTTTTGAATTAGTGGGACTACAGGCATGTGCCACCATACTTAGCTTTCAATACTGATGCATGTGCGTGCACACGCGCGTGCGTACGTGCGTGCATGTGTGTGTGTGTATGTGTGTGTGTGTGTGTGTATGTGTGTGTGTGTGTGCCTGTACTGATGTTTGAACTCATAGCCTCACACTCTCACTTAGTTTTTTGTTTTGTTCTGGTTTTTTTTTTTTTTTAATGTCAGTTGTGGGGCTTGAACTAAGGGTCTGGGTGCTGTCCCTGAGCTCTTTTGCTCAAGGTTAGTACTCTATTATTTTGAGCCACAATTCCATTCCCAGTTTTCTGGTGGTTAATTGGAGATAAATGTTTCACAGACATTCCTGCCTAGGCTTGCTTTGAACTACAATTCTCAGATCTCAGCCTCCTAAGTAGCTAGGATTACAGGTGTGAGCTAGCAGTACCCAGTTCACTTGGATTTTTTGCTCAAAACTGGGCCTAACACTCCATTTCTTGCTTTTTGGTAGTTAATGTAAGCTAAAGACTCTCATAGATTTTTCTGTCTGGACTGGCTTTGAACCATGATCCTCAAATCTTAGACACCTGAATAGCTAGGATTACAGGCATGAGCCAACAGTGTCTGATTCAACATTGACTTTTAAAAGATTATGGATGCCAGGTTCTGGTGGCTCACTCCTGTAATCCTAGCTACTCAGGAGGCTGAGATCTGAGGATCACGGTTCAAAACCAGCCTCCCTAGGAAAGTCTGTGAAACTCTTATCTCCAATTAACTACTAGAAAGCCAGACGGGGAACTGTGGCTCAAGTAGTAGAGTGCTAGCCTTGAGCAAAAGAACTCAGGGATAGTGCCCTAGTCCTGAATTCAAGCCCCAGGACTGGTACTAAATAAATAAATAAAAAGATTATTGGCTTGGAAAATGTTCTCACATTGAGATTTGTCTGACTGCTTCTTTGTGTGTTTAAAGTGTTCTGGATTCTGTGAATTTCTGAAAAATTGAAAGCTACCTCTAGATTCAGGCATGGACACTTCCTTCCCTATTCCTGCCCCCCTTCCACCCCCCCACACCCAGTCTCTTTTGCTCAAGGCTGGCACTCTACCACTGAACCACAGTTCCACTTCTGGCTTTTTTCTTTCTTTCTCTTTTTCCAGTCATGAGACTTAAATGCAGGGCCTGGTTGCTGTCCCTGAGCTCTTTTGCTCAAGGTGCTTTACCACTTTGAGCCAAAGTGCCACTTCCCTGGCTTTTTTTTTTTTCTTGGTTAATTGGAGATACAAGTCTCACAGACTTTCCTTCCTTGGATGAATTACAGGTATGAACCACCAGTACCTAGCTTAGGTACATTTTTAGAAGGAACAAAAAGTAAGTGGAACTAGGTAATCTGCTGGTTTCCCACCACTGGAGACATAGGCAGGTTATAATCCTGTCTATTCAGGAGGCTGAGATCTGAGGATCATGTTTCAATGCCAGCTCATGAGCCTCTCATCTCCAATCAACCAGCAAAAAGCCAGAAGTGGAGCTGTGGTTCATGTGGTAGAGTATCAATGTTGAGCCAAAAAAAGCTAATGGGATTGGAGGCATGGCTTATTTGGTGAGTGCTAGCCAATGAACAAAAGCAGTGGATACAGAGTTCCAGTTCCTGTCTTAGACCTAAAAAGAAAAAAGGAGGAAAGAAAAAACTAAGAGATAGCGCCCAGGCCCTCAGTTCAAACTCCAGCATTGGCACACCAAAAATAAACAAATAAATAAATGAATAAGAGGAGGAAGGAACTCTATTCTGCTGAAGAGTCTTAGGCAATGGGTGTGTAGAGAGGTTTTAGTGTGTATGAGGGCCTGCTGGATAGAGAAATAAATAGCAAAGAGCTTTTAGGTAGACCAGAAGAGAATGACAAGTCTGTGAAGTAGGAGGTCACAGCCTAGTCCAGTGCTTGGGGGTGCTTTTACTCTGTTCCAGAAAATGACTGAAATATACTGGCTCAATGTTTCTTTTTTCTTTCTTTCCTTCCTTCCTTCCTTCCTTCCTTCCTTCCTTCCTTCCTTCCTTCCTTCTTTCCTTCCTTCCTTCCTTCCTTCCTTCTGTTCTTTCTTTCTTTTTGTCTCTCATGGGGCTTGAACTCAGGGCCTAGCTATGTCCCTTGCTTTTCTCCTCAAGGCTAGTGCTCTACCACTTTGAGCCACAGCTCTACTTCAGTTTTCTCATGGATAATTGGAGGTAAGAGTCTCACGGACTTTCCTTCCTGTGCTGACTTCCAACTGTGATCCTCAGATCTCAGCCTCCTGAGTAGCTAGGATTACAGGTGTGAGCCACAAGCACCCAGCTTGTACAGCCTATATTTTAAGGAGGTTAAAAATCAAAGTTTCGTCTCAATTCATAGAGCTGGCATTAAGCCCTGAACTCCAGTCTGATTCTTGCGCCTCACTTTGACAATCACTAAATTCTGTGTGCAGACGGGAGGGGTCAGAGGATCCAGGAGTGCTGGCAGGAAGCAGGCAGAGACAGGCCTTCTCTAGGCTTTGTAAGGAGAGCTGGTTTCTTCCAGTGCCAAGAAGTCCCAGGCTTTTCTCCTAGGGTCTGTACAGAGGGTAGTCCCTCATTGCCCAATGAAGAAGTGAACCACAGCTGGTCAGGTGAGTGGTAAGGTGATGATGGATGTTCATTGGGTGAGCCAGCCCCAGGGAACAGCAATGGAAGGAAGATTTCAAGAGCCGCCTGGGCTACTTTTTCAACCAGATCAGAGAGGGCTATGGCAGTCACCTTGCCAGGGGCAATAGTGGAAGGACTAATTGTCACCTCTGAGTCTGTGAAGCAAGCAATGACTGTCTGGAGGCCAAATTATCTTCTTTTGTTTTTTGTTTTTGTACCAGTCCTGGGGATGAACTCAGGGTCTAGGTACTGTCCTTTAGCTTTTTTGCTCATAGCTTCTACTCTACCACTTGAGCTATAGCTTCGTTTTAAGCTTTGTGCTAGTTAATTGGAGATAAGAGTCTCATGAACTTTTTTGTTTATGGACTTTCCTATCTAGGCTGGCTTGGAGCCATAGTCCTCAGATCTCAGCCTCCTGAGTAGGTAGGGTTATGGATGTGAGCTACTAACACTTGATATGTACTTCCTTCCTTCTTTCCTTCTGTCCTTCTATTCTTTCTCCCTTTACCTCCCCCCCCCCTTTTTTTTTTTTTGGCCAGACCTAGGGCTTGAACTCAGCTTGGCACTATCCCTGAGCTTCTTTTGCCCAAGGCTACTACTTGACCCCTTGAACTACAATACCACTTCTGGCCTTTTCTCTTTATGTGGTACTGAGGAATTAAACCCAGGGCATCAATGCATACTAGCAAGCACCCTACCACTAAACCACATTCCCAGTCCCCCTTTTATTCTTTTTAAATGTTGGTTCCATCCTTGGGGCTTGTGCTCAAGGTTAGCACTCTACCACTTCAGCTACAGGTTCATTTCCAGATTTTTGTCAATTAGTTGGAGATAAGTTTCATGGACTTTCCTGCCCAGGCTGGCTTTGAACTGCAGTCCTCACATCTCAGCCTTCTGAGTAAGTTGGATGCCATTTATGAGCCACTAGTACCAGAATGTTCTTTTGTTCTGTTGGTTCTGTTTTTTTTTAAGTTTTTAAAATTTTTATAAAGGTAACGTAAAGAGGGGTGACAGGTACATAAGTCAGGCAAAGAGTACATTTCCTTTTGGACAATGTCACCCCTTCCCTCATTCTCTCCCAGTTTTTCCCTCCCATCCCATCCACAAGTTGTATAGTTGCTTAGTTCATTTTCAACCTAGTGTTCAGTGAGTACCATTGCTGCATTTGTTCACCCTTTGTCTTTCTATTTCTACCTCCCCTTATACTCCCAAAGATAAAAAAAATAGGAAAAGGAAAGAAAACAAAAACAGCAAAAAAGAAAAAAAAACCCTCATTTTCATTTTTTTGGAGTTCATTTCTTTTTTTTTTGGGGGGGTCCTGTCGTGGGGCCTGAACTCTGGGCCTGGGCGCTGTCCCTCAGCTCTTCAGCTCAAGGCTAGCACTCTACCACTTGAGCCACAGCACCACTTCTGGATTTTTTTCTTTTTGCTTATGTGGTGCTGGGGAATCGAACCCAGGGCCTCATGCATGCAAGGCAAGTGCTCTACCACTGAGCCACCTTCCCAGCCCCTGGAGTTCATTTCAATAAATATTATTTTCTAAAAATTTCTTTATTGAGATTAAGTAATTACATAAATTTCACAATATTGGGGCTGGGAAGGTGGCTCAGTGGTAGAGTGCTTGCCTTGCATGCCTGAGGCCCTGGGTTCAATTCCTCAGCACCACATAAGTGGAAAAAGCTGGAAGTGGCGCTGTGGCTCAAGTGGTAGAGTGCTAGCCTTGAGCTGAAGAGCTGAGAGACAGCGCCCAGGCCCAGAGTTCAGGCCCACGACCCGCAAAAAATAAATAAATAGATTTATTTTACAATATTGTGGGATAGTGATACTTAGCTAAAGTTAAAATACATTTTTACACTTGCCCATGTAATTGTAACCCCCCTGTATGGTATTTCCACAATAATGAAAATTAAAAAGAATACATTTTTACATTCACAAAGTGAATTGTCATTATTATGGTCTATAAAGCTTGTGAAATCTATAGACTTTGATAATACAACTATTTCTTCCCAATTGGATGATATGTACATTTCTTTCCTTTTGCTTAGTATAAGCTGTTTCCTCTTTCTCTCTCATTCCCTCTTTCCCATTGCTGCCCTTGAGTTGCTTAGTTCATTTTCATCAATGGCCAGGGCTGCTGATGGACCCCTTTGCTGTTTTTTTGGTGTTGGTGGTGGTCATGGGGCTTGAATTCTGGACCTGGGTGCTGTCCCTCAGCAATTCAGCTCAAGACTAGCACTTTACCACTTGAGCCACAGTGCCACTTCCATTTTTCTGGTGGTTTATTGGAGATAAGAGTCCCAGGATGTCCAGGCTGGCTTTGAATCAAGATCCTCAGATCTCAGCCTTCTGAGTAGCTAGGATTACAAGCATAAGCCACCGGTGCCTAGCCCTCTGAAGTATTTTTTCACCTGTTTCCTTCTGATTCTGTGCCCTCCTCCTAGCTTTCCTTATATGTGCACATGTATAGACCATATATGGGGTCAAGAACATGGAGTCATCTAAAAATGATGTGACAAATTAAGAAGAGGTCCTTTGTTTCTTGAGTACTGTTTACTTGGTCATATCTCCTTGCATTTTGAATTTAACATTCACATATCATGGAGATCATGTGCCATTTGTCTCTCTCATCTTGGCTTACTAGAACATGATTTGTTCTAGTTCCATCCATTTCCTGGCAAAAGCCATTATTTTGTCTAATGGCTGCATAATATTCAGTTGTATATAGGTACCACATTTCTGGGATCCATTCATCTGTAGTGGGCATCTGGGTTGTTTCAATATCTTGGCTATTGTGAACAGTGCAGCAATGAACATGGAGGTACATGTGTCCTTATATCCTGTTTCTCAGGGTAGATGTCAAGGAGTGGTATGGCTGGATTGTATGGAAGGTCTATGTTTAGTTTTCTGAGGAACCTCCAGACTGCTTTCCAGAGTGGTTGTATTAGTTTACATCCGCATCAGCAGTGCATTAGGGTTCCTCTTTCTCTGTATCTCCACCAACATTTATTGTGGGCTGGATTTAGTATGTGGGCCATTCTGACTGGGGTAAGGTAGTATTTCAGGGTTGTTTTTATTTGCATTTCCTTTACAGCCAGGGATGATGAACATTTCCTCATGTTCTTTTTTTTTTTTTTTTTTAATCTCTTCTTCTGAGAAGTCTCTCTTCAGCTCCTTTGCCCATTTAATGATTTGTTTGATTTGGGAGGGATTAGTTTCTTGAGTTCCCTGTATAAAATGGCTATTAGGCCCTGGATATATTGCATACTTTGCTGGTAAATATTTTTGCCCAATTAGTTGGCTGTCTTTCTAGTTTAGTAGCTATGTCTTTAGCTGTGCAAAAACTTTTTACTTATTTATTTATTTATTAAATGGTTGTAGGACTTGAACTCTGGGCCTGGGTGCTGTCCCTGAGCTCTTCAGCTCAAGGCAAGCGCTCTACCACTTGAGCCACAGTGTCACTTCTGGTTTTCTGGTGGTTTATTGGAGATAAGAATCTCACAGACTGGTCTGGCTTTGAATCGCAATCCTCAGATCTCAGCTTCCTGAGTAGCTAGGATTACAGGCATGAGCCACCAGTGTCTGGCTAGAAAATTTTAATTTTATTTGTCAAGTCTCTCTCCAATTTGTTGTGACCCTGGGACTCTGGTCAGGAAGTTCCTGCCTGTGTCTGTAAGTGTCTCTCCTACTCTGTCCTGAAGTAGTTTCAGAGTTTCAGGTTTGATGTTAAGGTCTTTAACCCCTTTTGAGTTGCTGTAAGTGCATGGTAACAGGCTAGAGTTCACTTTTAGTTTTCTGCATGTGGCCACCCAGTTTTCCCAGCACCGATAGTTTGAAGAGGTTATGTTTTTTCCACTGCATGTCTTTGGCTCCTTTGTCGAATATCAGCTGACTGTAAGGATGTGGTTTTTTCCCCCCTGGGTCTTCTAATCTATTCCATTGGTCTTCAGGTCTATTTTTGTGCCAATATAAAACTGTTTTTGTTATTATTGCTCTATAGTAGAGCTGGAAATCTGGTATTCTGATACCTCCTGCATTGCTTCTTTTGTCTAGAATTGCTTCGGCTACTTTAAGGTCTTTTTCTGTTCCGTATGAATTTTTGGATTATTTTCTCTATTTCAGTAAGAAACATCATTGGGATTTTGATGAGAATTGCATTAAATCTGTATATCATTTTTAACAGTATGGCCATTTTCACAGTATTGATTCTGCCTGTCCAAGAACATGGAAAGTCTTTCCATTTCCTGGTGTTTTCTTTGATTTCTTTTTTTCTTTCTTTCTTTCTTTTTTTTTTTTATAACTGGTCATGGGGCCTGAACTCTGGGCCTGAGCGCTGTCCCACAGCTCTTCAGCTCAACGCTAGCACTCTACCACTTGAGCCAGAGAGCCACTTCCGGCTTTTTTCTTTTTTTGCTTATGTGGTGCTGAGGAATCGAATCCAGGGCCTCGAGCATGCAAGGCAAGCGCTCTACCACTGAGCCACCTTCCCAGCCCTTGATTTCTTTCTTTAGGATTTTATACTTTTCACTAATAGGTCCTTTACATCTTTGGTTAGGTTAATTCCTAGTTTGTTTTTTTTTTTTTTTAGGTTATTGCGAATGGGGTTATTTTCCTGATTTCCCTTTCTGCTTGTACATTGTTGGTGCACAGAAAGGCAAGTGATTTTTGTGGGTTAATTTTGTATCCTGCTACTTTGCCAGAGTGGTTTATTAGTTCTAGGAGTTTGGAAGTGGAGTTTATGGGGTTTTTGGAGTTTAGATACCATGTCATCTGCAAATAGGGCTAGTTTAATTTCTTCCTTCCCTATGTGGATCCCTTTAATGTCATTTTCTTGCCTTATTGCTCTGGCTAAGGATTCCAGAACTATATTGAAGAGGAGTAGAGAAAGTGGACGTTCTTGCCTTGTTCCTGATTTTAGGGGAATTAATTTTAGTTTTTCCCCATTTAGTATGAGATATGGCTTTTATTGTTTTAAAGAATGTTCCTTCTAAGGCCGGGCGCCAGTGGCTCACGCCTGTAATCCTAGCTACTCAGGAGGCTGAGATCTGAGGATCATGGTTCAAAGCCAGCCTGGGCAGAAAAGTCCGTGAGACTCTTATCTCCAATAAACCACTAGAAAACCAGAAATGGAGCTGTGGCTCAAGTGGTAGAATGCTTGCCTTGAGCTGTATTGCTCAGGGACAGCACCCAAGCCCAGAGTTCAAGCCCCACAACTGACAAAAAAAAAAAAAAATGATCCTTCTATTCCTAATTTCTCCAGAGCTTTTTAACATGAATGGGTGTTGCATTTTGTCAAAAGCCTTTTTTACATCAATAGAGATAATCATATAGTTCTTGACTTTGCTCTCTTGATGTGATGAGTTATATTTATTGATTTATGTATATTAAACCACCCTTGTATCTGTGGGATGAAGCCTACTTGTTCATTTCTGGATTCTGTTGGCTAAAACTTTATTGAGGAGCTTTGCATCTGTGTTCATCAAAGAGATTGGTTTGTAATACTCACTTTTTTTTTGTTGGATCTTTGTCTGGTTTGGGAATGAATGTGATATTGGTTTCATAGAATGAGTTTGGAATTGCTCCTTCTGCTTCTATTTCTCAGAAGAGCTTCAGGAGTATGGGTATTACTTCCTCTTTAAAAGTCTTATAGAAGGGCTAGGAATGTGGCTTAGTGGTAGATTGCTTGCCTAGCAAGCATGAAGCCATGGGTTTCATTCCTTAGTACTACATAAACAGAAAGTCTGGAAGTGGTGCTGTGGCTCAAGTGGTAGAGTTCCATCCTTGAGCAAAAACAGATCAGCTTAAGCCCCGGGACTGGCACACGCACACACACACACACACACACACACACACACACACACACACACACACACACACACACACCCAACACACACACACACACACACACACACACACACACACACACACACACACACACACACACACACACACACACACACACACACACACACACACACCAACCAAACAAATGAAAGTCTTAAGAATTGTGTGGTGAATCCATCTGGACCTGGGCTTTTCCTTACTGAAGACTTCTGATTGCTTCCTGTCATTGTAAGTTATTGGCTTATTTAGTTGATTTTTATCTTCTTGGTTCAGTTTGGGCAATTTTAATTTCTTTAGAAATTCATCCATTTCTGCTAGTTTGTCCTTCTTGAGTATAGATTCTGGAAATAGTTCTTTGTGATCATTTGGATGTCTTGGATGTTTGTTGTAATTTTTCCTGTGGCATCCCTGATCTTATTGATTTGGGTCTCCTCTCTGTAAGGTATATTAAATAGGTAGGTTTCATTAGGTAGCCGATGAAGAGAATAACACGCTCTATTCAGGCAGAAGAAGTTTATCTACCAAACTGCTGGCCCCTGCCATGCAAGATAGAGAAGCTTGGGTAAAAAGGAAAGGAGGGTGGGGGGGATAGGGAGCAACCCACACCTGGGCCAGGACTTATCTAGGCTAGGAACAGGAAGAGGTGTGGCCAGGTGGGAGAAAGGTGTGGCCACACTGGATCCGGATGTGACCTCAGGGTCTGGGACCCTCCTAAGGTCAGATGGGAGGCATGTGACCAGAGATGGCCCAAGATGTGACCTAGCAGGAGGGGAAGGTGACTGCTTCCAGGTCTGCCAGTTACCTAGGTAACAGATACTGGACAGAATCTTAGCCAAGAGGGAGGGAGGTGTCTCTGTTCAGACCTTACACTCTCTTCTTTTTTTGTTAATCTTCCAAGGGGTCTCTCAATTTTATTGATTAAAACAAAAAAAACCCCAGCTTTTTGTTTCATTAATTTAATTCATAGTTTTCCCTATCTCTATCTCATTAATTTCTTCCCTTATCTTGGTAATCTCGCTCAGTCTAGTAACTGCAGGTTCAATGTTTTTTTCTTGCTTTTCTAACAGTTTTAGTTGCATCATGAGAGTATTACTTGAGCTGCTTCTATTTTCTTGATGTATGTGCTCAGAGAAATGAATTTGCCTCTTAGGACTGCTTTTGCTGTGTCCCAGAGGTTCCGTTGTGATGTATTTTCATTTTCATTGACTTGTAAGAACTTACTAATTTCTTCTTTAATTTGTTCCGTGACTCGTGTTGTTCAGCAGCATTGTTGTTCAACCTCCATGTATTTAAGTAATTTCTGCAGTATGCTTTGTTGTTGAGAACTAGTTTGATTCCACTATGGTCAGATAGAATACAAGGGATTATGTCAATCCTCTTGTGTTTGTTTAAATTCTTTGTGTGAACTATAATATGATCTATTTTGGAGAAAGTTCCATGGGCTGCTGAGAAGAATGTGTATTGGGTTGTGGTTGGGTGGAAAACTCTGTAGATGTCTGGTAAGTCCATTTGGAATATGATATCCTTTAGTTCAGAGGCTTCTTTGCTTAACCTGTCCTTTGGTGAGAGTAGAGTATTAACGTCTCCCACTACTATTGTATTTGGGTCTATCTTGTTCTGTAAGTCTGAGAAGATTTGTTTAATGTATTTAGGTACTCCGTTGTTTGGTGAATATAAATTGATGATTGTGGTATCCTCTTCTTGGATTGTTCCCTGTATTAATGTTGTCTTTTTGTACTGATTTTAATGAGAAGTCTAGTCTGACTGACATCAAAATAGCAACCCATGTCTTTTTTTTTTTTTTTTGTCAGTTGTGGGGCCTGAACTCTGGGCCTGGGCGCTGTCCCTCAGCTCTTCAGCTCAAGGCTAGCACTCTACCACTTGAGCCTCAGCCCTACTTCCAGCTTTTTCTGCTTATGAGGTGCTGAGGAATCAAACCCAGGGCCTCATGCATGCAAGGCAAGCGCTCTACCACTGAGCCATCTTCCCAGCCCAACCTCTGTCTTTTTTGCTGGTTGCATTTGCATGGAAGATCTTCCATCCCTTCATTTGGAGTTTTTTTTAATCTTTGGCTGTGAGATGCATCACTTGGAGACAACAAATGGATGGATCTTGTTTTCTGATCCACTCTGTAGTTCTTTTCTTTTAATTGGTGAATTGAGTCCATTAATGTTTATGGTTATTATATATATGTTGCTTCCTTTCATTTTATTGCTTTCCTTAATTTTGCTTCTTTCCTTTTCCTGTGCTTACTAAATTGATCTCCTAGTGATTTATGTCTGATGTGGTTCCCTGTTCTTAATTTGTTTTCTTTGGGTTGTATTCCTCTGTTTAGTACTTTTTGTAGTGCTGGCTTCTTGTTCATGAAGTCCTTTAACTGTTCTTTGTTATTAAAAGTTTTAGTTTGGGGCTGGGAAGGTGGCTCAGTGGTACAGCGCTTGCCTTGCATGCCTGAGGCCCTGGATTCGATTCCTCAGCACCACATAAGCAAAAAGAAAAAAGCCGGAAGTGGTGCTGTGGCTCACGTGGTAGAGCGCTAGCTTTGAGCTGAAGAGCTGAGGGACAGCGCCCAGGCCCAGAGTTCAGGCCCCACGACCGGATTAAAAAAAAAAAATAAATAAAAGTTTTAGTTTGTCTGGGTTGGCAGTTGTTGATTTTCAGGGCTTGGATGGTACTTTTCCAGGTTCTCCTTGTGTTGAGGGTTTGTGTGGAGAAGGTCTGCACTGATTCTGATTTTGTTTCCATTGTAGTATATCTCCTGCTTTGATTTTGCAGCATTTAAAATCAGCTGTTTGCAATTCAGGTCTTAGTGTCTTTGCTATCATGTGTCTAGACGTGTTTCTTCTAGGATCCTGTCTAGTAGGTGTTCTGTATGCTTCTGTTATGTGGGTGAGGTTTTCTCTTTTGAGACTGGGGAAATGTTCTGTAATAATCTTATTAAATAAGTGTTACATCCCTCTATTCTAGTATTCCTCTCCTTCATCGATCCCAATTATATGAAGATTAGATTTCTTGGCAGGCATTGTCTGTCAGTTCTTGGACTTCTCTTTGGTAATTTCTGAGTGTTTTTTCCATAGCTAATACTTCCTTCTCCAGTTCCTTTTTTTTTTTTTTTTTTTTTTTGGTTGGTTGTGGGCTTTAACTCTGGGCCTGGGCACTGTCCCTGAGCTCTTCAGCTCAAGGAGAGCACTCTACCACTTGAACCACAGCACCACTTCCGGTTTTCTCATGGTTAATTGGAGATAAGAGTCTCACAGACTTTCCTGCCTAGTCTGGCTTTAAACCGTGATCCTCAAATCTCAGCCTCCTGAGTAGCTAGGATTACAGGCGTGAGCCACTGGCACCAGGCATCTCTGTTTTATCTTCAACTCCTGATATTCTATTTTCCATCTCATTCATTCTGTTACCTATGGCTTCCATCATGGTTTACATTGTGGAAATTGATCTATCTACGGTTTCTATATTGGTTCTCAAACTGTTAATTTCATCTTTTAATGAAATATATACTGTCTCTATTTTTGACTGCATCTCTTTTTTAGGGCTTGGAATTCCTTTACTATTTCTTCTTTGTGCTCTTGAAATGGTTGTTGTATCTCTCTTTTTATTTCTTTGGCCAAATCTGCCATCATCTCTTTAATCTTTTGTCCTCCATTTATTCTTTCCTGGGTTACTGCTGGCTTTGGAGTTTGGTTTGGTCTTGATTGTTCATGCGTCTTGTCATCTTTCATTGTGATTTATGCATTTGGGTTCAGGATTTGTGAGGTCTTTGGCCCAAGCTTTCTCTGTTGGTGTCCAACAGGTAGGAGCCTTTGCTTGGCCTGGGCTGGCTCCCAGTAGATTGCCTGACTTTTGTGCAGATTCTTGGCAGCTCCCAATGTTGGTGGGTGCTCCTCCAGTGGCCAGAGCCCAAATGTATTCTGCGGTACCAGTGAAGATCAAGGGGCCAAAGTGGCTTGGGATCCCGGTTGGGGTGCACTTGCTTGTCAGGTCCCAGCAGGCTGAGGGCACTCCTCCAAGTTGCTGGAGCTTAAGTGTGATTCCTGGCTCCACTCAGAGGCCAGTGACCCTGATGGCTTGGGTCTCCACCTAGTGTACACTGGCTTGGCAATTTCCTGCATGTGAGGGGTACTTTATGGCCTGCCGGGGCTTGCACATGATTCCCTGCTTCAGACAGGGTAGTGGCCTAGGCAGCTCGGATTCCCACCTAGGGGCATACTCTTGGTAGATCCTGGTGGGTGGGAAGCCCCTTCACCAGTTGCATGGTACTAACTTGCTTCCCAGCTTCAGTCAGGGACCAGTGGCTCAGGGGGCTGGAGTTCCCACTTCGGGTGTATTCCTGGCAGATCCCTGTGGGTGTGGTCTGCTCCCCGAGCTGTGGGGCACGCACCCAATTCCTGGCTTCAGTCAGGCCTGCTGTAGTTCCTGCCAAAGGTATTCTCTTGGCACACTCCTGTGGCCTGAGGCTCTTCAGTGGGCCGCTGGGGTGTACACTGGGGTGTACGTGCAAATCCTGCTCAGGGGTTGGTGGCCCAGGCATCTGGAATTCCCGCCTGGGCACACAGGTTTGGCACATTCTATTGGCTGCTGGTGTGTGCCCAAGGTTCCCGATTTCAGTTTGGGATTGGTGGCCCAGGCGGCTGGGCATACTTTTGCCAGATTCTGGTAGACAGACACACTCCACCCACTGCTGGGGCCTGTACACAGTTCCCGGCTTCCGTCAGGGATGGGTGGCCTGGGGCACACCTGGAGCACACCATGCGTGGCTACTTACACAGCCAGCTGCTGGAGTTATACACTTCAGTCAGGGACTGGCAGCCTAGGCTGCTCAAAGCCCCTTTCTAGGGCACTCTCAGCAAAACCTGGCGGGCTGGGTATACTCCACTAACTGCTGGGCTTGTGCACAATTCCCAGCTTCAGTGGGACCAGTAGTCCTGGCGGGAGGGGGAAGGATCAAGTCAAATTCTGGGAGTCAACGCCAGTGCTGGTCTCCCATGGCAGGGGAGGGGTGTCCCCCATGGGGTACTCACTGATCCTGGAACTGGTTAAGGGCTGTCCCGCAGTGCTGTGGTAGATTGCTGTATATGTTCTGTAGTTCTCTGGTTGCGTTGCCACTGCACTCTGTTGTGATGATTGTGGGCTGAGCAGTGTGGTGGAGGGAGCTCTGGGTCTGGGTTTCATAGTACCTTGCCTCTGGTCTCTGTCTGCACTGTCCTGGTCTGGTGTGGGAGTTTTCTGCGTGTGGGTTCTATGGTCTGCTTGTGGTTAAGAGGTCTCATGCAGCTACATTTGGGCTACTTTTGTGGCTAGTCAGGACCAAGCCATGCTGCCAGTGAAGGGTGTGGGAGGGGTCTTCATGCTTTTCTGTCTTGGTCCTTTTCTTTTTTCAGTCCTGTGTTTCTCTGGTTGTTTGCTTTTTTGCTATTATCAATCTCTTGGGGGAACTTCAATAAATCTTATTTTGTATGATCAAATGCACATAGGCATTGCGCCTTTCTGCTCCTCTCCTAAAAGTATCCTCCTTTGGTCCCACTGTGTGTGAATACTTAGAGACCAGTATAATTTATTATGTCCCAATATTTTAGATCTGGCTTCCACATATGAGAGGAAAACATACACCATTTGTCTCTCAGCTTGGCTTACCTCACTTAACACAGTATGTTCTTTCTTTTTTTTTGTCGGTCGTGGGGCTTGAACTCTGGGCCTGGGCGCTGTCCCTCAGCTCTTCAGCTCAAGACCAGCGCTCTACCACTTGAGCTACAACACCACTTCCGGTTTTCTGGTGGTTTGTTGGAGATAGGAGTCTCATGGTCTCTCCTGCCCGGGCTGGCTTTGAACCCCGATCCTCAGATCTCAGCCTCCTGAGTAGCTAGGATTACAGGCGTGAGCCACCAGCACCCAGCATAGCATGTTCTTTCTTTTTTTTTTTTTTTTTGTCGGTCGTGGGGCTTGAACTCTGGGCCTGGGCGCTGTCCCTCAGCTCTTCAGCTCAAGGCGAGCACTCTACCACTTGAGCTACAGCGCCACTTCCGGTTTTCTGGTGGTTTATTGGAGATAGGAGTCTCACGGTCTCTCCTGCCCGGGCTGGCTTTGAACCGTGATCCTCAGATCTCAGCCTCCTGAGTAGCTAGGATTACAAGCGTGAGCCACCAGCACCCGGCTAGCATGTTCTTTCTTGATAGCATTTGTTTCAGAATCTATGAGTATGATTCCTTCCTTTTTGGACACAGTCATGGAGGGCTGACTGCTGAGTTCCCAGATACTCCAACTAATCTCACAGTACTTTTTTTTTTTTTCCCCTTCTATTTTCTTCAGTGTTCTCTGAATACAGAACAAAGGAACTTCAAGTGCCTTGCACAAACAGATTGTTTGGTGAAGTGTGGTCTGTGTGTCCTCCATGTATGCAACCAGGCCAAGGCCCCAATAAAGACCAATCAGGGCTCGGTCTCTATGTGACAAGGGTCTACAGTAGGCCCTACAATGCAGGAAAGGTGAGTTTGCTCTTAAGGCCAAACTGGCTGAACTCCAGTCTCTATCATGGTGCTCATTGGTTGTACAATCTTGAACTTGTCACGCCCTTTCTCTATGTTTCTCTTTCTTCTGTACAGATAATAATGAATCATAGATGAGTATATGCTTTAATTAAGTGTTCAAGGGTTTAGTGAGAGGTTTGCTCTAGGATAACAGCCTGGGATTTAATCTATGAATCCAACAAACCTTCCAGATCCTGCATAAAGCCTGCCTCCTCCATGAAGTCCACCCAGATTAACAGCTTCAATTTAAAGCCTTCCCTGGTCCCAGAATTTAAAGTGTGTCAACCTTATCTAAATTAAGTGGCTGGGGGGAACAGGCTGCCACCTCCCTCCTACACCACTCCACTTGGGTCTGCCAACTACTGCCTTTCATTTCTGTGTCTGTTTACTCTATAAAATGGAGGTGATAGCCAGAAACTGGGGCTCACACCTGTAATCTTAGCAACTCAGGAGGCTGAGATCTAAGGATCATGGTTCAAAGCCAGCCTGGGCAACAAAGTCTGTGAGACTCTTCTCCAATTAACCACCAGAAAACCGGAAGTGGCTCACAATTTTAGTGGTTAAAAGTAATCAACTATTCGGGTGCAGATGACTCACACCTGTAATCCTAGCTACTCAGGAGGCTGAGATCTAAGGATCATGGTTCAAAGCCAGCCTGGGCAACAAAGTCTGTGAGACTCTTCTCCAATTAACCACCAGAAAACCGGAAGTGGCTCTGTGGCTTAAGTGGTAGAGCACAAGCCTTGAGCTGAAGAGCTCAGGGACAGCACCCAGGCCTGGAGTTCAAGCCCCACAGCTGACCAAAAAAAAAAAAAAAAAAGCCATCAACCAAGCCAGTGCTGGTGGCTTACACCTGTAATCCTAGCTACTCAGGAGCCTAAGATCTGATGGTGGAGGTTTGAAGCTAGCCTGGGAAGGAAAGTCTATGAGACTCTTATCTCCAATTAACCACCAGAATGCCTGAAGTAGAGGTGTGGGCCTGGAGCAGATAAAGTCAAGCAAAGGTGCAAATCCCTGAGTTCAAGCCCCAGTACTGGGACTAGAAAAAAAATCTCAAGAGCAATCAACTGTATAGGAAGTATGACTATGATTTGATCTCAAGCATGGTATACCATTGAAGGATGGTACTGTCAAACAAGTCTTGTGCAGTTATGGAGACATGCAAACTACCTCTTCCCAGGGCTCAAAGACCATTATGGATACTGTTTATCTGAGTATTTAACAATGAGTGGCATCTATTGGGATCTGATGGATACTAATGGGTCTCTGGCATCCCAGAGATTTCAGGGACAGCTTGATCTCATCCACTTTGGTGGTGCCAATATTGGATAAGTTTTCTCCTTTTGGTGGTACTAGGGTTTGAACTCAGGACCTTGTGCCTGCTTGGCAGTTGCTTTACCACTTTAACCACTCCTCCAGTGCTTTTTTTGCTTTAGTTATGTTTCAGGTAGGATCTCATTTTTTTTTTTTTGCCAGTCCTGGGGCTTGAACTCAGGGCCTGGGCACTGTCGCTTAGCTTCTTTTGATTAAGGCTAGCACTCTACCACTTGAGTCACAGCACCACTTCCAGTGCCACTTCTGTTTATGTGGTACCAAGGAATTGAACCCAGGGCTTCATGTATGCTAGGCAGTAACTTTACCACGAAGCCATATATATTTCCAGTTCTCTCATGGCATTTTTTTGTTTGTTTTTGTTGGTTGTAGGGCTTGAACTCTGGGCCTGAGCACTGTACCTCAGCTTTTCAGCTCATGGCTAGAGCTCTACCACTTGAGCCACAGCACCACTTCTGGTTTTCTGGTGGTCTATTGGAGATACGAGTTTCATGGCCTTTCCTGCCTGGGCTGGCTTTGAACTGCAATCCTCAGATCTCAGCCTCCTGAGTAGCTAGGATTATAATCATGAGCCACTGGCGCCTGGCTCTCATGCCATTTTTTAAAACCTAGAGCTGGTCTTAGACCATGATCTCCCTACCTATAGCCACCCAATAACTGAGATGACAGGCCCACACTACCACATATGATTTAATGAAATGATCGATTGAAATAAGAATATTGGTTTGTGTCCCAGCTGGCTTAGAACCATGAACCTCCCTATTTCCACCTTCCACCTCCCAGTACATCTTTTGTACATTCTTGGTGCAGTCCAGATACTTGTTCTGCACGATAATATTAACACTATTTATTGGCACAAGTCAATTGTAGAATATATGTAACAAAAGGGAGATGGTTCTTTTGTCCTGGATTTTTGAATTCCCACTAAGCAGCCAGTGTAACAAGTTAACTGTTGAGTGTTCTAACACACCCAGTGGTTAGTTTATGTCAGAACCTAGGGCTAGTCTAAAAAGTAAGGGCTGGATAAAAAGCAGGCCAGCTGTTTCAAGGAATGTGAAAATATACCTTTGTATAGCAGAGATTTGATAAGAGATTCTTTTTTTGTGTGGTGGCTCCAGTTCTCTCCTGAGGAACTTGGGTGTTGTTATTGTGGAAAAGGCAATTTGTGTTGTCCCGTGAACTTAGATGGTGGATCTGGTTGCAGAGCAGGTTCTGAATCTCATGCTGGGCAGATCTATTGTTGGACAGCATTCCTGCCTATTACTTGAGTTTAATTCTGAGTTATTTGGTTGATGGCTTTTTGACAATTCACCCTCAGGTGAACTCAACAGGGAGACAGAGAAGTTACCAGCACCCAGGCCCTGAACTCAAGCCCCAGGACCAACACAAAAAATAAAAAACAAAAAGTAAATACAAGCCAGGCACCAGTGGCTCACACCTGTAATCCTAGCTACTCAGGAGGCTGAGATCTGAGGATCACAGTTCAAAGCAGGCCTAGGTAGGAAAAGTCCGTGAGACTCTTATCTACAATAAACCACCAGAAAACTGGAAGTGGTACTGGGGCTCAAGTGGTCGAGCCCTTGCCTTGAGCTGAAGAGCTCAGGGACAGCGCCCAGACACAGAGTTCAAGCCCCATGACTAACTAACGAAATAAATAAATAGAAGAAAACTACAGTGTGTGTGTGTGTGTGTGTGTGTGTGTGTGTGTGTGTGGTGTGTGTGTGTGTGCATGTATGTGTTGGAGCTTGAACTCAAGGCCTGGGATTGCTGCTTTTTCACTCAAGGCTAGTGCTCTACCACTTGAGCCATAGCTCCACTTCTGGCTTTTTGCTGGTTCTTTCGAGAGAAGAATCTCCCAGACTTCCTGTCTAGACTGATTTTAAATCAGGATTTTCAGATCTCAGCTTCCTGAATAACTAGGATTACAGATGTGAGCCTGTCCTTGCTTCTCTCTCCCATCAAAATAAGCTCCCTAAGTCCTTGAAGATTTTCAGGCTCAGTGACAGGAATGACAGCCATGAGGACTGAAGAACAAGAAAGATTGAGAAACAGAATGTCTAAGGACTCTGAAGGAACTATCACCACCAACTACCTAACAGGTGACTAGTGTGGCTGAAATGTGGACAGAGACAAGACAGCATTAGAAACGGGCTAAGGCTGGGCATTGGTGCCTCATGCTTATAATTGTACCTACTCAGGAGGCTGAGATCTGGATTCAAAGCCAGCCTAAGCAGGAAAGTGCATGAGACTCTTATCTCAATTAAGGGGCAAAGTGCTGAAGTAGAGGTATGGCACCAGCTTTGAGAAACAAAAAAAAAGCTAAGGTACAGTGCCAAGGCCCTGAGTTCAAGCCCCAGTACTGGCACACACACACACACACACACACACACACACACACACACACACACACACACACACACACACACACACACACACACACACACACACAGAGGACTTTTTTTTTTTTAAGGTGGACCACATCGGGGGTTTGACTTATTGAGAAAGATTTCAAATATCCTCCTAATCCTTCCATTTAGTGAGCTGGCCACCCACAAGAATTCCTTTTATTTTTATTTTTTTGCTGGTCATGGGGCTTAAACTCAGAACCTAGATACTGTCTCTGAGCTCTTTTGCTCAAGGCTAGCACTCTATCACTTTGAGTCACAGCTCCACTTTGAGGAGATGAAGGGAATTGGGAGATGATGGAAAGGGGTGGTATTGATCAAGATGCAGTGTACTCCTAAACTGACACATTGAATTCAAAATCCTTTGTATATCTACTTAAAGATGATGATAATAATAATAAATAATAATAATAAAGATGATGATGATAATAATAGTAAAGGTAATTCCTATTTTTAGCCTGAATATTAATAGAAGTAGAATGATTTGATAGAAAAGATCAGTGGGTCTGTAATCCCAGCTCCTTGGGAGGCAGAGTTTAGGAGGATGGGTGTTGGAGGTCAGTACAGGCAGAAAGTTAGCAAGACCTTGTCTCAACAAGTCATATTGTAACCCCAGCTATGTGAAACATACAAATGGGAGGATCAGAAGCCAAGGCTTTAGGGAAAAAAAATAAAAAACTTTATCTGAAAAATAAAAGCTGAAAAAGGTTGAGTGGGATGTGGCTGGAGTGGTAGTGTACTTTCCTAACACAGTTCAATCCCAATCACAGGAAAACAAACCAAAAAAACAACAAATTTTCCCTTCAGCTATAAAGCTGTGGGAGTTTATGGATAAAGCCCTGCTTAGACTTCTCTATTCTGGTGGGGAAAATGGGTGGGATGGACTAGATCTGCAATCTTTTAGCCCAGGAGCCTGGAAGAGTTCAGTGCCCTGGTTGGGACAGGAGGGAGTAGTGGAGACCCTGGCAAACTAGACAATACTATGCTTACGGGAAACGTGTTGCCATCTATTCTAATTTTTCAAGAGCTGCTCATGTGATTTCCCCTGTGAACTTTTGTAACACGTTTGTTGTTTGTGTGTGAGGTCTGAACTCAGGTCCTGGGAACTGTCTCAGAGCTTTTTTGCTCAAGCCTAGTGCTCTAGATAGCATTTTGTGCCACAGTTCCACTTCTGGTTTTCTGGTGGTTAATTGGAGATGAGTGTCACAGACTTTCCTTCTCGGGGCTGGCTTTGAACTGTGATCCTCAGATCCCAACCTCCCCAGTGGCTAAGATCACAGCTGTTGAGCTCCTGGCTGGCTGTTGTGATGTTTAAAGACTGGCAAGTAGTCAAAGATTCAAAACAAAGCCCACACTGTATGGGTGGAAAAAAAAGATGAGATGCAAGACTAGCTGTGTCCCTGGGCACCCATGTGCCCTGGCCCCTGGATGCCACCCTAAGGTTGGTTATCTAAATGTGAGCCTCCATTCTACCGTGCAGCTCTTCTCCTGCGGGGGGGGGGGTGGAGAGTGGGGAGATCGGCGGCCTTCCGGGGTGTCCCCCACCCCACCGCGGCCCGGGCCCCGTGCGGCTCCTCCTCCTCCGGCCTCCCGGGACTCAGGCCTGCTCGCCGGGTTGACGGTGGCAAGGCCGGCACCCAGGACCCAGCACGCAGCACCAGCGATGACTCAGCCTGTGCGAGCTGCAGAGGGCGGGGTGGGGCTGGAGGAATCTGGAGGACCGAGAGAACCTGGAGACGGCGGGGGCAGCAAAGGACCTCGCTACAGTAGCAGAGCAGCTGCGGGGTGGAGAGCCCCGGAGGGGCGGAGCTACGCCCTTCCCCACCCAACCCCATTCAATCCTTTCTCGGCCCATTCCATGGTTCCGCCCACTATTGTCGGCATGGGGCGTGGTCTTGAGTGGTGGGCGTGGCCTGGGCTTACGTAGGAGCGCGGGCGGGGCGGGGCATGGGCGTGGCGCCCCGCCCCCGGGCCTAGGGGAACCCGGGGACGCCGGGGAAGGGCAGAGGTAGGACTCCCTTGGCTTCCTGGAGCGCTGGGTTAGGGGAGAGGAGGTTCATAGCGCGCTTGGAACCTGCGGCCAGCTTCTTTTGGATTTGAAGCGAATTTGAAAGGAACTAAGCAAGTTTTGGAAAGAGGAATGACTGAAAGGAGTAGGTGCATGTGTGCATACATCTATGTGTATGCATACGTGCATGTATCCATACATGGCCTCTGTCCCGGATGAAGGTGATAACACTCTGGCACTGGAGCCACAGCTCTTAATTCCATGTGTTTGATGGTCAATTGGAGATAGGAATCTTTACTGGCTTTCCCACGCAGGCTGGCTTTGAGCCCTGATCCTCAGATCTCAGCTTCTTGAGTAGCTAGGGTTACAGGTGTGAGCCACCAGCCCCAGGCTTAAGTTTTGTTTTTCTATACTGGGGATTGAATTCCTATTTGTCAGGGTTTTGTTTGTTTGTTTTATTTCGATTTGGGAAGGGTGGTACTGGGCTTGAATTCAGGATCTGGAAATCTTGCTTAGCTTTTCCACTCAAGAGCTAGGCTCTATTGCTTGAGCCACATTTCCACTTGGAGCTTTTTACTGGTTAGTTGAAGAGTGTCATGGATTGTCTTGCCCAGGTTGGCTTTAACCAGAGATTCTCAGATCTCAGCCCGTTGAGTAGCTAGGATTACAGGAGTGAGCCGCCAGCACCCAATTCTTTACACAATGTGTCAGCACTGGCCATTCTGATGTAGAATCTAATTTTTTGCCCAGTGCCCATTTTGGGGCCCTAATGTTCATATATTATGCTTCCTCTGGTTGCTAAGATAACCCATGTACCCACCTGGCCCAGGTATTGGTAAGAAGAGGTCTCTAATATTTGCTCTGACTCGCCTAGAAAATTGCTATGGCCCCTAGGATTAGAGGTCTGAGTCACCAATGCTAGATTTGCTTTGTTTGCTGTTTGTTTGTTTTTTGAGATAGGGTCTTGCTGTGTAACCCAGCCTGATCCCAGTCCTTCTTCTACCCCCACTAAGGTTACAGGCACTGAAATGTATTTGTGTCTATGTGTGTCTAATGGGACTTGAACTCAAGGCCTTCCACTCTCGCTGGTTTTTTGTTTTTACTCATAGTTGGTGCTCTGTTGGTGCTCTATTACTTATACCACAGTTCTACAACCAGCTTTTGGCTGGCTCATTGGAGATAAGATTCTCATGGACTTTACTGTTCAAGCCGGCTTTGGACTTTGATCCTCAGATCTCAGCCACCTGAGTAGCTAGGATTACAAATGTGAGCCACTGTTACCCATCTTGAAATGTCTTTTTTTTTTTTTTAAACCAATCCTGGGGCTTGAACTCAGGGCCTGGGCACTGTTCCTAAGCATCTTTTGCTTAAGGCTTGCACTGTACCACTTGAGCCACAGTGCTATTTCTGGCTTTTTCTGTTTATGTGGTACTGAGGAATTGAACCCAGGTCTTCATGCATGCTAGGCAAGCACTCTACCACTAAGCCACCTTCCTAGCCTTTATATCTCCTAACATGGTATTTGGAAGACTACAGAGATGAGTTATAGAATATGAATATAGAATATGAATGTATAAGTACATCACTAGCTGTACATGAGGGGTTTTTTTGTTGTTGTTTCTTTTGGTCAGTCATGGGGCTTGAACTCTGGGCGCTGTCCCTGTGCTTTTCAGCTCAAGGCGAGCGCTCTACTGCTTGAGCCACAGCGCCACTTATGGTTTTCTAGTGGTTTATTGGAGATAAGAGTCTCACAGACTTTCCTGCCAGGGCTGGATCTCAGCCTCTTGAGTAGCTAGGATTACAGGCATGAACCATGGTGCCTGGCAATGTACATGAGTTTTGTATGGAGTACATTCCTGTGCATAGCTACCAGTGGCTGGCTTTCACTATTTCTTTGTATTTAACTATGGCATATGAATGTGGATTTGAGTGTGTGATTGTGTATCCTTGAATATTTGTTGTGTTTTTGTGTCCCAGTGGTGAATACATGTGAAACTTTTCTGAGGTTGTATCACAATCATGTACATTTGCATCTATATGGGAATGTATTTGCAATCAGTCTGTGTCAGGACTACCCATTTGACTGGGTATCAGTGGCTCACACTGTAATCATAGCTATTCAGGAAGCTGAAGTCTGAGGATTGTGGTTCAAAACCAGCCCGGACAGGAAAGTCTGTGAGATTCTGATTTCTAAGCAGTAAAAAAGCTGGAAGTAGGGGCTGGGAAGGTGGCTCAGTGGTAGAGAGCTTGCCTTGCATGCATGAGGCCCTGGGTTCGATTCCCCAGCACCACATAAGCAAAAAAAAAAAAAAAAAAAAAAAGCTGGAAGTAGAGTGGTGGCTCAAATGGTAAAGTGTTAGTCTGGAGCATAAAAAAGTTCATAGAGCTTAAACCTTGAGTTCAAGTCAGGACACACACACACACACACACACACACACAGCGGTTTTCTGGTGGTTTATTGGAGATAGGAGTCTCACGGTCTCTACACACACACACACACACACACACACACACACACACACACACACACAGCGGTTTTCTGGTGGTTTATTGAAGATAGGAGTCTCACGGTCTCTCCTGCCCGGGCTGGCTTTGAACCTCGATCCTCAGATCTCAGCCTCCTGAGTAGCTAGGATTACAGGCGTGAGCCACCAGCGCCCAGCTCCTTTCTTTCTTTCTTTTTTTTGTTGGTTGTAGGAGTTGAACAGAGGTGCTGTCCCTGAAGCCTCTTTGTGCTCAAAGGTAGCACTCTGCCACTTGAGCCACAGATCCACTTTTGGGTTTTTGAGTGATTAACTAGAGATGAGTCATTTTTTTGGGGGGGGGGTAGGTTGTGGGGCTTAAACTCTGGGCCTCAGCTCTTCAGCTCAAGGTGAGCGCTCTACCACTTGAGCTATAGCGCCACTTCCGGTTTTCTGGTGATTTATTGGAGATAAGAGTTTCACAGACTTTCCTGCCTGGGCTGGCTTTGAATTGTGATCCTCAGATCTCAGCCTCCTGAGTAGCTAGGATTACAAGCATGAGCCACTGGCGCCCAGCGAGATAAGTGCTAGTCTGGAGCATAAAAAAGCTCATAGACAGAGCTTACACACACACACACACACACACACACACACACACACACACACACACACACACACAGACTCAGTATGTCTTGGTGGGTGAATCTTATATAAAGGAGTTTATGAGCTGGGTGCTGGTGGGTCAGGCCTGTAATCCTTGCCAATCAGGCTGAGACCTGAGGATTGTGGGCCTTAGCTCTGGAATTTTATTTTCTACACGAACCTAGTCTTTTTTTTTTTTGGCCAGTCCTGGGGCTTGAACTCAGGGCCTGAGCACTGTCCCTGAGCTGCTTTTGCTCAAGACTCTACCACTTGAGCCCCAGTGCCATTTCCATCTTTTTCTGTGTATGTGGTACTTTGGAATCAAACCCAGGGCTTCATAAATGCTAGACAAGCACTCTAACACTAAGCCACATTCCCAGCCCATAGTCAAATATTTAATGAAGTGGATCATAGCATGCAGAACAGTGTGGTTACTCAGAGCAAGTCCCAGTCACAGATTTCTTCATGGCATACCAGTCACAACTTAATCCTCCTAATCCTCAGTTTTCTCAGCTCTGAAAACTCACAGGTGATGCAAAGGTTCACACCTGCAATCTTAGCTACGGAGGAGGTTGAGATCCAAAGATGGTGGTTCGAAGCCAGGCTAGACAGGAAAGTCTGTGAGACTCATATCTCCAATTAACCACAACAAGCAGGAAGTGAGGCTGTGGCTCAAAGTGGTAGAGGGCTAGCCTTGAGCATAAAGGTTCAGGGACAGTGCCAAGACACTGAGTTCAACCTAGAATGAGCTGTGGCTCCAAGTAATAGAACACCAATCTTGAAAGGGAAAAAAAACCCTTAGTGACAGTGCCCAGGCCCTGAGTTCAGGCCCCAGTACAGAGAGAGAGAGACAGAGAGAGAGGAGGTACCTCCCTGCCAAAAAGCAAAACAAAAACCAAGGGGCTGGGAAGGTGGCTCAGTGGTAGAGCGCTTGCCTTGCATGCCTGAGGCCCTGGGTTCAATTCCTCAGCGCCACATAAGCAAAAAGAAAAAAAGCCAGAAGTGGCGCTGTGGCTCGGTGGTACAGCACTAGCCTTGAGCTGAAGAGCTGAGGGACAGTGCTCAGGCCCAGAGTTCAGTCCCCACGACCGGACCCCAAAAAACAAAAATACACACACACAAAAAAACCCAAAGCTGGCACTGATTCCACATTAGTGCTTAGAGAGGTAGCCCCTCCTCTTGACAAATTCAGAGCTTTTCCTGGGAGGGAAGAGGGAAATTCATTTGTTTTTTAAATTTTGATTTATTTTTGTGCTAGTAGTGGGGCTTGAACTCAGGGACTCATACTCACTTGGCTCCATCTCTCTTGCTCAAGACTGGCACTCTACCACTGAGCCATAGCCTCACTTCTCATTTTTTGTGGTTAATTGGAGGTTAAGAGTCTTTCAGACGTTCCTGCCAAGGCTGGCTTATGAACCACAATCCTCAGATATCAGCCTCCTGAGTAGCTAGGAAAAAAGACCATGAACTACCAGTGCCCAACCATCATTTGCTTTTCTAATTAACTATTGGAGTGTAATTTGCATGCAATAAAGCATATCCATTTTAAGAGTACATTTTAATGAATTTCAAAAAAAAAAAACATGCAGTTATGGAACCCAGTAGCTCTTATACTCCATACTCCATATAGAGAGAGAAAGAGAAAGAAAGATTCTCTTTCCCTCTCCCCCTCCCCAGACATTCTCCTTCTTCTATTCATTGCTACTACTCTCATCGTTGACATAATCATCAAGAACATGCAAGATTTTAATTTTTTACTTTTTGTGACAGTCCTAAGGCTTGAACTCAGGGTACTGTCTGAGCTTTTTTGCTCAAAGCTAGCATTCTACCACTTGAGCCACAGTGCCATTACAGTTTTTTGGTGGTTAATTAGTGATGAGACTCTCACACACTTTCCTGTCTGGACTGGCTTTGAGTCACGATCCTCAGATCTCAGCCTCCTGAGTAGCTAGGATTACAGGCTTGAGCCACCAGTGCCCAGTTCCCTGAGTTTCTTTGCTCAAAGTCAGTGTTCTACCACTTGGGCAGAAGCTATACCACAAAAGCCATGCATGCTCCAGACCCTGGGGGAGATATTTTTTCTGAAGAACCCCTCTTGCTGGGCACTGGTGGCTCATGTCTGTAATCCTAGCTACTTAGGAGACTGAGATATGAGGATCATGGTTCAAACTCAGCCGAAAGGAAAGTCCAAGATACACTTAAAAAATGTTTTTATTGTAAAGATGCTGTACAGAGGAGTTAGTTACATAAGTAAGGCAATGAGTACATTTCTTGTCAAGCATTTACCCCTTCCCTTGTTGTTCTCCTACTATCCTTCCCCTCCCCCACTCCCCTTACTCCTCCCTACTGCCCCCCCACCCCCGAAGTTGTAAAGTTCATTTCCAATATACTGTCTTGTGGGTATCATTGTTGCAATGGGTCATCCTGTGTCCTTGTTTCAGCATTTTGTTATTCCCCTTCCCCTCCCCAAATTAGACAAATGGCTCCTGTGGTAGAACTTCTGCGTTGCAACCTCAAGACAGTGAGTTAAATCTCTAGTACCACATACAAAAAAAAGAAGAAAAAAAAGAAAAATATAAGGAGCTGGGAAGGTGGCTCAGTGGTAGAGCGCTTGTCTTGTATGCCTGAGGCCCTGGGTTCGATTCCTCAGCACCACATAAGCAAAAAGAAAAAAGCCGGAAGTGGCGTTGTGGCTCAAGTGGTAGAGTGCTAGCTTTGAGCTGAAGAGCTGAGGGACAGCGCCCAGGCTCAGAGTTCAGGCCCCACAACCGGACCCTCCCCCCCCCAAAAAATATAATTTTATATTTAGCAGATACTAGTAGCTCATGTCTGTAATCCATCCTTCCTTTCTTCCTTCCTCCCTCCCTCATTCCCTCCCTCCTCCCTCCCTCCCTCTTCTTTCTCTCTTTCTCTCGCCCTTCCTTCCTTCCTTTCCTTCCTTCCTTCCTTCCCTTCCTTCCCTTCCTTCCTTCCTTCCTTCCTTCCTTTCTTTCTTTCTTTCTTTCTTTCTTTCTTTCTTTCTTTCTTTCTTTCTTTCTTTCTTTCTTTCTTTCTTTCTTTCTTTCTTTCTTTCTTTCGCCAGTCCTGAGGCTTGAATTCAGGGCCTGAGCACTATCCCTGAGCTCTTTTGCTTAAGGCTAGTGCTCTACTACTTTGAGCCACAACACTACTTCTGGTTTTCCGGTGGTTAATTGGAGATAAAGTGAAATGAACCCCAAGATATGGACACAAGAGGTCTTTGTCATTGTTTTTAATTACTATGTGATTTTTTTGTTTCCTTTGTATGTTCTTCCCCCTATGATATATTTCTTTTTTTTTTTTTTTTTTGTCGGTCATGGGGCTTGAACTCTGGGCCTGGGCGCTGTCCCTCAGCTCTTCAGCTCAAGGCCAGCGCTCTACCACTTGAGCTACAGCGCCACTTCCGGTTTTTCTGGTGGTTTATTGGAGATAGGAGTCTCACAGTCTTTCCTGCCCGGGCTGGCTTTGAACCGCGATCCTCAGATCTCAGCCTCCTGAGTAGCTAGGATTACAGGCGTGAGCCACCAGCGCCCGGCTCCTATGATATATTTCCTGTTGTCACTATATTTGATTTTTGTACCCTTCATCTGAGGATCATAGCTCAAAGCTAGCCTGGGCAGGAAAGTCCAAGAGACTCTTTATGGCCAATAAACCACCGAAAAGTTGAAAGTGGAGCTGTGGCTTAAGGACAGTACCCAGGCCCTAAGTTCAAGTCCCAGGACCAGCATAAAAGAAAAAAAACGAGATGTGGGCATCTTCTGGGTTGCTGCCTTTCTTACATGGGCCTCCCTGCCTGTCCCTCAAAGACACCCTGGGGACCTGGGCAGTTCTAAAGGCCAAGCTGCTCCTATCAGCCAGCCACAGGAGCGGCAAGGACTGAAGACCTCTAGGCCAGCCTTGTAAGACAGGGGACACAAGACCACACCATGGCAGCCCACACCAGAAGCCACTGGTCTGCTCTAAATCCAGATTGACAGGCAAAGGCCAGGAGCACTAGTGGAGACTGAATATCATATCATATAGTGTGTGGGTTCTCTAAGAGAACTACAGTCTAGAATTCTGAGTAGAAAAAAATAAAACAAAAAACCCAGAGACTTACACTCAGGGTAGTGGAGCACTAGCTCCCTTGAAAAGCTCAGGAACCGAGCCCAGGCCTTGAGTTCAAGCATCAGGACCAACACACACACACACACACACACACACACACACACACACACACACACACACACACACACACACACACACACACACACACACACACACACACACACACACACGAAGAGATTGAGAGGAATAAAAAAAAGGAAGAAAGAGAAGGGAGAAAAAAGGAGGGAAGAGAGAAAGGAAAGTGGGAGGGAGGAAAAGAAAGAGAGAGAGAAAGACTTATTAAGGAGACAAGTTCTCAGCTGTAGGGGTATCTGGAAATGTCTAGAGACATGTTTCAGGTCTGCAGAAAAGAAGATGTTAACTGTTGTGCATAGCACAGGATAGCACCCATAAACCTGAATTTTTTGGGTCCAAAACATCAAGAGTTGGCTGGGAGGCCATGGAGCTTCTAGAATCTAAAGCACCCTTGCCAGTTGTCTGTCCATGATCAGGGCCTTGTTTCCTCTCCAGTAGCTTCTCCCGCTTCAAAGTACCTGTGAAGTGCTTCTGGAAGCAGTCACAAATTCCTATCATTGTTGCTAAGCAGCGAGGAGGATGCGTGCTATGCAGAAGAGCACTAACAAGGTAGGCCCAGAAGAAGAAGAAAGAAAAGAGGGGAGGGGGAGGAGGAAGAAGAGGGGAAAGAAAGAAGGAAGGAAGGGAGGGAGGGAGGGAGGGAGGGAGGAGATCAAGAGCTAAGGAGGGTGGAGACTGTAATGAACTACTTTCACATTCCAAGGCCTTCCTTGGCTTACAGTTCTGTACCTGACCTCTCACGGCTCTAGATGCTTCCGCATGAGGCTCACAACTTTTTCCTTCCCCACAGTCCCCATCCCCCAGAATCTCCACTTCATAGAATCCTCCACCTTGACCAGCCCAATCCTTAAGAATCTGTGGGATGAAATAAACTATACAACTTGTGGGCAATGATAGGAGAGGGAAAGAAATAAAAGGGATGACATTATCCAAAAAGAATTGTACTCATGCAGAGCACCCGTACTCCTAGCTACTCAGGAGGCTGAGATCTGAGGATTGAGGTGCAAAGCCAGCCCAGGGAAAAAAGTCCCCGTAAGAGGTCCCAAACTGGCCTGAGCATTCTTCTGCCAGGAAAGCGGATTCAGAGGTGCTTTCCCTTTCCCTACTGTTTGTTCTGCTCAGTTCCAAATGCTTGTACCAGCCTGAGTAAACACTGCATTCAGAGAAAGCCATGCTCGTATACTGAGGGGAATGTACACATATAAAACCAGAAGAGGCTGGGTGCCTATAGCTCACACCTATAATCCTAACTACTTAAGGAGCCTGAGGTCTGACAATTGCAGTTTAAAGCTAGCTTGGGAAATAAAACCAGAAGTGGAGGTGTGGCTCAAATGGTTGAGCACCATACCAGCCTTGAGCAAAAAAAAAAAAAAAACTTAGCTAAAGACAATGCCAAGGACCAGCACCAAAACAAAACCAGAGAACCAACCAAACAAGTGGGACACTGGTAGTTCATGCCCATAATCCTAGCTACACAGGAGGCTGAGATCTGAGGATCATGGTTCAAAGCTAACCTGGGCAGGAAAGTGCATGAGACTCTTATCTCCAATTAACCAGTTTAAAAAAAACCCAGAACTAGGGACTGAGGAGGTGGCTCAGTGGTAGAGCGCTTGCCTTGCATGCCTGAGGCTCTGGGTTCAATTCCTCAGCACCACATAAGCAAAAAGAAAAACACCGGAAGTGGCGCTGTGGCTCAAGTGGTAGAGCGCTAGCCTTGAGCTGAAGAGCTGAGGGACAGCACCCAGGCCCAGAGTTCAGGCCCCATGACCGGACCCCCCCCAAAAGCAAACAAACAAACAAAAAAAACAAACCCAGAACTAGAAATAGAGCTGTGACTCAAAGTCACACCAGGACAGTGCCCAGGCCCTGAGTTCAAGCCCCAGGACTGACAAAACCCCCAAAACAAGCCAGAAAAGGTTGTGTGCTATATCTTCTCCACTCAGGACCTAGGACCCAACTCTTCCTGCTCCCTTACCCCACAGGGCTGGGTGCCTGGCAGGAGCCCCTAGCCCAGCTGATAAAGGCCCCCCCAAATCAGCAATCTCTATCAGGCTCTAGCAGGCTCTGAGGTTCCTTGATCTGGTTCCCCTTCCAGGGAGGGCAGGGCTTTCCTAGCAGTCAGCAGCCGCCTTGGCCAGCCAAGATAAGAAGCTTCCAGCAGAGTGGGTGGGAAACTTCCAGAAGCATAGCAGACAGTGTCTGTGGCAGGGAGGCCATGTAGTGGGGGCCATTGCAGACCTGGACACAGAGATCTCTGAAGACCAGAGAAGGTGTGACTATAGTCTCTGCTTGTTGGCCTTGGCTGTGTGCTCTGTGCCCACCATATGTCCCTCTCTGGTCTTAAGTTCATATTGCAGTTCCTGATTTCAACCTACTCATTTATTTTTTATTTAGGGCTTGAACTCAGGGCCTGTCTCTGAGCCTTTTTGCTCAATGCGAATGCTTTTCTACTTTCCCCACAGCTCCACTTCTGGCTTTTCTGGTGGTTAATTGGTGATGAGCATCTCATAGACTTTCCTGTCTAGGCTGGTTTCGATCCATGATCTTCTGATTTTAGCCTCTGTTAGGTTTTTAAAAAGAGGTGACCGAGTAAGAACTGAAACTGCACCACGCACGTGGTATTCAGGTAAGGGGTTTATTCAGTAGACCTGCTGGGACCAGGCAAGGTTGGCACTCCACGCGGCTGGCAAAGGAAAAAAAGAGGGCGGTCTGGCGGCGGTTTAGGCCTTATATAGGGTAGGGGGCGGGGAAGGGTGTGTCCAGGTAAAGGGAAGTGGGATCAGGTGGGAGAAAGGTGTGGCCACATCAGGTTAGGATGTGACCTCAGCGGATGTGGATGTGACCTCTTCCAGGTGTCCCAGTTGCCTAGGTAACGCAGGTACTGGGCGAGGTCTGTTCGTAGTCCAGGAATGGACCTTACAGCCTCCTGAGTAGCTAGGTTTACAGGAGTGAACCACCAGAGCCTGGCCCAACCTAGTCCTCTTATAGGAAGGAAATCATCCCTAAGAAGCTCCCGTGGACAAACAGGCAGACAGACAGTAGGATGGGTGGATCAGATCTCCTCAGTCCCCAACCTAACTACAAGTGTCTTGGTAGAGGCTAGTTTCTGCTCCCTGACCTTGAACACCAACTGCATACATGTCTGCTGGAGCACACACAGGTCTGCAAGACCCTCCCCATCATGTTTCCCAGGCAGGGCAGGACAGGTCCACTTCAGGCCAAGTCCAGAAGCTATCTGCTATGGAGGCCTGAGTTGCTGAGCATGGCCAGCTGTGTTGCCCCTGGAGTGTGTGAATGAGAACATCACTCTTCTAGATCTCACTGGTTAAATCCCCCGTCAGCTCTACTGCTGGACCCCACCAAACACCTTTGGGCTTCTCCTAGGGGCTTTCTGCTCCTCATTATCTGTAGGTTAGGAGCACCCTGTAGCCCTGGTTTCCTTCCTCCACCCTCTCCCCATTCTGCTCTACCTATTCTTTTTTTTGGGGGGGGGGCAGAAGGTGGGTGCTGGTACTAGGGCTTGAGCTCAGGCATTATGCTCTTGCTTAGGTTTTTCCATTCAAGGTTGGCATTCTACCCCTCCCCCCCCCCTTTTTTTAACCAGATCCTGTCTCAGAATTATTGGTAGAAACGACAGAGGCCACCGGCTTACCCTGAAGATGGCGGCCAGAGAGCCACAGTAGTCCATCCATCCTCACGCTGGCAGACAAGAGGTCTTCTTGGGGCTGGGAAGTTGGCTCAGTGGTAGAGCGCTTGCCTTGCATGCCTGAGGCCCTGGGTTCGATTCCTCAGCACCACATAAGCAAAAAGAAAGAAAAGCCGGAAGTGGTGCTGTGGCTCAAGTGGTAGAGCGCTAGCCTTGAGCTGAAGAGCTGAGGGACAGTGCCCAGGCCCAGAGTTCAGGCCCCACAACCGGACCCAACACAAAAAAAAGAGGTCTTCATTGTGGGGCCTTCTCGGGGCCCTGGGCACCTTTGGAGGCTGGAGCCTGGGCACCCTTATGGGCTGCAGCCTGAGCCTGAGCTGGAGTAGTGGCTGAAGCCCGGGTCTTGGCTTGTGCCTTGGCCTTGGCCTGCAACTTGGGCCTTTGCTTTGGCCTTGGCCTGGGCCTGGGCCTTAGCCTGAGTCTGGGCCTGGGCCTGGGCCTTGGGCCTGCACCCTGGCCTCTGGGGTGGTGAGCCTGCGTCCCTTTGCAATGTAGGCCCGAAAGCGCTTGCCCAGCTTGGGGTAGGCGATATAGGCGAGCGCTGGAGCTTACGGGTGGCCTGCTCAGGGAGCTTGCTTTTGTTGCTCACTGCTTTGGGTTTTACCAGCGTCTTGATGGCCTCGGCCCGCGCGCTCAAGGCCTTGGCATTGTTCACCTGCATCTTCTTCCTTTTTTTTTGGTCCAGTCGTGGGGCCTGAACTGTCCCTCAGCTCTTCAGCTCAAGGCTAGCGCTCTACCACTTGAGCCACAGCGCCACTTCCGGCTTTTTTCTTTTTGCTTATGTGGTGCTGAGGAATCGAACCCAGGGCCTCAGGCATGCAAGGCCTGAGCCACCTTCTCAGCCCTCACCTGCATCTTCTTAAAGCCCTTCTTGTTGTGCTTCTTGGCAAAACACATGTTCCTCAGGAACTTGGGGTCCACCCCCTTCAGATATTCGTATCTTTGGGATCTGGGTTTCTGGATACCATTTCTGTGCTATTTCCGAGACTGGTTGTGCGTGGTGTGGTTCTTGGATTTAGCCATGTCTGAACCGCTACCCGGTGGAAGCCGAGGCGCCTGGAACACGAAAAGGAAGAGTGGCATTCTACCCTTTAAACCATATTTCCACTTGTGATTTTCTGCTGGTTCATTGGAAATAAACTCGAGGAATTTTCTTCTCTTGGGCTGGCTTCAAACTGTGATCCTCAGATTTCTGCCTCGGGAGTAAGCTAGGATTACAGGTGTGAGGTACTGGTACCCAGTTACATTGTTTTTTATTGTTTTGTTTTGTGTATGGGTCCTAGGTCTTGAACTCAGAGCCTGGGTACTGTCCCTGAGCTTCTTTGGTCAAGTTAGGGCTCTACCACTTGAACCACAGCTTCACTTTTGGCTTTTTTTGGGCAATTAATTAGATTCAAGAGTCTCTGGGACTTTCTTGTCCAGATAACTTTGAACCGTGTTCCTTAGGCCTTAGCTTCCTGAGTAAGGATTTTAGGTGTGAGCCACTAGTGCCCGGCTTCCATAGTTTGTTTTAGACCATGACATGCTTGTATTTCCCCGTGCCTCAGTTTCCCTATCTGTAAAAAAGGGCAGAGAGCAATGGGTGGGCTTAAGCATTCATGGCACAGTGTCAGGTGGATGGAAAGGACCCAATGTGGGGACTTTCTATTATTTCTAGGGATTTCTTTTTCTTTTTTTTTTTTTTTTTTTTTTTTTGTCGGTTGTGGGGCTTGAACTCTGGGCCTGGGCGCTGTCCCTCAGCTCTTCAGCTCAAGGCGAGCACTCTACCACTTGAGCTACAGCGCCACTTCCGGTTTTCTGGTGGTTTATTGAAGATAGGAGTCTCATGGTCTCTCCTGCCCGGGCTGGCTTTGAACCGCGATCCTCAGATCTCAGCCTCCTGAGTAGCTAGGATTACAGGCGTGAGCCACCAGCGCCCAGTTATTTCTAGGGATTTCTATATTCCACATCTCCTTCGACTTTCCTTGCAACTTTTCCCACACTTGGCTCCCTTTCCCTCATCTACACTGTTCCTCACCCTGCCCCACTCATCCTCAGGTAATAGAACCATGAGAATCATTTTGGGGCTTCTAGTCTGGGTGTGATGGCGGGAGGTATCACTGGAATCTGTTACAATGCTGGCTTTTCAGTACTGGAACCTCAGACACACACAGAGCCCTCAGCTGCTACGTTGGCCTCAAAGGAATCTGCTGTCATTTCTTATCTGTCCCCAGTGGCTCTTTGGATCCTGACTGCTCGCCTGTGAGCAAGTGTTAAGCTCTTGTTCATTTGAAGGTAGCTAGCTTTACTATTAGTGTTATCAAATAACTTCTTTCCTTCCTCCCTTCCTCTCTCTCTTTTTCTTTCTCTCTTTTCTTCTCTTTCTTTCTCTCTCTTGCTATCTTTCTTTCCTTTGATGTCAGTCCTGAAGCTTGAACTCAGGGCCTGGGCACTGTCCCTGAGCTTCTTTTGCTTAAAGCTAGTGCTCCACCACTTGAGCTACTGCTCTGCTTCTGGCTTTTTGGTGGCTAATTGGAGTTAATTGGAGATAAGAATTTTACAGGCTTTCCTGCCCAGCCTGGCTTTGAATTGTAATCCTCAACTCTCAGCCTCCTGAGTAGCTAGGACTACATGTATGATCCACAAGCAGCTGATTTCTTCTTTCTTTTTTCCTTTCCTTCTTTCTTTCCTTCCTTCCTTCTTTCCTTCCTTCCTTCTTTCTTTCCTTCCTTCCTCTCTCCCTCCTTCCTTCCCTCCTTCCCTCCCTCCATTCCTTCTTCCTTTTTCCTTCTCTTTTTTCCCCTTTCTCTCTTTTTTGTGTGCCAGTACTAGGGTTTGAACCCAGGGCCTGAACTCTGTCCCTTAGCTTTTCTGCTCAAGGCTAGAGCTCTACCATTTGAGCCACAGTTCCTTTTTTGGCATTTTGCCATTAATTGGAAATAAGAGTGTCATGGACTTAATTTCCTGGGCTGTCATTGAACAGAGATCCTCAGCTCTCAGCCTCCTGAGTAGCTATGATTGCAGCCATGCACTACCAACCCCTGGTTCAACTCCTTTATTATACAACCACAGATAACTCCACAACTAAGGGAACTTCACTAATAGAAAGCCTAAAATAGGGCTGGGAATGTGGCTTAGTGGTAGGATGCTTGCCTAGCATGCATGAAGCCCTGGGTTCAACTCCTCAGTACCACATAAACAGAAAAAGCCAGAAATGGTGCTGTTGCTCAAGTGGTAGAGTGCTAACCTTGAGCAAAAGAAGCTCAGGGACAGTGCCTGGGCCCTGAGTTCAAGCCCGAGGACTTGAAAGAAAGAAAAAAAAGAAAGGCTAACATCCATGTGTTCATGGATATTTTGTAAGCATTTTTGGTGGCTCTGGTGATTGATTTCAGGGTCTTGTACTGACTAAGCAGGCATTCTACCACTTAAGCCAATTCCGGTCTTTGGAAGCATTTTTTTTTTCCTGTTTTGGTAAAAGCACAGGATTGAAAGTAATTCAAATAGTTATGCACAAAATATTGATTAACTAGGTATTTTGTAGTTTAACCGTGTTGGGGAATATTATATAGATGCAAAAAAAAATGATCTCATGCTAGTGTTTCTGAGCATCACAGGAAGGTTAAAAAAACACATTTCCAGAGTAATATGATCAGAACTTTCAAAACACTCATATCAATGGGAGTGGTCTCTGGAGGTGCATGCACACGCACATGAACCAACTCAATACAAACAACATAGCAATGTGTGTGTGCACACATCTCATTATATCAGCATAGAAAAGTTTTGGAAACAGTCATGTCAGGTGTTTAACTTAACTCATGTCACATTCTTCTGTTACTGGGAAGTGACAACCCTGTCTCAGTGTCCTCCTTTGTAAATTAGAAATGACAAATATTGGATCTGGAGGCATGACTCAGTTAGTAGAGTGCCAGCCTATAAGCAAGGTATCAAGTCCGGGTCTCAGATCTTTAAAAAAAAGAAAGAAAAAATCTCATAGGGTTATGATGAGAATTCACCTAATTATTGCAAATCATTTGTCACATAAGACTTACTCAAATTCTTAGGAAAATGATGCAAACTTCTGGCTAGCTGCCCCCTCCCCCCCCCCCCGCCCTCAAAAAAATTAAAAATATATTTTCTGGAATAAATTTTCATTTAAACTACGGCTGATATTTAAACTTCTGCCTGTCTTTGCTACCATCTAGTGGCCATAAGTGAGAATGCACCTATTTCCAGGCATGCCTTTATTCATTTGTTCATTCTTTCACCTCCAGGCTAGTCTCTCCTTACCCCCTCCTCCCTCTCTCTCCCACCCCTCAATATTGGGGCTTGAGCTTAGGACCTGCACACTGTCCCTTAGCTTTTTCCACTCCAGGCTAACCTTCTATTACTTGAACTATAGCTCCACTTCTGGCTTAATAACTTCTGGGTAATAACTGAAGTTACACCCTACGTTTGTGTGACTAAAACATAAGAATACATGTAAATCATTCAGCACTGGTCTTCACACAAAGGACTGTTGCAAAGATGGTAACTAATGTATTTATACCTATTTGCACTTGTTTCGTGGGTGAAGAACTTGAGGCTCAGAGGAAAAGGAAATACAGACATTGGAATCCCATCTTGAATATGGGAATACCAGAGGCGGGATCTCTCAGAGGTATTGGGAAGCCTTCTTGCCACAACCACACAGCCTTGGCCCACTTTTTTTTTTTTTGCCAAAGAACATTCAGAAATGAAACATCTCTCCTGGTGGTTACTTACTAACAAATTGGATATTCACACACACACACACACACACACACACACACACACACACACACACACACACACGGGCACTGTTGGCTCATGTCTGTAATCCTAGCTACTTAGGAGGCTGAGATCTGAGTATTGAAGTTCAAAGCCAGCCTGGGTAGGAAAGTCTGTGACTCTTGTCTCCAATTAGCCATCAAAAAGCCAGAAGTGGAACTGTGGCTCAAGTAGTAGAGTGCTAGCCTTGAGCAAAAGAAGCTTAGGGACAGCACCCAGGCCCTGAGATCAAGTCCTAGGACCATCATTTCTTATTAGGTCTACAGATTACACTAATATTTGTCTAGGTATTATTTCACTTTATCAGCACAAAGTGGTGAACTGAGCCTGAAAGAAACACAAGCTAGATGAAAAACATTTGTCATGATGTGAGAGGCTCCACCCAGGAGTGGGCCATTTTCATTCACAGATTGCATGCTTCCTTGTCCTCTGTAATCAGGTTCCCCCCCTCTTTTTAATATTTATTTATTTATTTTTATTTTTATTTTTGGGTCCGGTTGTGGGGCCTGAACTCTAGGCCTGGGCGCTGTCCCTCAGCTCTTCAGCTCAAGGCTAGCACTCTACCACTTGAGCACCACTTCCGGCTTTTTTCTTTTTGCTTATATGGTGCTGAGGAATCGAACCCAGGGCCTCATGCATGTGAGGCAAGTGCTCTACCACTGAGCCAACTTCCCAGCCCCCCTTTTTTATTTTATTTATTTTTATTTATTTATTTATTTTGTTTTGGTCCAGTCGTGGGGCCTGAACTCTGGGCCTGGGCGCTGTCCCTCAGCTCTTCAGCTCAAGGCTAGCGCTCTACCACTTGAGCCACAGTACCACTTCCAGCTTTTTTCTTTTTGCTTATGTGGTGCTGAGGAATTGAACCCAGGGCCTCAGGCATGCAAGGCAAGCGCTCTACCACTGAGCCACCTTCCCAGCCCCCCTTTTTTATTTTTTACTTTTTTCTTTTTGGTAATCGTGGGGCTTGAACTTGGGGCCTGGGGCTTGACCTGAACTCTTATTTGTTCTAGTCTAGCACTCTACCAATTTGAGCCACAGTACTATTTCTGGTTTTCTGGTGGTTAATTGGAGATAAGAGTCTTATGGACTTTCTTGCTTTGTACCATGATTCTCAGATCTCAGCCACCAGTACCTGGCTCTTTTTTTTTTTGTACTGAGACTTGAACTTAGGTCTTCATCCTTTTGCTGGGATTTTTTTCTAAGATTGTCAGCTGGTACTCTACAACTTGAGCCATGCCTAGATTTCTGGCTTTTTACTGGATAACTAGAGATATGAATTGCAGACTTTCCTGCCTGGGCTGACTTTGAACCTCAATCCTCAGATCTTATCCACCAGAGTACCTATGCAGCTCATACTTATGATAAAATGGTAGCCAGGAGCCAACCATATATAAATATATATATATATATATATATATATATACACATATATATGGTTATATATATAACACACATATATATATACATGCATATGTAAAAACAACACTATGTAATGTAAAGTGATATATAATATATGTTATCATATACATAAAGATAAAATGTATCATACATATTATATAACATACATTATTCATTATATTATATATATAATTTTTGCGATAGGATAATGTTTTTTGCCTGGGTGAACCTGGATTATGATACTATTTACACTTCCTGTCATTGCTGGAATGATAGATGTATACAACCACAGTCAGGTTTTTTTTCCCCCAGGTAAGCATAAAACTTTCATCTTCCTTATCTCAGCCTTTCTAAGTAGCTTGGATTACAAGGGTGAGCCAATGCATGTGGTTTGAAATAGTTGCCTATTTAGTTGTTATTTCTTTTCCTTTCTTTTCTTTAAGTCTGAGACTGGGATGCAAATGTAGTACCAGCTGTTTTTGCTCATTGGCTAATGTTCTACCAACTGAGCTACATTTTCCTCAGTTCTCTACCTATTGGACTGATAGAAATTAAGAATGACAACCCCCAATACTGGAGACACAGGCATTCTACACTACTTTTGATGATTATGAGGAGTAGGAATGAGTCAAACCTGCCTGGGCAGCAGTTTGGAAACATGACAAATTTTAATACTTCACCTTGTTTGACCCTGGCTTCATCCCCATAGAACTAAGTTTTAAAAATGAAAGATGTTTATCATGCCATTGTTTATAGTAGAATATTAGACGCTGTTTAAATAACCATCAATAAAGGATTGGTTCAATAGGTTAGAGTATGTTTACACACAATATTAAGTACTATTAAAACCAATAATGTGCATTTATCTATTGACATTGTGTGTGCGCATGTGTGTGTACGCGCGCACCCACGTGCTGGCCTTGGTCTTGAACTTAATAGCCTGGATGCTGTAAGCCTTAACTTCTTCACCCCAGGTCTGTACTCTACCATTTGAGCCATGGCTCTACCTCCAGCTTGTTGCTGGTTAATTGGAGATAAGAGTCTCATGGACTTTTCCTACCCAGGCTGGCCTTGAACCATAGATCTCAGCCTCTCCAATATCTAGGGTTACAGGCATGAGCAACCAGATCCCAATTTTGGTTCACTTTTTAAAAAATCTTTATTGCAAGTTATGTACTTTTTTTTAGTCACTTAGATTTCTCCTCTTTTTAATTAGTATGAATGTATTCTGACATTTCCATACACACATACAATGTGCCTTAATCCCAGCAAAACTAGAACAAAGCTCCATTTTCATTTTCTTTTCTCTCCCTCCCTCCCTCTCCCTCTCTCCCTCCCTCCCTCCTTCCCTCCCTCCCTCTCTCCCTCTCTCTCTCTCTCTCTCTCTCTCTCTCTCTCTCTCTCTCTCTCTCTCTCTCTGTCAGTCCTGGGGCTTGAACTCAGGGACTGTCCCTGAGCTTCTTTTGCTCAAGGCTAGTGCTTTACCACTTGAGACACAGCACCACTTCTGGATTGTTCTGAGGAGTTGAACCCAGGGCTTCCTGCATGCTAGGCAAGCACTCTACCACTAAGCCACATTTACAGCACCTACAACTTGTTTTTGTGTGTCCCAGTTATGGGCCTGAACTTGAGGTGTTTTGTTCAAGGCTAGAATTGTATGACTTTCTCCTTCTTGTTGGTTAATTGGTGATAAGAATTTCACAGTCTTTCCTGCCCAGGCTGGCTTGGAACAAAGATCCTCAGTGTATTCAAGCCTCTGTGTAATGCCCTTGGCTTCTCTTGGTACTTTTATCTCGTAATAACTATCCCCAAATAAAATGCCAGAAGTGGTGCTGTGCCTCAAGTTATATAGGCTGCAAGTCTTTTTTTTTTTTTTTTGGTCATGGGGCTTGAACTCTGGGCCTGGGCGCTGTCTCTCAGCTCTTCAGCTCAAGGCTAGCTCTCTACCACTTGAGCCACAGTGCCACTTCCGGTTTTCTAGTGTTTTATTGGAGATAGGAGTCTCACGGTCTTTCCTGCCTGGGCTGGCTTTGAACCACGATTCTCAGATCTCAGCCTCCTGAGTAGCTAGGATTACAGGCGAGAGCCACCAGTGCCTGGCTTGGCTGCAAGTCTTGAGTAAAACAAAACAAAATAGAAATAGAAAGAGTGGGCAAGGCCCTGAGCTCAAGCACTAGGACCAGCACCATAAAAACAAAGTCAGAAGTTGAGCTGTGGCTCAAGTTGAAGAACCAGCTAATCTTGAGCAAAAAACAGAACAGAACAAAAAACCTAAACAAGATCAAAAGAGAGGGAGAGTGGCTAGAACCTGAATGTAAGCCCAAGGATCTAGGACCAACTCCCAAACACCCAAATAAATAAAGAAATCAGAGGTTGAGCTTGAACTTTTTCTCAAATTGTAGAGCCTGCTAACTTTCACCAAAAACAAACAAACAACCCCCTCCCCAAACCTCAGGGACAGTTACCAGACCCCGAGTACAAGCCCTAGGATGAGAATAACAACAACAATGAAAAAGAGAATAACTCAGGGACAGTGGCTAGGCCCTGAGTACAAGCCCTAGGACCAGTACCAACACGAAAGCAAGAAGGTAAGTATAAGGTCCGCTCCTGGATGGCCAGCAGACTCCACCCTCCTTGCAGCAAAGTCTCCACCCGGTACCTGCATTACCTAGGCAACTGAGACACCTGGAAGAGGTCACATCTGCATCCGCTGAGGTCACATTTGAATTTGATGTGGCCACACCTTTCTCTGCCCATACCCTAGATAAGGCCTAGCCCAGGCCCAGACTCTCTCTCTCTGCTCTCTCTCTGTTCTTTTCTAGCTCTTCTCTCTCTCTTTCCCAGCTCTCTCTCTTTCCCAGCTCTCCCAGCTCTCTTTCCTAGGCCTTTCCCCACCGAGTGAAAGACCAAGATGGCCTGGTGCCAGCCCGAACGATGAATAAACCTATCCCTTACCTGAATACCATGTGTGTGGTGCTGTTCTTACTCAGTTACCTCTTTTTAAAAACTTAACAGTAAGCTGTATTTCAAAGTGTGGAACCTGCAACAAACACTCAGGACACTCACCAAGCCCTGACTTCAACCCTAGGACCAGCACATACACACAAAAAAAGCTAGAAGTAGAGTTGTGGCTCAAGTTTAGGGCCTGCTAGCTTTGAAAATAAAGTCCTTAGACACAGTGGTCATACCCTGAGTTCAAGCCCTAGGGCTAGCATCAAGAAAAAAAAAAAAAAAAAAAAGGCCAGAAATTCACCTGTGGCAAAAGCTATGGACCCTGCTAGCCTTCAGGAAAAGAAAAGAAAAACAAAGAGAAAGAAAATAGGAAAAGTGGCCAGGCCCTGAATTCAAGCACTAGGACTATAAAGTTCACCCAAACGAGACTTGCCACATGGTTCAGGCAGAAAAGAGTTTGTTGTGGGGGTTGGGGGGAGAGCAAACTCCCAACCAGCATGAGATGGAAGTATGCAGCGAGAGAGAAGAGAAGAAAAAAGAGGGAAGAAACATGTGGTTGAAAGGGATTACAGGAGTGGTGGGGAGGTGTGGATGTAGAAGTGGATGTAGAAGTGATCTGGTTGTAAGATAACTCAGTCCTGGGGCTGGGAAGGTGGCTCAGTGGTAGAGCGCTTGCCTTGCATGCCTGAGACCCTGGGTTCGATTCCTCAGCACCACATAAGCAAAAAGAAGAAAGCCGGAAGTGGCGCTGTGGCTCAAGTGGTAGAGCGCTAGCCTTGAGCTGAAGAGCGCCCAGGCCCAGAGTTCAGGCCCCACTACTGGACCCCCTCCCCCCCCCCTCCAAAAAAAGATAACTCAGTCCTGAGAAAACAGAGAAACCACCTTTTGAGAGGTTGAATTGGAAGTCTTTTTTGTTGTTGGTGGTGGTGGTTGAGCCTGAACTCTGGGCCTGGGCTCTGTCCCTCAGCTCTTGAGCTCAAGGCTAGCACTCTACCACTTGAACCACAGTGCCATTTCCAGCTTTTTCTGCTTATGTGGTGCTGAAGAATCGAACCCAAGGCCTCATGCATGTAAGGCAAGCACTTTACCACTGAGCCACGTTCCCAGCCCTGAATTGGGAGTCTTTATTAAAAGGTTGGCATCTGCAGATGGACTCAACGATGTGTAGACCCAAACAGAACTTGCACAAAGCTTTTAAAGACAACAACCACATGCTTGGGGTAAAGCACTCAAGCCCAACAAAAGCAGACCTTATATGGACATAATCAGGTACACGCTCAGGTAGCAGCAGAACTTTTCCATCTAGGGAAGATAGGGGATACTTAGAGGCTACTCAGAAGTGGGCAATTCAAGCCACTTAGGGAGGTGATCAAGGCAGAATCAGAGTATTTTCTATGCAAAGATTTCCTAAGGCCATGACACCTGCATTTTTCTGAAGCTGAGTTTTCCTAGCTCACCTTGAGCTAGGCATCTGCAATTTACTGAATGGCCTCTCTTACCTCTAGGCTTTTTAGCACTTGATGGAGAGCTCCTCTATCCAACAAGAGGCACTGGGATGGCTGTAAGAAGCTACTTAGACTTAGCCTCCTCACCTCAACCTCCCTGGATTAGTCTAGGGTCCTTTGCTGACTCACAGGTAATTGACAGCCAGGTGATTAGTGGTTTCAGGCAGGTGATTTCTGGTAAGGCTATGTGCTGTCTTTCATGAAGAGGAAGTGGGGGAGGGGGCTGTTCTTCTGGGCAGAGCTAACAAAAATCAGCACCAAAAAGAAAAAAGAAAAAAAGAAAAAACCCATCCCCCTGAAAAATCCAGCCCCCCAAATCCAGAAATAAGTGTTATCATGTCCTCTACCTCATGTCCTCAGTCCCTTCCCCCAAACCAGTTTATCTGGCCTGGCCTGCCTTCAGCCTTGGCCATTCCTCTCACTTCACTTCCTGGAGCCCCATGTTAACTGTTACAATCAGAAAACCCACCCCTAATCCCCTGACTATAAAAATGCCCCTAAAACAAAGGACAGGTTCCATTTCTCCCTCTCCTGTAAGAGAATTGGCTTTGTCAGCCCCTGCTGACAATAAACTTCTTTTGCTGTATGTGACTGACTATGACATGGTTTTTTGGGCTGGTGCTTTTAAGAAGAAAACAAAACAAAACAAAAAAACCCAAAAACAAAAAAAAAAGTTCACCTGTGGCTCAAAGTGTGAAGTCTGCTAACCTTGTGTGTGTGTGTGTGTGTGGGGAACAACAAAAACCAAACCAAAAAACCAACCAAAACTTCAGGGAGAGTTGCCAGTCCCTGAGTTCAATCCCTAGGATCAGCATCCAAATAAAAACAAAAAATTAAAAGTTGAGCTTTGGGGGCTGGGAATGTGGTTTAGTGGTAGAGTGCTTGCCTTGCATGCATGAAGCCCTGGGTTTGATTCTTCAGTACCACATACACAGAAAAGGCCAGAAGTGACACTGTGGCTCAAGTGGTAGAGTGCTAGCCTTGAGCAAAAGAAGCTCAGGGATAGTGCATAGGCCCTGAGTTCAAGTCCCAGGGCTGGCATAAAACAACAACAACAACAAAGTTGAGCTTAGGCTCAAATTGTAGATCCTGGTAGCCTTCAGACAAACAACAACAACAATAACCTATAACAACAATTACCTCAAGAAGATTGGCCATGCCCTGAGTTAAATCCCTAGGCTCAGCATCAAGAAAAAAAAAATCCACATGTTGAGCTGTGGCTCAAGTTATAGAGCCTCCTGGTAGCCTTAAGCTACACCCCCCCCCCCAAACAACAACAACAAACACACACACAAAACAAAAAACAAACATCAACACCTCCCCCAACCCCAAACAACAAAACACCCAGAAAGATCTTAACCAAAAGCCAGGGGACTTGAACTTGAAAAAACAAAAATAAGCACTAAAATAAATGAAAAGGAAAGCCAGAGAATTGAAGAGCCAATTCAGCATTTTCAAAACATGGTTCATACCTGCTATCCTACCTGCTCAGGAAGCTGAAATTTGAGGATCGTGGTTCCAAGCCAGAGCCTGGGCAGGGAAAGTCCATGAGAATTCTTTTCCTGTGTGCCAGTTTTGGGCTTGAACTTGAGGTGTTTTGCTCAAGGCTAGAGTCCTACTACTTCCTGCCTCTTGGTGATTAATTAGAGATAGACTCACATGGACTTTCCTGCCCAGGCTGGCTTCCAACCTTAATCCTCAGATTTTAGGATACGGTGTAGTGCCCTTGGCTTCACATGGATCTGTTATCTCCTATTAACCATAAAAAGGCAGAAGTTAGGCTGTGACTCTAGTAGTAGAGCCTGGTAGCCTTGAATTTAAACAAAAACAAAAACAACAACTTAGGGAGAGTCATGAGGCATTGAGTTCAAGTCCTAGGAACAGTGCACAACTTGAGGAAATGATTTATTTATAAATTAATAGGCTATAAGAAAATAAAAGATGACCCATAGTTGAGGCTTAGGTGATATATACATTGTGACAAACATGGCCAAGAAGGAACCGTGGAGGGGGAATGGGAACTCAGGAGGCAGAAGCAAGGTGCAGCCTGCTTTTCTTGATTTCCATCATTTGCATGTACATTTCTTTCCTTTTATGCAGGATTCCCTGTGCACTGGGGATACTGGATCACAGGGCCTCTGTTAGCGAAATGAGTTCCCTTCCCACAGCTTAGTACACTCCTTCCTCTCTCCATAGCTTAGCATGCTCCCTTCCTAGGCAACACTAGATCCATTTAGTAAAGACAGTAAATAATCAGCCTCCACCCTTCTTTACCTTGGGATGGCACTTCTCTGGGGCAGCTACCACCAAGAGCAACAAGAGCCTCTTAGAGTGACCTTCAGTTCTGGGCAGTTGCAGGACCCCCTTATCTACTATTTGGACAGCAGCCATAAATCCTAGTCCGCCATGATGAAGCCCCTGGCCCACATGTCTACCCCTGTCCCTTCTAACCCCTCTTAAACCTCCTAGGTTATGTAGGTCACCTCAGACAATAGCTGGTGCTTCTTCTCACTTCTTCCATGTGAGAAGGAGTCTTGCTGGCTCCTTTCCTGCCAATAGACCTTTCTTTGTTCTCTGTACCTGGAAGTCTGCGTGGTTTTCTGGCAAAAGTCTAATAATCTAACAGCCTCTCTCCAGTCTCTCCCACTTCACTTGGTGGTGGACATATGAGCAGCTTCTGGTCAATATCTACTTCTACACATGATGCTAAAGCTTGAATTTGTAGCTTTGTGCTTCCTTTTTGTTGGGGGGGGGGTGTGGAGGGGCTGGTACTTGAGCTTTTTTGCTCAAGACCAGTGTTCTACTGCTAGAGCCACAGCTCCACCCCAGCTTTCTTTTTCTTTTGGGTTTAATTGGAGATAAGAGTCTCATGGGCTTTCCTGTCTAGTCTGGCTCTGAACCATAATCCTCAGACCTCAGCCATCTGAGAAGCTAGGATTACAGGCATGACCCACCAATGTCCAGCTTTGTTTGGCTTGTTTTTTCTACTGCTCTCATTTGAACACACCTCCAATTTGGCATTTTGCTGGTTGTAGGAGATGTCACCTTATTGATTTTTCTTCCCAGCTTGGATTTGAGCCACAATCTTCAGAATTCAGCATCATGAGTAGCTAGCATGACAAACCTGAGCCATTGGTAGCAACTCATCTCTCACTTTTTTTTTTTTTTGAAAGGTCAAATTTTGGTATTTATTTGAGTGCTAGTAGACCACAGATGGCCAATTACAAAGATCTGCAGCCCTCAACAGAGCTTGTACCAACCTTTTAAAGACAAAGATCACATGTTGGATGGAGACCAAACCTCAACAAAGTATTATACATAAACAACATAAGGAGCAGAGCTCCCCCAGGGCTAAACAACATGATGTATCTACATATTACCCAAGGCAGGGTTCTCCTTGCTCTACCCATTGAGTCAGGAATATGCGATTCAAATAATTCTAATCTCACCTTGGGTAGACAGTCCCCCAACCCTCATCTCCTGGTTAGGCTTCAGGATGTCTGTGCAACCTAAAGCCTAGCACCTGACCAGGCAAAGGGATGGCTTGGACTCAGTTTCTACATTCCCCATTGCTCTTTAGGTTCAGGAAATCAAATCATTAATTTTCTCATTTCATCCCCCACTATTCTTATGCACATAAAATCAAATTGTTGATTTTTTTTTCAGTGAGAAATGCATTGTGCTCATTTAACCAAGTTACTTTAACTAAAGTTTATAAGGAAGGCCCCTTTTGGCCTACATCTGTCTTATTAGCATAGCAACATAACTAATCTCTCCCAGGTCCTAGTGGGTAAGATTTACAAATCTATGTCCCATAAGAAATGTCCCAGGGCTGGGAAGCTGGCTCAGTGGTAGAGTGCTTGCCTTGCATGCCTGAAGCCCTGGGTTCAATTCCTCAGCACCACATAAGCAGAAAAAGTCGGAAGTGGTGCTATGGCTCGAGTGGTAGAGAGCTAGCCTTCAGCTGAAGAGCTGAGGGACAGTGCCCAGGCCCAGAGTTCAGGCCCCATGACTGGCAAAAAAAAAAAGTCCCATAATCAAAATCTGAGTTTTTGCAAGATGCAGAGCAGCCTTCCACCAGGATACAGTCATGAGTGATGGAGTTAGGCAGGAATCCCATCTACTTTTACCATGGTGGAAGTGGTCAGGATGATGTTGTAGTCTCCTCCAGATGATTGTCAGGCTGTCCTTGATTTTTACCCGAAGGGGATGGACAGCAGCAGCAGCATGGTCTCCCAGTGTCTCCAAAGGAATATCACATCTGCTTGGTTGCCTACAAATTCCTACACAGAGTGGTCACCTACCTAACAATTGCACAGACCATTTTGGGCTACAGTGTAGCCTGTTTAGCACTTTGGCTTGCACAAGCATTTTTCTGGCTGGCTGTGGAACTTGATCTCTTGTGACCTTAATAATGCCTAAATTATCTGTGAAGGCTTTTAGACAGATTTTAATAAGTACATAGACTCAGGTCTGCAAATATTTTTCCTGAATGTTATGTGACTGGTGTCAACTCAAAATTCACTGTCAGTTAGGGCTCTGAGCAGATACTAGAGTTGGGATTTTTAACTATCCCTTCATTTGGCAACCTTAAGTTTTACTACCCACTATCACAGATGACTATCAAGTTCCTACCCAGCTATCAAGGAGACATACATGGGTATTGGAAAGGCATTTTTACAAACTGTTCCTATGACCTCCTGGCTCTGATCAATTTTTGAAGGGCCAAGCACAAGTGATTCCAGGATCTGACACCATCTCTGGCATCTGAGAAATGGCTTGTAACTGCCTCTAGATGCTCCATCATTTTCAGGGTCCTAGGAGTGTCTTTTCCAAACTGGGATAAATGCATCTTTGGCATTTCCCTTGGCTGATCACTGGACTTGAACTCAGGACCTGAATGTTTGCCCCTCAGCTCTCCAGCTCAGGGATAGCACTCTGCCCCTTTGAGCCCCAAAGCAACTCAGCTTCCCAGGACTCTGCTGTGAATAAAAGTCTCACAAGGATTTTTCTCTGGGCTGACTTCGAACCTCAGCTTTCAGATAAATGAGTCTTACAAAGGCCACTTTACTCCAATTAAAAGCAACAAAGATAGTCATTAGTACTAGAGATTGGGAGGAAGATGGCAGAAGAGCAGCTGGGGTCTAACTGAGCTCTTGTGAAGAAACCAGTTTTAGTGTTCCAGTGAAAACCCAAGGCTAGAGAGTCACACCAAGTGAACCATCACAGTACAGAGAGTTTGGCCAGGCAGCCTGTTTAAGGAGATAGATTTGAGCACACACAGGTGACTATAGTAGCAGCAGTGGTGGTAGCTGTGGCTGCCATCATAGCAGCAGACAGGGCCTGAGAGAAAGGCACCAGAGACAGAGTGTGAGTGGCTTCTACTCACCACCATGGCAAACTGACTACGAGCAGAAATCTTCATCCTGTTGACCACAGATGGATGCAGATCACAGATGGTCTGAAGGGAAAGGTGTGAGTACTCCACAAGATATTCTCACTCCTTCTCACAGAACAGCGTTTGGAAGGTAGCTGTTCCCCCACCACCTGAGAGGAACACCATCTTTGATACTGGCAAAGACCAAGCCAGAGCACCTAGCAGATAACTCAGGCTTTAGAAGCAGGGCCATTTTTCAACAGGGCAAAGGAATCGGACCAGTGGGACTCAGCTCCACCCAGGGGAAAGTTGCCCTTCCCAGGAGGGGGAAGTCCCGCCCAGGATGGAGCAACTTCTTCACTGGGTAAACTCAGCCAGAGGCAGCCCCACCCCTCTACAGGGGTGGAGGGGGGTTGTGGGGTGGGGAGTGGTGTAACTTTCCTGGATGCAGGAGGTTAAAAAAAATTCAAAATTGGACACGGTATAAAACTTGAGAGTGGCTCCAGGATGGACCACAAGACTGTCTCCTGAGGGAAAAGCCACTGATTCAAGACAGGCCACAACCCCACCACACTCAAGCTCTCTTGCAGTGGCTCCAAACTAGAGAAAACAGCCATCTCCCTCCTACGTGTCACACAAAGCAGATTGCCCTCCCACTGAACTAGTCTGAAAGGAGGGTCATGAAGACCCCTTGCCTACAAGGCAGAACTTCTTTCTACCTGCTCAAACAAACTGATTTGAGAAACCAACTAAGGGGCTGGGAAGTTGGCTCAGTGGTAGAACGCTTGCCTTGCATGCCTGAGGCCCTGGGTTCAATTCCTCAGCACCACATAAGCAAAAAGAAAAAAGCTGGAAGTGGCGCTGTGGCTCAAGTGGTAGAGCACTAGCCTTGAGCTGAAGAGCTGAGGGACAACGCTCAGGCCCAGAGTTCAGGCCCCACAACCGGACCCCCCAAAAAAGAGAAACCAACTAAGCCACAGGAAAACCAAGCACCACAAGCAAATCAGAGGCTCCATCAAGAGATATGGACACAGGGGAGACACAAGATCCTCCAAATAAATCGAAGAATTCTTTTTTCTAATGAAAAAATTTTATTTTTTTCTACTTTCTCATTATTTTTACTTTATGTTTTTCCCCTTTCCCTTTTGGTCTCCCCCCCTCTTCTTAATTGCTGTTCTGTTCATCCCCAGATACATAGCCAACTTTGATTATTAGGCCTCATCCTTCATTGTGCATACTTAATTCAAACATTGATTACTCAATTAGCAATTTCTCAACCTTAGTACCTTTAACTGTAGTATTATTTCTTTATACTTATATAATTTTGTATTTTTATTTTTTTCTTTTTGTTTCTTCTCATTTTCTCTCTCTTTTTCCTATCTCTGAATTTAGGTTATCTTCCCTCTCTTCCTTTCCCTCCTTACATTCCTCTAATCTTACTTTCTCCTCATAATTCTCCCTATACCTCTTAATTTCTGGTCCTCTGTTTCGTCTTTGATTTTCTTACTCCATTGATCTCTAGTTGTTGAGCTAGACTGTATCTGTACTCATTTTGACTGTGTCAAAGTGGATCATTGAGTTATCCCTTTGGTCTAGATTAATTCAAACTTCATGACAGATTAGTTCACTGGTTACATCTGTATATAACCCTCATTCCTGAGTCACAATACCCCCACCACAATCAAAGAAACACAGAGATAGATAGGGGAATACCTGAATATCATTTTTAACCTCTAAAATTGGTGCAAATTGATGGCCTGGGGTTGGATTTTGTCTTAAAACTGTGCTCTAAGGTGGTATTGGACCTACTTACATATCCAAAAAAAGGAGAGATAGAGTGAAAAAAATCTATCTTTGATAGTGAAACTCCAAAGTCTTGCAACTACAGGGTACTGGGTTGGTGCATGTCTTAAAATTGTGTTCTGGTGTGGAATCAGGGGTACTTCCAATCCCAAAAAAAGAGAGATACAGTGAAAGCACCTATCTTTGATTGTGAACCTCCAAAGATTGCACAACTACAGGGCTCTGGATTGGTATTTGTCTTAAAATTGTGATCTGGTGTGGAAGTGAGTATACTTTCATTTCCAAAAAGGAGCAATAGAGTGAATTCACCTATTTTTTATTGTGAACTTCCAAAGTCTGTGCAACTACAGGGCTCTGGGCTGTTGCTTGTCCTAAACTTCTGTTCTGGTGTGGAATTGGAGGTACTTTAATTTCCAAAAAAGGAGAGACAGAGTAAAAATATCTATCTTTGATTGAGAACCTACAAAGTCTTTGCAACTACGGGGTTCTGGATTGGTGCCTGCTTTAAAATTGTGTTCTGGTGTGGAACTGCATATACTCTCATTCTCCCCTCCTCCCCCCAAAAAGGATAGATAGAGTGAAAATACCCCCTGTTGATTGTAAACCTCCAAAATTGGTGCAACTACAGGGCTCTGGGTTGGTGCTTGACTTCAAATAGCATACTAGTGTGGAAGCCATAGAAACACAAGAAAAATGGCAAGTCAAGGAAGCTCAAATAAACAGGAAACAGAGCAGTTAATGAATATCCAGAGGATAGTTCTTAAAGTTCTCTACAAACACTACTGGTAAACATGCTGAATGAAAAGATTGAAAGCCTGCAAAGTGCTCTCTGTGAGCATGATAGGTCTCTGCATTAGTGTGATGAGGCTAACCAAAGATTAATAGAGGAATTCATGGACTCCACAAACAGAAAGCTGAATGAATTCCAACAGAAGGAAAGGGAATCTAATGAAACTATAGCCACTTAACTAAGGGATTTGAGAGTGAACACTGAAAACCAAATCAAGGAGATAAAAAAGTCCATACAATATTTAAAACAAAGCTTCAACAAAGAAATTGAAGCCATCAAAACTGATCAATTAGAAGGAAGGGAAATAAAAAACAAAATAGAAATCCTGGACAGTAGGCTAGATGCAGAATATTGAATCTCTGGAATTGAAGATAGCCTAGACATTATAGAGAAAGAACATACAAGCATTCAAAACAAATCCAAGAAATATGATAGATCCATTCAACATATATAAGGCGCCATCAGAAGACATAATTTAAGGCTAATGGGTGTACAGGAGGGCCTAGAGACAGAAGCTAAAGGACTAGGAAATTTATTTCACAGAATCCTAGCAGAGAACTTCCCAAACATACAAAAAGATTGGCCCATTCAGATACAAGGAGCCTTTTGAACCCCAAACAGACCAGCCCAGAACAGGACATCCCACCGTCGAATTGTAATCCACACAGGATCAATAGAGACCAAGGTCCTTAAAGACCAAGATCCTTAAAGCTGTCAGGGAGAAAAGATCAATCACCTATAAAGAAAGACCAATCAGAATAACTATAGATTTCTCAGCAGAGACCATAAAAGCAATGATATTTAGAATTTTTATATCCTCCTGTGGGAGAAATCACTTTCTTAGTATGTAAGCTGGAATGATGTATGCCATGCCCTAAATACAAACAACTATCAACCAAGAATAGTGTACCTAAACTCTCCTTCATAACTGAGGAACAAATAAAAGCCTTCCGCAGCAAAGAAAAAATGAAACATTATATCTCCACCAAACCAGCATTACAAAAGATACTTAAAGATATCCTACGCACAGAAAACCAATAAGAACATGATAAAGGCAGAGAAACAGCCCCCAGAGAACCAGATAATCATAGTAAGAACTCAGTAGGCACAGTACCTAAGAAGGTGAATAACACGGCAGGAGCTACCAAACACCTCTCACTCCTAACCCTCAATACTAAAGGACTTAACTTTCCAATTAAGCTACATAGACTAGTTGGATCGAAAAGTAAGATCTTTCTATCTGCTGCCTTCAGGAGACACACCTTGCCCACAAAAATAAACATATTATGAAAGTAAATGGTCCCCCCAAACAGGAGGGAGTTGCAATCCTAAAATCAGATAAAATAGATTTCAAATTAAAATGAACAAGACGAGATAAAGAAGGACATTGCATACTAAGAAAGTGATCTCTCCCACAGGAGGATATAAAAATTCTAACTATCAGCTGAGTGCCCACGACTCACACCTGTAATCCTAGTTATTCAGGAGGCTGAGATTTGAGGATCATGGTTCAAAGCCAGCTTGGGCAGAAAAGTCCATGAGACTCTCATCTCCAATAAACCACTAGAAAACTGGAAGTGGCACTGTGCCTCAAGGAGTAGAGCACTCATCTTGAGCTGAAGAGTGCAGGGACAGCACCCAAGCCCAGAGTTCAAGCCTCACAACCAACAAAATTTATTTATTTATTTATTTATTTATTGGTCTGGTCGTGGTCCCTGAACTCTGGGCCTGGGCGCTGTCCCTCAGCTCTTCAGCTCAAGGCTAGCGCTCTACCACTTGAGCCACAGCACCACTTCCGGCTTTTTTCTTTTTGCTTATGTGGTGCTGAGGAATCAAACCCAGGGCCTCAGGCATGCAAGGCAAGTGCTCTACCACTGAGCTACCTTCCCAGCCCACCAACAAAATTTATTAAAAAATTCTAAATATATACTCACCAAATACCTGACCATCTAAATGTATCCAAGAAACACTATTTTTCCTGAAATCACACAGAGATCCAAAGACATTAATTGTCAGTGACTTTAACACACCACTCTCCTTACTGGATAGATCAACCCAGCAAAAACTCAAGAGAGATACTTCAGATTTACAGAACTTCATAGACTTAAAAGACATCTACAGGTGTATGATTGGATGGGGGGGAGGGGGGAGGCTGGGAAGGGAGGTGAAGGGTAAACAAAGGAAGAGGCTGCAATGCTTGGTAAGAAATGTATGCATTATCCTGCCCATGTAATTGTAACCCCTCTGTACAGTATGTTCTCAAATAAAATAAAATAAAATATAAAAAAAAGAAAAAAAAAAGAAAAAAAAAGACATCTACAGGATATTTCACTCAGCAGTATCAAAATACACGTTCCTCTCAGCAGCACATGGAACATTCTCTAAAATAGACCCCATTTTTTTTTTTTTGGTCGGTTGTGTGGCTTGAACTCTGGGCCTTGGCGCTGTCCCTCAGCTCTTCAGCTCAAGGCTAGCTCTCTACCACTTGAACACAGCACCACTTCCGGCTTTTTCCGCTTACATGGTGCTGAGGAATCGAACCCAGGGCCTTGTGCATGCAAGGCAAGCACTCTACCACTGAACCATCTTCCCAGCCCCTAAACTAGACCCCATTTTACATCACAAAACAAATCCATACAAATTCAGAAACACTGAAATTATTCCCTGAAGTCTTTCAGACCACGTGGAATACAATTAGAGCTCAACACCAAAAGCCACCAAAGAAAATCCTGTAATGCATGGAGACTTAACAACACATTGTTGAACCACCAGTGGGTCATGGAAGACATTAGACAGGAAATTCAAATGTGCATGATATTTAACAAAAATGAACATATAAATTACCAGCTCCTCTGAGACATGGCAAAGGCAGTACTCAGAGGAACACTTGTAGCTCTGAGTTCCTACATCAACAAATTGGAGAGATCTGAAACCAACAATTCAACAAGGTACCTGAAGCAACTTGGAAAAAGAGCAACAAGCCAAATCCCAATGCAGTAGACAGAAACAAATAATTAAAATTAAATCAGAATTAAATGAATTAGATTCCAGGAAACCTTAGAAAGAATCAACAAAACAAAGTTGGTTCTTTGAAAAAATTAACAAAATTGAAAGACGCTTAGCAAATCTTACCAAAAAAAGAAGAGAAGGTGCCCAAATAAACAAAATCAGAGATGGAAACACCACCACAGAAACAACCAAGATTCAGACCTTTATAAGGGAACACTTCTCAAACCTTTATGCTAACAAATTTGAGAAGTTGGAAGAAATGAAAGAATTTCTAGCAATATTGACATGCCCAAACTAAATGAAGAAGATTTAAACCAACGGAACAGACCTATATCAAGCATTGAAGTAGAAACAGCAAAAAGAGACCTCCCATCCAAGAAAAGCCCAGTACAGGATGGATTCACATCTGAATTCTACAAGGCCTTGAAAGCAGAGCTCACACCAATACTCCCTCAACTCTTCAATGAAATTGAAAGTGAAAGTTCCCTAACAAACTCTGTGAAGCCATCCTAATCCTCATCCCAAAACAAGAAAGGGACTCATCAAAGAAAGAGAACTATATAGACCCATTTCTTTGATGAACATGGATGCAAAACTTCTTAACAAAATTCTGGCCGATTGACTTCAGCAATTCATAAAAAAGTCACATACTATGATGAAACAAGATTCATTTCAGGGATGCAAAGCTGGTTCAATATATCCAAGTCAATTAATATAATTCATCACATCAACAAGAGCAAGGATAAGAACCAATGATCATCTCAATAGATGCAGAAAAAGCATTTGACAAGATCCAACCCCTCTTTATAATGAAAGCTATGGAGAAACTAGGAATCCATGGAACATTCGTCAATATAATAAAAGGTGTGTATGACAAAGCTATAGCCAGCATTATACTTAATGGTGAAAAGCTAAAGCCATTTCCTCTAAATTCAGAAATGAGACAAGGATGTCCACTCTCTCCATTCCTCTTCAATGTAGTATTAGAATACCTAGCTAGAGCAATAAGACAAGATGCAAACACAAAAAGGATCCAAAAAGGATGAAGTAAAACTCTGCCTCTTTGCAGATAACACGATCTTATATTTAAAGAAACCTATGGACTCCACTCTCACATTACTCGAGCTGTTTTGAAACTTTGGCAAAGTAGCAGGGTATAAAATTAGCCCTCAAAAATCTATGGCTTTTCTGTATGCCAATAATGAGAAGAGTGAGGCTGAAATCAAGAAAGCAACTCTTTTTGTAATAGCCCAGAAAAAATAAAATACATAGGAATTAACTAAAAAAGTGAAGGACCTCTACGATGACATCTTTAAAAACCTGAAAAGGGAAATTAAAGCAGAACTAAGGAAGTAGAAAATCCTCCTATGCTCCTGGATTGGGAGGATTAACATCATGAAAATGGCAATACTGCCAAAGGCTATCTACAAATTCAATTTGATATCTATCAATATCCCAACATCATTCTTCAAGGAAATAGAAGCAATCCAAAAATTCATATGGAACAATAAAAGACCCCGAATAGCAGAAACAATCCTTAGCAGAAAGAACAGTGCTGGAGGAATATCAATGCCAAACTTCAAAATCTACAAAGCCATAGTAATCAAAACAGCTTTGTACTGGCACAAGAACAGACCTGAGGATCAATGGAATAGAACTGAAGACCCAGAAATGAACCCACAGAACTACAGCCACCTAATCTTTCATAAGGGCGCTAAAAAAAAATAGGATGGAAGAAAGACAGCCTCTTCAGTAAATGGTGCGCTGGCAAAATTGTTTAAACACCTATAGAAAACTAAAACTAAAGTTAGATCTTTTTTTTTTTTTTTTTTTTTTTTGCCTGATGTGGGGCCTGAACTCTGGGCCTGGGTGCTGCCCCTCAACCATTCAGCTCAAGGCTAGTGCTCTACTACTTGAGCCACAGTGTCACTTCTGGCTTTTTCTGCTTATGTGGTGCTGAGGAATCGAACCCAGGGCCTCATGCATGTAAGGCAAACACTGTACCACTAAGCCAAAGCAACAGCAACATACACAGACAATATATTGGAAATGATCTGTACAACTTGGGTAGGAGGATTGAGGGAGAGGGAAAGTAGGAGAAAACTGAGGGTAGGAGTTTGACAAGAAATGTACTTATTACTTTGTGTAACTGTAACCTCTCTGTACAATAAAAAAAAATTAAAAAGCAAGCAAAATGAGATTGGGTAAGGACCAGAGACCACGCTACAAAGAAAAGTTGGAAGAACACCAGGAGCCTTAGCCTTAGCACTGCCAATTTGGAGCCATACACTGGAACTTGGCATCAGTGCCCCTCCCTGCGGAATGGCAGTCTTGGCTAGTAAGCACCAGTGGGAGTATAGGTCATGGAAAGTGTGTGCACCTGTCCAAGGGCCCCAGAGCCAACCTCTCCAGTGGCCCAGCATTTCCCTTTGAGTCACTGGTACTTAGGAGGGCACAATGTAGGTACAGAGGTGTTTGGGATGGCATCTATTGTCTATCCAAGTTTGCAGCACCCATCTGATGCCTGCACATAGGGCATTGCCAATCTTTTGATGCAGCTGGGCAGGAGGTTCAGCTGGATAGAGAGGTTCTGGGTGGCTTGCCCAAGGTTCGAGCTTCAGAAAGGTGTCAGATCCAGCATGCCAGTCGAGAAAGGACTGGGTTTGGTGGCTTTGGCAGGCTCAGGGAAAAGGAGGGAAAGGAAGGGGAGGGGAGAGGAGGTGACTCACACTCTAGCCATTTTCAGCTCAGCTCTGCTGGAACTAATTTGAAACTGTTAACCCCAGGGGATTCTCAGGTCTCTGGTAGTGTCACCCAGCTCTCTTCTTTGTAGCTTCTCAAACATCAGGCCACAGCTCTTAAGCTCCACTGCTGACATGGAGTGGAGTTTTAGTTCTTAGCCCCACTTATCCAAGTGATTTGGGGTTTTCAGATTCTGGTGGCCAATCACTTCCATTTTGTATAGGGCTCAGCATCTCAGGTTTTTAACTCCTTGTGCATTGTGGATCCTTTCTCCTTGCCCCAACCCAACAAAACTTAGTTTACCATCATCCATCCTTGAGTTCAAGGGCTGACACCTGGGAGACCTCGGACTTCTGTGGCTTGTGGTGGCAGGAAAAATAATGATCTCCTGGCACCACTGGACCGGTGTGGTGGTTCATTGGCCACCATACATCTGACCACCAACTGCTTCCAACCACCCAAGCAACCCAATTTCCACAAATTACATTGTTTTTCATGAAAAACCAAGAATCTCCCATCCATTATGTGTGGATCTAGTTGTTCCAGCCTCCAGGGCACATTCCATCCTTGCAGCACAAGACCTGCATAGGAAAAAAAAAAAAAACCCCACAACGTATTTGCTTGCCCTGTACATACCTTGAGGTGAGCAAAAAGAAAATGAAAATTAATTTTTAACCATGAAGGAAATTGTGTACATCCAGGCTGGCCAGTGTGATAACCAGATTGGTGCCAAGTTCTGCAAGGTTATCAGTGATTAACACAGCATTGACCCCACCAGTACCTACCACAGAGAAAGACACCTGCAGTTGGACCACATCTCGGTGTACTACAATGAAGTCACTGGTGGCATATATGTCCCTCGTGCTATCTTGGTGGATCTAGAACCTGGGACCATGGATTCTGTTCTCTCAGGTCCTTTGGCCAGATCTTCAGACCAGACATCTTTGTTTTTGGTCAGTTTGGTGCAGACAACTGCACCAAGGCCATTATATAGAGGAGGCTTAGCTGGTCGACTCAGTCTTTGAAGTGGTGGGAAAGGAGGCAGAGAGCTGTGACTTTCTGCAAGATTTCCAGCTGACCCACTCCCAGGGAGGGGGCACAGACTCTGGAATAGGCATCCTGCTCATCATCAAGATCCATGAAGAGTATCCTGACCACAGCATGAACACCTTCAGTGTAGTACTCTCACCCCGAATATCTGACACTGTGGTTGAGCATGACACCACCACCCTCTCTGTCCATCAGTTGGTAGAGAACACTGATGAGAACTATTGCATTGACAATGAGACCCTTTCTAAGCATCTGCTTCTGACCACACCAACCTATGGGGACCTTAACCACCTCATCTCTGCCACATGAGTGCTGTCACTACCTGCCTTTGCTTCCCTGGCCAGTTCAGTGCTGACCTCTGCAAGCTGGTAGTCAACATGGTGCCCTTCCCATATCTCTACTTCTTCAGGTCTGGCTTTGCCCCTCTCACCAGCCATGGAAGTCAGCAATATTGGGCCCTCACAGTGCCTGAATTCACCCAGCAAGTCTTTGATGTTAAGGACCTGATGGCTTCCTGGTACCTCTGCCAGGGCCAGTACCTCACTGTGGCTGCTATCTTCCATGACTATATGTCCATGAAGAAGGAGATGAGCAGATGCTGAATGTGCAGCTACTTGGTGGAATGATTCCCAACAATGTTAAGACAGCTCTGTGGCATCCCACCTCATGGCCTGAAGATGGAAATCACCTTCATTGGCAACAGCCAGCCAGGAGCTCTTCAAGTGTATCTCTGAGCAGTTTATTGCTATGTTCTACAGTAAGGCTTTCCGTTACTGGTATACAGGGTGTGGATTAGATGGAGTTCACTGAGGGAGAGAGCAACGTGAATGGCCTCGTCTCTGAGTATCAACAGTACCAGGATGCCACCACAAAAGAGGAAGAGGATTTTGGAAAGGAGGCTGAAGAGGAGGCCTAAAGAAGAAACCCCCTATCACCTCAAGTTTTTCAATTCCCTCAGCCTTCTTCATCAGCTGCCTCTTTTCCTCTCTTTCAGAATTTGTTTCTGCTGCCTCTTTCTTGTTATTTTTGGGGGTGGTGGTGGTAGTGGTTAGAACAGTGCCTAGAACATATAGAAGGCACTCATAAATATTTGTTTGTTGAATGTCTCCTCTCTCTTTCCACTCTGGGAAAAAAAAACTATTTCTGCAATTCTGGATTACCTTTTAATTTCCTCCCAATACCCATTTATCAAGGTCTGTCCAGTTGATATTTCTGTTTCTCAAAATCGCAAGAAGCTGGGTCTTGTCCAGGTCTATTTAGAACCAATGAGGTGCTGAAATCATGTAAGTAGACAGGGGGAAGGGGTAGAAAGTTGGCTCCTTCATTACAAGGAGGGTGGGGTAGAATTTTCCATTCTAGGATAGTTTAAGAGGGAAATCAAACCATTTGAGAGGCATTGCCAGCTTTAGAAGTGTAACAAACAGTATTTATTATCTCTATTTGCAGTCTCAGTTGACTTGAACTCTCATCTTCTTTGGAGATAGGGCTGCTCTCCAGCTTTGTCTCATGGAATGTATTCCCTTCCTCAGATCAAAGAAAAGGAGGAGCCGGGTGCTGGTGGCTCACGCCTGTAATCCTAGCTACTCAGGAGGCTGAGATCCGAGGATCACGGTTCAAAGCCAGCCTGGGCAGGAAAGTCCATGAGACTCTTATCTCCAATAAACCACTAGAAAACTGGAAGTAGTGCTGTGGCTCAAGTGGTAGAGCTCTCGCCTTAAGCTGAAGAGCACAAGGACAGCGCCCAAGCCCAGAGTTCCAGCCCCACAACCAACCAAAAAAAAAAAAAAAAAACCCAAAGAAAAGGAGGAGCCAGTCCTGAAACAGAGAGGAAAGCCTTCTTTATATTGTTTTTCTTTGTATTTAGTTTCTATTTATTTTATATTATTTTTAATTTTTTTGTTATTATAAAGGTGATGTACAGAGAGGTTACAGTTACATGTCAGGTAAATTGTTTTTGTTTATTGACACAGGGTCTCACTAAAAGACCTATACTGTTATCTTTTTGTATCAACCTCTTTAGTGTATTGTCATGCCTGGCTGGGGAAATGCATTTTGTGGTTAACTATATGTTTAATATTTTTAGCTCTTTATGTTTCATCTGAAGAATTTTATTATTTCTGACAGCCCAGGAAATCTCTTTGGGCTTTTGTTTTTCTGAAAATGTCCTGATTTTGTCTCTACATTTTTTTTTTAATTTTTTGCCAGTCCTGGGGCTTGAACTCAGGATCTGGGCACTGCCCTTGAACCTCTTTGTGCTCAAGGTTAGCGCTCTAACACTTGAGCCACAGTGCTACTTCTGGGCTTTTTGAGTAGTTTATGGAAGATAAGAATTTCATGGGGACTTTTCTGCCTGGGCTGGTTTTGAACCATGATCCTCAGACCTCAACCTTCTGAGTAGCTAGGATCACAGGTGTGAGCCACCAGCACCTGGCTTGCCTCTATTTTTAGAGGATATTTCTCACTGGGCACTGATGACCCATGCCTGCAATCCTAGCTACTCAGGAGGCTGAGATCTGAGGAACACAGTTCAAAGCCAGCCCAGGCAGGAAACTCCATGAGACTCTTATCTCCAATTAATCACCAGAAAACCAGAAACGGAGCTGTGGCTCAAAGTGGTGAACTAGCCTTGAATGAAAGAGCTCAAGGACAGTGCCCAGGCCCTGAGTTCAAACCCCATGATTGACCCACCCCTCCCCCCCAAAAAAGGATATTTCTCTGCATATACCAGTCTAGGTTGACAGATTTTTCTTTTCTGTCAACACTTTCAAGATGATATTACATTTTCTCTTCTTCTTAGATTAGGTCTAATAAAAAGTAGATGGGATAGGGCTAGTGGGTTGTGCCTGTATTCCTAGCTACTCTGGAGGCTGAGATTTTAGGATTATGGTTCGAAGCCACCCACCCCTAGGCAGGAAAGTTTGTGAGATTCTTATCTTCAATAAACTACAAAAAGAAAAAGCTGGAAATAGAGTTGTGGCTCAAGTGGCAGAGTACTAGCTTTGAGCAAAGAAGCTCAGAGATAGCACCTAGGCCCTGAATTCAAGCCCCAGAATCAGCACAGGGGCACATGTGCTTGCACACATGCACACACGCACACACACACACACACACACACACACACACACACACACAAAGTGGATGGGTTTTCACTTTCCCAATGTGCAATACATCTTTTGGTTCTAATTTTTTGTTGTTAATTTGGCTGGTATACATGGGGTGCTTGAATTCAGTGCCCCATCCATCTTCATGGGCTTTTTTTTTTTTTGTCAGCCGTGGGGCTTGAACTCTGGGCCTGGGTGCTGTCCTTCAGCTCTTCAGCTCAAGGTAAACACTCTACCACTTGAGCCACAGTGCTACTTCCAGTTTTCTGGTGGTTAATTGGAGATGAGTCTCATGGACTTTCTTGCCCGGGCTGGCTTTGAATCTTAATCCTCAGATCTTAGCCTCCTGAGTAGCTAGAATTACAGGTATGAACCACCAGGCTTTCTTGATCTCAGCTGGTATTCTACCACTTGAGTCATGACTCCAGCTGGATAATTGGAAATGGAGTCTCATAGACTCTCCTGCCCCAGCTGGCTTTTAACTGAGATTGTCAGTTCTCAGGCTACTGAGTAGCTGGGATTACAGGTGTAAGCAAATGGCAACTTTAAGATGTTCTTTATCATTGGATTTAAGCAAATGGATAATGATATGCTTATGCATTCGTTATGATTATTCTGCTTTCACTTTATTGGGATATTGAATCTGTACATGATTTTCCATTGCATTCGGAAAAAAGAATTGACCATTGTTCATTTTTTTTTTACCCAAATAAGATTTTTTTTTTTGGTAGGTTGTGGGGCCTATACTCTGGGCCTGGGCACTGTCCCTCAGCTCTTCAGCTCAAGGCTAGTGCTCTACCGCTTGAGCCATAGTGCCACTTCTGGCTTTTTCTGCTTTATGGTACTGAGGAATCAAACCCAGGGCCTCATGCATGCAAGGCAAGCACTCTACCACTGAGCCACTTCCCAGCCCCTTAACTTAATAAGTTTTAGGGCAGGTTGTAAGTACTATTGGGGCTAGCTTTCCACTTGGTTCTTTGTTAAAATTTACCTCACTTTTCTGGTTCATTGGTTTGAATGAACTCCATGACCAATGTGTTCAGCTTCCGCAAAAACCTGATGGTTTTCATTAGGATTGCTTAGAACTTATGAATGGATTTAGGGAGAATTATCATTTTGGGACATGGTGGTTCTTTCTATCCAAGAACATGGTATCTGATGACAATTTTTGATGTCCTCATCAGCTTAAGACATTGGTGAAATGCTGTTGGTGTGATCACGTGTTTGAGGACCACTCTTTATTCAACCACAGCTGGGGGTTGAACTCAAAGCCTCATTCTTGCTAGTCAGGTGTTCCTCCCTTGAGCCATATCTCCAGCCCCTTAATGTATTAGTTATTGTCAAGATAGGGTTTCACTTTATGCCCAGCCAGACTGGACTGTAATCCTCCTACTTATATTTCCATGAACCACTGAGAGCAGGTGCATACCATTGTGCCCAGCCTTGGTTATGATGGAATCTCCTTTTTGCCTACTGACTTCCATTTCAACCTCCTGGGTAGCTCAGATTATAGGCTTGAGCAACTGGCTCTTCTTTGCTTTTTGTGGATATAAGCTCTTGATTGATACGTATCTTTTTTTTTGGGGGGGGGTCCAGTCGTGGGGCCTGAACTCTGGGCCTGGGCGCTGTCCCTTAGCTCTTCAGCTCAAGGCTAGAGCTCTACCACTTGAGCCACAGCACCACTTCCGGCTTTTTTCTATTTGCTTATGTGGTACTGAGGAATCGAACCCAGGGCCTCAGGCATGCAAGGCAAGCGCTCTACCACTGAGCCACCTTCCCAGCCCCTGATACGTATCTTGGGGTTCACTGAACCCTTTTTGTCATAGATTCTAGCCTTGGTATGTAAGAGACTTTCAGTAAATGTCGGTGGAATGAATAATTTCCACCTCAAAATCATGTTCACGGGGACCAGCAGATGGCTGAGACAGGGTTTCTGAATGTGTTCTGCCTGGCTGCCCAGCCTAGGCCAGCATCTGCCAGCCTCCAAGCGCTTGCCCACATGTTCTTGCTCACCTATTAGCTGGATACTAGCTGTAGCCCTGGTCTCAAGCCCTTAACTCACTTGGCTGTTATCAATTGGAACATTAATAATTACCCCCATTTAACCCAGACCCTCAGGAAGGATGCCTTAGGCCTTAGAGGAGAAATGGTCCCCGCTTGACTTCACAGCTTCAGAACCAAGTTTGACTATCTTTTCTTTTTTATTTCCACATAGCTCCCTTAGACTTTATCAGATCTGCTAGCAGCACCAGGGCAGGGCTGAACGGCAGGGTGAGGGTTGCCTTAGGGTAAGCTGGTGGTGAGAAGACTGTGCCTATGGCTCAAGAGTTTCTCTACCTCGGGGCTGGGAAGATGGCTCAGTGGCAGAGCGCTTGCCTTGCAATGCATGAGGCCCTGGGTTCGATTCCCCAGCACCACATAAGCAAAAAGAAAAAAGCCGGAAGTGGCACTGTGGCTCAAGTGGTAGATAGAGCACTATCCTTGAGCTGAAGAACTGAGGGACAGCACCCAGGCCCAGAGTTCAGGCCCCACAACTGGACCCCCCCCCAAAAAAAAAGAGTTACTCTACCTCTTTAGAGGGGCGCATAGCCTTCCTGATCTATCAGGCCTTGGGCCTCCTGTACTTGAGGAATTCCTCCAGGATTTTGGCACTTCACCAGATAATTGCCTCAAAAATGAGTATGTAGAAGCCAAGTTCCAGTGCTAGTAATCCTAGCTACTCAAGAGGCTGAGATTTGAGGATCACAGTTTGAAGCCAGCCCAAGCAGCAAAGATGATAAGACTTTCATTTTCAGTTAGCCCCCAAAAAAACCAGAAGTGGAGGTGTGACTCAATTGATAGAGTTGCTAACCTTGAACATGAGCATTCAGGCACTGAGTTCAAGCCCCAGTATTCATACATGCACATATGCATGCACACACATGCACGTGTATGCATGCACACACACACAACACCTAATTGGCTTTTATTGTTTATTATACAAATATTAAGCACTTCTCTGCATTGGCTACTGTGCTACTGGCCAAGGCCAGGAGAATTCCCAAGACATGCTCTATTCTGGTGGAAGAGGAAAAAATAAGCAAACAAAAACACAACCTTCAAGAGCAGGCATTAGAACAGAAGGAGAGGTGTCATGGGGTACCAACCTAATGTGGGAGCCAGCCAAGGTTTTCAGCTGTCACTCAAATGATGATGGACAGTGTTCTCCAAGGAGAGGAAATGGACTGTGAGAAGATCCAAGGACACAGCTCTAGGAAGGAGTACAGAGGGAAGGAGAAAAGGTAGTGCATAGTGGGGTGCTGAGAAATCTCATCCTGTGGGCCTTGGGGCAGGGTCTGGAATTTGGGCAGAGGTGTTAGGGACAATGTCCAGATTGTACTTAGCAGGACAAACTGGAAGGCAGGAAAATGAGCCATGCCACCCTAGTGGGCCCCAAATACTCCTCTCAGCTTATCATCATGATTGAAAATTGATGAGAGAGATACAGTTGAGGACTCTGTGTGTGTGTGTGTGTGTGTGTGTGTGTGTGTGTGTGTGTGTGTGTGTGTGCGTGACGCGCATATGTGTACTAATCCTGTAGCTTTTTAGACCCAGGTGCTGTTACTGAGCTTTTCTCCACAAGGCTATTTTTTTTTATTATTTGATCCACAGCACCACTTTCTGGCTCTTTTGGTGGTTAATTGGAGATTAGTCTCACAGACTTTCTTGCCTGGTTTGACTTTAAACTTTCATCCTCAGACCAAAACCTCCTGAGTAGTTGGGATTACAGGGGCGAGGCCAAGTTCTGGTCAGTTGAGGACTTCTGAGAGACCCAATATTCCTGGGAACAGCTCCTTTCTCAGGGCTGGGAATGTGGCTTGTGGTAGAATGCTTTCCTAGCATTCATGCAACCCTGGGTTTCATTCCTCAGTACCAGAAGTGGCACTGTGGCTCAAGTGGTAGAGTGCTAGCCTTGAGCAAAAGAAGCTCAGGGACAGTGCCTAGGCCCTGAGTTCAAACTCCAGGACTGGCAAAAAAATAAAAAACAACAACAACAAAACCCAGCTCTTCTCTCTCCTTTTCTTGCCCAACTCACCTTCAGCCATAAGGCTTAGAAGGGCCCCATGACAATCTCTTCCTAATGACCTGGGGATCCCTAAAGCTAGGGAGCCATCTTCTAGGGGCTGAGCCATCACCCAGGGGGTGGGGCCTTTAAGCCTTGTCTGGCTGCCATGGGAACTGACTGTGGTAGGCTTAGGAAGGCCTGTAGGACCTGTCACTTGCCATGGGTTGGATATAAACATGAAGATGCTAGCAAGTTTGACAAGAAATGTATACACTACCTTACTTATGTAACTGTAACTCCTCTGTACATCACCTTGACAATAAAATGTATTACAGGGCTGGGAAGGTGGCTCAGTGGTAGAGCGCTTGCCTTGCATGCTCAAGGCCCTGGGTTCGATTCCTCAGCACCACATAAGCAAAAAGAAAAAAGTTGGAAGTGGCGCTGTGGCTCAAGTGGTAGAGCGCTAGCCTTGAGCTGAAGAGCTGAGGGACAGCGCCCAGGCCCAGAGTTCAGGCCCCACGACTGAGAAAAAAAAAATAAAAAATAAAAAATAAAAAAATAAAATGGATTACAAAATGAAAAAGGAAACTAAACTAAACTAAACATGAAGATGCTAAGGAGCTGGAGGAAGGTACCCAGGTGCCCAGGCCAGCTACAGAACTGGTATGCAGTGTGGATCTGAGGACAGTATCCCTAGAGCTGCCTCTGAAGGTGTCTAGAAGCTTCCAAAAGAGAAGACTTGGCTTCCTGGGGCGGGGGGGAGACAGAGAACACCCCAAGTGGAGAAGGGTCGTTAGGGGCTCCTGGCAGGGCTGAAAGAGGGACACATAGGCCACCACTCTCTGGACCAATCTAAATGCCATTCTGAGGAAAATCAGTCACATCACCAGTACACACCATGACTACCACATTGGCAGGGACCACATGGAAAGACACTGGCCACAGAGGCTCTTGGGGTCTGGCCCCACCTCCTGGGACACTGAATGCTGGAAGAGAAAGGAATGTTCTAGAGCAGAGGGAGATGTGGACAGGGCTCCACAGTGCTGGGTGGGGAGTGTACGTGGTATGGCTGGAGTGAATGAATGGAATGAGCACAACTATTCATTTTCCCTGATCTTCCTTCCTTTCCTTTGTTTTTTCTTTCCTTCTCCCTTCCTCCTTTCCTCCCTTTCTCCTTCCCTTCCTCCTTCTTTCTTCTCTATCATTTTCTTTATCTTTCCTTTTATTATTTTTTTTGTGGGGTGGGTAGCATTGAGGTTGGAGCCCAGGGCCTGATGCATGCTAAGCAAATACTCTACCACAAAACCACATCCTCTGTCCCTCTGCTCCTCTTTCTTGAAATGTACATCCAACCCAAACTAGAAATAGGAATCAGATTGAAATCAAATAGGACTTTTAAATTGGCCTGAACTTTTCGGAACAGAAATTTATTTGTTTGTTTATTTATTTATTTATTGCATCTACTGATGTCCTTGCCACTAAAAAGGTAAGATAGTCAATTTGACTGGGTCCAACTAGAGGCAGAAAATAGAAAAGACTAGAAGGCCAGTTCCATGGTCCAATACACCATCTATTCCTTCATCTTCTCACTGAAGACTCAAAGCAATCATGCAAGGTAGGCATGACTTTTATCCTAGTTTTAGAGATAAGGGGACCAAGGACCCAGAAGATGGAAGAACTCAGTCAAAACTTCACAGCCAGAGAGCTTTAAGCAAAGACTCCAGCAGCCACTGCTGGGCTTTAAAACAAAATCAGGGAACAGCCAGGCCTTCTCAGAGGAGCCTAAGCTCTACTCCTCTGGGCATGCAAAGGCCTCCTATCTCCTTGGTGACTGTCTTAATGAATGCAGTAATGAGCCTCTGGTCACCTGCTCAGGTTTCCTAACCCGTGCTGGGATGGCTGCTGAAATAATGCCCAGTTACCTTTTATTAGTGGATTATGGTTAACACAACACTCATTCAGCGAGTATTTATGGGTAACTCCTCTGTGTGTGTCACCAGGCAACTGCAACCTGCTAAGGTGACAAGGTAAAAGACAAAGACACTAATGACCTTGCCAGGGGCACTGGTGGCTGAACACCAGTAATCTTAGCTACTCAGGAGGTTGAGATCTGAGGATCACAGTTCAAAACCAGCCTGGGAAGGAAAGTCCATGGATTCTTTACTCCAATTAACCACCAAAATTTGGAAATGGAGTTGTAGCTCAAATGGTTTGAGTGCCAGCCTGGAGTGAAAAAGGGACACTGAATGAATCAATGAAAAAAATGAATGAATGGAAAAAATGAATGAATGAAAAAATGAATGAATGAATGGAGAAAGAAAGAAGGAAAGCAAGCAAGAAAGCAAGCAAGCACACAAGCAAGCGAGCAAGCGAGAAAGAAGGAAAGAAAGAAAGAAAGAAGGAAGGAAAGAAGGAAGGAAGGGAAGGAAGGAAGGAAGGAAGGAAGGAAAGAAAGAAAGAAAGAAAGAAAGAAAGAAAGAAAGAAAGAAAGAAAGAAAGAAAGAAAGAAAGAAAGAAAGAAAGATTGGGAAAATTTGTCTAAGGTTGCAGAAAGCCAAGGCATCCACCGCTACCATCTGCAGCAGCGAATATCTCTAGTGTGTGCCATGAACTATGATTTGAGCTCTCTGTAATGCTTTCGATTCTGAGTTCCTGTGCTGCCCCTTTGCACACCCAGTAGCTTTCCCTTACTCTCTCTTCTGAACCCTGATTTCCTACATGGAGCCTCAAGCCCCAGAATTGATTATGTACTTTTTGGCAGGTCTTGCAGTGAGGAGTCTAGTCATGACATGAATGTGGAAGAAAGCAAAAGAATCATACTCCTTTTCCCCCTTAGCCTTGGCTCCATCATGCTGCTGTTATAGGAGAAGGCACTGACAATTCAAAGAATGGGCCCTTGAGTAATATCTCACCCACCATAAAAGAGGGAGCAAAGGCACATTCCACATACCCCACATCCCCTCCCTGCGTCCTCTGTGTTCTTTATTCTACTACATTGTCCTTGGGATTTACAGTTTCAGACTCCAGCCAGACTGTCAAATTCCTACACTTGGCAGGAGATCTCACAGCTCTTGGCTCAGTGGAACAGTCCACTCTCTGGATTTAGCAGTTTCCTACACACCACTGGCCATCAGTCTGTCATGACCAAGTGGTTCAAAGCTTAAGCCTGTGAGTTCAAGTCCCAGCTCCGTACTTGTGGCTTTGGCATCCTAGGTGCATGACTTAATTTCTCTGATCAATGGAAGGGATGAAAATAGTGTGAATTCAAAGATGATCCTTTTATTAAAATATTCATTGTCTTTAAGTAGTTGGACAAAGGGTTTCAGTTTGACAGAACAATTTATGAGTACAATGCATTTTGATCAATGTCACCCCTTCCATCATCATCCCTCATCTCTTCCCCTCAAGTTGTTTGGTTCCCTTTTCATACATGTACATAGAATACAATGACTGTATTTGCCCACCTTTTTTTTTTTTAATTGTGAAAATACTGTACAGAGGGGTTACAATTACATGGGCAAGATAATGAGTACATTTCTTATCAAGCATTGTAGCCTCCTCCTTTGTTTCCCCTTCCTATCCCTTCTCATCTACCCCCCCCAATCCTCCCCACTTCTCCCTTTCCCCCCCACCCCCCCACACCAAAGTTGTAAAGTTCGTTTTCAACGTAACGACTTGTACATCTCACTGTTGCAACGGGTCCACCTGTATCCCTATTTAAATGATTTGTTTTTCCCCTTCCCCTCCACAAATTACACCGACATCAAATACAGTGAAAACAGGGGTTATACTGTGGGGGAGGGACATAAAAAGCAACAAAGAAATAATCTTATAAATGTGTTAGAAACAATCGCAAGAAAGAAAAAAACATTTAAATACATATCTTAGGGTTCATTTCCCTAACATCACCTTATCTTACCTTTTCTGCTTGACTCAGACATATACTAGATATTGCAAATAAGGGATACCATGGGACCTATGTTTCTTTGGGCCTGGCTTACTACACTTAATATAATTTTTTCCAAGCCTTTCCATTTCCTAACAAATGGGGCAATGTCATTCTTTCTGATGGAGGCATAGAATTCTGTTGTGCATATATACCACATTTTCTTGATCCATTCATCTACTGAGGGGCATCTGGGTTGGTTCCATATCTTAGCTATAGTAAATAGTGCTGCAATAAACATAGTTGTGCTGGTAGCTTTAGTGTGGTCTTGTTTGTGGACATTTAGGTAAATAGCCAAAAGTGGGATTGCTGGGTCCTAGGGGAGCTCTATGTTGCCCACCCTTTTTTTTTTTGCCAGTCCTTTTATCTACCATTCCATTACAATGTTCCCTTCCCACAACACACCTCTCAGCTTCCTGGTATTCATTTTTGTTAAACTGTAAGTTAACTGTTTAAAGAAGTTATACCATTGCAATCATCCACTGTGAAAGCCATATGGTAGACAGTATGTTTATGTGTATATGTATATGATTCTGTATATGCTTTTATATATGTCTATGGGTAGTATTATTGACATATTTTAAACAATCATATATTGATTATGATGTTCAGTATAATTAATAAACAGTGATAAAAGTATTTTACCCCATGGGAAAAAAAGAAAATAGCATGAATCCTGAAATGTATATTGTGATTGGGAAGAAAGCAGTCACCTGGGTGCTGGTTGTAATCCTACCTACTCAGGAGGGTGAGATAAGAGGATCAAAGTTCAAACAAAGCTTGGGCAGAAAGGTCTGTGTGACTCTCCTCTCCAATTAACCAGCAGGTGGTAGTGTTAGCCTTGAGGGGAAAAATGTTCTTAGGGATAGCACCCAGGCCATGAGTTCAAAGCCAGAGGAGGGGGAGGAGAAGGAGAAAGAGGAAGAAGAGGAAGGGGAAGAGGAAGAGAAGCAAAAGAAGAGGAGGAGGAGGAGGAGAGAGGAGGAGGAGGAAAGGAGAAGAAGAAGGAGAAGAAGAAGAAGAAGGAGAAGAAGAAGAAGAAGAAGAAGAAGAAGAAGAAGAAGAAGAAGAAGAAGAAGAAGAAGAAGAAGAAGAAGAGGAGGAGGAGGAGGAGGAGGAGGAGGAGGAGGAGGAGGAGGAGGAGGAGGAGGAGGAGGAGGAGGAGGAGGAGGAGGAGGAGGAGGAGGAGGAGGAGGAGGAGGAGTGAGAAGAGGGAGAGGAGGAGGAGGAGGAAGAGGAGGAGGAGGAGGAGGAAGAGGAAGAGGAGGAGGAGGAGGAAGAAGAGGAAGAAGAGGAAGAAGAGGAAGAAGAGGAAGAAGAAGAAATTATTACATACAGAAGGATGTCAATCAGTGGTGACTATTATAATAAGGAAGGACTGAGAGTGGTCCAGGAGGGCTTTTTGGCAGGAAGGACTTGAGACATTAATAATGAGAAAGAATTGGTTCAAAGAGGACTTAAGAGCAAACCAGCTTCAAGCCGAGAAGGAAGAGGGAGTGTGTGGGACTGGGTGCAGGTTCTCTGGGTAGCAGCTGGCATGGAAAGGGATTGGTTAAAGGGAGTCCCTGGTGTTAGGCATACATAGAAAGGCTGGCTAGGTCTCCCATGAGAAGTCTGTTGGGGGATATGAAGTCTGACATGCAGATCTGACATTAGTAAGTGGTTAAAGCCCAGGATGGAAAGAGAAGGAAGACTCATTCTGAGTCCCCATAGTCTTGAGGACCTTCACCCTAAGGGGCCACTGAGAACAGAAAAGGTAGTGGCAGGCCCTACTCTTTACCCAAGGTTCCCCAGTTTTTCTCCTTTTCTCCCTTTTTTTTCCCCTCTGGACCTCTGAGCTGTGTGTACCCAGGGCAAGTGTTCTGCTGTTAAACTTCATTCTCTGCTCACGAGCAGCCTGTGAAATCACAGAAGTGCTAGTTTGTCTTTTCTGGCAACTGCCAAGGTATAAATATTCCCAGCTGGTGTTAAGTCTCTATGGTGGCACGGGGAAGAAGAGCATGTGATCATCTCTCAGGCGTTGTACGCTCAGGTTCATGCAACACCTCTTGTTATGAGGTGAAAGTGTAAGAAGCTGTATGTACCAATTCTCAGAAGCTCAGGAAAATGCTTGCTGTCACATCCCAGTGATGCAATACCAATTTCTTTTCCCTTAGCTTTTATGCTCAAGGCTAGTGCTTTACCACTTTAGCTTTTTGGTGGTTAATTAGACTTTTCTGCTGAGGCTGGCTTCAACCTGTGATCCTCAGATCTCAGCTTCCTGAGTAACTAAGGTTATAGGTATGAGCCACTGATACCTGGCTTGACATTAAAAAAATTAGTGGAGGGGCTGGGGAGGTGGCTCAGTGGTAGAGCGCTTGCCTTGCATGCCTGAGGCCCTGGGTTCGATTCCTCAGCACCACATAAGCAAAAAGAAAAAAAGCTGAAAGTGGCGCTGTGGCTCAAGTGGTAGAGTGCTAGCCTTGAGCTGAAGAGCTGAGGGACAGCGCCCAGGCCCAGAGTTCAGGCCCCACGACCGGACCCAAAAAAAAAAAAAATTAGTGGAGCCAGGTACTGGCTATGCATAGATGCATAGATCAGCACATTTTTACATATCCTGTAGCCAGATCACCATGCAGTCCATTTCAACCCCCCTTATAATCCAACCAAACATGGGATTACAGTCTGATCAGTGTTATTGAGGGGCAGTTATCTGATCCTGATTCAGTAGTTAGGGGTAGGAAAGGGAAGTTGAAGCCAAGGCTAACATGGTGGAAAACGATGGAACAGCACAATTACCTTTCTTTTTTTTTGTCGGTCATGGGGCTTGAACTCTGGGCCTGGGTGCTGTCCCTCAGCAATTCAGCTCAAGGCTAGCACTCTACCACTTGAGCTACAGCGCCACTTCCGGTTTTCTAGTGGTTTATTGGAGATAGGAGTCTCACTGTCTTTCCTGCCTGGGCTGGCTTTGAACCGTGATCCTCAGATCTCAGCCTCCTGAGTAGCTAGGATTACAGGCGTGAGCCACGGGCGCCCGGCCAATTACCTTTCTTATCTCTTGTGGGCCTTGGACAGCAGGTTCCAAGACTCACACAATGCTTATGACCAGACACAAAATGGAAGAAGACAATATGTTTCTATATGTTCCAAGATGGAAGGGAGGGTGCTCTATCAGAAGGGAATTTCCTTGCTTGGTTGGTCGAATCAGAATGCACCCTATGAAAAGTCAAGGGGGAAAGGCCAGCCCTCCAACTTCCACCTTTGTGCTCTAAGAGTGGGAGAAGCCCGATCAAACAGTACTCTGGATCCCAGGGGAGGAGATCCAATCAGAAAGGCCTCTGGCAGCAAGTGACCACAGCTTAACAAATCAAACCAAAGGAATACTCCCCTAAGAGGGAGGGGACTAAGGACTGAAAATGTATTGGGCCCAGACAAAGAACCTATGGATTTTTTCCTTGATTAGGAATTCCCTTCTTCACATTAGGATAGTCTACTCACTCTAGTTCTTCTTTTTTCCCTTTTTCCTTTCAAATAAATGTATTCTGTTCACTTTAAATGTTTTCCTTTTTGTTCTTGAACTGGCTGAGAAAATGAACCATGTTTCTAGACTATAAAATTCTTTGGAGTTGGAGAAGCTTATATGAGAGTTTATTATAAAAGGGCCTGATTTAGCTCCTGAGTTAAGAGTGTCTGCCCAGAGGAAAACCTCTCCAGGCAAGATCTGAACTGTTAAAGCAAGAATTAACTGGGTGAAGGACAGAATGTGAGGTGGACAGAGGAAACAGCTCAGGTAAAAGGCCCAAATTTGCTAAGCAAATTTGAGTACCCTGTAGAAATGCAGAGGGGAAAGGAACAACATATAGTGGGAATGTTAGTGTGTGTGTGTGTGTGTGTGTGTGTGTGTGTGTGTAGTGTGTAGTGTGGGGAGGGGGTCCTGGGTCTTGAACTCAGGGCCTGGGCACTGTTCCTAAGCTTTTGTGCTCAAGGCTAGTGCTGTATTACTTGAGCCATAGCTCCACTTCCAGCTTCTTGGTAGTTAGTTGGAGATAGGAGTCTATGAACTTTCCTGCCCAAGATGGATTTGAACCACAATCCTCAGATCTCAACTTCCGGAGCAGATAGGATTACAGGCATGAGCCACTGGCACCTGGTTGAATTTCTTCATTCTGCAATGAAGTCTGTGAACAAGTTAAATCTCATCCATAAAATGTGGCCTCATCCACATTACATAGTACAATAATATACCTTCCTTGTAGGATACATAAAGGGAATGCTGAGCCGGGCGCTGGTGGCTCACACCTGTAATCCTAGCTACTCAGGAGGCTGAGATCTGAGGATCTCGGTTCAAAGCCAGCCCGGGCAGGAGAGACCGTGAGATTCCTATCTCCAATAAACTACCAGAAAACCGGAAGTGGCGCTGTAGCTCAAGTGGTAGAGCGCTCGCCTTGAGCTGAAGAGCTGAGGGACAGCGCCCAAGCCCAGAGTTCAAGCCCCACGACTGACAAAAAATAAAATAAAATAAAATAAAGGGAATGCTGAGACCAAGTTCACTAAGTACTCATTCCAGAACCTGAGTTCTGACAATCCTTGCTAGCACCTAGTTTTTTGTTTTGCTTTTTATGGTACTGGGGCTTGAACTTAGTGCTGTCCGTATGAGCCACAGCTCCACTTCTGGCTTTTTTCTTTTTTTATGTGTGTGTGGTTAATTAGAGGCAAGAATCATAAGGACAGCTGGGTGCCAGTGACTCATGCCTAGTGACTGTAATCCTAGTGACTCAAGATGCTGATATCTGAACATCACAGTTTGAAGCCAGCCCGGACAGCAAAGATTGCGAGACTCTTATCTCCAATTAGCCACTTAAAAAACTGATGTAGTGCCGGGCACTGGTGGCTCACGCCTGTAATCCTAGCTACTCAGGAGGCTGAGATCTGAGGATCTCGGTTCAAAGCCAGCCCCGGCAGGAGAGACCGTGAGACTCCTATCTCCAATAAACCACCAGAAAACCGGAAGTGGCGCTGTAGCTCAAGTGGTAGAGCGCTCACCTTGAGCTGAAGAGCTGAGGGACAGCGCCCAGGCCCAGAGTTCAAGCCCCACGACCGACAAAAAAAACAAAAAAACACACAAAAAACTGATGTAGTGCTGTGGCTCAAAGTGGTAGAGGGCTAGCCTTGAGCAGAAGAGCTCAGGGACAGCACCCAGGCCCTGAGTTTAAAAAAAAAAAAAAAAAAGAATCTCAAGGACTCTCCTTCTCCAGGCTGGGTTTGAACAGTAATCCTCAGATCTCACCCTCCTGAGTAACTAAGATTACAGGTGTGAGCTACCAGCTCTAGGCTAGCAACTAGTTTTTTTGTTTTGTTTTGTTTTGTCAGTCGTGGGGCCTGAACTCTGGTCCTGGGCAATGTTCTTCAGCTCTTCAGCTCAAGGCTGGCACTCTACCACTTGAGCTACAGCACCACTTCCAGCTTTTTCTGCTTATGTAGTGCTAAGGAAGTGAACCCAGGGCCTAATGAATGCAAGGCAAGCACTCTACCACTGAGCCAGCCCAGCAACTAGTTTTATGACTATGTGAGAGGTGCACTGTTACAGCAGTTTGGGCGGGGGTGGGGGGGGGGTAGGAGATGAATTGAATTTGGTCGATACCTTCCATCAACAATAGCTAGGTCATGAGTGTGCTTTGCTCTGAGGAGAGAGAGCATGCTCCCTCCTGTGGGGAGTAAGGGAAATGCAGCTTGGAAGGCAGAGACACAGCCTATAGGAAACAACTTGCAATTCTAGGTAGGCAGGAAAGCAAGGAGTATCTCTGCTTCCCTGGGAACATCTGGGGGAGCTGCAGCAGCCAGACCTTCCTGTGGAAGCGAGAGAACTCACAGGTGTTGCTTCTCTTATTAATCCAGCTGTTAACAACTTTTAGACCCGCTGTCCTCCCATGCCTGGGCCCCTGAGAAATGAAGTGCCGAGCCTCAGAACAAGATCACTAAAATGCTTCCCAGAAAGAGACTAGAAAGCTGAAGATGATAATAACAGCCCAAAGCAAGGTGAGACCCAGGGAAGAGAGGAAACTGAGGCTGAGGCAGGAAACAGGCTTCTTTCCAGCTCGGTACCAACTATGGAACAATCGCTGATAAGTCTTAGTTTTCACACTAATAAAATGAAAGGACTGGCCAGATGCTGGTGGCTCATCCCTGTAATCCTAGCCTCGGGAATATAAGATCTAAGGACCACTGTTCAAAGCCAGCCTGGGCAGAAAAGTTTGTGGGACTCTTATCTCCAGTTAACCAGCAAGAAGCCAAAATGGAGCTGTAGTTCAAGTGGTAGAGTGTTAGCCTTGAGCACTAAAGCTCAGGAACTGGGTCCAGGCTCTGAATTCAATCCCTAGGACTGGCTCAAAAAAGCAAACAAAAGAAAGAAAAAGAAAGGTCCTACCTTAATGACCTCTGATAGCACTGGCCTTCTACCTTTCTATGTTTCTAAGAGGAAACTTGCTAAAATTGGGGTGACAATTTCATTAAGAGCATAGGAGAAAATGGAGGCAATTCTTCAGGTAATTCTGGACATGCTCTCCTGCCTCAAAAAAAAAATCCAAGACAAAATACTAAACAACCCCCGCTTGCCCCCCCTCATTTTTACCTGTAAAATCCTCATATTTGCAGTTCATTGGGGCTTTGCCTATATCTAGCTAGTTAATTAACTCTCCCCCCCCCACTTGCTTGACTAACGTGAGCTTATTAAAACTGGTCCTTACGGTGATATTTCTAAGAACTACATGATTACAAGAAAGTCTTTTAATCGTTCTTCTGGACAACGAAAACATTTCAGGAAGTGGAGGTGTGGGTCAAGTGGTAGAGCACCAGCCCTGAGCAAAACAAAAACAAAAACAAAAACAAAAACTAAGTGTGAGTATAAGGCCCTGGATTCAAAAAATTATTGGGCTTTGGTAGTTCATGCCTATACTTCTAACTGTTCAGGAGGATGAGATCTGAGGATCAAGGTTTGAACCTGGCCTGGGCAGAAAAATCTGTGAAATTATTAGCTCCAATTAACCAACAGAAAACAGATGTGGAGCTATGGCTCAAGTGGTAGAGTGCTAGCCTTGAGCAAAAAAGCTAAGGGACAGCATCCAGGCCCTGAGTTCAAGCCCCAGGACTGGTTCATGTGTGCATGTGCTCACACACATGTACACACACACACACACACACACACACAGAGGAAAATGGAGAAGTGGAGTTGTGTGGGTACCATAACATCCAGACACATGTCAGGAACCAATCAAGCCATAAAGTGACTCTTCCAATGTAATTCAGCCCCTGGATGGTGTCTACTTGAGACAGGACAAGTTTTTTCTTTCCTCTTCCACTTTCTCAAGGAGCTGGTGTCCATCAAAGCTGGTGGGAACGTGTTGAAATGCCTTAGTTTGGGGTGATTTCTATTCCAAATGCTTATAGGATTTGAGTTGCAGTTGATGTCCAGGAACTGCCAGACTTGATTTTGAGCAGGTTACGTTTGGAGACAACCAGCCCAGCTGGGCTTGCTTGGTCACTGAGCTGTAGTCTGCTGTTGGCCACACAGGACTGTAGGTCAGCCCATGGGGAGGAAGAGCAGCTGCAGGCCTCCTGATCCACGATGTTACAGCGGCCTCTGCTGGTCATCCACAGAGTTACAAGCATTCTTGTAGGCTGTATAGTTTTTGTGTTTGTGTGTGTGTGTGTTATCAATTGTGTGTGTGTGTGTGTGTTTGTTTGTTTGTTTTTGTCGTGGGGGCTAGGTGCTGTCCCTCAGTTCTTCAGCTCAAGGCTAGCACCCTACTATTTGAGCCACAACGCCACTTCCGGCTATTTCTGCTTACGTAGTACTGAGGAATTAAATCCAGGGCCTCATGCATGCAAGGCAAGCGCTCTACCACTGAGCCAACTTCCCAGCCTTAGGTTGCATAGTTTTTTTCATTCATTCTTTCTCCCTCTCCCCCACCTGGAATTCCTGGTGCTTGAAGTCAAGGTCTGGGCTATTCTTAAGCATTTTCCCTCAAAGCTAGTGCTCTACCATTTGAGCCACAGCTCTGCTTCCAGCTTTTTATTGGATCATTGGAGATAAGAGTCTCATAGAAGTGGCGCTGTGGCTCAGGGGGTGGAGCGCTGGCCTTGAGCTGAAGAGCTGAGGGACAGCGCCCAGGCCCAGAGTTCAAGACCCACGACCGACCACAAAAAAAAAACAAAACAAAAAACAAAAAAAAAACGAAGAGTCTCATAGATTTTCCTTTCCAGGCTGGCTTCAAATATGGATCCTCAAATACTCATCCTCAGATATCAGCCTCCTGAATAGCTAGGATTGGGGGCATGAGCCACAACTAGCATCCAGCTAAGTCCTGGCTTTGCTCTTCACTGGCAAGACTTTGAGAAAATTATTTAACTTCTTTGACTCTCACCTTTACTTGTAGGAATGTTGAGAAGAGATTTTTTTTCTTTTGTTTTGTTTTGTTTTGTTTTTGGGTCCAGTCGTGGGGCCTAAACTCGGCCTGGGCGCTGTCCTTCAGCTCTTCAGCTCAATGCTAGCACTCTACCACTTGAGCCACAGCACCACTTCTGGCTTTTTTTCCCTGTTTATGTGGTGCTGAGGAATCGAACCCAGGGCCTCATGCATGCAAGGCAAGCGCTCTACCACTAAGCTACCTTCCCAGTCCCATCAAGCCATTACTTTTAATGACCATTATTTTGGTATTAGGAAACTTTATTATTTTAATTTTTTTTTGGGGGGGTACGGTCATGGGGCCTGAACTCTGGGCCTGGGCGCTGTCCCTCAGCTCTTCAGCTCAAGGCTAGCACTCTTACACTTGAGCCACAACACCACTTCTGGCTTTTTTTTCCTGCTTATGTGGTGCTGAGGAATCGAACCCAGGCCTCAAGCATGCAAGGCAAGCTCTCTACCACTAAGCCACCTTCCCAGCCCCTGGAACCCATATATTTCTTTGTGATGAGAAAACACATTTGCAGGCATTTGCAATCTCATAAAGGGCCATGGAAGTGAAATAACCAGGCAGAGAAAAACATTGAGCAATCTCAACAAAAATGGAAGCTATCAAAAATAGAACCAATCTCTTACCAAGGTTGAGAGTAAAATCATCATTACCAGAGACATGGAGAGATTGGTCCATGTCTTCATGATTCTGTGTTCAAGACTTTGGTATTCTCCATCCTATGGTCAAGTTGACCTGAGTAACAATGTGCTTTTGAAGATTTTCCAGTGTGGCATGTGCTTAAATATCACAGAGTGGTTATGTGGGCAAATGACTCCACTGAGAGGAGTTCACATACGTAGAACAGACCACACAGAGAATGGTGACAGAAATCACAGGTTTGGTGTCTGATGTCTTGGATTCAAATGAATGTGGAATCTATACAACGCATAGATTACTCTGTGCCTAAGTTTTATGTTTGGACTGTGGGAATGTTACCCCAGCCTGTGTTATTCCAATCGGATAACCATGGGGAAAGACAGGTGAGCCTTAACTCTACTTGCTTTATGTGGTTAAATAATTTGCAGCTCATAGATAACACCTACTGTTTCCTGTGATCTCAACCCTGTCCTGAAGCAAGGGCAGAGCAAGTATTAAAAGTTAGAAATCTGGGGCTGGGAAGGTGGCTCAGTGGTAGAGCGCTTGCCTTGCATGCCTGAGGCCCTGGGTTCGATTCCTCAGCACCACATAAGCAAACAAACAAAAACTTCCTGGTTAAAAGTTAGAAATCTTTGAACACTTTCTCAGATCCCCCACACTCCTGAGTGATGGTAATGAGAAAAGAATCTAATTGGGTGCTAGATACAGAGCTCCTTCAACTCTTGATTCCTTTGCATGGTGTCTTGGAATCCAGAGCCAGTCTTAATCCCATTCTTAAATCCTTCTGCAAAGAAGTGTTCTGGAGAAGACTGATGCTCTAGGAGATAGCCTGAGCCAGGAAAAGATTCAAATTCTGAGCCTGTGCCTACTGATTACATTTCAATCCTGACCAAAAAATAGGACAGGTTCTTCTAAATAGACTTTTTTTTTTGGTCAGTCGTGGGACTTGAACTCTGGGCCTGAGCACTGTCCCTGCGTTCTTCAGCTCAAGGCACGAGTGCTCTACCACTTGAGCCACAGTGCCACTTCTGGTTTTCTAGTGGTTTTTATTGGAGATAAGAGTCTCACGACTTTCCTGCCTGGGCTGGCTTTGAACCATGATCCTCAGAACTCAGCCTCCTGAGAAGCTAGGATTACAGGCGTGAGCCACCGGCACCTGGCTAAGTAGAGTTGTTTTTTTTTTTTTTTTTTTTTTGAAGGACATGAGGAAAGCACACACATGATTATCCTCTCTCAGCATCCTATCACTGTCAAAAGACTCGAGGGAGCCTTCATGACCTGTCCATGGACCTGTGGGCAGTGCATGAGCTGTGACCAGTGTTCTATTTGGCTCCCAAGATGGCTCAATGCACAGAACATCCCGAACCAATTGCCAATTCAAATTACTGTATGTATCTATGCAGTAGAAAGTGACAAGAGTCAATTTTTACCTTCCCCTGTGATGTTCAAGCACATGCCATACTGGAAAATCTTCAAAAGCACACTCAAGTCATGTTGGTTTGACCAAAGGATTAAGAAGACCAAAATCTTGAACAGAGAATCCTGTAGACAGTGACCAATTTCTCTATGTCTCTGGTAACAGCTATTCTACTTTCAAGTTCTGTGAGAAATTGCTTTTGTAAGCTCCCATTTTTGGGTGTGATTGCTTAGTATCTTTCTGTGCCTGGTTATTTCACTTAATGTAATATCTTCCATGGTCCTTCATGAGATTGCAAGTGATAGCTTTCTTTTCCTCACAAAGAAATATGTGTTCTGGCTGTTGGATATGCAATCTCTGCACAATGAAATCATGGAATATCACATTGTACTTCAAAATGAGTGCAATGTAATTTGTAATCAAATAAAATGATTGACGGTGAAATTATTACTGATGCCACACGGTCAGCATTCTGTTCTCAATCTCTGTGAGATGCTGATTGTACTTTTCTTATCTTCAATTTTTGTGTGCGATTACTAAATATCTTTCTGTATCTGGTTATTTTCACAATCAGTGAAAATACATTTTTTAAAAATTTTTTTTAATATTATTTTATTTTATTTGAGAACATACTGTACAGAGGGGCTACAATTACATGGGCAGGATAATGCATACATTTCTTACCAAGCATTGCAGCCTCCTCCTTTGTTTACCCTTCACCTCCCTTCCCAGCCTCCCCCCTCCCCCCTGAAAATACATTTTTGAATGCTGCTCATTGTCATTTTTAAATGAACCAGAGCTCTTATTTCTGAGAAGAGATTATAAAATTACCTTGACAAATCGTTCCTTATTATAAGAGAGATGAGTCAACAACTTCAGTCTCTTCATTACTTGTGAAGCCTAGAAGTAATTAATGCCCATCACTAGTGCACAATCCTTTGGATAATATTCACATACATCATACCCACTCAAGACAATGAGAAGATGAGAAATACTGGCTCAGTGAATGCCAAGAGTAAAGAATGGCTTCTCCTTACACCTAGCTTACCTCTGCCTTGAAGGATTTCTCTCTATACTCTACAGAGGTTTCTGACTAAGAGTTTCCTACATTGGGTTTCTTTCCTGTGTGAGTGTTCTCATGCTTGTTGAAGACTGAGTTCTGGTTGAAAGACTTCCTCTAATGTTTACATTTACAGAGAGTCTGTCGTGTGTTCAGCTCTCTGTTACATGTAGAGATGTGACTTCTGAATACATGTTGTTCCACATTTATTATACTGACAATTTCCCTATTGTGTAAGATCTCAGATGCACTGAGGACTGATCTCTGATTAAAAGTCATTGCACCTCTGTTACATTTGTTAATTTTCTTTTCTCCTATTTGAGTCAGTTCTCTGATGAACAGTGAGGTATGCCTTCCAGGTCAAAGAATTTCCACATTTGTAATATTTATAAGGTTTCTCTTCTGAGTAAGTTCTAGAAACACTGGGCCGTGTCTTCTTGGTGGAGGATTTTTCACATTTCTTACATTCATAAAGTTTCTCTCCTGTGTTTGCTGATGCAAACAGGGGGTGATTTCTTACTGGAAAACTTTCCACATTTGTTTCATTCATAAGATTTCTCTCCTATGTGTGTTCAAAGATGAATCCTGTCTTCTGGGGTAAAAACTGAACATATGCTACATTCATAAGGCTTCTCTCCGATGTGAGTTCTCTAATGCAAACTGAGCTTTCCTCCAAGGGAAAGGCTTTCCCCATTTATTACATTCCTAAGTTTCTGACGTGTGAATTCTCTTGTTTGGTTTTGTATCAGGTAATTTTGGTGTTCTGTTGAAGGAGTAACTGTCAAATCTAATGTCCTGAGGCTTTCCTTCCCTCCTCTTTTCTTACCTGAACATTTAATGTTAACAGTTAATTGGATGCCACAATAAAACAAGGTTATAATTAATTTAATTTACTGTTATTATAGAGGTGATGTACAGAGAGATTACAATTAATGAGTCAGATAATAAGTACATTTCCTTTCATACAGTGTTTTCCATTACCTCACTTTCTCCCATCTCTATTCGTGAGATGTGTAGTTTATTTTTACCAGCATCTAATGACCTCCACGGCTTCACTTTTTAATCCTATTTCCCTGGAGTTTCCCCCACCCTCTAGAAGTTACACATGTGAATACACCATACATAATTAAAACCATTTCATTTTATTCCAAAGTTGAAGTAAAAAAAATAGTTCCCTTTAATTATACTACAAATCACAATAATAAAGTACATTTCTTCCAGATCCATTTTATTTCTCTGCTTATTTCACTCATACATTATTAGAAATATATTGTTGAATTGTAATGTATTTATTGAACTTGCAGCTTTATTTCTCATATTGAGATTTACTCTCAGTGTGTCTGTCTTGTTAAATGTAACACCACAGTGCTTTGATTTGTTTTTGTTTTTTTGGGTCGGGTCGTGGGGCCTGAACTCTGGGCTTGGGTGCTGTCCCTCAGCTCTTCAGCTCAAGGCTAGCGCTCTGCCACTTGAGCCACAGCGCCACTTCCGGCTTTTTTCTTTTTGCTTATGTGGTGCTGAGGAATCGAACCCAGGGCCTCAGGCATGCAAGGCAAGTGCTCTACCACTGAGCCACCTTCCCAGCTCCGCACAGTGCTTTGATAAACAGTGTTTAGGTTAAGATAATTCCATTCAGGGGCTGGGAAGGTGGCTCAGTGGTAGAGCGCTTGCCTTGCATACATGAGGCCCTGGGTTCGATTCCTCAGCCCCACATAAGCAAAAAGTAAAAAGCCGGAAGTGGTGCTGTGGCTCAGGTGGTAGAGCGCTAGCCTTGAGCTGAAAAAGCTGAGGGACAGTGTCCAGGCCCAGAGTTCAGTCCCCACGACCGGACCAAAAAAAAAAAAAAAAGATAATTCCATTCATGTGTGTTTCTGCTGACCTTTTGTCTAGTTGTTCTATCAGCTAGAGGAGTATTAGTTCTCCAATAGTAATGGTAGATTAAAGAACTTGTAATTCTATGTCTTTTTTTGTTTTGTTTTGGGTCCGGTCGTGGGGCCTGAACTCTGGGCCTGGGCGCTGTCCCTCAGCTCTTCAGCTCAAGGCTAGCGCTCTACCACTTGAGCCACAGCACCACTTCCGGCTTTTTTCTTTTTGCTTATGTGGTGCTGAGGAATCGAACCCAGGGCCTCAGGCATGCAAGGCAAGCGCTCTACCACTGAGCCACCTTCCCAGCCCTCTATGTCTTTTTAAACATGTCTTTGGAGACTGCTTTTCAGCATACAACTTTTATGATCCAGATGTATGATCTGGATCATGAATGATCTTATTGATTGTATCTGCAGTCATACAATTTGTGCTGATGTTTATTTCCTTTCATAATATAACTATTTGCATTTTTCATTAATGAATTTTGCTTATGGTATCATTGAATTTATTTTTATTTCTCTATATTCAGTGTATATTCTTTGGATAGCTTCTTGAATTTTTTGAGTGTTATTTTTTCTTCTGTTCAAGTTAGTGCCTTATATATTTACTATATTTATATTACAGTAATAACACCAATTCACTTTGAAGACCATTTTGCTATTTGCCTGTCTCATCTGACATTTATTTCCTGTTGATTCCATATAACCTGCATACATCTTTCTGTACACTGTAAATGACCTCTAATACAACCTGCAGGCATTCTTCTATAAAAATATAAATTGCCTATCATACCTATTACAATTTAAATCCTATATAAATAGTTGTTATACTGCATTGTTCACAGGAGAATAACAATTTGTTCAAAGACTGCACGTTTAATAGAGGTGACATACTTTATCAAACGTTTTGGTTCTATGGTTCATTGAATCTATTTTTTGTCAACACTTCACAGATATATTTCCTTTTTTTTTTTTTTTTTTTTTTTGTCGGTCGTGGGGCTTGAACTCTGGGCCTGAGCGCTGTCCCTCAGCTCTTCAGCTCAAGGCGAGCGCTCTACCACTTGAGCTACAGCGCCACTTCCGGCTTTCTGGTGGTTTATTGGAGATAGGAGTCTCACGGTCTCTCCTGCCCGGGCTGGCTTTGAACCGCGATCCTCAGATCTCAGCCTCCTGAGTAGCTAGGATTACAGGCGTGAGCCACCAGCGCCCGGCGATATATTTCCTTTTTGTGTGTTAATCAGCATTCACCTTTGGTATTGTCAAGTATGGCTGGACTGGTGGGATTGTTGGTCATTCTTCATCTATAATGGGGTTCAGCATGGGAGTCTAAAATCTCTCCTTTTAGCCTCTGCTCAACAAATTTATAGTTTTCCATTCCAACTTAAAAAAATTCTTACATATTTTTTAGATCGCATCATTCTTTATTCCCTTATTTCTCTTTCCTAATTGTGGTAGTCATATTTCATACTTTGTCATCTTGAATGTTCCTTAAGCTTCTGTTCATTTGCCTCCATCCTTCCATGAAGGCCTATTAAAATGCACATCTGGTCAAGAAGCATTTTAGTCCCCTCTTACTTATACTCAGTATTGTAGGAGGTAGGCAATGTTCATAAAAGCTCATGCTTGCAGTTCTTGTTTTACTTAGGAAGGAAATAAGGTATCTATGACCACAATTCAATCTTTAGGCAAAAACCATTAACATAGGGTATTTTTATTGCGGGAACTAAGTCAAATCTTATAAGGGCCAAATCAATCATTAGCTATTTTCTTTAGTGCTGTTGTTCCCTTTAACATTCACCTGGACATTGTGCTTTTGGTAGATCTACCAAAACACATGGTATCCCATGTGATGTCTTGAATGTTCTAATGGCTTATGAGAGCACTTTTTATTTCTTTTCTTTTCTTTTTTTTTTGTGCTGGTCGTGGGGCCTGAACTTTGGACCTGGGCTGTCCCTCAGATCTTCAGCTCAAGGCTAGCACGCTACCACTTGAGCCGTAGCACCACTTCCGGCTTTTTTTGCTTATGTGATGCTGAGGAATAGAACCCAGGGCCTCATGTATGCAAGGCAAACACTCTACCACTGAGCCACCTTCCCAGCCCATGAAAGCACTTTTTAATAGAAGATATAAATAGGCTTTTCAGTGAGACAGAATATAAAAATACAGGAAAAATTATTTCTTTATTCATCGTTACCCTGATATGCAGTATATTTTATCAAAATAAGCTAACTCTCTCAGATACCTCCTTATACTTAATGTTATTAGAATTGTTATTTTGTCTCTATTGCTAGCACCAGAAATGTGTTGTGATATATTAGGGGAATTGTGTATTTTAATAACTAAGTTAATATAGAGACAAATATTTCTACTTCTCTTTCATTGTATAGATAACACAGCAATTTTCAGATATTTTATGTAAGACAAAAGTTTACATGTAGAAGAATGAAATTCCAGACTTGTTCTCATGACTCAAAGACTTGATAGAAATATGTCCTTACAAAAGGTGTCATTTGATGATGTGGCTGTGGACTTCACCTAGGAGGACTAACAGGACCTGGACTTTGCTCAGAGCACCCTGTATAGAGATGTAATCCTAGAGACCTACAGCAACCTGCTGTCTTTGGGTAAGCAAAAGTCACATTATCTTGCAAGGTCAAGTGATTTGTTTTCAGTAGTTACGTAAAACTTTCAGTGCTATTTAGATATAAGCATGGGAACTGTCATTTCTTTCTAATAAAAACTTCCATTTGATGGGGCTGGGAAGATGACGCAGTGGTAGAGCGCTTGCCTTGCATGCCTGAGACCCTGGGTTCGATTCCTCAGCACCACATAAGCAAAAAGAAAAAACCCGGAAGTGAAAGAAAAAACCCGGAAGTGGCTCTGTGGCTCAAGTGGTAGAGCGCTAGCCTTGAGCTGAAGAGCTGAGGGACAGCGCCCAGGCCCAGAGTTCAGGCCCCACGACCGGACCCAAAAAACAAAAAACAAAAAAAACTTCCATTTGATTAAGTAACTCCTGAGGCAATTTTAGATTCATTCTTCAAGAAGCCAAATCATTAGTTTGACCAAAGTTCTATACTATGCTCCACTAGCAGGAGATGGTCTTCCCAATCTTGAGGCTGATTATTTTAGGTGATATACATAGAATGTATATGACTATTGGAAATGTCATCTGGAAATCACTAGTTTAAAGTGGATATTTATAATCCATACCTGGCTCTGGGTGATAGGATTACAAGCCTATAATTCTAGCTAATCAGGAGGCTGAAATCTGGGGATTCTGGTTTGAAGACAGCAATGGCTAAATAGTCCCCATGAGACTTTTTTTTTTGCCGGTTGTGGGCCTGAACTCTGGGCCTAGGTGCTGTCTGTCAGCTCTTCAGCTCAAGGCTAACACCCTACCACTTGAGCCAGCCACAGCACCACTTCCAGCTTTTTCTGCTTATGTGGTGCTGAGGAATAGAACCCAGGGCCTCATGCATGCAAGGCAAGCGCTCTACCACTGAGCCACCTTCCCAGCGCCCCCCCATGAGACTCTTAACTCCAATTAACCACTCAAAAACTGGAAGTGGAGCTGGGACCTTAAACTGGTAGAATGCTAACTTTGAGCAAAAGAGCTGAATTTAAGAAACGTAATTTGGGGACGGTTCAAAGCCAGCCTGGGCAGGAAAGTCCATGAGACTCTTATCTCCAATTAACCACCAAAAAACTGGAAGTGGCGCTGTGGCTCAAGTGGTAGAGCTCTTGCTTTGGGCTGAAGAGCTGAAGGACAAGGCCCAGGTTTCAAGGCCCACAACCAACAACAAAAAAAAACACTCTTAGGCATTTATCCAAAATATTACAAATCATGGGGCTGGGAAGGTGGCTCAGTGGTAGAGCGCTTGCCTTGCATGCCTGAGGCCCTGGGTTCGATTCCTCAGCACCACATAAGCAAAAAGAAAAAAGCTGGAAGTGGCGCTGTGGCTCAAGTGGTAGAGCGCTAGCCTTGAGCTGAAGAGCTGAGGCCCAGAGTTCAGGCCCCACGACCGGATCCCCCCCCCCAAAAAAAAACCAAAAACAAAATATTACAAATCATTTGCATACCTATGTTCATTATTGAACTAATTACCATAGACAAGTTGTGGAAACAGCCCTGATGCCCTTCAATGAACAAATGGATCAAGAAAAGGGAATTTCTGGGGCTGGGAAGGTGGCTCAGTGGTAGAGTGCTTGCCTTGCATGCCTGAGGCCCTGGGTTCGATTCCTCAGCACCACATAAGCAAAAAAGAAAAAAAGAAAAAAGAAAAAAAAAAGAAAGGAATTTTTGAGAAATACATATGTCATTTGCAGAGAAATGAGTGAACCTGGAAAAATTATGTTAATTGAAGTCAGTCAGGCTCAGGAAGACTTATACACACACACACACACACACACACACACACACACACACACACTAAAATATGGAATGTGGGGGGGGGAGGATTCCAATACTGCAATTCCTCTGAACACCTAACAGTTTAACATAATGAAAACTAGGATACTGGAACATGTCTTATTAGGAGAAGGGGCTGAAGTCAAAGGGAGAGGGGCAGACAGAGAGGAAGGATGGGTCCGTGAAGTCATAATACTCAATGTATATACGTGAAAATTAATCTAGATAAATTGTGATTGGTGTGGTTGGGAGAGATGGGGAGAACAATAAAAGGGGCAACATTGGTCCAGATGAACTGTACTCACAAACTGATCTGTGGACTGAAAACCTTTCAAAAAAATTTTTTTTTGGATCCAGTCGTAGGGCCTGAACTCTGGGCCTGGGCGCTGTCCCTCAGCTCTTCAGCTCAAGGCTAGCGCTCTACCACTTGAGCCACAGCGCCACTTCTGGCTTTTTTCTTTTTGCTTAAGCGGTGCTGAGGAACGGAACCCAGGGCCTCATGCATGCAAGGCAAGCGCTCTACCACTGAGCCACCTTCCCAGCCCCTCAAATTCTTAAAGATAATAAAAGGAAATGCTTTTGGGGTAAGCATTGTTCCAAAGGATTTTTCTTAATCAAAAAAAGGATGGCTAAGCACTGATGGCTCATCTTTGTAATTCTAGCAACTCAGGAGGCTGAGATCTGAGGATCTCGATTTAAAGCCAGCCTGGGAAGGATGGTCTTGAAATTCAGAAGTTGAGCTGTGGACTAATTGGTTTAGGGCTAGTGGTGGACAAAAAAAGCTCAAAGACAGTCCCCCACAACTTGCAAACATGCGCGCGCGCACACACACACACACACATACACCAGAGTATATAACGGAAAGTTTCAATATAAGTTATTGTCTTAAAACAAAGCATATGGAGCTTATATTTGTGTGGGTAAGCTATCATAAAAAGTTATGTAAATGATTTTCTAACTAGCACTTCGTTCTCTTTTTCTATACTAACAAGGCTATCTTAAGAATATTGTTCTGGGCTGGGAAGGTGGCTCAGTTGTAGAGTGTTTGCCTTGCAAGCATGAGGCCCTGGGTTGGATTACTCAGCACCATATAAACAGAAAACCCAGGAGTGTTGCTGTGGCTCAAGTGGTAGAGCACTAGCCTTGAGCTGAAAAGCTCAGGGACAGCTCTCAGGCCAAGTTCAAGCCCCACAATCAACAACAACAAAAAGAATGTGCCGGGGCTGGGAAGGTGGCTCAGTGGTAGAGCGCTTGCCTTGCATGCTCAAGGCCCTGGGTTCGATTCCTCAGCACCACATAAGCAAAAAAAAAAAAAGCTGGAAGTGGCGCTGTGGCTCAAGTGGTAGAGCGCTAGCCTTGAGCTGAAGACCTGAGGGACAACGCCCAGGCCCAGAGTTCAGGCCCCACGACCGGACCCAAAAAAAAAAAAAAGAATGTGCCAGGGGCTGGTGGTTCACGCCTGTAATCCTAGCTACTCAGGAGGCTGAGATCTGAGTATCGCAGTTCAAAGCCAGCCCAGGCAGGAAAGACCATGAGACTCTTATCTCCAATAAACTACCAGAAGACCGGGAGTGGTGCTGTAGCTCAAGTGGTAGAGCGCTCGCCTAGAGCTGAAGAGCTGGGGACAGTGCCCAGGTCCAGAGTTCAAGCCCCTCGATCGACCCAAAAAAAAAAAACAACAAAAAAACAAATGTTGTTCTGCTCTTAATAAACATTTGTTTAAGAAAATGACTTTAAGGTAGAAATTTTTTACTTAAGAAAAATAATTACATGTATCTTATGACTGGGTAAATAAACACATTATTTTCTAACATTTTTTGTGCCCTGTATATCTGAGTAAATAATTGTAGAGCAATATGCTAAATATGTCTGGCTTTCTAGTGTTTCTGTTACCCGAATTATAAGCCTTCTATGCTGGAATAAGGAAAACACTTTATAAAGTGTATATTCCCTAAGTCAAACAGGTTAAACAGCCTAGCTCCTTAAAAGCTACTGTTCATATGTTCATTTTTAAAATTAACTTACATACACAAGGGGGAGGATTCATTGTTCTTTCCATGTAGGTTTCAAATGTGTTCCAGTTAACCCTCCCCTTCCTCAACCTAACTGTAACAACAAAGGGATAAACAAAAATCCTTAATAGACTTCAAAACCAGTTTGAGCCATTCTTTCTAAATGTTTTTTCTCTCAATTAGATCCTTAAAAAGTCTTTTTAGCATGCACCTCCTCAAAACTGTCATTTCACTCTAACTTAGGATAGGACCACCTGGAACATCTCATCTAGGCAATGAAAAAAGGCCCGTAAGGAGTAAATTTATCCATGTGATGAAGAGCCATTCAGGTTCTAATATTATCAAAGTAAACTGTTAAGATAAGAGGAGATGCTATCAGATTCCAAATGGAGTCATTTGTGTCATCCATTTCAAAATTAATTAAGCCAAGAGATTGTAAAGAAATGGTTCATAAGCATAGTTTTCTGTCGTCCAACTACAGAAGAATCAGAACTTTAGCTTTTTCTATTACCCACTATTTCTATGAGTATAAGAAATCCAGATATCCCTACCAAGGTATGGATACCCTGTAGCAAGATCATTAATCATGTGGATGAGTTGAGGTATTTATTTGTTCGAGCACAGTTATTCCACTACTATCCAGTAGATGCCGCCCTTTACCCATCTAAAATTTACCCATCTAATACATTCACAAGAACAGTAATCGAGGAATTCATGTGCTCAAACGCTGCTGTTCCGGTGTCATCCACTAGATGTCGCAGTCTATTTCACTCTCATCCTATCTCTCTTACCCCAGGACTCCTTACCAGGTTAAGTCACTTGGTCCAAGGTCAAGTTGCACAGTTGCCAGGGAATCTCTTGGTCTGGTCGGCTCAGGGAAGGCCTCAGGCTTGCTCAGGAGGTTCTGCGGATGGCTTTTTCGTAAGACAGCGGAGTCTATGACTCTGAAGAGTGGCGAATTGGTTTCAGTTTGCTCCATGTTTATGGCACTTGGCTTTCAGGCGTGTCCCGCCAATTCACGAGTTCATTCACCTATCTCGGGCCCTCATGTGTCCCCTTGTGAGCAATTCATTTTCATATCTTAAGCCTCCATATGGTCTTGATGCTTTTTGGTGTGAGCAGTCTTGGGTTTGTTTACTATGTGCTAGCTCTGCTCCTAACATTCCACCCCTGATTTCCTGGAGGTCTTGCAGGGTTGAAAACCAGAATCACAACATAAGCATCAAAAATATTCCAAATCAAATCAAATCAAACCGAATTCAATCAAAACAAGCCAAATACACAACCAATTAACCAATAATTTAATTATTACACATAAATATTATACTCATTAAAAGGTAATGGTCTAAATTCAAATTAATCCATGTATTTAATCATCAAACAAGTGGCATCTAGTTCCACTAGATGAACATTTGCAATTACACTTGTGCGTTTGTGAATGTGCCCCAGGTGTACCATGGATACATCAGAATCTACCCTGTTGGGCACGAAATGTTTCTCAAAACGAACATAGTACTTGTTCCACAAAAACCATTGCAAAGGGTGGCAATGGTTCTTATAGACAATGTTCTTCCAAAGTTCTCGTGGGAATTGGAGGATTCTTCTTCATTGATTCCATTGAGCACCATATTTTAATATGTGTAATACCTGTTTAGGATCCTAGTAAACATGTATATTGTATAACTGTAGGATTCGTGTTATTTCATTTAGATACATAGAATGCAGCAAAAATCTTACAAACCTTATTATGAGTTCCTCATTCCTTGTGCTAGTGCAGTGCAATAAATCATAAGAAAGAATGTGATTAAGAAATTGAGCAAAAAATGTATCATGTTGTTCAACTGGCCTTAACCTAATCATAATTGACCATCATATCTTACAAACTAACATTCAGAAGGAATCATGTGTCCATAATATCAGGCTATTCTATAACCTGATAATGTTTAAATTTTTTGGGGGGGGTCCAGTTGTGGGGCCTGAACTCTGGGCCTGGGTGCTGTCCCTCAGCTCTTCAGCTCAAGGCTAGCACTCTACCATTTGAGCCACAACACCACTTCCAGCTTTTCTTTTTCTGCTTATGTGGTGTTAAGGAATTGAACCCAGGGCCTCATGCATGCAAGGCAAGCTCTCTACCACTGAGCCACCTTCCCAGCTCATGAAATCAACTGTCCATTGGACTCTTTAATTGATATCGTGGGCAGAGAGTATTATATTATAGAGGACACCCTGGCCAAGATAATCGTGTAATATTCATGTGAGAAAATATATATTCCGGGCTGGGAAGGTAGCTCAGTGGTAGAGCGCTTGCCTTGCATGCATGAGGCCCTGGGTTCGATTCCTCAGCACCACATAAGCAAAAAGAAAAAAGCCAGAAGTGGCACTGTGGCTCAAGAGGTAGAGCACTAGCATTGAGCTGAAGATCTGAAGGACAGCGCCAGGCCCAGAGTTCAGGCCCCACGACCGGACTGCCCCCCCCCCAAAAAAAAGAAAATATATATTCCACTGTAGATGCATTATGTGTCCAGAATCAACTCTGGTCATTAGGAACTGGATAATACTTAATATCTGGGCTGGGAAGATGGCTCAGTGGTAGAGCGCTTGCCTTGCATTCATGAGGCCCTGGGTTCGATTCCTCAGCACCACATAAGCAAAAAGAAAAAAGCTGGAAGTGGTACTGTGGCTCAAATGGTAGAGCGCTAGCCTTGAGCTGAAATGCTGAGGGACAGCGCACAGGCCCAGAGTTCAGGCCCCATAACCGGACCCCCCCCCCCACCAAAAAAAAAAACTTAATATCTTCACTAATTTAAGTGGATACGAAGTGGAATTTGAAAATCCATTGATTCATTGTGGATAAGTGATAAATGCATTTCACATATAGATGCATATATGGTCAGTGGACATTCAAATGGGTCATTTAAGGATTGGGTGTAATTATATCAGGCCACAGTTTTAGTAATAGTAAAGCTACTTTCATCAAAGAATCCTGTAGAATTAAACCTCATTTTTGTTTTACTCCTTGCAGGATATGTGGGTTCTAAATTACACAGCATAACTTTATTTAAATCTGCCCATTTCACCCAATATATGGGAATATTTTCATTAGATAAATATTGGTCACAATTTGTACTATTATATCTAAATATCATAGTAGAATTGTATGTCAAATTATATCTCTCTAGGGGCCCCTTGGACATATAATTAAAAATAACAGAATCATAGCGATTATATACTGTTGTGCATTTACTCCTATCATTATAACTCATTGCCTGATTATTGAGGAAATCTAAATTTTATAGGCATCCCGATATTATTCAGGTAATCACATATGCCTATGCATAGTATGGCATCAAATGAATTCTTTGTTGTAGTTACATTACTCAGCATGTCTTGTAAGGGAATTGTAAGCATACCACATTGCTGTTAGCGCAAGTAAATGGTTGTTGTGTGGTCTCAATGTCATACGTAGCAAAGGATTGGGGTACTGGATCTCTTAAAATAATCAGGAATTTCTAATGTTGTGTCCTCAACATTAAAATCTTCTGCCATGATGGTCTTGCTGGGGAAAAAATTAGATAGATAATATTCCAACTAAGCATTGTATATGGTAATGTTCTCATTATAAGGTAAACTTGGGAATCCAGCTACACAAAGGACTGTGGGTTTGGTTTTGTTTAGCTCCGGATAATTTTCAAAAAGGTTGCTTGTGCATTTGTCTCCATATGGTTTTGGTATATGTCATTGGAACATTGGTGATTGATATATTAGGTTGTTGGGACTTCTTCCCTGGACATTGCCAAAATGGTGAGGTTTGATGGTGTTTCACTCATGATTTCCTCTTCATTTTCTTCTTCATAATGATCATGGTAAGAACAATGATCGCACAGTCCAGGAGTGGTGTTGTATGTAAGTTGTCTCATACTAGCATTTCATGAGTCGAAATGGCAAAAAAGACGGAAAAGAACTTGGTATCGGTGGCATACTTGCATGTGAATACCTGGTTGGTGTCCATCGTTGAAGTCAGAAAAATTATTATTTTAGTATTATTTGTGTACTTGGGTGGACTGTATTGATATGTTCCTAATATGGAAGAAGTCTATTGCCCAAGCTGTTATGTCTCTCCACAGTTTTGTCCCATGGCAACACACATCCTTTCCCTACCCATCCTTTCTTTCACTCTTCTCTTTTTTTTTTGGTCCAGTCGTGGGACTTGAACTCTGGGCCTGGGCGCTGTCTCTCAGCTCTTCAGCTCAAGGCTAGCACTCTACCACTTGAGCCACAGCGCCACTTCCGGCTTTTTCCTTTTTGCTTATGTGGTGCTGAGGAATCGAACCCAGGGCCTCATGCATGCAAGGCAAGCGCTCTACCACTAAGCCACCTTCCCAGCCCCGGCTACCTCTTTTTAAAAACCTAACAGATAACACTAGCTAAAACTTCAGGATATGTAACATGTACAAATAACACAACCTTGAGCGAGATACATTACCTCAAGTTTCCTTCAGTAATTGTTTTTAGAATCCCAAAGATCCCTGACCAACACTTCCTGAACTGCCAGGAAGAACCAACATGTTAGAGGAATCATCATCAAATCCATTGATGGGACATTTAGGCTTAGTTTGAGAGATCGTGTACTAGAAATGACAGTGGGAAGTCGGAATAAATTAGTAAATATTATTAGGTATTAGTTAATAGGCAGATACTTTCAGTTGTGACATCTGAGTCCTTAAAAGCCAACCTGTGAGATCTGAAGGGATTGGGAGGTTGGAATGCGTCCTTCCAACATAAACTCTCAGAGACTGAGTGTCCTGAAAAAGTCAGTCATTTCTGGTTTGATAGGAATTCAGATTTCTATCCTGGGTGTATGCTAATTCCACTCCAAACTTTGTCTGAGCGCTAGGGGATAGACAAAACCCTATGCAAGGGCTGGGAAGGTGGCTCAGTGGTAGAGTGCTTGCCTTGCATGCCTGAGGCCCTGAGTTCGATTCCTCAGCACCACATAAGCAAAAAGAGAAAAGCCGGAAGTGGCACTGTGGCTCAAGTGGTAGAGCGCTAGCCTTGAGCTGAAGAGCTGAGGTGCAGCACCCAGGCCCAGAGTTCAGGCCCCACGACCGGACCCAAAAAAAAAAAAAAACCCTATGCAAATTTTAAGTCATTTACTGCTTACCCACACTTCTTAAGATAAAGAAGTCATTTATCACTTGAATAAGATTATATCACAAACTGGGTGCTTGTGACTTCAAGGATATTGTGAGGTCACTTTTTGCACATATGTCCCTGTACTCTACTCATTATGGTAAGGTACCTCAATCATCAGGGTTCAGAGATGCCGCAGTTCAAAAAGGTCGAATTTGGAGTATTTATTAAAAGTCCAGTGACTGCATGGTGGACTCCAGAACAGAGATTGCACATAGTTTTTAAAGACAAGGACAAGTGCTTGAGGTGGAGACCAAATCTTAACAATCTTAACCAAAGTGTCTACATAAACAAGCTAAGTGAGGGTACTTATTCCTAATAAATTGGTTATACAAAGGCAAAGTGAATATACTTATTCTTAATAAAATGATAATACATAGGCTAAGTGACTAGGTGGGGGTACTTAACGCTAACAAAGTGATAATACATAGGCTAAGTGACTAGGTGGGGGTACTTAACGCTAACAAAGTGATAATACATAGGCTAAGTGGCTAGGTGGGGGTACTTAACGCTAACAAAGTGATAATTCAGGGGGACAATAAGGGATAATCAGGACCCCAATTATCTAGAAGAAGTGGGAGTTTCCTGAAGCCCATGACAATTTTGCAAGTTTCCTGAAGCCCATGATAATTTTGCAATCCAAAGAGTGTCCTCTGTAACCTCTAGGGTTTGGAAAGTCCCCAATTACATACCACCTGTCCCAATCATTCTTCATTAGCCTGAAACTGTTCAAACTTGCAAAGCAAGTTACATCCTAAAAGTTCCTGCTGACCCTGGCCATATAACCCTGTTACAACCAGACTCTATTTAACTCCTCTGACCTCTCTCACTTTAAAAAGGGGGTTTTGTTTTGTTTTGTTTTTTTGCCAGTCGTGGGGCTGAACTCTGGGCCTGGGCACTGTCCCTCAGCTCTTCAGCTCAAGCCTAGCACTCTACCACTGGAGCCACAGAGCCACTTCTGGCTTTTTCTGCTTCTGTGGTGCTGATAAATCGAACTCTGGGTCTCATGCATGCAAAGCAAGCACTTTACCCCTCAGCCACCTTCCCAGCCCCTTCAAAAGGTTTTAACAGCCACCAAACTGATTCTCAGATCATTTTACACTGCTGCAATGTATATACTGGAACAAAATAGGATTATTAGGTGGATACATGACATAGTCCTGTGTCAACATAGATTCCTCAAAATCTAACAATTTCCCAGAAACTCCCAAATTCCATTTATGAAATCTTAAGAACTTTTTGGTTATTTGTTTCTGAATGTTGCCTTTCCTTTAAGGCTTTGGTTTTTTCTTTTTAATCTTGGTCCTGTGACTTGAACTCAGAGCTTTGTCACTGTGTTTGTTGTACTCTACTTGCTTTTCTTTTAATAAGTTCTTCAGCTAATAGTGAAAAGTTTACTTAGGGGTTTCTTTGAGCATGGTATATCACCTCATTGCTCTTCAAAGGGATGGTAGTTTGGGGGGGCAGGTGGATGTGGGTGGGGGGATAGGAGTGCAGTTTAGCCTAGGTCTCCTTTAATGTGAAGCTTGATCACTTACCCAAACCAGTCTGTTTTTGTCTTTTCATTTTCCATGCCCTACTTTGTTTTCAATTTCTATCTCTTCTCTTATTCTAAAAGTTCCTCGTAACTAGGCTACAAATGAAGGGGACCTCATGAAAGGAACATAGTAAGGATCTGCCACATCCATCCCAGGGGACCACACAGAGGTAGCCAGGCACAAGAGAAAGATTATTACAAGGTTTATTAGAGGAGCCGTATTTCCTCCAGAGAGAGAGAGAGTGAGAGAGAGCAGGGCAGCTTCTGCTATAGGTAGCAGCAGGGTCTGGGGATAGAAAGTGAGGTCGATGGGGGCTCAGGTGGGTCTGGGTGGACAGTGGGAGGGGCCAACTGTGTGGCAGGAACTCCGGGGCAGGGAGGAGCTCAGGTCTGGGTGGCGCTGAGGGCCAAACGTGGGCATGTTTACACCTCAGACTTGTCTTTCCAGATTGTATCCATTAGAATGTTAATAAATCCCTTGTCTCCCTCCTTTATATCTGCCACCCCATGCTTCTTTCTTAGAGGTTTATTTATTTTTTAATGATCCTTTACATACAATATGAGTGGAAAGGATTGGGTAGGAAACTTTCATGCCTAAGTTTAGGGTTCTCCATGACTCTTTTGTAGACCTGAGCTATTCCTCCAGAAAATGGAGACCATAGGGCATATTTATATGTATAGACTTCAAATTGAGAGCACCTAAAGGAAAATAATAACAATTTCTTTCTGTAAAAGTAAATTCCTGAGAGGCAAGGAGATAAGGATCAGGTGCTTCCAAGACTAGTTGTGTATTGTAGTTTTCATTATTCAAGATTACTTTTTTTTTTTTTGTCGGTTGTGGGACTTGAACCCTGGACTTGGGCGCTGTCCCTGTACTCTTCAGCTCAAGGCGAGCGTTCTACCACTTGAGCCACAGTGCCACTTCTGGTTTTCTAGTGGTTTATTGGAGATAAGAGTCTCACAGACTTTCCTATTTGGGCTGGCTTTGAACTGTGATCCTCAGATTTCAGCCTCCTAAGTAGCTAGGATTACAGGTGTGAGCCACCAGTGCCGGCACTAGATCACATTTTTGATACATTTATTTCTGAGTGTTTTATTTTTTATAATAGTGAAAATTGAAATGACTCCCTATATTATTTTAAAATTGTTCATTGCTCACATATGCAAGCCCAATTATTTTTATGCAAATATATCTTGTTGCTTTATTGAATACAATTTTTTTTTTTTTGGTCTGGTCGTGGGGCCTGAACCCTGGGCCTGGGCACTGTCCCTCAGCTTTTCAGCTCAAGGCTAGCGCTCTACCACTTGAGCCACAGCACCACTTCTGGTTTTTTTCTTTTTGCTTATGTGGTGCTGAGGAGTCAAACCCAGGGCCTCATGCATGCAAGGCAAGCGCTCTACCACTAAGCCACCTTCCCAGCCCCTGAACACATTATTGACTATAATAATTTTGAGTGAATTCTTGTGATTTTCTAAATAAAAGATAGTGTTTGTTTTGAGAGCCAGTGGCTACTTCCTGTAATCCTAGCTAGTCAGGTAGCTGATTTCTGAGGATCATATTTAGAAGCCAGCCTGGGCAGAGAAGTACACGAAACTCTCATCTCCAATTAATCATCAAAAAGCCAGAAGTGGAGCTGCAGCTCAAGTGATAGAGCTCTAGCCTGGAGTGAAAAACCTCGGGACAGCACACTGTTCCTAAGTTCAAGCCTCATGATGGCACAAATAAAAAGATAATGTAATCTGCACAGAAAGATGATTACACTCGGCCAGGCACTAGTGGCTCACACCTGTAATCCTAGCTACTCACTAGGTTGAGGTCTGAGGATTGTGGTTAAAAGCCAGTCTGGGCAGGAAAGTCTGTGAGAATCTTATCTCCAATGAACCACTCAGAAAACCAGAAGTGGTGCTGTGGCTCATGTGGTAGAGCGCTAGCCTTGAGCTGAAGAGCTGAGGGACACCACCCAGGCCGAGTTCAAGCCCCACGATCAAAAAAATAAACCCCCAAACCAAAAACTTATATTTCTATTGTTAAATTGACCTTGCTAGCAACTACGTTACAGTGCAACTTAAAAGTGGTGAGAGTAAATATATTTACCTTGTTGCTGACCTTAGGCTATAAGTACATGTCATTTCACCATTCAGTAGGATAATGGCTATCAATTGTTCTTTTTAAAAAACAAATATTTTTATTAACCTATTTCAGTTACACAGGGGAGTTTTATGGTAACATTTTAATACAAGAATACAATTTAATTCATTGAATTCATTCTTCGGCCCTTCTCTTTCCTAAAATAATTTCTTTTTTTGGTGAGGGGGGTCCGGTCATGGGCCTGGGCACTGTCCCTCAGCAATTCAGCTCAAGGCTAGCGCTCTACCACTGCAGCACAACTTCCGGCTTTTTTCTTTTTGCTTATGTGGTGCTGAGGAATCGAACCCAGGGCCTCATGCATGTAAGGCAAGCGCTCTACCACTGAGCCACCTTCCCAGACCCATCCTAAAATACTTTCAACAGATTTCATTGCTCTGTTTTTTGTAAATGCTTATATAGTACTTTCACAGAAAAGAGACTAAACATAGTCTATATGAGAATAAAACAATGAACACGTTGAAACTATTTTACGACATGATCAAGGGAGGATAACAGCAGTGATAGGGAATAGAATACATTATAAGCATGTATAAAAATGTTACAATGAAACCCTAAGTACATAACTAATGTATAAACTTTCTTTTGATCTTATCTAGGCACTGTCCTTGAGCTTTATTTTTTCCTCAAGACTTGCTCTCTACCACATGAACCACTTTCACTTCCAGTATTTTGATTAGTTTATTAGAAATTAGGGTGTCATGGATTTTCCTGTTCAGGCTGGCTTTAATCCTTGATCCTCAGATCTCAGCCACCTGAGAAGCTAGAATTACAGGCATGAGCCACCTGCATTTGGGTATGTATTAACTTTTTATATATACATTTTCCACTCAGTCACCCTCACTATTTTCCCTACCTCTCCCACTAGGCTCATGTACCAAAAGAGACTGTATTTCCTGTATGTCATTATTATTATTATTATTATTGTTGTTGTTTTAGTACCTTGAAATCCATCTATTTAATATCTGGTTTCTCTCACAACAGCCAACTTTTCCCCTGCTTTTCACACTTACTGTGTCTTTGCAGATCTGATAATTGTTAATAAAAATAGAACATTTAAAATAACATAGTGTGGCAATTGTGGATAGGACTTGTTTCTCTGGTTACTCAAAGACTATTGTGGAGAATTCTGCTTTTCTACAGAGCTGTTCCAAGGGCCAAACCTGAGCATTCACACAGGCTCTTCACTGTTTGCATAGCAAGGTGCTGCTTCTATTGCTCTCACCACACACACTGAGAAGTTCCACTAACATTAGCTGATTATTGTCTTGTTTGTGAGAGGAAAATGGGAACCTAGGAAGATGAGAGATACCTAGCAGGCAGACCTCTCTACAATTACAGCTATGGGGGGTAGAGGCCTGTCTCCCACTACTTGCAGGGAATCTTGTGTCTTGGAGAGGGAGAATATAAATGGTTAGTTATGTGGCAGAGTGATGTTCTTTTTTGTTTCCAATTATGAACTTTTTTTTTTTTTTTTTTTTTTGCCAGTTATGGGGCCTGAACTCTGGGCCTGGGCGCTGTCCCTCAGCTCTTCAGCTCAAGGCTAGTGCTCTACCACTTGAGCCACAGCGCCACTTCTGGCTTTTTTTGCTTCTGTGGTGCTGAGGAATCGAACCCAGGGCCTCATGCATGCAAGGCAAGCACTCAACCACTGAGCCACCTTCCCAATCCTCCAATTATGATCTTTAGACACTAAAACAGCTTTTGAAATCTCAGAAGTTTTTTTTTTTTTAACAAAGCTTTAATGTTTTAATGAATCTCAAAGTTGTTTTGATTTGCATTTCTTTTATGGCTAGAGAGATTGAGCATTTCTTCATGTGTCTACTGGCCATTCTTCTTTCCTCTTCAGAGAAGTTTCTCTTTAAGTCTTTAGCCACTTATTTATTGGGCACTTGTTTCTTTGAGGATTTGTTGTTGGGGGATTTAATTTTTTGAGTTCCAGGTATATTTTAGATGAGATCCTTGCCCGTTGTATAGCTAATGAAGATCTCCCAATCCGTGGGCTTTCTATTGATTTCGCTAGCTATGTCCTTTGGCATACAGAAGCTCTGCAACTTCATGCAATCCCATTTGTCCAACCTTTCTTTGATTTGTTGTGTTTCTGGGTCTCTATTAAGAAAATTTCAGGAAGTGGTGCTGTGTCTCAAGCGGTAGAGTGCTGGGCTTGAGCTGAAGAGCTGAGGAACAGCGCTCAAGCCCAGAGTTCAAGCCCCACGACCGACAAAAAAAAATTTAGAAGGCTGGGAAGGTGGCTCAGTGGTAGAGTGCTTGCCTTGCATGCATGAGGCCCTGGGTTTGATTCCCCAGCACCACATAAGCAAAAAGAAAAAAAGCCAGAAGTGGCGCTGTGGCTGAAGTGGTAGAGAGCTAGCCTTGAGCTGAAGAGCTGAGGGACAGCGTCCAGGCCCAGAGTTCAGGCCCCACAACCGGACGCAAAATATAAAAATGAAAAAAATAAAAAAAGGGGTTGGGAAGGTAGTTCAGTGGTAGAGCGCTTGCCTTGCATGCATGAGGTCCTGGGTTCGATTCCTCAGCACCACATAAGCAAAAAAGAAAAAAAACAGAAGTGGCGCTGTGGCTCAAGTGGTAGAGCGCTAGCCTTGAGCTGAAGAGCTGAGGGACAGCGCCCAGGCCCAGAGTTCAGGCCCCATGACACGACCCCCCCAAAAGAAAATTGCAGCCTGTGCCAAGGAGAGCTAGGGTTTCTCCTATTCTGTCCTATAATGTTTTCAGGGTGTCTGCTTTGACTCCGAGATCTTTGATCCATCAAAATTTATTTTTAATTACACTAAAAAAAAGTTCTGCCCATGCTGATCAGATCAATTAATGGAGCAAGATCAAAAATACAAAAGTACATCCCAGCACATTAGAAGTGTGATGAGAAGAATGACATCTCATAAGAGAAAAATAAGCAGGAATTGCAGTGGGCGATGTTAGCACACCAGTCTTTTCTCAAGCTCAGTCTGATTCTAATCCATATTCTTTCAATGACTAAAATTTCCAAACCAAACCCCAACAACTTCATTAAACAATTTATTTCAGATCTGAAGTTTACCAACCATCTTGAATATTCACTATCTAGTTGTGGTCCTTTTTTATTCCACATATGCTCATCTTCATTTTCTTCTATTTTACTAGTTCTTTTTTTTTTCTTTTTCTTTTTTGTCTGTCATGGGGCCTGAACTCTGGGCCTGGGTGCTGTCTATCAGCTCTTCAGCTCAAGGCTAGCGCTCTACCACTGGAGCCACAGCGCCACTTCTAGCTTTTTCTGTTTATGTGGTGCTGAGGAATCGAACCCAGGGCCTCATGCTTGCAAGGCATGCACTCTACCGCTGAGCTACTTTCCCAGCCAAGTTTTGCTTGTTTCTTGCTTTTGGACTTTTGAGGCTCAGTTTGGCAATTTAGCCATTCTGGCTATACTTGTGACCCCCTTGCTCTGCTGCTCATTTTTAATTTTTTAAAGTTAATTTAATTATTTTAAAAATTAAATTGTAAAGGTGATGTACAGAGGGACTAGAGTTACATAAGTCAAATTTGTTTTGTGATCAGTGTTTTGCCTTCCCTCATTTTGTACTATTCCCCTTTTCCCAATTCCCTTTTCTCCTTTCCCAATTCCCCTTCTCACTTCATTTCAAACATGGTGTCTAGTAAGTATCACTGTTGGATTGGTTCACCTTTGTTCCATCATTTCTGTGATTTCCCTTCCCTTCCGAAGACAAAGGCTACAGAAAAAAAAAGTTGACAACAGGGGAAAATCCCAAGAAAAAAGAAAGTAACTGCAAACAGTACACTAAAAAAACCCCTCGTTTCCATTTTTTGGAGCTCATTATGACAAGCATCATTTTATATGGTCATATGCACATAGCTATTGTGATCCTCTGCTAAGAATATCCTAGACCTAGTCTAGTTATACAAATGAGGGAAACCATGCACCCCACGTTTCTTTGGATCTGGCTTACTACCCTTAGTATTATATTTTTCAAGTCTATTTCCTGACGAATGAGGCAATGTCATTCTTTCTGATGCAAGCATAGAATTCCATTGTGTATATATACCACATATTTTGAATTAGTTCATCTATTGAGAGGTTCTCTGGGTTGATTCAATATCTTAGCTATGATAAGTAATGTTGCAATGTACATGGTTGTGTTGGCAGCTTTCATAGGGCCTTTTTTTGTGGTCATTTGGGTAAGTGTCCAAGAGTGGGATTGCCAGGTCATAGGAGAGATCTATTTAGTCTTTTGAGGAACCTCCATCCTGCTGTCCAGAGTGGCTGAACTAGTTTATGCTCCCACCAACCATGTTGTAGCTTTCCCTTTTGGCCACATCTTGATAATGGCCATTCAAACTGAGGTGAAGTGGAATTTCAGTGTTGTTTTGATTTGTATTTTTTTTTTTTTTGGCCAGACATGTTGAACATGTGTTTACTGGCCGTTCTTATTTCTTCTTCTTTAGAGAAGTCTTTAGCCCATGTATTAATGTTTTTTTTTTAAGGATGTTTTTAGGGGGGTTAAATATATTTTAGATGTGAGGCCCTTGTCTCTTGTATAGCTAGTAAGATCAGATACCCTAAAAATATTAGAGTAAGGGATAGGGGAAATTCTAGGCGTCCTAGGCACAGGTGGAAACTTTCTAACTAAAGATTCAGAAACAGAACAAATCAAAGAAAAGCTGGATAAATGGGATTGCATTAAGCTGCAAATTTTCTGCATGGCAAAGGACATAGCCAGCAAGATTAAAAAGAAAGCCAACCAATTGGCAAAAGATCTTTACTAGTTACACAACAGACAAGGGCCTCAACTGCCCACTTCTACCTGTTTTTCTCTGCACTGACTCTTAAGGTGTCTTCCATCATCCTATTGATGACCCAGAGGTTTGAAGAGGTACAGTGGGCACCGGTTTCTGTTTTATCTGGTTTGTCATCCCTTATTCTTGTTTGATCTGGCCTATTTTAAACACTGCTACTTATAGTAGATGGAAATAATGTCTGAGCATGTGCTTTACTTCCACCACCCACTGTTAAGAGCAGTTCCATTAGAAGTGTGGTGTTTTAATTCTTAATTTCTTTGTTATTTAGCTAATGTTAGTACATTTGTGCTGTTATAACAAAATACAACATCCTGGGAAATGTATAAAGAAAACAACTTCATTTCTTACTGTTTTGTCAACTGGACAGTTGAAGGTCAAGTTGCTGACATCTAACAAATGATGTTTTCTGATTCTGAGGTGGTACCAGGGTTGTTATACCTTCTAGAAGGTAGGATCACTATGTCCTTACATGGCAATATGTAGAAAATTTGTTTTCATTTTGTAGTACCATGAAACTTTCCAAAAGGGATTAAATTGCACTTTTATTTGTATTTTTTAAATTTTAAAAAAAATTACACTTTTAATACCTTGGAGATTATATTTCCATTTCATGTATTTTAAGTGATAGATTCAAATGAGATTTGTAATATTAATTCTATAAAGGAATTCACCACCTTCTTTTTTTTTCTGTTGGTTGTGGGGCTTGAGCTCTTCAGCTCAAGATGAGTGCTCTATCACTTGATCCACAGCATCACTTCTGGTTTTTTGGTGGTTAATTGGAGATAAGAGTCTCATGGACTTTCCTGTCTGGGCTGGCTTTGAACCACGATCTTCAGATCTAAGCCTCCAGAGTAGCTAGGATTACAGGCATGAGGCATTGGCACCCAGCTTTCCACTTTGCTTGATATCCCAGTAGTAGTATTTACATAAGCAATATGTGATAAATGATGGATTTTTTACTCCAACTTAATCTACCAGTTTTGAATCAATGAATGGATTATCCTTCAACTATGGCTAATTAAGCTTGTCCTCAGGTATTAGTTCTGTGAAGTCATGAATTTAATCATATTGATGTTTTCTTTTGCTAGAGCTCCTATGTTATTTACATCATACCTTTTTGTTCTATTCTCTTGTGGGTGTGTAGGGGAGAGAACTCTGTGTGTGTGTGTGTGTGTGTGTGTGTGTGCGCGCGAGCACGCGGGTGCGCTAGTTGTAGGGGCTGATAGTCGGGTCTTGATACTGTCCTTGAGCTTTTTTGCCCAAGGCTAGCCCTCTATGTTTTGATACTTAGCTCCACTTCTGGATGGTTTGGTAATTAACTGGACACAAGAGGCTCAAGACCATTATGTCCAGGCTGGCTTCAAACTGACATCCTCAGTTATCACCCTTCTGAGTAGCTAGAATTATAGGATTTTTTTTTGAGCCTTTGGTGTTCTTTTTGTTTAGGAAAAATCTTTTGAAACCCTGCTTACTCCTTATTTCTTATCCACAGCCATTTATTTTTATTATGTTTAAGAATCTGAATGGTTTCCATTCCACAGGTCAGTTTATGAGTACAGTGCATCTTGATGAATGTCTCCTCCTTTATTATTTTCTCCATCTCTCCCAAACACAACAATCCCAATTCACCTAGATCATTTTTCACATACGTGCACTGAATATTATGACTTCATTAATCCATTCTTACTCTATTTGTACCTTTCCCTTTAACTTATTTCCCTTCTGCTAAGAAGACATATTCCAGCTTCCTAGCTTTCATTATGTTAAACTGTTGGTTGTTCAGAAGTTACAGTATTGGAACTATCCCCTACACATACCGTACTTCGGTGTATGTATAAGTTAAGTCTTCCTGAGTCTGACTGACTTCACTTAACATAATTTTTTCCAGGTTCACTCATTTTCCTGTAAATAAAATATGTATATCAATTGGAATAACATAGACAGGGATAACACTACAGTAACTCCAAACATGAAACTCTGGCACAGAGTAATCTAGACATTGTATTGATTGCATGTTCAATTGGAATCCAGAACATCATGCTACAACCCTGTGATTTCTTTCACCATTCTCCGTGTTTGCTCTTTTCTATGTGATCTCCACTCAGTGAAGGCATTTGCCCACATTAGCAATTGGTGTTCTTTGAGCACATGTCACACTGCAAAATATTCAAAAGCACACTCTGACTCAAGTCAATTGGCCACCCAAAATATTTTTTAAATTCTATTTTATTTCTTTTTTAATACAAATTTTTTATTGTAAGTATACTGTAAAGAGGGGTTACAGTTATATAAGCAAGGTAATGAGTTCATTTCCTGTGGAGCATTGTTACTCCCCTTTTCCCCCCTTCCTCCCTTCCCTCTCCAGCAAAGTTATAAAGTTCATTTTCAATATAATATCTTGTACATCTCGTTGTTACAATGGGTCATCCTGTATCCTTATTTCAGCATTGTTATTTCCCTTACCCTCCCCAAATTGGAAAAATGCATACATAAGACACAGGACACCAGAATTAAATTCAGTGACAACAGGGTTATACCATGGGGAAAGAACATACAAAGAAACAACAACAAAAAAATCACATAGTACATTATAAGCACATTATAAGCACAAGAAAGATAAAAACCTTGTGTCCCTGTTTTGGGGTTCATTTCACTTAGCATCAGCTTATTTGGTTATATGTACATAGCTTTTGACCTCTTCTGCTTGTCCTAGACATATACTAGGTATTGCAGATAAGGTTTCCCTTATCTTTGGGTCTGGCTTACTTCATTTCCATTTCCTAACAAATGGAGTGGTGTCATTCTTTCTGATGGAGGCATAGAATTCATATATATATATATATATATATATATATATATATATATATATAATATTTTCTTGATCCTTTCACCTATTGAGGGATATCTGGGTTGGTTCCATATCTTAGCTATGGTGAACAATGCTGTGATAAACATAGGTGTGCTGGTAGCTTTATTATGGCCTTGTTTGTAATCGTTTGGCACCCAAAATATTATGAAGACCAAAATCTTGAACACAGAATCCTTCAGATTCCTCTTTTCTCTTTGCAATACATTACTAAAGTCACTCAATATGGAATAAAACAGAACTTAATGCTAATTGCCAATAACACTAAGCACATGCATCAATCTCTCCCCATCTCTGTTAACAGCTATTCTACTCTCACCGTCTGTGAGAAATTGGTCCTATGTTTATCAGCTTCCATTTTTGAGACTGCTCAATTTCTTTGTGTGCCTAGTTCTTTCCCCTAAAGTTATATCTACCGTGGCCCTCCATGAGACTGCAAATGACAGCTTTCTTCTAATTGAAAAGAAGTATATGTGCTTGGGGTACTGGATATGCAATCACTGCACAAAGAATATATGTAAGTAATATGACATCATATATCAAAAAAGGGCAATATATGGGGCTGGGAAAGTGGCTCAGTGGTAGAGCACTTGCCTTGCATGCATGAGGCCCTGGATTCGATTCCTCAGCACCATAAAAGCAGGAAAAAAAAGCCAGAAGTGGCGCTGTGGCTCAATGGTAGAGCGCTAGCCTTGAGCTGAAGAGCTGAGGGACAGCGTCCAGGCCCAGAGTTCAGGCCCCACGACTGGACCAAAAAAAAAAAAAAAGGCAATATAATTTGTAATCAAGTAAAAAGTTTTCTTGTGAAGCAATTATTACTAATTGTCACATGGTCATCTGCTATTCTGTACTGCTCCTCTATGAGAACTTAGCTTCATTTTTGATGGCTTCCATTTTTGTGTCACATTGGTAGATATCCTTCTGTATCTGGTTATTTAACTTAGTATGACAGACTCCTTTTCACCACAGAGAAATATATGTGTTCAGAGTGTTAGATATGCAAACTCTGCACAATAAAAACATGGAATATCACATTTTACTTCAACATACTATATGTACCTACAGATGCATTAAAGGATCATTTTTTAACCTGTATTTCACCTGATCAAATGTCTAGCACAGTCCTGCTTCTATTTGTCCCTCTCATCTCTTGGATTTCTGTATCTTCTAACTTTTGTTCCTTACTACCAGAATGAACTTTAACAAAATCATGTCTTAATTGTGAGGGAGCTGGTAAAGGGATAGTAGTGGCGGTACAGACATATTTATCCTCCTAATAACTTCACTTTCAACCTCCAGATCAATGAGAGGCTCTTCACATCATTCACAGTGATGTTTTATTAATCTCACTCAGCAGAATAACAGAATGGGCTAAGAGCTAATCAATCACAAGTGACTCATTACCTGTGATTAATTAAATATAAAAAAGCAAGCACAGAAGTCATTTTGGTGTTACTCATCCAAACCCAAATGCTTAAGACTCTTCTCATTATTTACACCCATCAAAGAAACTAGAAATGGAGTTATGGTCAAGTGGTAGAGCATTATTAGCCTTGAGCAAAATTACTCAAAGACAGTGCTACAGAATTGGAACCACATACAAAGAAAATGTATTCCCAAATGTGTGTCCTTTCATGTTCTCTGAACGTTTCATGAACAAGCTTGTGGACACTACTGTGTCAAAATTTTGTAATAACCAAGGACTGGTATCTTCCATCAGAATTTCCATTCAAAAGTAGAACCATTCCTTAGTATAAAAGAACACAAGTCAACCACTTCACTCTATTAATTACTTGTCAAGTCTGGAAATAATTAATGGCCATCACATGTCCAAATCAGGTACATCATCCCCATTTCAACACAAAGGATGAGAAATGTTGGCTCAGTCAGTGCACAAGAGTAAAGAATGGTTTCTCAGTATACCTAGCTTACCTCTGCTATAAATGATTTCTCTACATAACTTCCAGAGGCTTCTGACAAGATTTTCCTACATTGGGTTTCTTTCCTGTGTGAGTTCTTTAATGCTTGCTGAAGGTTGACTTCTGGTTGAAAGACTTCCTCTGATGCTTACATTTACAGAGATTCTGTCATGTATCCCAGTCTCTGATACCTGTAGAGAGGTGACTTCTGGCTAAATGCTTTTCTACATTTAGTATATTTAGAGATTCTCTCCTTTGTATGTTCTCAAATACACTGATGATAGACTTCTGATTAAAAGTCCCTGCACATTTGTTATTTTATTAGTTTTCTTTTGTCTTATATAAGTTAGTTCTCTGATGAACACTGAGGTATGCCTTCCAGGTCAAAGATTTTCCACATTTGTAATATTTACAAAGTTTCTCTCCTGTGTGTATTGTATAAACACTGAGCCATGCCATCTTGGTGAAGTAATTTCTACAGTTGTTACATTCATACAATTTTTCTCCTGTGTGTGTTCTCTGATGCAAACTGAGGTATGACTTCTCAAAAACTTCTACTTTCATTTCATTCATAGGATTTCTCTCCTGGGGGTGTTCAATGATGAACCCTGAGGTATGCTTTCTGGGTGAAAGACTGCACATTTGCTACTTTCATAAGGTTTCTCTCCTGTGTGGGTTCTCTGATGCAAACTTATTTTTCTTCCAGGTAAGACTTGTGTTGTGGGTGAATATTCTTATGCTTGGTGAGGTATGAATTACAGGTGAAGGATTTTCCACACTTGTTACAGTCCTAAGGTTTCTAAACTGTGTGAATTCTGGTATGCCTACCTAGATGTGAACTCCACTTGAAGGTCTTTCCACATTTGTTGCATTCATAAGGTTTTTCTCCTGTATGTGTTCTCTGATGCAAAGCAAGGTATGACTTCTCTCTATAAGATCTTCCACATGTGTTACATTCATAAGGTTTCTCACCTGTGTGAATTCTCTTATGTGTAATGAGGTGTGACTTCTGGGCGAAGGACTTTTCACACTTCTTACATTCATAAGGTCTCTCCCCTGTGTGTGTTCTCTGATGGACATTAAGGTTTGCCCTCCGGGCGAAAGTCTTTCCACATTTGTTACATTCATAAGGTTTCTCTCCTGTGTGTATTCTCTGATGAACATGAAGGTCTGCCTTCCGGGTGAAAGACTTTCCACATCTATTACATTCATAAGGTTTCTCTTTTGTGTGTGTTCTCTTATGGACAGTAAGATTTGCCTTCTGGGCAAAAGACTTTCCACATTTGTTACATTCATAAGGTTTCTCTCCTGTGTGTGTTCTCTGATGAACACGAAGATCTGTCTTCCGGGCAAAAGGCTTTCCACATTTGTTACATTCATAAGGTTTCTCTCCTGTGTGTGTTCTCTGATGAACATGAAGCTCTGTCTTCCAGGTAAAAGACTTTCCACATTTGTCACACTTGTAAGGTTTCTCTCCTGTTTGTGTTTTCTGATGCAAAGTGAGGTATGACTTTAGTCTGAAAGATTTTCCGAATTTGTTGCATTCATAAGGTTTCTCTTCAGTCTGAATTCTCTGATGTTGGTTGAGTGCTGACTTCTGAGTGGAAAATTCCCTACACTCATATTCACAGGGTTTCTCTTCTGTTGGTGTTTGAGGTTGGAAAGTCACGTCTGATTTCTGAGAGATAAATTTTGCACACTGGATATACTCATTAGACTTCTCTGGATATTTGCTTGGAAGTTTTGTAAGGTGTATTTTCTTACTGAAAGTTTTCTCACATTCACTACACATATAAGAATTCTCTCCTGTGTACATTTTCTGATGAGTAGTGACTGTAGGTCTTAAGTAGAATGTTTTGCCACATACAGTACATTCAGGTGTTTTCCTTTCCCCTTGAAGTACTTTTTGGTCAAGGAGAACAGACATCATACATAGTCTTTTCTATATCCATTAGTTACATGAGCATTTTCCCACAAAACCCCACTTATGTCTAAAGAATATGGTCTCTGAGTTTAAATCTTTCCCTTTTCCACCATATTCAAAATACTGCAGATCATTTGGACTCTCATAATTTTGACTAAAATACTCTGAATATCTGATTGATCAACTACAGGAGACACACTAGGCTTATATGCAGCATGCAATTCATCAGGCTCACTACAGAGAAGCATGTTCTGACACTCAGTGAACTCCTTAGTCCTCATCCCTAAGGAGTTCCCATTATTTCTAATCAGCTCTGGCTTAAGTTTTGAACTCAAATTAAAAGTTACTAATCTTATTCTATCTTCCACTATGTTACTATTTGTGGCTGCTATTTCACATAGACATTTGTTTGGACTTTCTTGGCATGCCTTAATCACATACTCCATCCCTTGAACATCTAAAATGAGTCATAGAAAAAGACGGAAACATAAATGAAATCCCAAGATTCTTTAATGCAAAAACAAAGACCTTTTCTCTCATCGTGTTAGAGATTTTAAAATATCAAAATAGGAATTGATTTATGACAAATATATGCTTCTTTCCCTAATGTATTAAAGAAATATGATATTTTACCACAGAAAATAATGTTTTCCTGTATTTCTGTTCATTCTTCTTTTTATTTCACAGGAGGCACTTACTCAAATTACTTAACTATATACTGCTAGAGTTTTAAGCTGAAAACTTACCTTCTGCCTTTAGTATTCTTGGTATTGTTGTTTGATCATAGGAGAATAGCTGCTTTGTCTTATGTTTGTGAAATAATTTATAAATTGTACTGTTTTGCTTCTCAACCAATAGGTGAGGAACAGAGATATTTTCTAGATTTGGAGAAGATAAGGAGTATTTTATACATCCTTTTGTCTTTCACCTAAGCAGGAAAGGTTCCTGGGAGTAATGATTTATACCTAAATCTTTTCAGTTCTAACTTCTTACTAAGAATTACTTTAGGCATCTGTGGGATGCCTCTCTCCATCTTAGACAAAGTCTTATCAAAAGTTCGTTTCTGACACACTTGCCCCTCAGAACCATGTTAGACCAAAGATATTCCAGCTCTCCTCTTAGTTAATCATCCTCTTTATACGAAAGGCTTTGTTTCTGAATCCCAGTCTCTGCATACACTGATAAGCTATTTTTCCTTATCAGAGAAGAGCAGTCCTGGCATGCTCCTTATTTCCTACACCTGTATAGTTCTACTTTCAAAGAAATGAAATCTAAATTTTTACACTTGTGTGATTTTTTTAGAATGAGTTCCACAAATACAAGAGAATTGCTGCCACACAGCATTCAATATGTCTCCATATGAACTGTGATTCACAAGTCCTTAAGACAAAGCAACACTTAGTTCTCTACCACACACAGGACTCAAGGGAACTCACAATATTATTACTCAGTACAGCACAAGTTGAACATACCAACAAGGCTCTGGCTACAACATCACTATGGAAGATGCATTTACTCACCTGTGAAATTCTTGTGTGAGGCTTCTCCCACCCATGGTTCTGCACCTTGTTCCAGTGTGACAATCAATTTAGGTTTAGGAATGCAGTGCCCTGTTAATAGGAGTGAAGAACTGTTGCTTATGCTGGGTCATCATTGCTGTAACATCTGAGACATGACATTCACAAGTTTGTTCCTAAATCTTGTTTCTCATTTCTCACTCGTTCCGTGATTGACTTTCCCCCAGCTTTGGATTTATTTGGCTGGTTGTGTGGTTTGAACTCAGCACTTTTGCTCAAAGCTAGCATTCTACCAGTTTGAGTCCCAAGGTGGCTCAGTGGTAGAGAGCTTGCCTTGCATGCATGAGGCCCTGGGCTCGATTCCTCAGCACCACATAAGCAGGAAAAAAAAGCCGGAAGTGGCACTGTGACTCAAGTGGTAAAGTGCTAGCCTTGAGCTGAAGAGGTAAGGGACAGCCCAGGCCCAGCGTTCAGGCCCCATGACCGGATCCCCCCCACCCCCCCAAAAAAAGAAACTTGATTCAGTTTGAGTCCCAGCTCTACTTCCAGTATTTCAGTGGTTAATTGGAGATAAGAGTCTCATGGGGACTTCTCTGCATTGCTGGCTTCAAACGAAAATTCTCAGATTTTAGCCTCCTGAGTACCTAGACTTACAGGCATGAACTACTGCACCCCATACCAGGTTTGGATTATAAATGCACAATATAAACTAGTGATTTCCAAATCATACTTCCAATAGTGATATACTATACATTCTATTCTAGATTGTATATCCATCCACAATAATCATCTCAAGTTTAAACCTATTATAGAACTTTTGACAAAGTGTTGATTTGGCTCCTTGAGAATAACACTGCCTCAAGTGTCATTTAATCAAGTTGAAGTTTTCCTTAGAAAGAAATGACAGTTCTCACAGACTGGAATTTTGCGTAGTATTTGAAAGTCTGATAAATATTCACATGTCTACTAAAAAAAAAAAATCATTTGGTCTAGCAAATTAATGTTACTTTTGCTCACCCAAGGACATGAGGTTGCTGTAGGTCTCCAGCATCACATCTCTATAAAGGGTCCTCTGTCCAGGATCCAGATCCTGCCACTCCTCCCAGCTGAAGTCCACAGCCACATCATCAAATGACACCAGCTTCTGTAATGACACATTTCCATCAAGTAATTAGGCCTGAGTCATGAGAAAACCAAATCTGGAATTTCATTTTTGTATATATATATATATATGTATGCTTTTGTCTTACATAAAATATTTGGAGCTTGCTGTGTTAGCTATACATTGGGAGGAAGAAAAATCAAAGTAGAAATATTTGCCTCTATATGAACTAGGTAATTAAAAATACAAACATTCCCTAATACATCAGAACACGTTTGTGGTGATAGTAATAGACAAAAGATAACAATTCTGAGAAGCTAATAATCTGACATAACAACATTAAGGGTAAGTAGTTGTATGAAAGAGTGCGTTTAACTTTTTTTTTTTTTTTTTTGTCGGTCGTGGGGCTTGAACTCTGGGCCTGGGCGCTGTCCCTCAGCTCTTCAGCTCAAGGCAAGCGCTCTACCACTTGAGCTACAGCGCCACTTCTGGTTTTCTGGTGGTTTATTGGAGATAGGAGTCTCACGGTCTCTCCTGCCTGGGCTAGCTTTGAACCGCGATCCTCAGATCTCAGCCTCCTGAGTAGCTAGGATTACAGGCGTGAGCCACCAGCGCCCGGCTGTTTAACTTATTTTGGTAACATTAATTATATATCAGGGTAATGAAGAAATACTTTTCCTGCATTTTCATATTTTACCTCACTGAAAACCTTTTTAGATCTTCTGTTTAAAAGTACTCTAGGGGGCTGGGAAGGTGGCTCAGTGGTAGAGCACTTGCCTTGCATGCTCGAGGCCCTGGGTTCGATTCCTCAGCACTACATAAGCAAAAAGAAAAAAGCCGGAAGCGGCGCTGTTGCTCAAGTGGTAGAGTGCTAGCCTTGAGCTGAAGAGCTGAGGGACAGCGCCCAGGCCCAGAGTTCAGGCCCCACGACTGGGACCCCCTCCCCAAAAAAAAAGTACTCTAATAAGCAGTCAGAATACTCATAACTTCACATGGATTATATACCACATTTAGTAGATCTATGAAAAGCACAGGGTCTCAATGAATGTTAAAAGCAGTAACATACTCAAAGAAAGTAGCTAATGATTGATTTGGCCCTTATAAGATTTGACTTACTTCCTACAATTTAAAAATATTCTATGTTGGGCTGGGAATGTAGCTTAGTGGTAGAGTGCTTGCCTAGCATACATGAAGCCTTGGGTTCAATTCCTCAGTGCCACACAAACAGAAAAAAACAGAAGTGGTGCTGTGGCTCAAGTGGTAGAACACTAGCCTTGAGCAACAAAAGCTCAGGGACAGTGCCCAGGCCCTAAAAGCAAACCTCAGACTGGCATAAAAAAAATATCCTATGTTAATGACTTTCGTAATCAAATTTCTAAAGATTGAAGTGTGGTCATAGATACCCTGATACTTCCTTCCTAAGTAAAAAACAGGAACAACAAAAAAACTGTTGGTATTCACTTTTGAGAACAGTGCCTACCTTCCACAATACAGAATATAAGTAAGAGGGTAATAAAATGTTTCTTGACAGTATTGCATTTTAATAGGCCTTCATGGAAGGATGGAGGTAAACAGAGGCTTACGGACCTCAAGGTGACAAATAATGGGAAATATGACCACCATGAGCAGGCCAGAGAAAAATAAGAATAAAGAGGGATGTGATCTACAAAATATAAAAGGAAATTTTTAAAGTTGGAATGAAATATAGTACTAATTTGTTGTGCAGAGGCTAAATATAGTGAATTTTGACTCCCACATTGAAACCCATTACAAATGAAGAATGGCCAACAATCCCTCCAATCCAGCCATGCTGGACAATACAAGAGGTGAATCCTGACTAAAGAAAGAAAAGGAAATATATTTGTAAAGTGGTGGAAGAAAATAACCCTTAATTCACAATCCATTGGGCAGAGGAACATTCCTAAAAATGCATATTAATAACATCTGCATTTTAAGAGTGTCACAAGAAATTATGGTGCTTCAAGAGAAAAATGTGCCAACACAGATCTACACATAGGTCAATGTCATTAAATTGGTAAATATGTAGGTAAGTACAAAGGAATGTATAGTACATGTATTTTATATAATCTCTCTAAGATGATTTGTGAAAGGAAAACTAATCGCATATCTAGGATTCATAGTGCATGAAGATTCAATATATAAACATATACCTGTATTAAAAACAAACTATGTGGACTGGGAAGTGGGTCAATTAATATTGTACTTGCCTGACAAATATGAGGGCCTGAGTTCAAAGAATTAATTCTAGCAAAAATATTAAAAGGCTTTATCTTTTTTTTTTTTTTTTTGGTCGGTCGTGGGGCTTGAACTCTGGGCCTGGGCGCTGTCCTTCAGCTCTTCAGCTCAAGGCTAGCGCTCTACCACTTGAGCTACAGCGCCACTTCCGGTTTTCTGGTGGTTTATTGGAGATAGGAGTCTCACAGTCTTTCCTGCCCGGGCTGGCTTTGAACCGTGATCCTCAGATCTCAGCCTCCTGAGTAGCTAGGATTATAGGCGTGAGCCACCAGCGCCCGGCTAAAAGGCTTTATCTTTGGGTTATAAGTGGAATTATTCTATTGAAAAGTATCTATATTATATGATGTCATATGCTGGTACTGCAGGAATACTCTAAACTCTCAGAGTACCTAATAATAATATAGTGAAGTACAACCAGCACGTTAATTTCCTATGTCTGTCACAATAAATAGTTAAGACTAGGTGGGAGCTGGGCGCTGGTGGCTCACGCCTGTAATCCTAGCTACTCAGGAGGCTGAGATCTGAGGATCACGGTTCAAAGCCAGCCCGGGCAGGAAAGACTGTGAGACTCCTATCTCCAATAAACCACCAGAAAACCGGAAGTGGCGCTGTAGCTCAAGTGGTAGAGCGCTAGCCTTGAGCTGAAGAGCTGAAGGACAGCGCCCAGGCCCAGAGTTCAAGCCCCACGACTTACAAAAAAAAAAAAAGACTAGGTGGGAAATTTATTTTCTTGCAGTTTTATAGGATAACAACGATTTTCCTCCATGTTTAACTTCTTTTGAAGTTCTATGGTTCATCCTGAGGATGGCCTTTGTTCAGTACACAAAATCTCTGGTTACTTCTTTATGAAGCAAACAGTCAAACTACCAGACTAGATTATAGCTACTACACAATAGCCTTTTCAAAGGAATATAATAGGCCTTGTATATTTGTGAGCTGCACAGATTCAATGAACCATAGAACCAAAATATTTGAGAAAGTATGGCACCTATATTAAACCTGCAGTCTTTGAAAAAAACTGCCATTATTCTATAAACAATGCAGTATAAAAACTTTACAGGGGCTGGAAAGGTGGCTCAGTGGTAGAGTGCTTGCCTTGCATGCATGAGGCCCTAGGTTCAATTCCTCAGCACCACATAAGCAGAAAAAGCTGGAAGCGGCACTGTGGCTCAAGTGGTAGGGTGCTAGTCCTAAGCTGAAGAGCTGAGGGACAGTGCTCAGGCCCAGAGTTTAGGCCCCATGACCTACACACACACAAAACAAACAAACAAACAAAAAGCAACTATTCACATAGGACTTAAATTTTAATAGGTATGATAGGTGATTTACAGTGCATACAAGAATGCCTATAAGTTATATTAGAGGTCATTTACGGTGTGTGGAAGGATACGTGCAGGTTACACGGAAGCAAAATAGGAAATAAATATCAGATGAGACCATCAGATAACAAATAGCAAAATGGCCATCTAAATTAAACTGTATTAATATTGTAATATATAGTAATCATATAAAGCACTATCTGATTTAAACAGAAGAAAAAGTACTCAGTAAGCTATCCACAGAGACAAACATTAAACAGAGAAATTAGAAATCAATCAATCAATAAGTAGATACCATAAGTGAAAATCTATAATGAAATACACAAATAGTGATAATATGACAAGAAAAAAAAATCAGCACAAATTGTATGATCACAGATACAGACAATACATTATGACAGTTCATACATCTTTATAACAAAAATTTGTGCTGAAAAAATTATCCAAAGACATATTTAAAAGGCCACAGAATTATAATTTCTTAATTTACCATTACTATTGGATAATTGATGATCCTCATAACAACTGATAGAACAAACAGATAAAAAGTCAGCAGGAGCACACACATGGGTTTTAACCTAAATGCTGTTTATAAAGCACCATGGTGTTACATTTACCAAGACAGACACACTGAACGTAAATCTCAAGACAAACTTTCTAGAAATCAATGAGAAATAAAGCTATAAGTTATAAATAAAGTTCAATAATATATTTCTAATAATCTATGAGTGAAATAACCACAAGGAAATTAGAACAGATCCAAAAGAAATGTGCTCTATCATTGTGATTTACAGTATATTAAAGGGAGCCATTTTCTGTATCTTTGAAATAAAAACATACGGTTTTAATTGTATGGGAAAGTCACATGTGTATCTTCTGGAGGGTCAAAGAAAGCCATAGAACTCAGGGGAAACAGAAGTAAAAATTGCAGGGGGGGGGGGAGAAATGGGGGAGAGTCATTAGACACTGAAAATAGTAAACTACACAGCCCATGAGTAGAGATAGGAGGGAGGGATTGGGAGAGACTGAGGTAATGTAAGACACTATATGAAACGAAATGTACTCATTACCTGACTCATGTAATTATAATCTCTCTATAATAACAATAAATTAATTCTCCATGGAGTTGTGCTAAACTCAACTCTTTGCTTAGTGAAAAAAATCTAGGGCTGGGAAGGTGGCTCAGTGGTAGAGCGCTTGCCTTGCATGCATGAGGCCCTGGGTTCGATTTTCCAGCATCACATAAGCAAAAAGGAAAAAAGCCAGAAGTGGCGCTGTGGCTCAAGTGGTAGAGCACTAGCCTTGAGCTGAAGAGCTGAGGGACAGCGCCCAGGCCCAGAGTTCAGGCCCCACAACCGGACCAAAAAAAAAAAAGTAAAAATAAATAAATAAATAAAATCTTGTGCCTCAAAAGGAAGGATCAACAAAGAAGAAAAAGCAGCATATGAGAGAAAATATTTCCATAGGTCTCTAGATTAGTAACAAGAATGAATTAGAAAATATAAAAGAAAACCCTACAACTGACCCCCACACATATCTAAATTTCTAATTTTATTTATGATAAATATGTAACATTTACTCAGATAAGATGAAGTATCATTTGATACTCTCCATTTTCTATGATAACAACTCTCATGATGCTTTTTAAAATTTCAAATCAATGAAAACAAATAAATGTATCAATTACCCTATAGACTACAATGGCTTTTCTGAAAAAATACTTCTAAAATTTCTTCACTGAGACCACTACCTCACTATGCTACAACTCTATGAACATTAGCAGACAGGCAAGCCTCATGATTGATTTTGTGCCCACAATACAGGATTTTTGGGGGGAGGGTTAACAAAGGATATTAAATTATGATATGAAGGGGGCTGGGAAGGTGGCTCAGTGGTAGAGCGTTTGCCTTGCATGCATGAGGCCCTGGGTTCGATTCTTCAGCACCACGTAAGCAAAAAGAGAAAGCCGGAAGTGGCGCTGTGGCTCAAGTGGTAGAGCGCTTGCCTTGAGCTGAAGAGCTTGAGGGACAGCGCCCAGGCCCAGAGTTCAGGCCCCAGGACCGGACCCCCCCAAAAAATAAATAAATAAATTATGATATGAAACCTTGAAATAAATACATTAAGCACCTGTCTTCAAAAGGAATATAGAAAAATAAAAATTTGCATTCTATGAATTTTATCATAGCGATAAGTGATGAAAAGAGTTTGGAAATATGTTAAAACAGTTTTTAGCTGGAGACATACACTACAAAGAGCATTAATAACAAACACACATGGAAAAAAATACATGTTATTATAATCTGTGCACTTGCTTTCAGTTTTTGTATATCTTTTCACTGACTACTGTTCAAATGTGTCACATATTCCTGAGTCATTTCTCCCAGGAGATTACTAAGGATATACTGCCACACATGTTAGCTACTAGCCAAGTTCCTGAGAGATCAAAGTCTATTAATGAGCAAATATCTGTTAGACTGTGCCACCAGTGATAATTCAAAACCTTAAGTCACTGTATTGGGTTTTTGTTTTTGTTTTTGTTTTTTTTGGTCATGGGGCTTGAACTCTGGGCCTGGGCACTGCCCCTCAGCTCTTCAGCTCAAGGCTAGCACACTACACTTGAGCCACAGTGCCATTTCTGGCTTTTTTCTTTTTGCTTATGTGGTGCTAAGGAATCGAACCCAGGACCTCAGGCATGCAAGGCAAGCGCTCTACCACTGAGCCACCTTCCCAGCCCTGTATTGGGTTTTTTAAAATCAAAACCAGCTTCTATCTTTTTTTTTTTTTTTTTGTCGGTCATGGGGCTTGAACTCTGGGCTTGGGCGCTGTCCCTCAGCTCTTCAGCTCAAGGCGAGCGCTCTACCACTTGAGCTACAGCGCCACTTCCGGTTTTCTAGTGGTTTATTGGAGATAGGAGTCTCACGGTCTTTCCTGCCCGGGCTGGCTTTGAACCGCGATTCTCAGATCTCAGCCTCCTGAGTAGCTAGGATTACAGGCGTGAGCCACCGGCGCCCGGCTCAGCTTCTATCTTATACTGGCAGTTAATGAAAATATTCAAATGGAGCAAGATGAAAAAAAAAAAAAACCTGCAGTACCACATCAAATGAGGTTAGAGTAGACAAATAGAATGAGAAAATCAAGGGTTTTTTTTTGCTGTGTATCCATGGGTAAATGATAGTAATTTTCTGTAGACAATGCTAAGTTGAGCTGAAAGTGGCTAAGGTTTGAGAGGTTGGAACTTCACTCCAAAAGCACCCAGAATACTGACAGCTGGCCAAGAAAGTGTTAAAACAGACAACTCTGGAGAGGGATAAGGGATTGGAGTGCTACTCCCTTCTTTTTTTTTTTTTTTTGCAGGGGGGTCCGGTCATGGGGCCTCAACTCTGGGCCTGGGCGCTATCCCTCAGCTCTTCAGCTCAAGGCTAGTGCTCTACCACTTGAGCCACAGCGCCACTTCCGGCTTTTTTTCCTTTTGCTTATGTGATGCTGAGGAATCGAACCCAGAGCCTCATGCATGCAAGGCAAGCGCTCTACCACTGAGCCACGTTCCCAGCCTGCTACTCCCTTCTTTAGTGCTGAAAGGGCTCGAACTGAACTTTGGGTGTAGGTGACATTGAAGGCTAGGTAAGGTGGACTACCAGCCTGGAATTTCAGTGGGCTGCAATCTCTTGTCTCTAAAGAATAAGGGAACAAGTGTCCCCCCTTGCAAAAATGTTTTGGCTCTGATTTTAATGTTAATATAAATGTTTTATTTTTTACAAGTATCCATGGTAACCTTCCCTGTGTGAACTCAAGAAAATATGCCTGCCCAGGACCGGGTGGCTCAGTGGTAGAGCGCTTGCCTTGCATGCCTGAGGCCCTGGGTTCGATTCCTCAGCACCACATAAGCAAAAAGAAAAAAGCCGGAAGTGGCGCTGTGGCAAAAGTGGTAGAGCACTAGCCATGAGCTGAAGAGCTGAGGGACAGCGTCCAGGCCCAGAGTTCAGGCCCCACGACCGGACCCAAAAAAAAAAAAAAAAAAAAAGAAAATATGCCTGCATACCGGGACTAGGGCTCAAGTCCCATTGAGTCTAGGGACACGTGTTTTATCATTCATTCATCTTTGTATCTGTTTATGTCTGTGTCTTTCTGTTTTTCTTTCGCTCTGGAATACCGTAGAAATACCTCAGGTTACAATTAGCAGTTAGCAACATTTTTCCTATTTATAATGGGTAAGAAAAATGTCAATTCTAAGAGTCATGACAGCAAAGAAAATTAATCAGTGTGCAAAACCAGTTCTCAGATAGATCATTTGAAGAAAAAGAAAAAGTGAGAGACATATTAAGGGAAGAGGGACTGAGAGAAATAAAGAAAAGAAGAGACAGAGAGAAAAATAGGTACACAGAAAGAGAAAGAGAAATAAAGAAAGCTAGTGAGCAGGAAACAGAGAATAAAGAGGGAAAATAGAGCAAAAAAAAAAAATCTTGTGAGGGGATTGGGAATGTGGCTTAGTGGTAGAGTGCTTGCCTAGCATGTATGAAGCCCTGAGTTCGATTCCTTAGTACCACATAAACAGAAGAGCCAGGAGTGGTGCTGTGGCTATAGCGGCAGAGTGCTAACCTTGAGCAAAAGTAGCTCAGGGACAGCGCCTATCCCCTGAGTTCAGGCCCAGGACTGGAAAAAAAATAAATAATAAAGCTTATTAAAAAAAAAATCTTGTGAGGACATCTTAGGAAAAATCAGGGATTTCTAGAAAGACCATAGACTATATTGCCAAATATAGCCTAAGTTTCAAGGTAGACAAAGACCACAAATCAGTTCAAGAAGCATGTATAGAAAGTAATTTAAGTACACATAGCTTACTCAGAAGTTGTGCCTGACCACAATATCTCAGCAACTCCAGTAAAATTTCATTAAGGGAGTTTAATGTTATTCATGAGGATGTGATCTCTGATCAGTTGCTAATAAACCTTCACCTTCCATGAGAAGTTATCTCCTTGGTGTCACTGAATCACAAAACAAGTGTGACTACTTTTTCTCACATCAGAAAACCTAGCAACACAGTGAGGCAAATCTGTGCTCAACTTAGACAGAATGTAAGATTTTATAATCTGCTAAATCTAGAAGCCAGCTTCCTCTACTAAGCCTACAAGCCACCTTTATCTAATTTATGAACATGTTCCTGAAGCTGAATTTGTTTTTCTTTTTTTCAATCCTGGACACCCTTAGGTTTATAAAATGGAATGTAAATAAAACAAAGTGAGAAATAAAAAGCAACTCACCAGAGATCCTTTCATTCTTTCTTGTTGTTGACAATGAACAGAAGATTCTGGAAGCCTGGCTGGGAGAGAAGGCAAATGAGGTAATCAGGAAAGAACTTGTGTGATTTGGCCCCAGATTTTCCTGCTCAAAATATTATATGTGGGTAGGAAAAGCATAAAGATTTCTTATGGGAGAAGAATCTTTTTTTTTTTTTTGGGGGGGGGGTCTGGTCTTGGGGCCTGAACTCTCGGCCTGAGTGCTGTCCCTCAGTTCTTCAGCTCAAGGCTAGCGCTCTACCACTTGAGCCACAGCGCCACTTCTGGCTTTTTTCTTTTTGCTTATGTGGTGCTGAGGAATCGAACCCAGGGCCTCATGCATGCAAGCAAGTGCTCTACCACTGAGCCACCTTCCCAGCCCTGAGAAGAATCTTTTAAGTCTAATGTAGAGCATTAAACTCTCCACTAAAGATAAATTGATAGTCCATTACTTTATATGCATACAGAATTCATAATAATAATTTAAAAATTATTTAAAATACAATTAAAAATTAGTAATACGTAATTTAAAATAATTTTAAAAATAAATAAATTAATAATAATAAATAATTGAAACTACATCTTCACTGAAACTAGTTATTACTGAAATACACTTAGGCATGTATGAACTATTTTTCTATTAATGTAAAGGTACTAAATTGCCCTTAGCATTTGTGCTCTACTCCATTCATTTAGGCAGTTAAACATCATGGAAAGGATATATGTTATAACTCAGTATTTTTCACTGAAAGTTATACAGGCAAAATGTGTACAATACATATTTCTTGTATTATATTGTTTCAATAATGGTTGTCAAATGGCACATTTCCCTGTATCCAAATACCCTTGTCAGTGACTTGCAATTTGTCATTTAACCTACAAAGGGACAAAGAAACATCAGTAAACATCTTTTTTTTGGGGGGTCTGGTCGTGGGGCCTGAACTCTGGGCCTGGGCACTGTCCCTCAGCTCTTCAGCTCAAGGCTAGTACTCTACCACTTGAGCCACAGTGCCACTTCCGGCTTTTTTCTTTTTGCTTATGTGGTGCTGAGGAATCGAACCCAGGACCTCAGGCATGCAAGGCAAGCGCTCTACCACTGAGCCCCCTTCCCAGCATTAAACATCTTTATATATAATCACAGGTTTGAGAAGTCCCTAAAGCTCACTTTCCTAAACATTCATATGAACAAATCTGGCCTTCCTGCATGAGATACAAGGCCTAATAATGACTCAACATTAAAATACTGGTCATAGGAGTGACATAATCCCAACCAACCACCCTCACCAAAGAACCAGAGATTAGTCATATACGTTCCTTAAACAATATTAACACAAAAACCAAGCTGAGGACACCCCAAAATGGAGGTCCATAAAATGAAATACATTAAACAGCTATGTGCTTTTGCTGGTACTTGTTCACTGGAAATGCTATTGTCCACAGTTTTTTTTTGTACAATTACACAGAATGGAAACTAAATATAAGATAACATGAACTTTACACGTGACATGTACAAAAAATGAAAATCTGTATATATCAGTGAGGCTTAGTTTTTGCTCGAAAAGACAATATGATTCAATTAAAGGCAATGTTTTACATTAGTATTGGGTTTTTCCACATACGTTTTCTTACTTTAAAACACTTAGAAAGATTTTATTGTAGGCTAAGTGTCTATATTCACAATGCTTGAGTCCAGATTCACTACAGATTTCAAGGTGGCATAGTTTTTGGGATTTGGACTATTCTCATACACACAGTGACTGAACAACCCTCCTTAAAAATGTAAAGTTTATCTTATTAGAAATATCTGTATTGAAAAGAGGGCACTGTAACTAGGCTCTGGGGGCTCATGGCTGTAATACTAGTTACTCCAAAGGCTGAGATGTGAGGGCTGGGATGTAGTTCAGTGGCAAAGTGCTTGCCTAGCAAGTTCAATGTCCTGGGTTCGATCCCCAGTACCAAAAAAGAAAAGACAAAAAAAAAATAAAGTTAAAAAAAAACAACCCAGGGTTGGGAAGGTGGCTCAGTGGTTGAGCGCTTGCCTTGCATGCCTGAGGTCCTGGGTTCGATTCCTCAGCACCACATAAGCAAAAAGAAAAAAAAGCCAGAAGTGGTGCTGTGGCTCAAGTGGTAGAGCACTAGCCTTGAGCTGAAGAGCTGAGGGACAGCGCCCAGGCCTAGAGTTCAGGCCCCACGACCGGACCCGGAAAAAAAAAAAACCAAACAACAAAGTCTGAGATCTGAGGATCGCAGATTGACTGGAGGTGGGGCAGGAAAGTCTGAGAGACTCCGGATCTCCAATAAACTACAAAAAATAATTGGAAGTGGAGATGTGGCTTAAGTGGTAGAACATTAAGAAGCTCATGGTTGGTGTCCAGACCTTGAGCTCATGAACCAGGACTTGTACAGAAAAAAGAGGCTTTGTATTTTATTTACATTATATTTTATCAATTGTTATGCAATACATGGTTAGGCAGTCTCTTTCATTTTAATTGATGTAAAATAGGCTCAATATTCTAGTGGATAAATTGTAACTTGTCAAGAACAGAGAAATAAAGTGGAGAATATCCATGTTAGTAACATTTTAAAGTTGCAAAAGCCATAAGAAGTGCAAAGGTTAAGATCAACATATTTTAAAAGAGTGCTTATGCTTCATTCAATTCCCAAAAAGAATTTCATAAGGGAATTAATACTTCTTTGAGCAGATTGTGATAAAATGAGTAACACTTCAGGATATGTAACATCTGAAAATCGTACAATCTTAAGCAAGATACATTATCTCAAGTTCTCTTCTATAATTTTTCTAAGGCCAAAGATCCCTGACCAACACTTCCTGAAATGTCAAGGAAGAATCATGTTAGAGCTAGATCGGGAAATCCATAGATGGGACATTTGGGATAAGTTTAAGAGATCACATAGTAGAAATAATAGTGGGAATAATTAAATTAATGAAAATAGGATTATTGATTAGACAGACACTCTCAGTTGTGATAGCTATCCCTCCACCACAAACCACAGCCCTATGTCCCCTCTGATAACAAGGCTCTGGCTTATTCCTCAGTCCAGCTCATCTTCCCTCCTGGAAGTTGGTCTAAACCTTCCAACAGCACCACCAAGTGGTTGAGACTGTTGGAGGAAAGAGTACCCTGTGAATCTTGTGCTCTGAGAAGTAGATCCAATTGGTTCTACTTTCCTTGCTTAAGGCAAGGGAAGCTACAAACTTCTTCCCCTTCCTGTGCTTTCCTGCCTATACTCTTTAGGGCTTGTCAGACTTGACAAGGCCTGTCTGTCCTTTTAGGAGGGAGATTCCTAATCATAGGGTGCCCTCCTTCAAACATTGCTAGTCTTCGTTCTTAAAACTACAGGAACACCACACACTACTCCAAGATCTCCTGTAAAACGGTCTCTAGAAACAAGGTCATGTACAAACACGTGTGAACTCAACCCAGGAGTGCTAAGAAGACTAACAAGGCAGAAGCCTGGAGGCACACGTGGAGGGCAGACTCGGGTTCTAGGCCCAGTTTGGGGTCCATACCTGACATGGGATCTGCAGCTTGAGATCCCTTCAAATGACAGTTCCCAGGGTCCACTGAAGAGCGGCTGGGCGCCACTCTCAAGGCTGCGACCTTTGGATTTCAAAACTGTACTTGAGAACACTTCCAGCAACAAGACAAAGAGAAAGGAACCGGAATTGCAGAGTTAAAGCATCACCAGTGGGCGGTCCAGAGCAGGCGCAGGCGCAGAAACATCTACCTCCCGCCCCATGCTTCCCGCCGGAAAAACATAACACACCTACATTTTCAAAGGATCGGTGCTGCCATGTAGACTACAATTCCCACAATGCACTGCGCCAACCTGGAGGAAGTGTCCTTGTTTCAAAGGTTCGAACCGTGCTAGATCCCAGGTCTGTGGAGTTCCTGGATGCATAGGGACTTTTCTCTCCCTGCTGTGGGAGCTAAGGTGAGTTTCTTCTTGGAAATCACTGTGTGTCTCCTGAAATACTGTTAAGACCAACCAGCAAATGGAACTTGGTTGGGAGCATTAGATAAATTGGCTTTTGAATTCTTAGTTATAATAATGTAATTGAGGTTGTGAGATTACGTTTTGTTTTCATTTTTTGTTCAACACATAAGTCCTGTTGCATGTAAATTATGTCTCTGTTTTGCCTTCAGTTTTTTAATGTCTCCCTTGTCACTTTAAAAAGGTTTTCAGAGCCACTAAACTGATTCTTGAATCATTTTCCACTGCTCTAATGTATACACTGGAATAAAATAGCAGCATTGTTAGATAGACAACATAATCCTTGCATCCATTTAGATTTCTTAAAATCTGTTTCCCAGAAACTCCCAATTTCCATCTATGGAATTCCTAAATTCCTAATAAAAAGCTCCCTAATGGCTCTTCTCAAAATAAATGTGTAACACTTATGTAAACCTAATCTATCAGGGCACAGTGGTACACCTGTATGTCCAACAACTTGAAAGGTTGAGCAGGGAGGATCAGTTGAGCCAGGAGCTGAATGCCAGCCTGGGTAACTTAAGACTTAAGTCTCAAAGAAACAGAAGTGCAGCACTTCCTTACCAGTCTTTGGATTTGATCCTCAGCACTAAAAAAACCAAACTAATGCATAACAAATTTTTTTATCAATGAAACATCTTTTCTAATGCTTAAAGTTTAATTTACAATTTTTCTTCCTAATCACCAAACATTAATCTGCAAGTTTATTAAATTGCTAGGTTATAGTAGAGGAAGAGCACCCTTAATTTCCTAGCTCTGTGAAGAAAGCTGGGAGCAGGAGGCAATTTCAGGCCATTTCTTACCTAGATCCAGTGACAGCAAAGACATATTGCCAACAATCACTGTTTTTGGTAATTTGGTCATCCATCTTGATGGCTTTCATCTTGCTGCTGGCCATTTGCTTCAACTGGGATTTGTTTGCACTGAGTAGGTTTATTTCCTTTATGCATTTTTGGTAGAGGCATAAAAACATGAAGCTTTATTATTACCCCCAATTTCTTTTTCCTTTTTCTTCAGTAAAAGAGCTTGAACTCAGGGCCTAGGCACTATTCCTTTTTCTTTTTCGTAAGTCTTGTACTCTACCACTTGAGCTACAAACTCCATTTCCATGGTTTTTTTTTTTTTTTTTTTTGCTGTCTAATTGGAGATTTTTGTCTGGATTAGCTTTGAACTTTAATCTTCATGTCTCAGCCACCTGGGTAGCTAGGATTACAAGATTGAACCATTAGTGCCCAGCCCCCCAAAACATTTTTTTTTGGTATATATTTTTGATTGTAAAAATACTGTTCAGAGGGGTTACAGTTACATGAGTAAGGTATGAGTAAATTTCCTATCTAGCATTGTAACCTCCTCCTTTGTTTTACCCTACTGTCCCTTCCCTTCCCACCTCCCCAACTCCTCCCTCCCCCACCCCAAGTTGTAAACTTTGTTTTCAACGTAGTATATTGTTAATCTCATTGTTACAATTGGTCAACCTATATCCTTATTTCAATATTTGTTATTTCCCTTCCCCTCCCCAAGTTAGAAAAATGTATATACAAGATTATTTCCCTTCCACTCCCCAAGTTAGAAAAATGTATATACAAGATGCAGGACACCAGAATCAAATACAGTGACAACAGCAGTTATACCATGGGGAAGAATATACAAAAGAAAAAAATCACATAGTACATTATAAATATGTTAAAAAAAAACAATAGCAAGAAAGAAAAAAAAACCACTTGTGTCCCTATCTTGGGGTTCATTTTGCTTAGCATTATCTTATATGGTCAATGTACATAGCTTTTGACCTTTTCTGCTTGTCTTAGACATATACTAGTTACTGCAAATAAGGGAAATTATGGGACCTTTGTTTTTTTGGGTCTATCTTACTTCACTTAATATAACTTTTTCCAAGTCTTTCCATTTCCTAACAAATGGGGTGATGTTATTCTTTCTGATAGAGGCATAGAATTCCATTGTATAGCCGGGCACTGGTGGCTCATGCCTGTAATCCTAGCTCCTCAGGAGGCTGAGATCTGAGGATCGTGATTCAAAGCCAGCCCAGGCAGGAAAGTCTGTGAGACTCTTATCTCCAATAAACCACTAGAAAACCAGAAGTGGTGCTGTGGTTCAAGCGGTAGAGTGCTCATCTTGAGCTCAAGAGTGCAGGGACAGTGCCCAAACCCAGAGTTCAAGCCCCACGACCGACCAGAAAAAAAATATTCCATTGTATATATATATATATATATATATATACCACACCTTCTTGATCCATTCAACTACTGAGGGCCATCTGGATTGGTTTCATATCCCAGCTGTGGTAAATAATGCTGCAATAAACATAGTTGTGCAGGTAGCTTTAGTATAGCCTTGTTTGTGATTGTTCGGGTAAATGCCCAAAAGTGAGATTGCTGGGTCACAGGGGAGCTCTATGTGGAGTCTTTTGAGGAACCTCCATACTGCTTTCCAAAGTGGTATACATTTGTTCTTTAGCCACAAACATGTGCATCCTTCTTAATGATTTTTATAATTGAAAATCTCTCATCATACCTACTAGTTAACACAATTCCAGAGGCAAAGTCAAGAAAGGCCCTCTAAGCATATTCAAAATGTGTGATGTTGTTACTCTCTTAATGCAACAGGAGCTCTACTTTCTTTCATGGATATCTTCTAACTTACCTGAGAATCCACAAGTGGATGTAATTCAGTTTTGAGTAACTATAAGAACATTAGTCTTGTTACTTACATTACTTCTGGGGCCTAGTGACCATGTAAAATCATCAACCTCACTATGGTTGACCTTTGGCAATAAAATGACTCCTTCACTGGTCTGAGACACCAAGATGCTTCAGGAGACACAAGCTCCTCCTCCTACCAGGCTTCCCAATCCAGGGAAAGCAACTGTTCTCAGTACATGCCCATCTAAAAAGGGTTCACACTCCTCATCTCTTTGGAATCCCTTCTTTTCCCTCAGGAAGACGAAAAGCAGTTCTAAAGTCTCCTCAACTGTTACAAGAAACACCTGAGTCAGATGAGATTCACAGCAGTGAGGAAAGTGTCCTAACTACATCTACCTGGAACTCCTGCTGGCTCACCTTCTGATAAGTCTCAATCATTCTTCAATGCTTGTGTCTGCTGTCTGAAGATCTGTTTTCCATCTGGCACCAGCCATCCACACAGCTCCTTATTTTATTCATGGAACAGAATTCATGAATTAAATCTGTATTCAATCTCCTCTTTCCTCATAAGTCACCTGCATATAAAAATGCATTTGACTGCTGAAGATAGCCAACAAAAAAGGTTTGCCCTTCCTTCCTCATAATGGGTTGTGAATTTCATTTGTTTCACTCAGCATATTTAAGGATTTAATTTTTTTAATTTAATTTTTTCTATTACAAACCTAGGGTTTAGCATCAACAGACATTCTCAAAGCTTGCTCAAGTAACACCTGTAGCTGCCCAACGGGACTGAATTTTACCCATTTCACATCTACTTCTACCAGGTTATATCAAACACCAGAAACCAGAAAGGCTGAATATATTAAGCACCACATAGATTTATTCTGTTTTAGGTTCTTTTAATATTCATTTATGAATGCTGACAACCTGCTAATTTAATTCTGACTCAAACCTTTTCTCTTTTAAGAACTAATAAAAAATTGTATCATTAAGACCCTTTCATTTGATTTAAAAACTATAATCCACATCACACTGTAAATCAAATATTTTAACAAAGCAAAATGAAACCTAAAACAATGTCCATCACTCATTTGACCTCACACTTCTAATAGTACAGGGTAGCTTTTACATAGAAATTGTAGACATGGGGGCTGGGAAGGTGGCTCAGTGGTAGAGCGCTTGCCTTGCATGCCTGAGGCCCTGGGTTCGATTCCTCAGCACCACATAAGCAAAAAGAAAAAAGCCAGAAGTGGTGCTATGGCTCAAGTGGTAAAGCACTAGCTTTGAGCTGAAGAGCTGAGGGACAGCACCCAGGCCCAGAGTTCAGGCCCCATGACCAGACCCCCCCCCAAAAAAAAAAAAGAAAAAAAAGGAAATTGTAGACATGTCAGCACAATCCAGTCTTCTCTACACAGGGTATACAAAATACTCGATGCTTCATTGCTTACAAACAATTCTAGCAAGCAAACTTCAGCATAGGATACTCCTCCTTACAAGGTTAAATTGGTTACTCTAATAAATTTGAAAGTAAATATTGCAAATCAGCCTAGATAAAGGTACAAAAGAATTCTGAGGTCCTAAAAATCTTGAAATACATTCAGTTCAAAAGGGGCCACAGGGGCTGGGAAGGTGGCTCAGTGGTAGAGTGCTTGCCTTGCATGCATGAGGCCCTGGGTTCAATTCCTCAGCACCACATAAGCAAAAAGAAAAAAAGCCAGAAGTGGCGCTGTGGCTCAAGTGGTAGAGCACTAGCCTTGAGCTGAAGAGCTGAGGGACAGCATCCAGGCCCAGAATTCAGGCCCCATGACCGGACCCCCCCCAAAAAAAAGGGGGCCACAGAAGGTCCTTTGGTAAACTTTGAACACTCAGTGCATAGATATTGAAACAAAAGAGATTTTCTTCATACATTCAAAATCTTCCCCCAGTGTTTCAGAGTGAAGCGAAAGTACCAAATACAGCACCAGCTACCCAGCCAAACTTGTTTAAAAGTCTTGATTTGAAAGTCTGTCTGTAGAACATCAAGCTTTTTTGTTTTCATCCCTCTGAAATATATATTTAGCTTTTAAAACTATTGCCTTTCAGGGCCCGAATTCCTAATTAATCTCACAATGGCTGTATGGTCTCCTTTACCTAAACTTTTTTTTCTTTTTTAATATTTATTTTTTATTGTAAAGATACTGTACAGAGGGGTTAAGTTACATGAGTAAGGTAATGAATACATTTCCCATCAAGCATTGTTACCCCCTCCTTTGTTTTTCCGTCTCAATCAATAGATACCTTCTGGGCATTCATAAGCCAAGCAATTTCCAATGTACATCCTTTACCTAAACTTTTAGAGAACTTTCCAAGTGTTGCAAACACTTCCTTTTATATAAAACTTGAATAAAGAACTTAAAAGGACATTTCAAAATGAAATGATGAAATGCACTGTCCTTTGAATTATATATTTTTCTTCATTTGTTTGTTTTTGGTTGGTAGTGGCACTTAAACTCAGTACCTGGGTGATGTCCAGGCTTTTTTTTCTCTCAAGGATAGTGTTCTATCAGTTTGAGCCTCAGCTCTACTTCCATTGAATTGTGTGTTCTTAAAAATCTTTAAGACTGCCAGGTGCCAGTGGCTCACACCTGTAATGCTAGCCACTCAGGAGGCTGAGATCTGAGGATTGTGGTTCAAAGCCAGCCTGGGCAGGAAAGTCCGTGAGACTCTTATTTCCAATCGAGTACCAGAAAACCAGAAGTGGTGCTGTAGCTCAAGTGGGAGAGCGCTCACCTTGAGCTGAAGAGCTGAGGGATAGTATCCAGGCCCAGAGTTCAAGCCCCATGACCGACAAAAAAAAAATCTTTAAGACTACTTGAAGCCTTTAATTTGTCTTCATCTCATCATTGACATAAACTGTCTAGTACTCTAACAAGGACTCTGTCCTGCGTAGCAGTGAGCACCTGAATACCCCTACCATCTGTGTTCAAGCAACTTATCTTATCTCCTAAAAGTCTAAAAACCCGAGTTCTCCTAAGTAAACATTGGATTGCATGTGGATGTATTCACCAACATAAGAGCCCCCAGGCTTAAGAGAGCCAAATAAGATGCCTGCTGTTAGGATCAAATGAGTGCTGGCCAAACAAGCCAGAGGCTTCTTACAATAGACAGATAACTCTTGTCACCATTTTACCCAAGCAAGAACTGAGCCCCACAACAGCCCATCCCTTTAGTCATTCTCCCTGCTGAAGGGGATTTTCAAAAAGTTCCTTTAACAGTTGCAAACTTGAGCGGTCAGTGCTGTGGAAGTCAGGGGTTGTTTCTATTAAGCATGTTGCTGCCTTCTGAACTTCAGAATGTAGAGGAACAGGGAAGAAGCAGAGATCCCATTGAAAAGGGCCTCAAGTTTAACAAAATTAAAGCTCCTTTCTAACATTGGCATTTGGGGACATTGAAGCCTCCTGTGGGCAGATGACTGACTTACCAGAGAGGTTCTGACGAATCCAGAATCTGGAAATCAGGCCACCGACTCAGTCAAGCAGGGCAAGGACTTGTTATTCACCATACAGCAACACTCCACCGTTTGGGTAATAGGATGCAGTGGCAGGTTTTAAAGGGAAACTCTACACACTGGTGGTGTTTATCAAGCAAGCAAGCAGATTTACAGAAGCAAAACATATCCTTGAGCTTCAGAAGCAGAAGCAAAACATAGCCTTGAGTAGGGGTAGTATATTTTCAATCTCAAAATATTAGAAACCATGGGAACCCATGGTTGGGAGTGCACTGAAATTTTACAGCAACTCAGTACAGCTGGTGATAAATCTCAAGTTGTTAGTGGCTGTCAACAAAGTTTGTGATAAACCGCAAAGTTGCCAGCCTGGGGAATTTGAGTGAGGGACACATGTTCTTTATTTTTTTTAGCAAGTTTGGAAAAGGCTTAGGCTGACTACTGGCCATTAGACCTAGAATTTCTCTGTACAGAGGGTTCTGCTTTTAATATTTGGCCCTATTTCTGATAATGAATAATTTCATTTGCTCTCTGATTCCTCCCATGTTCTGTGCAAATAAATGTTCCTTTGCCACCATCATGTCTTCCTCCACAATGCGCTGCTCAGTTGTTATCCATAGTTTGAAGTTCTTTCCAATTCAGAGTCCAGTGAGCCAGTGACTTCTCTAGTTCCTGCATTTAAACACAAGAAAGAGGGTTTAAAAAGAGCCTTCAGGGGCTGGGAAGGTGGCTCAGTGATAGAGCGCTTGCCTTGTATGCCTGAGGCCCTGGGTTCGATTCCTCAGCACCACATAAGCAAAAAGAAAAAAGCCAGAAGTGGTGCTGTGGCTCAAGTGGTAGAGTGCTAGCCTTGAGCTGAAGAGCTGAGGGACAGTGCTCAGGCCCAGAGTTCAGGCTCCACAACTGGGACCCCCCACCCCCACAAAAAGAGCCTTGAAGTCAAGCTACTGCTATTCTCAAACCTGTAAGCTCATCCTTTGATGAGACTCAAGGGGAGGGGACCAGCCAAGGAAGGGGACCTTAGGAATGAGAAACAACCCTGGCCTCCTGAAGACCTACCTGATTGGCCAGCTTCAAACCACCCTGCTCTCAAAGGAACATTCTTTTCTACTACTCTTTCTATTGCCTCAGGTACTTCTCTAGTGGTTATATAACTCACTCTGATTAAAAATATAGGTAGTAATGTAAAAAATTGAAATATGGGAAAAAATGAGGAACAGAAGCTAGTTAAAAATTGTTTACAGAAATCCAAGGGATGAGAGAGACAAATAGATAGAGGTAGGAATTTGTAGATATTTGGAAGGGTAAATTCAGGTAAAAAGTGATCCTCTTCACTTTCTACTACTTAGATGAATACATACAGTAAATTTGAAGTACAGTATTATGTTTCATGTTTTCATTGTGCATTGATTGCATTCCAACATCTGGAATGCATATATTTCTTTGTGATGAGATGTTCTATGTTTGCAGTTGTGGAAATGTTACCCTTGCCCGTGTTATTCTAATTGGCTAACCATGGGGACATGTGTGTCTTAACTCTACTTCCTTTATGTGGTTAAATAATTTGCAGCTCATAGATAATATCTACTATTTCCTGTTACCTCAACCCAGACCTGAGGGAGGGACAGAGCAAGAATTCAAAGTTAGAGATTTTTGAACACTTCCTCGGATACCCAGCGTTTCCGAGTGATGGTAATGAGAAAAGAATCTGATGGGTCTCCAGCACCCAACTCTTGATTCCTCCGCATGATACCATGGAATCCATAGCTGAGAGCAAGTCTTAATCCCTTCCTTAAATCCTTCTGCCAGGGGAAGGGTCAAATCATGACCCTGTGCCTACTGCTTCTACATTTCCATTTCTGACCCAAAATAGGACAGCTTCTTCTAAATAGACTTTCTCTGAAGGACATGACCAAGAGCACACGTGTGACAATTCTCTCATGATCTTCTTGTTGTCAAAGGCCTCTAGGGAGCCTTCATGATCAGTAGGTGAGCTCACTTGTCACCAGTGTTTTACTTGGCACACAAGAAGGCTCAGAGCTCAGAGCAGTCCTGACCAATTGCAACTTGATGTTTGTGCCAATTATCCACTTTTCTTCAACTGATCAGCCCTCATGAACAGTTAAAGCTAACTAATGGAGGCGTTGTGTCTTACTCAATTGATACTTGGAGGATAGTGACAACTTCCTTTTTTTTTTTTTTTGCCAGTCCTGGATCTTGAAGTCAGGGCTTGAACCTTACTAATACAAAGGGAAGTGGCCTTTTGCATGTATAAAAATAATTCTGATACATGCTTAACAATATCAACTTAAAATTTTCAAAGATGCATTTTAATAAGTTTTTTTATTGTGAGACTACTGTACAGAGGAGGGGTTACAGTTACATGAGCAAAGTAATGAGTACATTTCTTTCTTTTTTTTTTTTTTTGTCGGTTGTGGGGCCTGAACTCTGGGCCTGGGCGCTGTCCCTCAGCTCTTCAGCTCAAGGCAAGCACTCTACCACTTGAGCTACAGCACCACTTCCGGTTTTCTGGTGGTTTATTGGAGATAGGAGTCTCACGGTCTCTCCTGCCCGGGCTGGCTTTGAACCGCGATCCTCAGATCTCAGCCTCCTGAGTAGCTAGGATTACAGGCGTGAGCCACCAGCGCCCTGCTTGAGTACATTTCTTATCAAACATTGTTGTCTCCTCCTTTGTTTTTCCCCTACCATCCCTTCCCTCCCATCTTGACAACTACACTCCCCTACTTCCCCTACCCCCCATTTTGATGTCATAGTTGATGATGCTACTTTATTGAAAATGAACTGATCACTGATATAGGTGGTTTAGTAGAGCTCATATACAAAACTGATTTTTACCCACACTTGTAATCCTAGTTACTCAGAAGACTGAGATGTGAGGACTGTGATTTGAAGCCAGCCTGGGCAGGAAAATAAGTGAGACTAATTACCAATTAAATACCAGAAAACTGGAAGTGGCCCCATGGCTCCAAGTGGTAAAGCTAGCCTTGAGTGAAAAAACTCAGGAAGTGTGTCCAGTTTTAATAATTAACTAGTAGATTTACCAAATTAGGGGCAGTTGATACCAGTAATTGGTATTAACTACTACTTTTTTTGGGGGGGTCCAGTTGTGGGGCTTGAACTCTGGGACTGGGCACTGTCCCTCAGCTATTCAGCTCAAGGTTAGCGCTCTACCACTTGAGCCACAGCGCCACTTCTGGCATTTTTCTTTTTGCTTATGTGGTGCTGAGGAATCGAACCCAGGGCCTCACGCATGCAAGGCAAGCGCTCTACCACTGAGCCACCTTCCCAGTTAACTACTACTTTTTACAAGTTCTTTTTCTGTTGGTTGGATGTAAGCTGCCTTGTCCATCAAGACGGGGTCTCATAGAAATCTGTGTGGAAATTCTTTTGGGCATTTACCCAAATGATCACAAATAAGACCACACTAAAGCTACCAGCATGACTATGTTTATCGCAGCATTATTTACCATAGCTAAGATATGGAACCAACCCAGATGCCCCTCAGTAGATGAATGGATCAAGAAAATGTGGTTATAGACACAATGGAATTCGATGCCTCCATCAGAAAGATTGACATTGCCCCATTTGTTAGGAAATGGAAAGTCTTGGAAAAAATTATATTAAGTGAAGTAAGCCAGGCCCAAAGAAACATAGGTCCCATGGTTTCCCTTATTTGCAATAACTAGTGTATGTCTGAGTCAAGCAGAAATGGTCAGATAAGCTGATGTTAGGGAAATGAACCCTAAGATATGTATTCAAATGTTTTTTTTCTTTCATGCGATTGTTTCTAACACATTTATAAGATGATTTCTGTATTGCTTTGTATGTCCCTCCCCCATGATATAACCCCTGCTTTCACTGTATTTGATGTCGGTATAATTTGTGGAGGGGAAGGGAAAAAATCATTTAAATAGGGATACAGGTAGAACCATTGCAAAATGAGATGTACAAGTCATTATGTTGAAAATGAACTTTACAACTTTAGTGTGTGTGGAGGGGAGGAGGAGGAGGATAGGGTGGGGGGAGGATGGGAAGGGATGGGAAGAAGAAACAAAGGAGGAGGCTACAATGCTTGATAAGAAATGTACTCATTATCTTGCCCATGTAATTGTAATCCCTCTGTACAGTATTTTCACAATAAAAAAAAGAAATCTGTGTGGAAACTATACCTGATCACAATAGAAAATCCCTGAACCCCTTATTTTATAAACAAGGCTAAATACAATCCCTCTACTAACATTCACTTAATACATCATCCTCAATGACAATTAGTTATTTGGTTTATGGATGTAAATATACATTTTTCATCAACTTAAGCATTTACTTCTTCCATGCCCCTAATTTGGTAAATCCGAAGTAACCATCAGCATTTTGCTAAGGTGCATCTATCTGTTGTTTTTTGGAACTCTTCCAGAATTATAAACATCTTACTACGTTTAAGTTAGACAGCTCATTCCCAACCTCCATGTCAAACACATGATCAGGTTCTGACTGTTCTACTTAGGAATTCTATCCTGATTCTGAATTTTCTTTCTTTTCCATTCAAAAATGTGTCCATCTTGGGGCTGGGAAGGTGGCTCAGTGGTAGAGCGCTTGCCTTGCTATGCCTGAGGCCCTGGGTTCGATTCCTCAGTACCACATAAACAAAAAGAAAAAAGCCGTAAGTGGTGCTGTGGCTCAAGTGATAGAGTGCTTGCCTTGAGCTGAAGAGCTGAGGGAGAGTGCCCAGGCCCAGAGTTCAGGCCCCACGATCGGACCCAAAAAAAAAAAAATGTGTCCATCTTTTTTTTTTTTTTTTTGTCGGTCATGGGGCCTGAACTCTGGGCCTGGGCGCTGTCCCTCAGCTCTTCAGCTCAAGGCTAGCGCTCTACCACTTGAGCTACAGCGCTACTTCTGGTTTTCTGGTGGTTTATTGGAGATAGGAGTCTCACAGTCTCCCCTGCCTGGGCTGGCTTTGAACCGAGATTCTCAGATCTCAGCCTCCTGAGTAGCTAGGATTACAGGTGTGAGCCACCAGCACCCAGCTAAAAATGTGTCCATCTTATCCACTGCAACTTTTGAGAAAATTCCTTTGGCTGTCTTGATTGACATTATTCTGTCTTAATGCCAAACCCTCTCTCCTTAACATGATAATCATCGTATAGTGGTGTGCATTTTTTACAGTCCTGGTATTTTCTTCTCTGTGGAAAAATAAGCACTAGCATGACAACTATGCTGTCTCTCTGTACCTTTCACATTTTTTTTCCCTACAGAGCTGAAATTAGTGTAATGAATGAATCGAAAAACTTAGGCCTGTACAATAGCAATGCATTGGCAAGCCTGGTGCTTGGAAGCTTACAACTGAATACAAGTTCTCTTTCTTTCCGTGGATGGAAAATCTTAATGAGCTGCAGCACATAAAAGGGCCTCCCTTGTAGAACTGGAATCTATGATTGTTATTCGTGCACTCAGTAGTAGAAATAAAATTGCTTAGTAATATAAACTGTCTCCATAACCAGTTCTTTGATTTGTAACACTCAACTAGTTGAAGCACATTAACAAAAGCTCAAAATACAAGAAGAGAAGGGGAGTTTCTAAAGACCTGGAAGAATCACCTCATTCAAGATAAACATCCCTACTGCTGGGTGTAGAAGCACCTGTTTGTAATCTTAGCACGTGAAAGGCTGGGGCAGCAGGATCCTGAGATCAAGATCATCCTGGACTTCTTAATATAACTCAGCATCAAAAAGAAATAAACGATTAAGCAAACAAACACGCATTTTTCTACTCATTAAACGTATTTAAAATGTCAAAGAAACCCATTTAAGCAGAAACTTCATTGACTTCTCAGAAATTTATGGTCCCATTTCCTGTTTTCTTATCCCTGCCCACTTTCCATCTTTATATTAAACTGCAGCATCTTGCCTAGGTAACCAGATTCTGGGCATGGACACATGAGGCCATTTTGTCAGGCCATACTTTGCATAGAGAATTTTTTTTTTTTCACAGAGAAATTTCTATTCAGCTCTGCAACTTAGGCTCAATGTCATCTCAAGTTATTACATGTGTGACAATATGTGTGCTAGCATTCCTGTTCCTCCCATTAGTTAATGTATCCTAGAGGGGCGAAGAGCTTTGAATATCAGGTGACCGGTGTCTGAACAGGATTTACCACATAGCTGTGTATAGATAGATAAAGGCTCACTGCAAGAATAGTGAGAGAATCAATGGTAGAGATCATAAAAAATATGGTCTATTTTAGAAATAGAAATGGAAAATTCCTGATTTCTTTTATGAAGATAAGATACATGAAATAGATAGGCTAGTGTGACACCTTTATAAAGACTGTAAAATGACTACTTAATCTAAAAGTGTGTGGTTAAGTTAATTGTGCAATCTTCCTCTTCCACCCCCATCCCACCTGGAAACATGTCCATATCCCACACACAGCAACTTGTGAGTCACTTCCTCAAGGAAGCTTTCAGAAACTGCTGGTCTCTGCTCTGTGCTTTCCTAGGACTTCAAACTTCTGGAGAAGTTTGCACCATTAGTGAGTGAGATTGTGAGTCCTTTAAACTGTGCCTTCCAGGCGACAAAGTCTGTATTTGCCTATTCTCAGCTTTATCCCCAGCACCAAGCTCAGGGCCTACAATAGCAGACAGTGGTAGATAGTAAGCAAACAAGCATGTGAATTCAGGAAAGTGGAATATAAGATGACTTAGATCCTTGCCAGCATGTTCAGAGACATAAAGACAACTCCAAGGCAAGGTATCATAACATTTCCAGCTTGTCATAAATTGGATTGCCCAGTTTCTCAATTCTATCTCATCTATTTCTAGTTTCATTAATCTTGAGTAGTGCTCTTTCTCTAAAGGTTTTGCCATCAGTTAAAAAGGTTTCTCAAACTCGGTGTTGGTGGCTCATATCTAGAATCCTTTTTTCTTCTAAAAAGGAGGATGAGATTTGAGGATCACAATTTGAAGCAGCCTGGGCACCCCAAAAATCTGTCAGATGCCTATCTCCAGCTAACCACCAAATTGGAGCTCTGGGTCAAGTATTAGAGTAAGAGACTTGAATAAAAAAACTAAATGATAGCATCTAGGTCCTGCTCAAGCCCCAGTATCAGAATAAAAAAAAAAAACAACAACACCTTATCTAACCATAAAGTGCCAGGTTACTTAATCCATTCTTTAAAATGCAACATTTAACTATAACATTTAAAAATGCAATAACTGGGCTGAGAAGGTGGCTCAGTGGTAGAGCGCATGCCTTGCATGCCAGAGGCCCTGGGTTCGATTCCTCAGCACCACATACGCAAAAAGAAAAAAGCCGGAAGTGGCGCTGTGGCTCAAGCAGTAGAGTGCTAGCCTTGAGCTGAGGGACAGCACCCAGGCCCAGAGTTCAGGCCCCATGAATGGACCCCCCCCAAAATAAATAAATAAATAAAAATGCAATAACTTGCAATAGCAAGTATTCCTGTTCATAAAATACATACCATAGAGAAAAACAATTACAATAATTTCCAACATGATACTCATTCCTTCAGTTTCCTCTTCTCCATATTTCGGCAAAGAAGAGGAAATTTGAAAACCAAAAGCCAAACCAGACAGTGATTCAAAGAACATCTTCTGGAATCTCTAAGTTCCACTAGTAGTTTCTGGAAGGGATTTTTTTTTTTCAGTTGTGGGACTTGAACTCTGGGCCTGGGCACTGTCCCTCTGAGTAGTTACTGGAGATAAGAGGCTCACAGACTTTCCTGCCCAGGCTAGCTTTGAACCACAATCCTCAGATCTCAGCCTCCTGAGTAGCTAGGATTACAGGTGTGAGCCAACCGGCGCCCGGCTGGAAGAGATGTTTTATTGTTTGAAAAATAAAACCTACTAGTGCTAGTAATTTTTTAAATGTGCAGTTACTGAAATGTGTGAGTAGTTTTAATTATCTTAATGAATTACCAAATAAGTAACATTTTAATAAATAGTGAAACAAATCAAACGTACTGATTTCAGGTCTTTTTTTTTTTCAATTTTTAAAAAAATTTTTCCTTTTTTTGTTTTGGTCGTGGGGCTTGAACTCTGGGCCTGGGTGCTGTCCCTCAGTTCTTCATTCATCTCAAGGCTAGCGCTCTACCACTTGAGCCACAGCGCCACTTCTGGCTTTTTCTGCTTATGTGGTGCTAAGGAATCGAACCCAGGGCCTCATGCATGTGAAGCAAACACTCTACCACGGAGCCACCTTCCCAGCCTCTGATTTCAGGTCTTTTAAGCATGCATAAATATTATTTGTGGGTACCTGATTCAAACAGTGCTCACATTAAAACTTTTTATTTTTCAAGTCAATAATTAAGAAAAAAAGAAAATATTTGAAAAATGTTTCTAATTCTCTCTGCATTGCTAGAGTCTTAGAACCACCATTTCTTGCCTAACTTCTCTGAGAGACTTCTACTATGATAGATTGATGAATGATTTTAAAACTGAAGTAAGGAGGCCAGGTCTGGCCGGCGCCATATTGGCCACATGGTTGGATGGTAGGATCTGGCATCTTCATGCTGGGAAGGAACCCCCCCTGGCTCCTAGGTAATGGGCGTGCCCAGATCCCTGGAGGCAGGGGTGGGCACTTGGCTGATAGGTTACTGAATCTGTCAGTCCAGGCGACTGGGAATTTCCTGTGGATCTGCCCCCTGTGCGGCTTTGTTTAGGCCCAGACCAGCCTAGCAACCAGGATACTGTACCACGTGTGTCTCCATGATTGTGTCCTGACTCCTGGCTCATCTCCAGTCATCAAAGCATCCCAATTCAGCTCTCCATTGGAGCTGAATTGGCTTATTGGTATTGTTTTTGTTCTTTCTTAACTCTCTAGCATGTTTCCTAGCTGTGTTATGTGTATCTGCAGGCTGCAGGCCTTTGTAACAACTGGCTGCCTGCAGCCTGTTCACTGTATAATAAAGACTCCAGTCTTCTATATTTCCACATGTGACTTCAGGGATGATTCATCTTACAACAAAACCTCTCTTCTCCCCCACCTGAACCCACTTCTCTTATGCAAGAAATTGCAATTAGGACTGTTGTAGGAGTTGTTTTCTAAGGGTTACATTAAATATTCAGAAAGAACTGGTTTTTGTACTTCTTTATTTCCTAGCAAGAGGAGCAGAAAGAAAAAGTAGGTCTTGGGTATGATGGTTAGTGTGAACCTCTCTTGGAGGTCTGCCTTCCCTGGATTCCCTGGTCTTCTTGTCATGAGTCATTCCACCTGGCTGAGCAGGGCTGTGCTTCCTGGACTGATGCGGTGAAATATCCCAGCTTCCTGGGGCCAGTGGGACTCAAACCCACAGTCATCTAAAGGAGTCACCAACACTCAGTCACTTGGGCTAGGAACCTTTAGTAGCTGCAGCTATGAGTTCCACTAGAGCAAGACAGTGAAGACCAGCAGCCAAGTTCTCTTGCGGCAGGGTTTTAAAGGGGCAAGCAGGTCACTCACAGGTGGCAAGGTACGTGATAGCAAGCAGGTTTGCAGAAGCAAAACTAGCAGCTAGTGATCACAAATAACAAAGTTTCAATAAATAAAGCAATAAGTCATCAAGGCAAAAAGTTACATTTCCAGGCTCCCCCTTTGTTTTATTTCTGATAAGAGTTTCGCTGACATTTACCAAAACGATTCCAAACTTCTTACCACCTCCAGAATCAAACTACCTTCCAGGTTTCCTGGCTCTTTCTGAATTTCGCTGTTATTTACCACACTCAACCTGACTAACTCCTTAATTTTCTCTGAGTTTCTACTAGTGAGAAGTTCCTTTAATAACTAATCTGGAGTTACCTTTAATGCTTGCCCTATCCTTACAGTAAGTGTTGGCAGTTCAAAGGGGAAAATGATGGATAATATTAATTGGGGTACGCTTGGGAGCTTGCAGGCGTATGGGCTACTAAGATTGGGGGTCATGTACTCCTCTCCCAAAGGAGAGGGGCTCGGGGAGAGGGTAAGTTCCCTGCAGCAAGAAGGAGTGTGGCCAGACAGCAGGCAGGACTTCCTGCAAGTGAACAGTAGCTCAGATGCCATACTTTAGGTGTGTGGGGTCACTTCATACAGCTTTATCTAGTTCAGAGTTTGAATCTCATTTACTCAGCTCACAACATTCAAATGCTTAGTATCCTCAAAAACACTTCTTTCTTCCCTTTTGACAAAGGAGGAAATGAACACTTCTGTCCTGATTTCCTATTTCTAAAGATCAAAACCTGAGGGACTGGGAAAGTGGCTCAGTGGTAGAGTGCTTGCCTTGCATGCATGAGGTCTTGGGTTCGATTCCTCAGCACCACATAAGCAGAAAAACCTGTAAGTGGCACTGTGGCTCAAGTGGTACAGCGCTAGCCTTGAGCTGAAGAACTGAGAGACAGCGCCCAGTCCCAGAATTCAGGCCCCACGACTGACAAAAATACACAAAAACAAAAAAAAAACCCTGATTCATTTAAAAATGGTTTGTTCTTAAATACTTGACTGAAACTATGTATATAACATATATATACACACACACACATATATATGATATATATCACTATAAACTATATAGACTACCTCTATAAATTGTATAAAACCATAAACTAGGGCTGGGAAGGTGGCTCAGTGGTAGAGTGCTTGCCTTCCATGCATGCGACCCTGGGTTCGATTCCTCAGCACCTCATAAGCAAAAAGAAAAAAGCCGGCAGCACCCAGGCCCAGAGTTCAGGCCCCACTGGTGGCTCATGCCTGTAATTGTAGCTACTCAAGAGGCTGAGATCTGTGGATCGTGGTTCAAAGCCAGCCAGAGCAGAAAAATCTGTAAGACTTATCTCCAATTAACTCCCCCAAACCAGAAGTGGCACTGTGGCTCAAGTGGTAGAGCACTCGTTTTACCTGAAGAGCTCAGGGACAGTATCAAGGCCCAGAGTTCAAAAAAGAAAATTTAACATAAAATAATATTACAAAATAATAAAAGATAAATATAAGTAAGATGTTTCTTAAGCTCAATCTTTTCCAAGCAAACAAGAGAGATGAAATTTACAATCAATAAGCATTGTGATAGTAATGTTCTTATATATGTATATATGGTTTATTATTCACATATATATGTAAAATAAGTGTTTAGAATATTCCAGTAAAAAGACTATTTGGGAGCAAAAATACCACTTTGAAGCAGTCTGTGCATTTAAAATTAATCTAAGGGGCTGGGAAGGTGGCTCAGTGGTAGAGCACTTGCCTTACATGCCTGAGGCCCTGGGTTCAATTCCTCAGCACCACATAAGCAAAAAGAAAAAAGCCAGAAGTGGTGCTGTGGCTCAAGTGGTAGAGCGCTAGCCTTGAGCTGAATTGCTGAGGGACAGCACCCAAGCCCAGAGCTCAGGCCCCATATCCGGACCCCCCCCCCAAAAAAAACAAATAAAATTAATCTAAGACAATAAAAATTTCTGTTAAGGTGATTGGGAATTTTATATACCCTGGTGGAATAAAGGAGAAATTTTAAATACTGGAACTGCTCTCAGTTTGTCACAGGAAACATTAAATAAAGTTAAGATTATTATTTCAATTGAATTAGAAATTGGGCACCACTGCCTTTAGAATTTGGGAGGCATTGTTAAGGATGGATTCAATTCAGCATTGCACACAGATATTTTGTACATCAGGATATGAAATATGTATTCTTTACTCATTGATTCAACCCCATAAAGAAAAACCACAGAGAACTAAAACAGAATTAAGAAAATACTGATGACTGTTTAGAATTGATGTTAGCCTTTGTAGTAATAATTTGCTACTGTCCAAATTTATTATCCAAATTTATTTGAGGATTTCTTTTTTTTGTTGGTCATGGGGCTTGAACTCTGGGCCTGGGCACTGTCCCTGTCCTCTTTAGCTCAAGGCGAGCGCTCAACCTCTTAAGCCACAGTGCCACTTCTGGTTTTCTAGTGGTTTATTGGAGATCAGAGTCTCACGGACTTTTCTGCCTGGGCTGGATTTGAACCATGATCCTCGTCCAATCTCAGCCTCCTGAGTAGCTAGGATTACAGACATGAGCCACTGATGCCCCACTTATTTGAGGAATTTTATACTTACATGTTTTCTATAAGCCACAGAAGCAATTATTTTTAATAGCATAACACATATTTAGTATAGATAAGGTAGGGGCATGAAGTTATTATATACCATCTACTGTGAAATATATAAATTAACAGACTTGAAAAAGCTTTGTAATTTATCAAAGAAAAATTCTGAGATTAAAATTTAATAATAATGTCTTGAATTTCTCAACTACATTACATTTAAATACATATTTACATAATTAAAACTCTAAGAGCATTTTCATTTGAAATATTACTGTAATCAGAAACCCGAGAATAAAAATGATCACTCTATATACTCTGTCATGACAATTTCATTTCCTGAGTTTTCACCATGTATCTATGTAGTGCATGTGTCAAAATTTTTTTTGGTTATCATTAAAGAAATCTACCCTCTTCTACAATGTCCAAATGGACATTCCAGATGGCATGTCTTACTCTGCTACTCTACCAGTGGTGGGAGGATGTAGGAAAAATCTCCTTAACCTTGGCCAAATAACCTTCGTGGCACCCCTAGATCCAAAGATCTACCTAACAGTCCTTTTCTTAAATAGTGTGTTGCAAATGATTCCATAAGACTTTATATCCTAACACCTTAGGAGCCAGCTTGGAAGATAATAGCTATAACACTTATTCTTTCTAATTGCTGGTTTTAGGCTTGAACTCAGGGTCTGGACACAGTCTATGAGTTTTTTTAGCTCAAGGCTAGTATTCTACCACTTGAGCCACAGCTCCATTTCTGGCTTTTTTTGGTGATTAATTGGAGATGAAGACAGACTTTTCTGCCAGAGGGAACTTTGAACTGTGAACCTCACATCTCAGTTTCATGAATGGTTAAGATTATAGGTATGAGTCACCAGTGCCTCTGGCTTCCCTTGTTCTATTTTTAAATAACTGCAACTTTCTGATGGGATAGATACATGGGTTGTGGCCCTGAACAGCTTTCTAAAGCCAAGGATCAGACTGGGCCCTGCCACCCTCCTTTCTAGCTCCAAGATGACTTTTTATTACCCACTTTCTCAAGATATTTCCTAAGTCTGGAGTTGAGAGGGTGGCTCACCTAGGTCAGGTGTTTTCCTGGGGCATCTGAGCCTACATGGGCAGTAAAGAATACATGCTTGCTAATAGTTTCCTGGGTTCAGGAGACTGGCTGTACAATTCACATATGAGCAGGGTACAATTAACTGTCTGAGCTCATAGGGTTGGGAGAGAGTAAAGGAAGTTCCTACAAGTACAGCATTTGAACATCATCATAGTCATCAGGTGAGCCATGGGCCCAGCTTTCTGTTTAGCCCTGTTGCTAATGTTGCTAGTGCTGAGTTTGAGTCAGCCTGCTTTCCTGCGACCTCATTAAAATGCTACTGTGTTGTGAGGTCACATCTAATGTGGAAAGCCACCTGCTACCCTGTTTCTTGAACAGGTTTCACTGCCACCTCTGTAACCCACCAGGTGTGCAGCTCAGCTTGATACCCTGGTCCCAAATGTGCCCAGCTGTGAAATCCCCTTCACCTGCACAGCTACTGTGATCCTGCCAGTTCCTCCCAAGAACAGATACGAGGAACACATGGGTTGGGCCCTCACTGTGAGGATTCTCAGCTCATGGTCATCCATTCTGTCCTTCAGGTCCCTCTGCCTCGCCAGGTTGAGATAAAAACCATAGACACAAAAATCAGGAGCTGCCAAGTATGATGGGGACAGTCTGGTTTCTGAGCTAAAGGGAAGTCCAACATTGTAGGGTGGCTTCTGTTCTCCTTTATTCTTATTTGTAACCAAATGGGAGGAGGGAATGCACAGGGGACATTTTCTTCATAAAAGTCTGAGAGGAACAAAAAGGTGCAATGCCTATGTGTATCTGATCATATAAAATAGTATTTATCAAAATGAACTCCAGGAGCTGGGCGCCAGTGGCTCACGCCTGTAATCCTAGCTACTAAGGAGGTTGAGATCTGAGCATCACGGTTCAAAGCCAGCCTGGGCAGGCAAGTCCATGAGACTCTTATCTTCAATAAACCACCAGAAAACCGGTGTGGCACTGTGGCTCAAGTGGTAGAGTGTTAGCCTTGAGCTGAAGAGCTGAGGGACAGTGACCAGACCCAGAGTTCAAGCCCCACAACCAACAACAACATCAAAAAAAGACAAGACAAGACTCTAGGAAATGGAAACAAGAGGATCTTTTCCCCACTGCTTTTGTTTTATTATACTGCTCCAAAACCATTTTGTAGATTAATTTACTTAGTCTACATCCCATCCATACACAACTCTAAAGTAACAGTTAATGAATGACAGAACAGGATTTATATCTACATATCCCAGCTTATACTCTGTGCTCCTGTCCACTGATGCTACTGTTTTCATATCAAATTCCAACCTCAGCTAAAAAGTAAAAAGTATGTTAAGTGCTATAAATCAGTAATTAGTATTTCCTTGTTTTCCTGGTATTTTTAGAATACTTTGAATATACCTCCATTATCATTCACATAAACAAGTTTTGCTATCATCATTTAGATGTTTGGTTCTTATGGAAGATTTATGGAAATCTCAGAACCTTTGTGCTTTGAGTTTCAATAAATGTTACGTAACTGATAGTATACTTTGCTATAGCAGCCACTGTCCTATCAGTGTAGCAGCTTTCTACTTAGTGACGTTACAGGAATGATGTGAACTTCATGTGAATGTTAAGTCATGTGCTTAACATTTAACATAGGGAAGGTTGAATGTGATGGTATATACCTCTAATCCCAGCACTCAGGAGGCTGAGGTAGGAAGATCAAAACTGAGAGGCCTGCCTGGACTATATAGAGTTCCAAACCAGCCTGAGCTACAGTGAAATCTTGTCTGAAAAGGGGGTGTGGAAGAAAGATTTATTAGCATGTGAAGTGTGGTAATGCACTCCTATAATTGTAGCAGGAGGTAGGGGCAGGGCGAATGAGTTCATAGCCAGCCTGGGCTAGACAGTCAGACCCCGATTCCAAAACAAACAACAAGAACAAAAAATTTAGCCCATAGCATTTGTAACAACTTCTGATTATGTGAAAGTTCAGGCTTACTTACCTGCTGGTTGCCAGTTAGGACCCATTATATAATAGTTATGGTTAATGCTTTCAATAATTTACTACAAGCAAAGTACTGCTTTAAGTGCTGCAGATCACATAGCCAAGTAACAACTTTCTTAGCAAGGAAAAGAAATGTATTAAGAAAAAAAACTGTGGAAAAATGTTTAGCACCCTGGCAGAGTTACTAAATTACTCCATGTCACACCATGGAAAGCTAATTTGCCAAACAAATTCTTGTCTGTGTATCTTGATTATGTTTCTGAGTATCAACTAAATCTACTTTGAAGAAATAAGAAAATTATTATACAATAGACAAAATGTTTCTCCAGTGCCCATTATACTTCAATCATACTGTTTCAATTACCTATTAAATTGATTCATTGGTAGTTGCCAAAATTGTATATAAATAATAAATTGTATGATTATGGGTTTATATCTTTCTCAATTAGATGGGTAGTTCCCCTGGAGTAAGAATTATCTTTGTATCTCTGACAACTAGTATGATGCCTGGGGAACATAATGTATTTTCTGTTGAATGTTGAGTTTCTCTATTCAGGAAATTAAATAGTCCTCCATTTGTGTATGATACTCATTGATGTGTTCATTCATTCATTCATACATGGCTTCTCATACACTTACTAAAAAGTTCTCCTAACTGGGCCTGGCCCACTCACTTGCTCTTAGATCTCTCACATTTATTCTTCTCAAGATTTATTGCTCTAATGGCTTGAGAGTGTTAATAAAATTTTAAGTAATCAATTTTAAAAGGAACTATGATACTTTATTAATACAGTTGGATGTTTGGTGCTAGTGGTTCACACTTGTAATCCTAGCTACTGAGGAGGCTAAAATCTGAGGATTGGAGCAGTTAAAAGCCAGCCCATGTAGGAAAGTCCATGGGACTCTTATCTTCAACTAGCCACCAGAAAATCTAAGTGGTACTGTGACTCAAAGTGGTAGTGTGTTAGGCTTTTGCAAAACAGCTCAGGGACAGCACTCAGGACCTGAGCTCAAACCAGGAACAAAACTGCAGGAAAAGGATTAAAAAAAAATTGAGACCAAAGGTAAAACAAAATACCTACTAAAGTATTTTACTTGGGAAAAACTAAACTCTTACTACAGAATCTTTTATTTCTTTTCCTTTTTTTTCCTTTTCCTTACAAGACTGTGACTCTAGCTCAGTACTTGATATTTTGCTCATTGACTGGCACTTTACCAACTGAGCCATGCCTCAAACTCCATAATCATTTTCTTGGTATTTCCTTAAGGATGTAACATTACAATAATTTTAATGTGTGTTTTTAAGAAAATCAAAGTCACTCTGTGAAGGAAAACTAAGCCAATTATTTGAATAAGAGTTCATTATATAAGTAAAAAAAATAGTTACAAAAGGACTTTGAACAGAAGGGATATAAACAAAAGTAAAAAATACTTGAAAACAGTATCAATGCTTCATGTATGTTGCTGTACTTTTTTTTAAATTTAATTTAATTTTATTTGAGAACATACTGTACAGAGGGGCTACGATTACATGGGCAGGATAATGCATACATTTCTTACCAAGCATTGCAGCCTCCTCCTTTGTTTACCCTTCACCTCCCTTCCCAGCCTCCCCCCTCCCCCCCCACCCAATCATACCCCCCTCCCCCCCCCCCCACACCGACATTGTAAAGTTGGTTTTGACATGACATTTTGTACTTCTCATTGTTGCAACAGGTCCACCTGAATCCTTAAACGACTTTATGTTGCTGTACTTTAGGGACATGACTGAACAATCATTGAATCAACAGTCCCTCCTGCATGGAACAGAATCATTTCAGAAGCAAGGGTCACTACAGAAGTATAACCACAGGGAGTCTCCTCACAAAGCATTTGCTGTGGCTTTTCTAACTACCTGTGTTTGTGTTTGATCCTTGGAGAAGCACTGTCAAGGTCTCCATGACCAGACAGATGCTTTTGATCTTCAACCGAACTGTTATTTCTTGAGTCTCCTAGAAAAGAAGTTCCAAATCATAAAAGTGGCAAGCTCATTTTTTTAGAGTCAGTTTTACTTTCATAATTCCCTTTAATACTTAAAACTCACATTCAGCACTACTCCAACAGCTAGAATACAACCTTTAAAATGATATACATGTCTAACATCTGCCTAAGTCAATGTCAAACTCAATGTCAGCTGGGCACTGGTGGCTCACACCTGTAATCCTAGCTACTCAGGAGGCTCAGATCTGAGGATCGTGGTTCAAAGCCAGCCCAGGCAGGAACCTCCATAAGACTCTTATCTCCAATATGCCACTGGAAAACCAGAAGTAGCACTGTGGCTCAAGTGGTAGAGAGCTAGCCTTGAGCTGAAGAGCTCAGGGACAGTGCCCAGGCCCAGAGTTCAAGCCCCACGGCTGACAAAAACAAAAAAAACAAAAACCCCTCAATGTCATATCAGTGTCAACAGACTTTATTTTGGTGTGGCTAGAAAGGCATTTAACAAATATTAAAAATGAAGAAGGCAAGCTAAATATATCCTTCTAAGGAAAGTCAACAATCTCCATGTGCCAAAGAGAAAGAAGCCTATGACCAGTATAAACTATTCAAGTTTTATTCACTCACATTTAATACCAAATGCTGGATACTACTTATTGCACTTTTATCAGAATTGCCACACAGGTATCTAAAAATATATGTATCTAATATCAATAACTAGATATATTTTTCCTGTGTAACTTATTAAAACATTTACAGGTACCAATACATGTAACTATAATAAATAATTGCAATTATTTCCAGAGTCTTGTAAAAATTTTCTCATAGAAAGTAAGACATGTTTTCCCTCAGTTTTTACCCTACCTTAAATCATCTTTACTATAACAACATAATTCTAAGCTCCCCTTATCCAGCTTCTTGTGATAAGGGTTGGAAAACTTTGGTAAATATTCACTAGACCACTTCAATCATATCTTAGGAAGTTATTAAAATCCATAATCCAAGGAGAGGCATAACAGAGGCATAATCCAAGGAGAGTGAAAACAGGACGAGGGCAAATACTTTCCCTTGTTCATTCAGTGCCTGAGCTGGGTCCTTCAACAGGGCAGCGTATTTATGCAAAAGGGTTACCATAACCTGGAGAAGGCCCAGTACTCTGAACACACCCTTAAATACATGGCCATGTTTTGTGAACTTAAGAAGTGTTTTCATTGCAACAATGCTATAGTGGTAAGAAGAGCTAGATTTTAAAAGGTTACTAACACTAGTAAGTTCTTTACAGGGAATATAATTTATGCTAAAAACAACAAACTCCAGCATCTCAAAGTATTTGTTTTGTACTTTGGGGAGTTTAGAAATCTTCTCTGTGAACGGTGATAGTGTATGTTATGATTCTATGATGAAATAATTGGCATTGTCTGCCACGTAAATATTTGTGATAGCATCAAGAATGATCTGGGAAAGGAAGTTGGTTTTTGCTTTTAAAAATGCATTCTGGCCAGGCGGTGGTGGCTCACGCCTGTAATCCTAGCTACTCCGGAGGCTGAGAAATGAGGATCGCGGTTCAAAGCCAGCCCGGGCAGGAAAGTCTGTGAGACTTTTAACTCCAATAAACCACTAGAAAACCAGAAGTGGTGCTGTGGCTCAAGCAGTAGAGCGCTCGCCTTGAGCTGAAGAGCTGAGGGGCAGCGCCCAAGCCCAGAGTTCAAGCCCCACAACCGACAAAAAAAAAAAAAAAAAAAAATGCATTCTGAAGAACTTCAAAGCCCTAGATGTTTCTCACACTGTGATCTGCAATAGAAAACAAAAACATGAAAGTAGGTACTATGTGATATTTTAGTCATGGCAAACTAATCTGCTTAAATACACCATGCATTTCAACAACTATTTATTAAAAATATAGTCTGTGTAAAGGTCTTATTTTTCATTAACAGGTTCCAAACATTCAATTAAAAACTATGATTGCCAGACACTGATGGTTCATGCATGTAATCCTAGCTGTTCAGGACAATGGGATCTGAGGATTACAGTTCCAAGTTGGCCTGAGCAGGAAAGTCTGTGAGACTCTTATCTCTAATAAACTACTAAAAACGTTGGAAGTGGAGCTGGGGCTCAAGTGGTAGAGCATTTGCCTTGAGTAAAAGAAGCTTAGGGACAGTGCCCAGACCCTGAATTCAAACCCCAGAACCTGCCAGCACATGTGTGTGCACACATATACAAAAACACACATACACAACTATGTTAAAACCCTTTTGTATCATCATGCATATTTCAACTCAAGTATAATATATGTTGAAAATCATTTGCTTTAGAAAGAATTAAAGTATATTGCATACATCTGGTTTCTGCGTGGAGACAGGTCTTGTTTATTTGGATACCAGAAGACTGACCCTCCTGAATGTAAGAACATTTGAAAAGATATGTAGGTTGGAATAATAAGTTTAAGAGCAGCAAAAATGAAAACAATGGATTAAGAGGGAGAGAAGTTCTTTAAGTTTCCATTTTCTCTCCACATTTATACACCACCATAATTTTCTTAAGTTTTAGTTTAGAAGTTTATTCTGTGTGGAGGCTAAAAATGACAATTTCTTTACATAAACATTTGTCAAGGCAACTAAAGGCCAACTACTAAGTATATTTTTAAATGTTTGATTCTCAAATGTATCAATTAGAAAAAAAATTACTTAAGTACTTCTGAATCTAATTTAGTGACTTACTATGATTGCTAATTTTATGTGTCTGTGATTAGATCACAAGGAACCCAGATACAGGGTTAAATACAATTCTGGTAGATCTGAGATATTTCTGAATGTGGATGACATTTGACTGTAGTGTGCAGAGCCTTATACAGCACAGATGGGCCTCATTCATCAGTTGAAGGCCCTAAAATGACAAAAAGGTAAAGCAAGAAATTATTTTCTTTGCCTATTTTTTTTTTTTTTTGTTCTGGTTGTGGGGCCTGAACTCTGGGCCTGGGTGCTGTCCCTCAGCTCTTCAGCTCAAGGCTAGCACTCTACCACTTGAGCCACAGCACCATTTCCGGCTTTTTTTTCTTTTTGCTTATGCGGTGCTGAGGAATCGAACCCAGGGCCTCAGGCATGCAAGGCAAGCACTCTACCACTGAGCCACCTTCCCAGCCCCTTCTTTGCCTATTTTCACTTGAGACATAGTCTTCTGCTTTCAGACGTGGACTGAAACTCTATCATTGACCATCCTTGATCTTCAGCTTGCCAGATGCATACCTTGGGACTTCTTAGCTTCTAAAGACATGGAATACAATGCCTACAACAAATATCCATCTTTCTCTCATGTCTCTATCTCTCAATCCTCTCTCACTCTTCTCTCCTCCCTGCCCTTTTTTCTCTGTGTATATCTCTGACTTTATCCCTGTCATTCTGTATCTGAATTGGTCTCTGTCTCTCTTTCTCTTAATATTTCTTTGGAGAACTCAGACTACCAAACACTATGATATTCAACACTGACGATAACTGCATATATTTGCATTTTTTAAAATGTAAGTATAATAATCAATTTGGGCTTTAAATTCCAAGCAATTTTCTTATATATCCTTAAATTTATAAAGCAAGAATATGCACTTAATATGCGCCCCCCCCCCAATATCCTAAATTCTTTAAACATTTCCAAGTCCCCACATTGTTCCAGGGTTACTGTGGTGGGGCAAGGCTAAAGTCTCTCAATCTGTTTTTAATCCTAAACTTTCCAAAGACTTGGTGCATTTATAAGCCATGTATTTACTCAAACATTTGGTTGTTTTAGTCTGTTCTTTTACTTCTGAGACTCTCTTGTTGTTCTGGACTCTTGATTCACGATCTTCCTGCTTCTGCTTCCTTTCTGCTGTGATAAAAACGTGCACCATCGGGAAGGTGGCTCGGTGGTAGAGCACTTGCCTTGCATGCATGAGTCCCTGGGTTCGATTCCTCAGCACTACATGAGCAAAAAAGAAAAAAGCTGGAAGTGGCGCTGTGGCTCAAGTGGTAGAGCCTTGAGCTGAAGAGCTGAGGGACAGTGCCCAGGCCCAGAGTTCAGGCCCCACGACTGGACCCCCCCCCCAAAAAAAATATGCACTATCATATCTAACTTCAAATACTGATTCTTAAATTATGTTACTGGTTTCCAACTTCCCTATTTTGTTGTATCTCTTATCATTCTTGGTGTGTGTGTGTTAGTCCTTGGTCTTGAACTCAGGATCTGGCGTTGTCCTGAGCATTTTTGCCCAGGGCTAGTACTCTACCACTTGAGCCATGGCTCCATTTCCAGCTCTTTTTTGATAGCTAATTGGAGGTAAGTCTCATGGGCTTTCCTACCTAGGCTGGCTTTGAACCACTATCCTCAGATTTCAACCTCCTGAGTAGCTAGGATTATAGACTTAAAACACTGCACCTGGCTTCTAACCATTCTTTAATGCAACATTTCCATTGTTATTAGAGGCCCTCTATAATAATATGGCCACATTCCCTTCTTTCATATTCTCTGTTTCCCTCATTAGTCTGACACTCCATTTGGTTCTTCAGCACATGGCACTTCTTCCTACTTCCTTTACCTGATCCTTTTTCTCTGCCTGACCCTTATACTACTGTTGTTTTCAGTAATCCTAATGAATTCAGTTCTATGCCTGATTAGATAAATCAGTCACTCCTACCCAGATTTTATTCCATGCTTTCAGCCTTCTATCTTTTTTCTTTTCTTAGTCATATTTGTCTTAATTTAAGCTGCTTTTTGAGTGAAAGTATCAGCATAAACAGAGCAACATTTGTGACATACAGTGTAAAGTGTATGTTGTTTATAAACATTGGCTACTGATTCCTATGGGACAACTGTTCTCTGCCTTATTAACAGGCTTTACCATGTGACTTGTTCTGACCAATAACATGACTGTCATTTGCCAGCAGACATTTAAGAACTAGAGCACAATGTGCCATGCTTTTTTTTGTCCTGTGTTAGGACAACTAGTGATATTCTAAATTCTCCATCAGCTTGGGTGCTGGCTCGAATGTGATGTGGAACTATAGCCAACTTTCAAAGATAGTAGAATTACTCAAAGTACAGATATAGAATAATAATGATCCCAACATTGCAGTTTTGTTAATGAAGCACATCTTAGCTTTTGCTTACTGATCTGCGGCTGAAAAAAATGTCTAAGAAATAGAATTCTGTATCTTCAACACAATAATACTTGAAGGTCAACAAAGACATTCTCAGATATATAAAGGATTTTGGATGTTTTTTAATGTCTTAAATATAGAGAAATATGGGAATATTCCTATGATAACAATTTGGATCTAAATCCAACAGAAAGTGGAAAAAAGAACAAAGTTGTGGGGGGGGAGTGTAGTGTAGTTGTGGAGATGGGAGGGAAGGGATGGTAGGAGAAAAACAAGGAGACGATGATGCTTGATAAGAAATGTACTCATTTCCTTGCTCATGTAACTGTAACCCCTCCTCTGTACAGCATTCTCACAATAAAAAACTTATTTACAAGCCGGGCGCTGGTGGCTCACGCCTGTAATCCTAGCTACTCAGGAGGCTGAGATCTGAGGATCGCGGTTCAAAGCCAGCCCGGGCAGGAGAGACTGTGAGACTCCTATCTCCAATAAACCACAAGAAAACCGGAAGTGGCGCTGTAGCTCAAGTGGTAGAGCGCTCGCCTTGAGCTGAAGAGCTGAGGGACAGCGCCCAGGCCCAGAGTTCAAGTCCCACTACCGACCAAAAAAAAAAAAAAAAAAAAAAAAAACTTATTTACAAAAACAAAGTGGCCTAAATTCATTGTATAAAACAGAATTTGAAAGGTACCATTGTACTCTTCAATCTTATTACAGAAGTAGAAGTGAAATAATTGTGCTAAAATTCTTAAAGATAGTACTACACAAGAGGCTATTAGCTGCTGAAGCAAAATAATGACATTTTATAATTGTAATCCTCTACTTGGAACCTACTCATAATGGAAAACAGTTGAAAGATAATTTAGGAAAAACACATTAACTCAAGTTAAACTTTATCTTCTATAAAACAAGGAGACAGCACAACCTACAGTTATGAAATAGGAAGCAGATTTCCCAAGCAACAAAGTCTAATGGAAAACCAGGCACTGGTGGCTCACACCTATAATCCAGCTACTCAGAAAGCTGAAATTTGAGGATGTTGTTTCAAAGTTAGCACAGGCAGGAAAGTCTGTGAGACTCTTATCTCCAATAAGCTATGCAGAAAACGCCAAAAGTGGTGCTGTGGCTCAAGAGGTAGAGCACCAGCCAGAAAAAGTGCAATTAAAGAAGAGGCTGGGTGCTGAGCACCAAACTATGTCTTCTCTGATTTTGAGCAAAATGTAAGATTTCTCTTCAAGGAAGCTGTGCCCGGGAAAATGGTGATTAGAGCAATAAAGACTGGGCATGGAGGGGCCATAGAAGTAGAGTGCCCTGTTTGAAGAGGAAGTGAACTACAGAAGAATCCAGGTCTGCATGTGTAGTCTTCAGCCTATTCTCTGGGCAATAGGCTGACAGAAATAAGGAGAGGTGAGGAAAGATAGAAATAAGCTGACCATCTCTTATCAGCCACCATCCTTAAGCAGATATTTGTCAACAACTCATTGACAAGCATGCGTACGTATGGAGCATGATATATTACCTTATAAACCAAAAGTTAAAAATAAACATTTCGGGGCTGGGAAGGTGGCTCAGTGGTAGAGCACTTGCCTTGCACGCATGAGGCCCTGGGTTCGATTCCTCAGCACCACATAAGCAGAAAAAGCTGGAAGTGGTGCTGTGGCTCAAGTGGTAGAGCACTAGCCTTGAGCTGAAGAGCTGAGGGACAGTGCCCAGGCCCAGAGTTCAGGCACCATGACTGGCACAAAAAAAATTTTTTTTTCCTCATATTTTCTGTAGTTGGTTGAAGTATTTTCTCCAAATTCATGTTTACCCAGAATGTCAAAAGGTGACTTCACTAGGAAGGAAATAAGGTTTTGAAGATAAAACCTGGTAAAATTAGGTTGTATTTAATTAAGACTTAAATGGAAGGACTGGGATCTATTTATTTTGTTGGCACCAGGGTTTAAACTTAAGAGCTTTGTGCATGTTACACAGTGCTTTGCTACTTGAGCCACAGCCTTCAGCCTTGTTTTGCTTTGGGCTTCATGTATGTATGTATGTATGTATGCATGCATGTTGCATGTATGTTTTTTGCGAGTCCTGGGGCTTGAACTCAGGGCCTGGGTACTGTCCTTGAGCTTATTTTGTTCAAGGACAATACTCTACCACTTGAGCCACAGCACCACATCTGGCTGTTTCTGTTTATGCAGTACTGAGGAATCAAACCCAGTGCTTCGTGTATGCTAGGCAAGCACTCTACCACTAAGCCACATTCCCAACCCTACATAATAGACTTCTTTTTGGGCAGTACTGGGATTTGGGCTCAGGGGCTCTTATTGCTGTGCAGATGCTCTACCACCTGAGCTACATTCTCAGTCCAGCGGTTTTGGGTTTTAGATAGTGACTCATATTTTTCCTGGGGCTGCTTTCAAACTTTCTCCCACAATCCCTCTCTTTTGGAGTTTAAGATCTCCTGCAAACTCCACTCCTTGAATGTAGGTAAGAACTGTAATTTGTTTCAAACCACGATAGTAAGAAACTTACGCTACAACTACATTGCATAAGATCATAAAGACTCTTGTTAGGCACCGCCCCCCTTGCTGCATTTGAGGCAGCTACCATGTTTCAGTCATATTGAGAGGGCTTCAGGGAAAGCCATGGGTGCTAAAGCATCACCAAATAGCGACATACTTGGCCAATCTGCAAAGGACTGAAATTTGTTCACAACCAGGTTACATTTGGCAAGCAATTCCTCTTCAGATGAGCTTCTGATGAGATGTCAGTCCCAATCCATACCTGAGACCCTCTAGGCAGAGGATCCAGGTCAGTGATGCACAGATTCCTTAGAGATTTTGTGAGAGAACAAGTACGTGTTTCCAGAAACCAGAAAGTTAGTCTCAATATTATTATGGAATAACAGATAGCTAATGAAGTATCCTTTCTAGAAGGAGAGCTCTAAAAAAGAAACTCAAGAATTCAATACAAATTTAAGGCATTGTAGGAAGAAAATGTAGATATCAAACAGCTCAGAAAATTAATGAGTTCAAAGCAAGTTAGGAGAATAATAGAAAAGCAATAAAAACATGTGATTGGTACACTAGTACCAAAAATGTAATGAAAAAAAAAAGAGATGGAAAAACAAACTAAAAATCCCCATGATTGAATAGTCTGAGGAGCTCCACTAAAATAAAATGATAAAAATAAGTAATATGAAAACAGTAAGATTTACCTGGGCTCTGGTGGCTCATACCTGTAATCCTACTTACTCAGGATGCTGAGATCTGAGCCTAATAGTTCAAAGCCAGCCCAGACAGGAAAATCTGTGAGAATCTTACCACCAACAAACCACAAGAAAACTGTAAGTGGAGCTGTGGTTAAAAGTGTTAAGAGTCTGAGACAAGCAGAAACGGTCAGATAAGTTGATGTTAGGCGAAATGAACCCCAAGATAAGGACTCAAATGTTTTTTCTTTCTTGCTATTGTTTCTAACATATTTATAAGATATTTCTTTGTTGCTTTGTATGTCCTTCCCCCACGGTATTAACCCGTTTTCACTGTATTTGATGTTGGTATACTTTGTGGAGGGGAAGGAAAAAAACAAATTGTTTAAATAGGGATACAGGTGGACCCATTGCAACAATAAGATGTACAAGACATTATGTCGAAAAATGAACTTTACAACTTTGGTGGTGGGGAGAAGGTGGGAAGGGCTGGGAAGGGGAAACAAAGGAGGAGGCAACAATGCTTGATAAGAAATGTACTCATTACCTTGCCCATGTAATTGTAACCCCTCTGTACAGTATTTTCACAATTAAAAAAAAAGAATCTTTACAAGGTGTAGAGCAGTAGCTGGAAAAAAAATTGTTAGAGTGCTAGCCTTGAACAAAAGAGCTCAGGGACAGCACTGAAGCCCTGAGTTCAAGCCCCACAACCAACAAAAAAAAATATTTGATAAGGGAAGAAGATCTCATGTAGGCATATGGAATAAACCAGTTCAGAAATAAGTAGAAATTTAAAAAAACAATGGAGTCCTTTTTTTGGGGGGGTGTCGGTCATGGGGCTTGAACTTGGGGCCTGGATGCTGAGCATTTTTGCTCAAGGCAAGAGCTCTACCACTTTGAGCCACAGTGCCACTTTTTGTTTTCTGGTGGTTAAATGCAGATAGCAGTCTGAAGGACTTTCCTGCCTGGGCTAGCTTCAAACCGTGATCCTCAGATCTGTCTCCTGAGTAGCGAGGATTACAGGCATGAGCCACCAGCTAGTTCCTGCTCCAATTTTTTTTAGATGAATTAAACTTTCTGGAAATAAAGACTAGATTTGCAGAGTAAGAGCAAACTGTTGAAAACATCAGCAGCTACAGAATGATGTACATTGAAATATGTGATGGACCAATTTTGAATTTTCCCCAGACTTCTCTGTAGTAATACCTGAGTGCTAGAAAACAGTATGTTTATGTTTGAGGACAATGAAATGTGACTTTAAATTGTATTCTTAACCAAGTTATCTTGTAACTGTAAAATACCCGTATTCTGAAGAGTACAGAAACTCAGGGGAGACATTGACCATAAATCCTTCTTGGAATAAAAGCATGTCAGTAAAGTTCAGTCAGCTAGAAAATGTGCACAAAACAGCAGGATGAAGGACCAACAGGAGCATAATCCTCTTAAGAATAAAGATGCGCTGGGCACCAGTGGCTCATGCCTGTAATCCTAGCTACTCAGGAGGTTGAGATCTGGGGATCGCGGTTCAAAGCCAGCACGGGCAGGAAAGACCGTGATACTCCTATCTCTAATAAACCACTAGAAAACTGGAAGTGGCGCTGTAGCTCAAGTGGTAGAGCACTCGCCTTCAGCTGAAGAGCTGAGGGACAGCCCCCAGGCCCAGAGTTCAAGCCCCATGACCGACCAAAAAAAAAAAAAAAAGATGCACCTGAAAAATGTCAGGTGTTTTGATCCAAGAATAAAATATGAGTATGATTAAGCTGGACATTACAAAGTTAATCTTGCCAGCAATACCAACCCAAGGTAGGGTGGTGAATGGTAATGCACAAACTACTCAGTCTTCCATAGCCAATAATGTGCAGAGCTTAAAGTTTAAAGACAGGATTCAGATTTCTTAAGATTTAGCAGGGTTCTGGTGGCTCACACCTGTAATCCTACTTACTCAGGAGGCTGACATCTGAGGATCTTTAGCGTTAAGGATATGGTGTATACCTAACATATACAACTCTAAAGGAAATTTTTAACTCTAAAGGAAATTCTTAACTCTTAAAAAAATTCTTTTTCAGAAACCTAGCTTTTCTGGTACAGAAAATCTACTTCAAGTTTACCAACTCAGTTTCTTTCTTTTTTTCATCAAGTTTTAATTGACTATTATTTATCAAAATTATAAAAATAATTCCTTGTCAATCATTTCATAAGATTATATACTTTCATAACTGTATATTAAGCAAATCAAAATTTAGAGATGGTCATTTTATTGTGCAAGGAGTTATTTGCATAACTCCTTTGGATCCATGGATTGTTTACATTTTTAAAAACATTTTAAATGTGTATTGCCTTCATAAAACTATTTTTCTTTCAAATAAATTTTAAATTAGCTACCATATATTATATACTTAGTGTGAAAAAATCTTAGATAATAATACCAGCATGGGAGGATCATAAGTTAAAGGTCAATCTGGGCAATGATCTTGCAAGACCCTGTCTCAACAAATATAAAAATTCATACTATTCATAAAAATATTTAAAGTTATATATAAGAAACGTTTTAAAATAGTAGATTGCTTTTCAACTATATAAATATGCATTACCTTGCCCAAATAATTGTAACCCCTCTGTATAGTATTTTCATAATAAAAAATATGCACTGAATGTTAATGTCAAATTGCTTTATCCTACATGGCAGAAGAGTTTACAAAGGTAGATAAGTTGGTTCACTATTAAAGGATGAATTAGACATGTAAGAAGTAAGAATACTACAGGCAGGTAATACAACAGGTAAAGAAGAGAGGAAAGCTGAGTATGTACATGTCTAGTCGAAAGTGAGTGAAATGTTATACTGTGCATTAAAACCTATACTCCTGCAGTCCTATTAATCTAGAAGATATATTAGGCACCCTTTTGTATATTCAGCTGCTAAAATAAGGCAGAGTATCTTAGCCTATGTAAGGAACAATCTTCTTTTCTGAACATAATGAAGTGAACTAAATTCAATGAATACTTCTCCAACACAGGTTTCATCCAGTTATGCTAAAGCCTCCATTTGCCTTTTCCTCATTTTCTCTCTCCTGATATGTAGTTGCAAAAAGGGAAGTGTCACCATCTTCTTTGTCTCTATTTTTCTATACCCAGTCCCTGGATTCTCTCTTATCATTCTCACCAAGAAATAACCGATCTATCATGAAAATAAAATTGTCAGAAATATAAACTTTTACCAAATGGACTTGAACCTGAGAAGACAAATTACATTGAGTTTTTCTCTTCACATAAAAACAACTGTCTAATTGAGCAGCGTATTCCTTCAGGGGAGGGAGACAAAGACTAAATATTTATAGCTCTTTGTGTATGTTATATACACAAACAACAGCTCCACAGCTCCAGAGATGGAATAATTTAGCTGGCCCAGATGGAAAGCATAGCAACCTAATTTCCTCACAGAGGATTTCACTTCATTGAAGCATGTGGGGTACCTCTCATTGCCTGTTCTTGTCACTCCCTATGTGTAGGTGACGCCATACAGGTAGTCATGTGGTCCCCCCCCCTTTTTTTTGGTGCTGTTACTGTGGCTTGAACTGAGGGCCTGGCTGCTGTCCATACCACTTTTGCTCAAGGTTGGCACTCTAGCACTTGAGCCACAGCTCAACTTATATCTCCACTTCAGGATTTTTGGTGGTTAATTGGAGATAAGAGTCTAATGGACTTTCCTGCCAGGGATGGCACAGAACCAAAACTTCTTAAGATCTCAGCCTCCTGAATTGCTAGGATTATAGGTATGAGCCTCGGACACCTAACTCTTCTCTCTTCTTTGATGCCTTGTAAGTTTCTGTCCCTACACATTATTCTCCTCCTTACTCAAATTTCTATGCCTATCTTCTAAATCTATAAATAAGTACTTTATAGAATTTCCACTTGTTTTTTTGTTCGATCATAGGGCTTGAACTCTGGGCCTGGTGCTGTCCCCCAGCTCTTCGGCTCAAGGCTAGCCCTCTACCACTTGAGCTACAACGATACTTAAGGTTTTCTGATGGTTAATTGGAGATACGTGCCCCACAGTTCCTGCCCAGGCTGGCTTTGAACCTCGATCCTCAGATTACAGGCGTGATCCACCAGCTCAAGTATGCCTACTTTTTGTTGTCTTAGTTTCTCATATTCATTCCAAGGAGTCCCTGCAAAAACATCTATTCACACTCTGTCTGTACTTTATTTCCCTCCCTTAATTTTCTCCATCTCCAATTTCCTCCTTTGGTACAATTTACTCCATTTGTCAACTGGCAACATCAACTAATACATTGTTGAGAAGCTGGCTGATAAAAAATGACAATCTAAGGCTAGTTATACATCCTTCTCAATTTTTTTATTCAAAAAAGAAAAATAACAATATAAGGCCAGTTATGCATCCTTCTCAATTTTCTTATTCAAAAACTCAAAAGTAACATTCTTCATTTTAAAGGACTGCTTTAAATTTTAAAAAATCTTAAAGGCAGATACAATAAACCCTTCTACCACAAAAATTACTTATACATAAGACACCTTAAGAAAACAAATAGCAATCAAATGGCAGTGCAATAATACCTTATGCTTCTGAATCTTACATATTCTGAGGTATATAATGAGAAGCCAAGTGAGGTGAAGCTGTATAGCCAACTGGGACAGGATTTGTAGCACCATGGATTTGTGAAGAACCACCATATGTTGCACCAACTGGATGCCAGGTGGTAACATAGGGATAATCTGGCATAAGAGGAAAGCAGGAATCAAAACCTGGCAAAGGTGGCTGTCTATAAGGATCTGACATTACTGGATAATAAACTGTTCCATGAGGGACAGATGCAGGGTCAGCATTTGGAAAAGTATTATTTGTCGATGCTTCTGCCTGTGTACCATCGGCTATCTCTACCTCATTGTATAAGTGAGGAACAGTTTGCTCTACCAGAGGTGACTCAGTGAAGATTGGAAGTTGCTGTGGCTGCATTTGTGGCATGTAGAATGTAGAATGCCAGTAGTTGTGGTGATAGCACTGCAATCCCAGGTTGAAATAATACTGCACAACTTTTATATCTTGAGGCAGATCACTTCCATTCGGATCACATGAATAAGGTGGAGGTGGTGGTGGTAGGTTAGAAGCTTCTCCTACCTCAAGAGGGGGAGGAGGAAGTGGTGGAGCTGGGGGTAGTGGTGGCAGAGGTGGTGGTGGTGGCAGAGAGGCCATAGCACCTGGCTTGCCGTGTGCAGGTGGAGTGACAAACACAGGCTGTAAACAATTCTGTGAGGACACGGATGAGGTACTACTAGATTGATCACCTGCTGCACAGTTAGGTAAGACTGGAGCTGGAACATTGCCAGCCATCTGTGAGTACTGCAGTGGTGGACCATGTCCATAACGCATTCCATGGTGAAGCCGAGGTGGGAGGATGTGTTCTCCTCTGCTATAAGCCATATTCATATAGACCTCCTTCCCTCGACCTTTTTTGAAGCTCTTCTTCCGCTGCTTTATGCTCATCTCGGACATAGCTATTTCCGGGACATAGCTCCCAGGTATTTTGTGATAACCTCTTCCTTTCCGACTTGGTACAGCATTCCAGGAAGGAACAGATGCCACTTGGGTAACTGGTTTTAAATTAGCCAGTGGAACAACGTGCTTTTCTGCCAGTTCTTCAATGAAAACTGTTACTGAATTATTCTCATTTCCTACTTCCTGAATGTGAGCATTATAGTATTTTCCATCTAATTTCAAGCAAACCTGACACTTGTCTCCCAAATAATACTGTCTCCCAGCATACTCTAGGTAATCTGATTTCTGGAGTTCTTTTCTGCTATCTAACCAAACATCAAACTCTACATTACGATAGATTTCTGGATCGAGGGCTTTGAGCACCTTAAAGGGGAAGAGCAACTTTGGCAGATTTTCTGGAGACTTTGGTTCTTCTGATCCTTGAGTATATCCCTCTGGGATATTTTCAACACTGCAGTAGGTGACACACTCTTCAGTCCTATCCTGAGTTGAACTCTTTGGATCAGTATCAGCATGCTTACTTCCAGTCACAGCATTGTTTCTATTCTTCCTGGAACCACTTCGAAACAAACTAATTGCAGTTTCCAACACTTCTTCATCTACGATAAATACATCTTTATATAGCATTTCATACAGTACAGCCTGACAAATGGCTGCACTTGTCTGAAATTGTTTTGAGTACACAGAATCATAATGACCATTATTTGTATAGCTGAGTACAATCTTGTCTTCAAAGCCATTATCTGTGACGTAAGTTGGTGGCTTTCCAGGACTGCGATAAAGAATGAAATCTCGATTATAAATTAGAGAAAGAGCTCGTATTTCCAGGTGGCCAGCACTCTCCTTGGGATCTCCCAAACGTTCCAGGTATTTCTCAAAAGATCCTTCCACATAAGACTCAAAAGTTTGTTGATTCTCCTTCATATATAAGACGCAAGCCTTCCTGACTTGTAAATGATGGACCTGGCTACAAAATAACTGCTCTGAAATAGCCCGAAAGAGGCAAGAGGCATCCTTGGCAGTCAGTTTTCGAAACAGCCCTAAACTACCTAAATATTCATCCATTGATGCCTCATTCAAAGACTTCTGGCTGCAGTACTTTTTCCATCTTTTATGCATCGTGCCACAGGGAAGAAATAGAAGTGTAGAATGAAGCCAAAGTAGGGTGCACCTAAGAATAGGCAGTGGTGTACCCAGAAAGCAGTTCAAGGTCTAGGCATGAAGGGGCAGTTAGAGTCAGTGGCATGGAATCCTGGTACCTCCCAGGAGCAGGAAAAGCAGGGGACTAGATGGTCCAAGTCAAGGCAGGATCCTACAGGTACAGTAGAAGAGATTTCCCTCTTCGTGTAGCTGCTTTGCCAATTCCAGTTGATGATTGTTCATCAACTTTTCATTTACAACTACCACAAGTGGCTTGCCTTTTTTCCAGAGTCTCTAAACAGTTTCCTGTACCTCACAAAGACCAAGCAGTTCTGCACGGAGGAAGCATTCTACAGCAGGAGACAGAGGAGGAGTAAGATCTCCCCACCTTCTGATGAGATAACAGGAAGCCTTAAAAAAAATTAAAAAAAAAAAAACATTTTAAAAACTCACAGGGACTCTTTAGTGGTCTCTAATGGAGAATCTAGGTATTAAAAAAAATCACTGGATGTGAGACACAATCACTTCTATTTCCTAAACCTAAAAATAAGATTGAAAGCCAGGTGCCGGTGGCTCACACCTATAATCCTAGCTAATGAGGAGGCTGAGATCTGAGGATCACGGTTCAAAGCCAGCTTGGGCAGAAAAGTCTGTGAGACTCTTACCTCCAATAAAACACTCAGAAAACCAGAAGTGGCGCTGTGGCTCAAGCGGTAGGGCACTTGCCTTGAGCTGAAGAGTACAGGGATAGCACCCATCCAAGCCCAGAGTTCAAGCACCACGACTGACAAAAAAAAAAAAAAAAGATTGAAGATCAATTTATTAACATTTTAATCTGATCCTCAGAGGCCAAAGAATCTTTATCAAGTTACTAGACTCTCTGACCTGCTTGGCACAGGAGTTAATGGGGGCCAGCATGAGCACTAAAGTGCAGTTGACTTGATGGAGGCAACTTGCATGTGTCCAAATACAAGGATTTATCGATCACATGCTCCATTTATTTAAATGTGTGTGTGCTGGTCCTGGGATTTGAACTCAGGCCCTGGGCACTGTCCCTGAGCTGCTTTGTTCAAATGCTCTACCACTTAAGCAACAGCTCCACTTCTGGCTTTGTGGTAGTTGGATAATTGGAGATATGAGGCTTCATGACTTTCCTGCCTGGACTGGCTTTGAACTATGATCCCTTTGATCTCAGCCTCCTGAGTAGTGAGCTACTGGCAACCAGCTAATATTTATTTTTTATTATCAATAAGGACAAGTATTTCCATGTATATTTAATATTGAATTGTTTGTTTCTTTTTGAGTTCTGTTCATACTCTGTATCTTAGAATCTAGTTTAAAAAAACCCATTACAAAGAAATTTATTTCAGATTGCAGAATCCCAACATTTATTTTCTATTAAAACCACATGTGTAATACCATTTTCCAGTTTGAAAATCTTCAAATCATAAAAGAAAATTTTGGGCCAGACACTGGTGGCTCCTGACTGTAATCCTACCTACTCAGAAGTCTTAGATCTGAGGATTGAGTTTCAAAGCCATCCCTGACAGGAAAGTCCATGAGACTCTTATCTCCAATGAACTACCAAAATACCAGGAATGGCTACAAGTGGGAAAGTGTAAGACTTGAGCACAAAAGCTCAGGGACAGTGCATAGGCCCTAAATTCAAGCCCAAGGACTGGCACACACACAAATCACATTTAATCCTGTGTGTTCATGGCTTGCTGGGTTTTGCTATAGAATGCTTTCAATTCTCTCTCTCTCTCTCTCTCTCTCTCTCTCTTTCTCTCTCTCTCTATATATATATGCAGACACTCATATATATATGTATATATGTAAATATAATGCTGATACTAGGATTTGAACTCAGCCTTGGTGCTCTTTCTTACCTTTTTTGCTCAAGGCTGCCACTCTACTACTTGATCCACAACTCCACTTCTGAATTTTTCATGGTTAATTAGAGATATGAGTCTCATTTACTTTCCTGCCCTAGATGACTTTTAATCCTCAGATCTCAACTTCCTGTGTAGCCAGGCTTACAGACATGAGCCAACAGTGCCCAGCATTTATGAAGTGCTTTTAGCCAGATTAGTACCCTCAAAACATACACACAAAAATTTCTGGGCAGAAAATTCCAATTTAAATAAATAATACTTAGGGCAGAAAATAAAATTTTGGCATGCTTTCATATCTTCCATTTCTCTCAGTCAACATGTTAAGATGTTTTTTAAATCAACATTGCAAGAGACAATAATGTATGAATATTTGGCCCATTATTTTTCTGTCAATAAGACTATTTTGAATATAGATGTATATCCACTGCTATTATTCAGGCAATAATATTAGGGTTAATATTTTTGAGATATTGGCCAAATATTTTGTCAAAGTATACACTTGGACACTAAGTATCTAGAACATGAAGACAACCTCTGTAGCTCTTTCAGTAACTTTGGAAGTCATAATCAATCCAACACTTGACAAAAGATTAATGAAATTATTTAGTCTCTTTTAGCATTTCTTATTTAATTATTTCATGGTATAAGACAACATTCTACAGCACCACTGTTTCACCAAAGTTCAGGTTTGTGTTTTTTTGCTAGATTCTATTTTAATAATGAAACCTACTTAATGCCACTTTTTAGGTAGGGTCTGAAAAATAGGAACTAGATAATGAACTCCTCAAAGATAAATAACTGCTTTAATAAAAATGACTTCATTAGGAAAATATTGTGCATATTCAAGCTGAATTGCTTAGAGCTTAAATAAAATTACTCTGTAGTCACAGATGTATTTCAGTGAGAACATAATTCAGAGTCACTTATTCTACCATTTTCTAACACAAAACAAAATTGAAGTTACACTGTACAAAGTGCTTAAGAAGTAGGGCTCAGCAGTAGTGTGCTTACCTCACAAACATAAGTCCGGGTTGAATCCCAATCAAAACAAACAAATATGAACTAAAGTTCTTATGAATGGCTAATTTCCTACAAATAAAATGTTTAAATTTACAATCAAGCTTTAAATATACTTTATATGTCATGATCAGGAAAATCATATATACTGAAGCTAATGGTTCTCTCATACCAAAGACTTTAGAGATTAATGTGTTAGTCAGCTTTTCATCAATATAACAAAAACCTAAGGTAATCAGTATACTTTGACTTCAGTCTCTGGTAGATTGACCCCTTACTTGGGGGCTCTAGTGAGGCTCATATCACACTATAGATACTTACCTCTATTTACTGTTTCCTTTTTCCTGTCTCACTGTGTCCAGATTAGCAGGAGGTGGTGTGACACCTCCTGTCAGGTTCAGGGTCAAAACTAGGTCACCAGCATAATCAAACCCCAGGTAGCAGGAAAAGGGTGGGAAGAAGTAGCCCCAGTCTTGTGTGGACCAGGCCTAGAAATGGTGCACATCACTTCTGCTCATTCTGCTGGTGAAAACACAGTCTCACAGGCACACTTACCTGCATAAAAGGTTGGAAAGTGAAGATTAGTCAGGCAGCCATGTATTTAGAAAGAAGAAGAAACAGACTTGCTTTTAATGGATACCTGGTAGCCTTTACTGTACCCATTGCTCAATGATTTTCCCATTGAAGATTTTAATTTAGAAGATTAAATTCTTAAATGAACTAAACTCAAGATCTTCATGTTGAGTGTGATAAACCAGGCTCAAAAGACCAACTATTGAGCTGGGCGCCGGTGGCTCATCCCTATAATCCTAGCTACTCAGGAGGCTGAGATCTGAGGATCGCGGTTCAAACCTAGCTTAGGCAGAAAAGTAGTCCATGAAACTCTTATCTCCAATTAACCACCAGAAAACCGGAAGTTGTACTGTGGCTCAAGTGGTAGAATGGTCACCTTGAGCTGAAGAGTGGAGGGACAATACCCGGGCCAAGGGTTCAGTCCCCACAACTGACAAAAAACAAACAAAGAAATGAGAGATCCAATATCATGTTTTTAATCATTAGTGGAAGATAGGCCTAAAAGATGTACATATATACATCATACATATGAATACATCTACATTGTATATACATATGGAGGAAGAAGGAGAAGAGATAAAAGAAAATATAGATGTTTCCAAAGATATAAAAACAAACATCACAACTTTGTGCATGCCTGCAAAACCTGAACGCCCCCAAATAGAAAATTACTTACACAGATTATTGCACATATTATGAAGTCCTTGAAGTGATGCAGTGGATGCTGGTATAAAATTCAGTGATAGAGTAAGTGCTTAGCATAGGTGAGGCCCTGGGTTCAATTCTCAGCACCCCAAAAGGGAAAACAGAGTAAATATATGATGATAACGAAAGAGGCTCAGTATTATAGTAGAGATGTTTAGAGTAAGCATCTTGTTCATAATTACTTTGAAATTAAATTACTGGCTCTACTTATGGGGTATCATTGTCTCATCCATTTACACCACTGGAATAAATTATTGCTAATTGAGCCAGGAATAATATAAATTGTTACAAATTTAATGAGGGATAATCTAAATTAAAGTTTTTCATCAATAATTTCAAGACACACAGAAAGTACAGTGGTGCTGGCACTGGGATTACAAAATGATACCTATCTGTGCTGAACGCAAATCCTAGTATCAGAACCTAAGTCCCTGCCTCACTCTAATTGAAGTATTTTCTTGCAACCCAATAATTCTAAGAAAAGGTTTCTACCTGAGAAAAATCAGTTTATAAAACTGATCTCACTTTTACAAAGAATCATATAAAAATAAAATTGACATCACTGATAGCAATGGATATCTCTGGATGGTAGAGTAACAGTTGACTTATTTTCTTCATTATGCTCATATCTGGTTTCTGAACTTTTTACAGTAAATACACTTGCTGTTTTTTTTTTTAATATAAAATGAATACCATTTACTTTTCATATGACAGAGAATTCTGAAATTTTGCAGTTGAAAACTTCAGCATCTATTATTCTGCCCCTATTTCTGGGGAATCATTCCCTTGAGAAATCCAGGCAGAGCACAGGACAGGGTAGTTGAAAATTACATGGTTAATTTTACAGTCCATATTTGAAGAATTTATTGAAAACATTAATATATTATACACTGACTTCTGATTTGTATCTGCTATGGATTTGACCCATAGGCAGATAATTCTTTTTAAAAAATGAGACTTGGGGCTGGGAAGGTGGCTCAGTGGTAGAGTGCGTGCCTCACACGCATGAGGCCCTGGGTTCGATTCCTTAGCACCACATAAACAGAAAAGGCCAGAAGTGGCATTGTGGCTGAAGTGGTAGAGTGCTAGCCTTGAGATGAGGAGCTGAGGAACAGCACCCAGGCCTAGAATTCAAGCCCCATGACAGACCAAAAAAAATGAGACTTGTAATCAGAACACCACAAACCCGAACACCAAACACATAAAAGACAAGTACTATTATGCATAACCATTATGAAACTGAAAACTGTCAATTAAAAAGGCATGTATTGTGTATGGGCATAAGTGACAGAATCTGAAAAATAAAAGATCAGTTCGAAGATGAAATTTATGTTCTTTCAAAATAGCCATGATACATGCAATTATATTACCAATTTAGTGTAAAACCATATTATATGTTCCCATTCCTCAATGAATTTTAATCAGAAGGACAAATTGAGAACAGATAAAAATATCAGCAACCTATGAAGTCACCAGTCAAAGAAAAAGAAAAACGACTCTTCACCCATGTTAGGCTTTCTAGAAATTCTATTAAATTATCCTATATTCTTGAAAAGATTTCAAATAACTTATTTAGATTACTTATATATTGGGAAATTAGTACCAGTTAATTACCTTTGATTACTAACTCTTGTTTTAGTAACTCTCCAAATCTCACTGGCTTTGTATTATCTATGTGGTTTACTTATCCAAAAGTACGTATTTGTTGCTTTTCTGATATATGAACAACTTGTATAATACAACTTTCTAAGAGTTCTGAATCATTAAGAATCTTGCCGGGGCTGGGAAGGTGGCTCAGTGGTAGAACGCTTGCCTTGCATGCTTGAGGCCCTGGGTTTGATTCCTCATCACCACATAAGCAAAAAGAAAAAAGCTGGAAGTGGTGCTGTGGCTCAAGTGGTAGAGCGCTAGCCTTGAGCTGAAGAGCTGAGGGACAGCGCCCAGGCCCCACGACCAGACCCCCCCCCCCAAAAAAAAAAAAAAAAAGAATCTTGCCGGGCACTGATGGCTCATGCCTCTAATCCTAGTTACTCAGGAGGCTGAGATCTGAGGATAAAGGTTCAACGTCAGCTGGGGCTGGAAAGTCCATGAAACTCTTATCTCCAATAAACTACTCTAAAAAAGCCAGAAGTGATGTTGTGGCTCAAGTTGTAGAGTGCTAGCCTTGAGCAAAAGAAGCTCAGGGACAGCACCCAGGCCTTGAGTTTAAGCCTTAGGACTGGCACAAAAAGAAAAAAAGAATCTCAACTAATTATAAAAACTGAATCATTTGCTAAGTATAAAAGGTATGACTTGGAGCAGAGGGTAGGATGTCAGAAAAAGCACCCTAGATTTTAACAGCATCAAGTTAGTGGAATCATGAATAGCGTACTTTTTGTGGCATCTCCTATCAATTTGAGTTCATCTGTCTTTCAAGTTTGTACTATAATTTAAGCTATTAGTTTCTGATCCTTATCAAAGACACCTGATTCTACCACCATGGGAACAGACAGTTACTCAGAAAACTTATTGCTTAGAATTGAAAGTCCTTCTGTAACAAACATGAAACTAAAACCAAGTGATAAGCACATTGTCTATGTTGTTTTCCTGTATGTTCTGTCACCAGCTCAAGCCAGTCACTGACCTCCAACATCATTTCCAGAACACAATTAGTGTTAAGGTCTTAGTAGTTCTGTATATACTACTTGTACTTTATAAATTTTTGGTGTTGGCAGTACTAAAGTTTGAACTCAGGGCCCTACATATGCTAAGCAGATACTTCCACTACTTAACTATTTTGCCAAGCCTTTTTTGCATTTGTTATTTTCAAGATAAGGTCTCAGTTTATGCCAGGGCCATACTTCCCCCTTGTTGCTGAGATGACAGGCACATACCATGGCCCTTACCTATTGGCCAAGATGAAATCTCATGAATGTTTCTTGGGGGATTTGGAGGGCTCAGACCACAATGATCCCCTAATTTTTACTTCCTAAGTGACAAGTTTACAGGATTGAGCCACTGTTCCTGGTCCTGTATTCACTGTTTATACTGCCTGATATTGCTTGTGGTAGTCATTAATCATCATTAATCTACTCCTAAAGAGTACAAATCTTCCTTGCATAAGATTGCTCTAGCTAAAGTTGCTCAACTGAGAAGCCTCAAAAATATAAATGTTTATTTCAGAGCCTCTGCTCTTGTGATGTGTAAATCAGAGTTCCTGTATATCTCTATTTCTAGCCACCATTTAAAATTGCACATGAATTTTGTCTTCCAATTCTTAAACAAGACTCTCTGTGTTAAATTCAATTACTCCATAGGAAAATGACCTTCTCTGCAAAGTGCTTCCTCAAGATTTCCAAATGAAATTTATACTTCATATTTTTGAAATAGACCTTCTGAAGTTGTGCTGTTTCTCAATTTATTTTCTTTCTTTCTTTTCTTTTTTCTTTTTTTGGTCAGTTGTGGGGCTTGAACTCTGGGCTTGGACACTGTCTCTGCATTATTCAGCTCAAGACAAGCACTCTACCACTTGAGCCACAGCACCACTTCCTCTCAATTTATTTTCTATTAACTTTAACCTTCCATTGGTTGCCCTGCTTTGTGATACTGCAGTTGGACCCTATATGTTTTTTTTCTATGGCCAGCTAGTGCAATATTCAACATTCAAGAGTGACAGAAGGCCATGTCAAGGACACTTTAAGAGGGAGTTTCCTCCTAAGGGTCAGGTTGCTGTTTCCTTCAATAGGTCTACCTTTGTATCTGCATGCTTGAGTTCCCATGACACCTCCAGGTGTCATGGGAAGAATTGGTCCTAACAAGTCCTTACATCAGTCCTTCAGGAACTTTAATGGACATCAAATGAGTTACTTCTCCCCTTCCCCCAGCCTATACCTTCTGGCAAGATTGTATGAAACTGGCAGGCTGTATGTTCCGGTGTCAAGCACTTTCTTACCAACAAGACCCGACTCTCCTCTTGGTTGGGGATGGAAGGATACATACCTTGTATGAGCTTAGTTCCTTCCTCGCTCACTTCTCTTAGGTCACATAAAAAGTAGCTACTTTCTGCATTTGTCATTTCTACAATTCCTCAGGGTTCTTGCTTATACCATGTAATAAGATTAATTTATCACTTACTTATACTTAATTTCTTCCTTTTGAATGATTGGCATGGACCTGAATGCAAGCTGAATATATTATCAGCTTATCTAGCTGTTTTCAGAGGTCATAGAGACAGAAATATTAGGCAATTTTAATAGATTTGCAGCCACAGAATATTTGACATACACACATTCTGAAAGTTTAAAGTGGCGAGATGATGGAATTGAATTGCAATATTATGTAAATTGAGAAAACTACTACCTTGATTCCACTTCAGCAGTATAATGTCTCAGCTTCACTCCATGGACCGTCCTTTTCTGTAAGAGGAAATTTAGAGAAGCATTAAAGCTCAACAGAAGACTTCAGAAGACTATCAAATATATTTTATAAACATTTTAATCACAAATGACTCAACTTGTCTAAAATCATCTTCATGTATGATATCCTTCTATTTGTTTCATATTTCTTGCTTTTTTACTACTCAACATCATCTCTGATTTGTTTCAATCTTATTAAATGCAAAATACTTTGAGATCACTTCTAGGGAATAGCAGATTATAAAGATAATATATCATTTGTACCTTCAAGGCACTTGTAATTGTGGATAGAGAAAAATTGCTAAAATGTAAGTATCTAGGGCTGGAAAGGTGGCTCAGTGGTAGAGTGCTTGCCTTGCATACATGAGGCCCTGGGTTCGATTCCTCAGCATCACATAAGCAGAAAAAAAAGCAGGAGTGGTGCTGTGACTCAAGTGGTAGAGTGCTAGCCTTGAGCTGAAGAGCTGAGGGACAGCGCCGAGGCCCAGAGTTCAAGCCCCACTATCAAAATAATAAAATATTCAATTGACTAATACATTTAGAAATAGCATAGTAACTTTATGCCTCCCTAGATTCATAATGTTAATGTAAAAGTTGAAAATAGGATCGTCATAATGTGAAGCCAAATATTTTACTTTATTCTTTAGACGAAGCATACAAGTACTTAAGACAAAGTATATGATAGTTGAATATACTGTTAATTTTATTAATGTTTGAATGAAAACACAGTTACAGTTTAAATGAGCTTTAGAAAATTGCGTGTGTGTGTTGGCCCTGGGGCTTGAACTTTGGGCCGGGGTACTGCCAGAGTTCTTTTGCTTAAGGCTAGTGCTCTGCAATTGAGCCACAGCTCCTCTTTTAGTTGTTTTGGAGCTTAATTGGAGCTCAGAATCTCATGAACTTCCCTGCCCTTGCTGGCTTTGAACTATGATCCTTAGATCTCAGCCTTCTGAGTAGCTAGAATTGTAGGTGTGAGCCACTGGCTCCTGGCTTAAAAAATACTTTTGTCTGATTATTTTGTTACTCAGTAGTTATTGGGTATCTACATTTTTTTTCATTAAAAATTACACTACTTTTAATACAAAATTAGTATCCTTTTTTTTTCACTGTAGATGTAGAAACAATTCCTCAACACCCGCTTAAGAAGGAAAACTTAAGCCATCCTGGGCAGAAACAGGCCTCAATTAACCAGTAAAATGCTGGACTGGGGGCATAGCTCAAATGGTAGAGATCCAGCCATGAGCAAGATGAGAGAGCAAGAGTGAGAGAGAGAGTGAGAGCGAGTGAGCGAGAGTGAGAACACGAGAGGGAGGGAGGGAGAGAAAGAAAGAGAAAGAGAGAGAAAGAGAGAAAGAGAGAGAGAGAAAGAGAGAGACACTAAGGCCCTAAGTTCAAGCCCTGATATTGGCACACGCACAAAAACTCTATACTTGCCTAGTGTAGAATTTCCCTCTTAACTGCTTTTAATCTATGGTTGGTTGAATCTAAAGATGTGGAACCCTCAGCTAGAGAACAGTGACTGTGCTTCTTCTTTTTTTTTTTTTTTTTTTGTCGGTCATGGAGCTTGAACTCTGGGCCTGGGTGCTGTCCCTCAGCTCTTCAGCTCAAGGCAAGTGCTCTACCACTTGAGCCACAGTACCACTTCCAATTTTCTGGTGGTTTAATGGAGATAAGAGTTTCGCCGGGCGCTGGTGGCTCACGCCTGTAATCCTAGCTACTCAGGAGGCTGAGATCTGAGGATCGCGGTTCAAAGCTAGCCCGGGCAGGAGAGACCATGAGACTCCTATCTCCAATAAACCACCAGAAAACCGGAAGTGGCGCTGTAGCTCAAGTGGTAGAGTGCTCGCCTTGAGCTGAAGAGCTGAGGGACAGCGCTCAGGCCCAGAGTTCAAGCCCCATGACCGACAAAAAAAAAAAGAAAAAGAAAAAAAAGAGTTTCACGGACTTTCTTGCCCAGGCTGGCTTTGAACCGCAATCCTCAGATCTCAGCCTCCTGGTAGCTAGGATTACAGGCATGAGCCACTGGTGCCTGGCTATGCTTCTTTTTGTGTGTCAGCACCTTTGTTGAGAAGTCATCAGCTCTTTTCCTGTGACAGACCATCCTAGAGACTTACATGCCTAATTTTTCTAAATTAAAATTCCAGCAGTCAAAGGCCTACTTCTTCTGGGGAAAGCCCTTATCTGAAGAGGGCTGGCTGGAGTTTTGTTCTGTTTAGCTGTTGAGTTGGTGGATACTGTGATTTTGTTGCGAATTCTCCACCAACAATGGATGCTTTCTTCATGGATGCATCTAAACATAAACATACTTTATCTGTCTCACCTTTTTTTCTAAAAATTAATTTACTCTCAACATGAAGAATTTAGCTTTTTTTCCTATTACTTTCACTCCAATACTAAACTTGTGTCTATTATCACTGTGCGAAGGGAGCAAACCTCTGGAATGCAGTACTATTTTTAATAGTACTAGATTGAGTTAGAAACAAAACAATGTTTTAAGTCTGGGTGATTGGCAGAGTGCATTGTTTCCCTTGATAGAAAGAGGCAAATGTCACTTCATCTAGGCCCCAAAATAAAATTCATCCACCATACACAATGTATTTCCCAAGAAAAAGCTGGAAGTCAAGGTCTGTTTTCTTGTCAAATCTAATTTGTTCTCATATCTAGTCAATCCTACCTTACAGCTCACCCTTAACTCTGCTTTCTTTTCTCTAAATCCTTTTTTACACTATCGTACCTACAGGATAAATTCTAAGCTTGGTAGCATCACATATTTTATTTATTTTTATATTTGGATATTTTTTATTTTTTTTTGGTCAGTCGTGGGGCTTGAACTTGCAGCCTGGGGACTGTTTGTGAGCTTCTTGGCTCAAGGCTAGCACTCTACCACTTCCTATATTTGCATTTTTGAAACACAATTTCAGGCTGTCCTGAAACTTTCTGTGTGGTCTAATCTATTCTCCCTTTGCCTACTTTTTGGCCTCACTTGTAGGAACCCCTAATTTACGGACATGAAAGTGAAGCACCTAGGTTTCCAAGTGTAGGGAATGTAATTGACAGATGGCCCTAGAAACTGCTCTTCTGGATCCACTTCTTTGCTTGCAGAGATGCTGTAAATACTACAGGCTCCTCTTCAGCCAGTCTAAGTACAATATGGATTCTAATGTAGGCCAACTCTTGGGAGATATGGATTCGTTTAACAGGGGATTTTGGTTGCAAGATTCCTCCAGGCTTCTCTGGCTAATGGTTTCACATCTGTGGTACATCTGAGATTCTTCCTGCAGTCCTCCATTCTATTTCTCTCCCAAGATCACAGTGCATTATTGTATGAAGGATTCCTTTACTTTCTCTGGCTCTTTCTGTAGATATTCCCCTACTACCACCACCAAACAAGCTCTTGCACATATAATCCCATCCAGACATTTTCATTTTGGAAGATGTTAACACAAGTGGATGATTTGAAGAAACAAGTAAAAGACTGTTTCAATTACAACCTGCAGACAAAGAGTTCATCAGGAATTAGTCTGAGGTACCTGTAGCTAAAGATCTCAACAGAGGTAATGCAGGAAAGGAAACCATCTCAAATGAGGGTAATAACATTGCAGATTCAATGATCCAAGCACTGGAAAAATAAGGGGGACATGGTGTTTACAGGGATAGCAGAATTAGCTGGTTATTGGAAAATCTGGGCTGCTGTTTTGTAGGGGGAAAATGAGAAATTGATGAGCATTAACAATCAATAAAAGGCTAAGTGTTGAAGTCCAAGGGATTTCTTTGTAGCTTACATAGAGGGCTCTGCAGTGAATGGACCCACATTGCTAAGTAGCAGACTAAACATCTGATGTTTTGAATCTCAGAGCTCTGGAGACATTTAAATGCTCAGGCAAGTTAGATCTACTATGCTAAGGTGAGGGCCTTAACTAGGTAAACTGGGATCCTGAAAACATGGGACAAAACCACCTGTATAGATATCCCTGATAGTGTTGATTCTATAGACCTCTTTCAGCCTTGAAATCTTTTAGTCATGGCTCATTTTCCCTATTTTTTGTCCTGTGCTGGAAGACCTGATGGGAAGCTCATTCACAAGTGACAAATGTCTTCTTAGTACTTGTCTCTACTTTGTCTCCTGTTGGATGGCTAATGGTGAGTGTTGCATCCCAGTATACTTATCTAGATATGTGCTGGCCTGTGAAGAAGAAAAGGAAAATATGAACTAAAAAGTGCTATAAAACAAGTTACCATTTACAAGCAGAAATCAGGGAAATGGTTCTGGCATTACATTTTGAGAACACTTGATGAGAGGGATCAGAATATTAAGGAAAGGGTTTATTAATGTAAGCATACTTTCTTGAAACACAATTTAATGTACTGGGAAAACTCTCTTCTCTATGCTTTCAAAGGCTTAGAGAAACCAGTAATAGTTAACCAAAGCTAAGTGCTACATGACTGAGTTGGATGATCAGCTGGTAGAGAAAGTGATAAAAAAGGCTTGGTAAAGGGCTGGGAAGGTGGCTCAGTGGTAGAGCGCTTGCCTTGCATGCCTGAGGCCCTAGGTTCGATTCCTCAGCACCACATAAGCAAAAAGAAAAAAGCCAGAAGTGCCGCTGTGGCTCAAGTGGTAGAGCGCTGCCTTGAGCTGAAGAGCTGAGGGACAGCCCCCAGGCCCAGAGTTCAGGCCCCACAACTGGACCCCCCCCCCCAAAAAAAAGGCTTGGGAAAGTAGGCATGCTGGGTGATGTTAGAAGATATACCAGGGGATTATGTTCTATGAGGCAGCCCAGATGGCACAGCATAAACAAAGGCCAGCAGGTACTATGGTACTATCAGGAGGGGTATTAGCATTGTTACAGGTAGCAATGGCTCTCCTCTGCAGACCAGGACTGATGAGGCAGTCAATCTCAGAACTGGAGCTACATTCTTATATTCAAGTCTGTTCCTACTATTCCTATCCTCTTTCCCATAGTTTTCATTTAGTGGTAGGTATTTATTATTCTTGTGCACTTTTGCCTTTCATCCTAACAGAGCTTCACACATCACTATATACATGCTTGTGTAGTGATTTATGATATTAAAACTCACAAACACAGAATCCTATAAGAGACCCTGTTAAGATAGAGAACACGAAGAACTAAGACACAATCATGCTATTCATGCTCATAGAGGTATGACAAGGAGGGTTATAATGTTATATGAAAGTCATTAAAATGTTTTTAAAAGCCATAATCAGAAATACAAAAACAAGAAATCATACTGAACATCACTAAGGGAGAAATTGAATGCATAGTCATATATTTCTCTCATCATCCTCCCTTTATTTAGATGAGGAGTTACAAGAGCTTTGGATGAAGAGTAAGACCCAAGAATAGACTGTAGGTCTGGTGAGTGAATTCTTTGACCAGAAAGGAATGCAACAAAGACTAGAACCATTTTCCCTGAGCTTTTCATAGTAAGTGGCCTGCCATAGCCCCATTCTCTCTGTGTTTGAGTAATAATAGACCCATTTCCTAGACTCATTTCCTCCACATTTGTGTTATAGAAAAAAAAAACTAGTATCATGGAAAAATGACTGCCAGTTGCCAAGTTGCCATATAAGTGGATAAAAGCTCAAATGGGAATGCTTTAGTTCAGAAGATATAAATACACCTGGGACCAGGACAGCATCTTTACTTCTATCTCACCCTATACATCATGTCAGGCAGAAAGTGCTTCTTTCCCTCTTTCCATTTTCCCCTATTTTTTTCTTTGCTAAATTGGGCTTATGAGTTTCCCCCTTTTTTGCTGAAAACTGCCAAAATGCTTTTTGTAGATTTCAAAGCCTTGGATGTAGACAATTACTGGGGAGGTGAATAAAAATCTGGCATACTGTCATACCTTCCATTTCTCCAAATCAAGGATTTCTTTTCTCATACTAATCAGAGATCCTTCTCATCCCCCAAAGGCCTTTCTCTGGTGACAGTATTGCTTTCCAAGGCACAGATGAATCGACAGCTCAGATGACACATGTAGAAACAATGGAGTGCGATCTTTCAGAGTGGAGTATATATATTTAAGTCAGAAAGTTCTTTTTTTTCATGTTAGTGTTGGGGCTTGAACTCAGACACAGGACTCCTTTAGCAGGAGGCTCTGACATACAGACTTTTGTCAACACAGATGAGTCTTCCGTAGTGCTGCAGCCTATCCAATCCTCTTCTGATGCAGGTCTCAGAATGCATGGTACTCTGAAGTCCACATATTAGGCTGCACTAGAGTCTACCCCCTCCTCTGGCTCTCTATCCTTAGCCATAGTTTCCCTAATAAATCTCTTGTACATCTAAGCCATTTGTAGCAACCTTCCTACAAATCTGCTATGCTTCATTTGTAAATACATTATCTAGAGTCTCTTAAATCTGTGATCCTTCCTTTTCTCTTAGATCATTGAAGAAGTGTAGCCTCCCTCTGTTGGAATACTCTGTCACCTTACACTGATCTATCAAATTCATCATCACTTTTTAAGATAACAAAAGTCATTAAAGAACTCTAGCTATAATTATTTGTACAATTTCCTCATAACCAAAGAGACTTTCCTTGGGTTGCTAGACAGCTCTCAAAGATCCTGGTATAATGGCTAATAAATACTTATAAATTTATTTAATAATTCTACTGTGATGATACTGTAAGGATAGTTATCTTAAGTTTTTAATAAGGTCATCAACACCCGTGTTTCTTTCATCAGAAGACTATTTCCCAAGGGAAAAGCAAGGAAATTTTATTGAGCATAATGGAGAATATTCAGTTTGTTTAGTATTAACTGAATAATAATGTTATCGAATATGCTCTTTGCAGTATGAATTTTGAAGACAAGCCCCAAATCCTATAATTAAGTTATACTTTCATACTCTTATTTGGGGGAAAGGGGTTATTCCTAATTTTTAGTTCCATACAATTTGCAAATACATTTGATGACTTTGCAGCTACCAAAGCATAGAACTAACACCCACTCATGTTTCTATACATAAACTATTCTTTTAATGTCATTAAAAAATTGCAAATAGACTATGTATTCTATGTGGGCAAAAAAGGCAAATACGGGGCTGGGAAGGTGGCTCAGTGGTAGAATGCTTGCCTTGCATACATGAGGCCCTGGGTTCGATTCCTCAGTACCACATAAGCAGAAAAAAAAGCTGGAAGTGGTGCCATGGCTGAAGTGGTAGAGTGCTAGCCTTGAGCTGAAGAGCTGAGGGACAGCGCCCAGGCCCAGAGTTCAGGCCCCACGACCGGACCCAAAAACAAAAAAATATTCTATACACTGCAGGGAAATTAAATGTAGGTCTAGTCATCAGCTTACTAGAGGATCCTTTGCTATTAGCTTTTATTAAGAACCACAATTAGGTCATAAATAAACAGACAAATTATTAATTACATGCTCTGAGGTTTAGGATGAAAACTTTAAAAATTAGTTTGATATATAGTGAAGTTATATGACACAGTGAAACTTGTGAACTTGCCACAGGGAAAAAGGAAGACACTTTAGTGATGAAAGATACAATAAACTCTGTTTTGGAACTCATTTTTCAAGAGAAAGAAGGAAAAATGTTTCAACAGAATGAAAGGCTTCTTAATATCAGGGAGGCTGTGTGCTTGCTGAGTAAAAACTTCACCCACCCTGGGCAGAAGACCTGCCCACCTCCAGCTTTCCATCTCTATCCCCCTCCCTTCTGGATCCTAAACTACAACAAACACCTAACAGCTGCACTGCATACTTTTCCATAATCCCTAGACCTAGAAATAACCCAAGAATTCATAGCAGTTCTTAAAGTCTCCAGGAAAATAACCTCTAAAAATAATTGAGACCATTTCCTTGGCTGAGGATGCAGAGATGTCCAGACGGCCCTTTGTGTATTCCTATCCCATGTGTCCAAGGGCACTAGCTTTGATGGGAGGGCCGCATCCTAGACATGAGGGACTATTGATTTAGATTCACTTCATGGAGTGGATTATCTCACTTTTAGGCAGTGTTGGCATCTGACCCAGTGTGTCACACTTGCAAAGCAGATGCTCTACCACTGCTGCCATGCCCCAGCCTTTTTTGCGCTGATGCTTTTTGCCCACGCCAGCCTGTGATCCTCCTACTTGCACTTCGTGTCATGCTAGGATGACAGATGCATGCCACCATGCTCAGCTTTTCCAGGACTTTTTTTTTTCTTTTTGCCCAAGCTATGCTAGAATCTCAAGCCTCCTGATCTCCCATGGAGCTGAGATCACTTTTTTATTAAAAAAAGAAATTCTGAGCCTTAAATTTGATTTTCAAAAAGCTCAATATCGTGAGCCAGAAAATTTATTTCACCCCAAATATAAAACCCTATGCTTCTAATTTTAAAATGCTCAGCCAGCTATGGCATATTGTGCATTTTTAATGTCCACCAACGAGCCCAATGTAGGCTGGCTGTGTTCCTGTCACATCCATGTTTCTGCTTCACCCAGTAATGACTGCTCTGGCCTTGGATCCTTTACTTTCTCAAAGACCATCTCTCAGCAACTTAGATTAACAACTGCACCTCAAGCGCTCGTCTCCCCAGCTCTAACTGCATTACCACATACAGAACCACCTGACCTGAGAACCTGTAACAGCCTCGCACCTGACTCTCAGCACAGTCAGCCACTGGCAATGTCACCAGCCTGGTCTGGGATCCACTTATGTAATGTGATAGTCATCACAATGACACTTTGCTCTGAAGCAGGGACACAAGAGGGATAGGCAGATGGATGGAGGCCCAAAGTTCCTTAGGATTCCAGAAAAGAACCTCTGCTGGGCAAGGAGGACGTCTAGTCCCTCCTTTCAGGAGCCAAAGCAAGAAGACTGAGTGAGGAGAGCCAGACTTCCCTGCAGGACTTTCTCACAGGAGCGGATTCATATACTGAGCTGCTTCACTGAATACCGCCACCACAAGAGAAGTGGAACAAGGTCTCCAAAGAAGGCACTTATGGCAGAACATTTGCAAATCCCACTGCGGGCTGCATCTGACAGGGGTCTGCTCCTTGCTGCAGTGTGGGAGGACAGCATCCTATGTGCCAGGTTCTGTGGCGTCATCTGAGGGGCTCTGCCTTGCACGTTCTGTCCCCCATAGTTTGTTGGTTCAGCAGAAGTTCAAGTCACTGGCAGGATTCCCCAGGAGCTTCTTGAAGACCCTTGGTGACTTTCTCATCTGATTGCTGCCTCTGCCACCGACTATAAGTGGCCTCAGCTTCCCAAGATCCCCACAGCCTCTGCTGGACTGATGGCCTCTGGTGAAGTGCCCCGGCACTGGCCCTTGTACTTGAAATGGGTAGGCCTGACTTGTCTCATCAGTGGTCACAGAGGGGAGCCACAGAATTATGGTTTGAATCTGAAGAAGTCCTGGTCACTGCCAGCTTGGAGCTCTGAACTGTCCGCCATGTTGTGAAGGACACCAGAGACAACATAGGAGAGACCCTGAGGACTCTATACAGAGACAGAAGCCTAGCATCTCAGGCACCCTGCCAACCACCTAAGTGACCATTCTTAGGACTTGCAGACTGACTCAGCTGACCCAGCTCAGACCAAGGTGGGAGATATCATTGACATTTCATGACTGTGATACCTCCTTTGCTCTACAGCTTTTTTTTTTTTTTTTGGTTGGCCGTGGGGCTTGAACTCTGGGCCTGGGCTCTGTCCTTCAGCTCTTCAGCTCAAGGCGAGCGCTCTACCACTTGAGCTACAGCGCCACTTCCGGTTTTCTGGTGGTTTATTGGAGATAGGAGTCTCACGGTCTCTCCTGCCCGGGCTGGCTTTGAACCGCGATCCTCAGATCTCAGCCTCCTGAGTAGCTAGGATTACAGGCGTGAGCCACCAGCGCCCGGCTACCTCCTTTGCTCTAAACACAAGATAAATATGCCAAATGCAAAAACAGAGTGACAGCTATCCCCTCATGACTTCATCTGCCAACAGCAAATGACAACTGGCTGTCTGCTAAGAGGAAAATACATCCCACCCTAATTCATAAGGCTTGTTTCCCATGACTTCATGACTTTTTAATTCATTCTTTTTTGGGTGAAGGGGTGCAGGTACAGCAGTTTGAACTCATGTAGCCTCTTGCTTACTAGGCTGGTGAATCACTCCCTGAGCCCCCCAGCTCATTCCTGTGACTATTTAATAACAATGCAAAGATAATCAACTCATGGCAATCTCAGATGTTGGCTTAATGATCATTTAGGTGGGGGGGTGGGAGAAGTGGTGACCAAAGTGAATATCCATTACTGACTGGATAAATGCTTTGGCTGACTGTGTCCGCTACATGCATGTCTTGGAAATTGCTCTTTAATGTGATGCTTGCAGAGGTGGGGAATGATAGGGGTGATGAGGGGCTTTCAGCCCCTCCTGTTCTCTGTGACTCTGCAGCACCCTCTGTTCTGTTATATACAGCAGGATGTGGCTTCCCATTGTGCAATTACATTATAATTGATACAGACTATGGTTATGGTATTCTTTTCAGCAACACAAACCAGAGTAAGATGGCAGAGTAAGTGAACAGAATTATTCTCACTTCCCAGGGATGCTGTTACTTAACTTCCCCAAGATACTTCTTACAAGTCCCCCACAATCCTCACAGAAAAAAAGGGGGAGGGGGAAAGTCAAATCAGTTAAGGTTATAAAAAGAAAAAACAAAAACTGCCCACAGCTAGACTCTCAATCCCATAATTTGTAAAACAGGAGCACAATTTCACTGCTTCCTCAAATCAAAGCAGAATTCTAAAAAGAACATTGTCTACATTGTAGAGATGATTTCTTTGTATCTGAGGACAGGAATTTCTTAGAATACAGTGTTCTTTAAATGGTTTCAGATTTTCTTATCAAAAAGTAGCTGAGGGGCTGGGAAGGTGGCTCAGTGGTAGAGCGCTTGCCTTGCATACTCGAGGCCCTGGGTTCGATTCCTCAGCACCACATAAGCAAAAAGAAAAAAGCCGGAAGTGGCTGCTGTGGCTCAAGTGGTAGAGCGTTAGCCTTGAGCTGAGCTGAGGGACAGTGCCCAGGCCCAGAGTTCAAGCCCCACGACCGGACCCCCCAAAAAAAAAGTAGCTGACAACTGGATAAGCCTTCCAGTTCACTCTTAAGCAAATTTTCCTGCCTCTGTTCTTGACCTTGGTGGGGGAGGGGTCAAAGTCTGCATCTCTTTCTGTGCTGGAGTTCTCTCACCAGACGCTCTTCTGCTGCTTCATCAGGCCCACGTTCCTGCAGACTCAAGCACTGTCCTCCCTCAGGTCAGCACTCTGTTCGCAACCTGTCTGGTCTGTTAGGGAATACTTATTAGTGTATTCATGTCCTTTCCAGTTGCTTTTCTGCTATTCTTAACTCCTGTGATGTTGTGTTTCAATATAATGCTGGATGGCCATGTAGATGAACTGGTACTATATGTCTGTCTGGACCATCCCTGATCTCTGGGACCCCACTGGTTTTGGGAAAATCAATGTCACCTTTCTCTCTGCTGATGTCGATAAGAATATAGATTATGATGAACATTCCCTTCAGCCAATTCCAGCACTGCAGTGAGCCACAACAGGGTCTGCATCCATGATGCTCTCCTGCTTGTAGTGGACCTCCTCCAGGAAGTCTAGCATGCCTTCGGGGTCACTGGGCACACCATGGTCCATCCAAGTTCAAAAGTGGTATTGCCAGACCATTCTCTCAGTATTCCTTGTCCAATCTTCAAGAGCTTGAGTTTTCTTAGTGTGTAGCCATAAGCTGCTGCTTTCTTTGATGTTCTGGATATGCATGACCCCATACTCTTTGAGCAATACTGATGCAGCCATTACTTGTTGCATTTGCTCTTCCCTTTCTGCACTTTCTTGGTCATCACAACAATTTCTCTGAAGTTCTCCTGTAACACATCCACCAGAATTCACTCACCATGTTCTGCAGGCAGCCTTGCATGGCAATGTAACTCTTTTTGGGCTTTGAATTGTTGCACTTGGTTTCAAATTCAGGCATGATGTTTGCATTGATGTAATCAGAAACAGGCTTATTAGGATCTCTGTCATTCAGGACCACCCTGGTGTGACTGAAAGAAGGGCAGGATGTTCTTATATCTGTTTTTGTTCTCATGTTCTTGCTTCTGACCCTCCTTTCAGCTGTAGAGAAGTTTGCATTCCTGTTGTTGTAGTATTTCAAATTCTTCTTGAAAGCCTTGCTTGACTTTATCTGTGGTCTTGGCTAACTTGCTCAATTCTCAAATCTGGCTTTTGATTTTGTCAGCATTAATTGAAGTCATGCTGAGTTGTAGAACTGTGCCCAATGTGACCATCATAGGATTCTCCTTGTAATGTTTCACCAGATCTGTCAAAGAGTCAAACAGTTTTCTTCCACCAACATCATTTCAGCTTCTGACAGCAAATCCTGACATGGGTCACTTTAGACTTGCTATTTTTGCTCTCTCTTGTCACCGGTGCACACAGAACAAAATCCTCAGCGTTGCTCTGGTTTCTCCATACAAGAAAGCTGCCATGCTTTCCTTTCTCAATCAGCAGTTTCTATGCTTCTTTTCCAGGGAGTTGACCATGAAACCACAGTAGGTAGAATCTGCACAGTTCAGTGGGTACTTGAGGTAGATCACATCTCCATTCTTCTCTTTTGCTGCCCATGATACTTCATGTAATACTGGACCAGCTTAGCCAGGTGGCAAACTTCTCCCCTCCACACAGGTTGTAGTAGTCCCCCATGTTCTGAACCTTGATGTGGGTGACACCTCCATTTCTTCTAACAGCAAACATAAAGTCTCCAGAGTTGCCAAAAAGCTACCATCAACTCCTGTGGTCAACAGCAGATTTTCTGCCCACATACGTGAAACTATCTCCACAATATCATGTTCCTTCCACCCGCCCGCTCTGGGGCCACCCCATTCCAAGCTCAGGCTCTGCTTTGCCCGGTCATTATCAGGCTGGGCCCATAGGAGGCCAGCCCTGAACCGGATGGGGGCCATTGGGGCACAGAGCCAGCCTGCTGTACACAGAACCCCCTCTAGGCCTGGGGGATCCCAGACTCTGTGCAGCTTCCCCTCAAGCCTAGCATGCTCCTCCTCCTCCTCCTAGCCCCTCCATTCTTAATTACTTAAATTGGTGTTTAAGGTTTTTTTTTTCTATTATAGACAATGTAACTATAAGGATTTTTGTAAGGTTTTTGTTTTGTTTTGTTTTGTTTGATTTTTTGTGTGTTTGTTTGTGCTAGGCCTGAGCTTGAATGAGGGCCTGGGCACTGTCTCTTAGAGGTTTTGCTCAAGGCTGGTGCTCTACCACTAGAGCCACAGCTCTACTTCTGGCTTTTTTTTAAGGCAGTCTGTTAAAGATAAGAGTATCACAGACCTCAATGCTTGGTAAGAAATGTACGCATTATCCTGCCCATGTAATTGTAACCCCTCTGTACAGTATGTTCACAAATAAAATAAAATTAAATTAAAAAAAAAAGAGTATCACAGACCTTCCTGCCCGAGCTGGCTTTGAACTGCAATCCTCAGTTCTCAGCTTCTTGGGTAGCTAGGATTACAGGTGTGAGCCACTGGTGTCTAGCAAGGATAAAAAAAATTTTTTTAAAGCATTTACTGCTTTGGGGTATAGCAAAGAGATAGGATATGTTCTTAATATTCTCAAGTTTCTAGGCTCAATCTCCAGCACCGATAATTCTATAAAAAGAAGAAAAATTATTTACTCACATTTGTTATTATTGCTATAATTTTCTTGTGGTTTCAAAATGCTGTTTTCCCATGATCTCTACAATTGTCACATTTAAGTTTTTAGGCTCCTCTTTTGATAGCTGCCTGATACTGTTCAGTGTGCTTTTCTGATTGTTCTCTTTAATCTCTCTATGAGATTTCATCTACCCCATACCTTAAGTACCATCTTTTAAAAATTATTTAAAGCCGGGCGCTGGTGGCTCACGCCTGTAATCCTAGCTACTCAGGAGGTTGAGATCTGAGGATCGCAGTTCAAAGCCAGCCCGGGCAGGAGAGACCATGAGACTCCTATCTCCAGTAAACCACCAGAAAACCGGAAGTGGCACTGTAGCTCAAGTGGTAGAGCGCTCGCCTTGAGCTGAAGAGCTGAGGGACAGCGCCCAGGCCCAGAGTTCAAGCCCCACGACCGACAAAAAAAAAAAATTATTTAAGTGACTGTATGAAAGACTTTCTATTTAACAAAGTAGTTTATGAATACAATACACCTTGATCAATTTCACTCCTTTCAACATTGTCACCAATCTCTCTACTATCTACCCCTTCCTTCACTCTTTTATTTTTGCCAGGCCTGGGACTTGAATTCAGGTCCTGGGCACTGTCCCTGAGCTTTTGCTCAAACTCTACCACTTGAGCCACAGTGCCACTTCTGACTTTTTCTGTTTATGTATTACTGAGGAATCGAACCCAGGGCTTCGTGCATACTAGGCAAGCACTCTTCCATTAAGTCACATTTCCAGCCCTCCCCTCCTTCACTGTTCTTGATCTTGTAGATATACATTGGATCTTGCCTGCATTTTCCCCTTCTACTTCTTTTCATTCTTCATTTTTTTTTTCCTTTGACCCTACCCCACCCATTTCAAGTACCTGCTTCCTGGTATTTTATTTTGCTGAACTTTGATTTTGGCTTTCTAAGGAATTACATAAGTAGCACCTTTTTGTTGAGTATCATGTTTGCTGAATTACCTTTTTTTTTTTGTCGGTCATGGGGCTGGAACTCTGGGCTTGGTTGGTCCTTGCGCTCTTTAGCTCAAGTGCTCTACCGCTTGAGCCACAGAACCACTTCCAGTTTCCTAGTGGTTTATTGGAGATAAGAGTCTCATGGACTCTTATCTCTTATCTCTTATTTCCTGCCTGGACTGGCTTTAAACCACGATCCTCAGATCTCAGCCTCCTGAGTAGTCAGAATTACAGGCATGAGCCACTGGCGCCCAGCCTGAATTACATTTTTTAACTACAGATGCTCATATCTAACTATGGAGATTATACTATTTGTAGTTTTGAACAGAAACTAAATATGAATAACTTAATCAAGGAGAAAATCATTCACAGGATATTATGATTCATAGAATTTGGAGATAGGCAAGACCTAAGAGGAGAAAATTCTGCACATACCTTGCAGCAAGAACTCTACTACATTTCAGTCATTTTGTACAAGATTGGGTAAGTTAGCATTAGTTTGGTATACTTAGAGATAAGTACCATCTCCTTTGTTAAGGAAGTTTTGGTAACAATCTTGATGGAATTTTGTTGATTCCTCCAGATTTAAGTCCTTAAAGGGAATTACTAACTGTGCACACAAACTGAGAGGAGTTCTCAAAAGAAGAAATATAAATGGCTAATAGCTACATGAAGAAGTTCATCATACTAAACCACAAGGAAGTACAATCAAAATCACACTAAGTTCCATTTCACCCCAGATTAGACATAATCAAGAAAACAAACAACCTGAGTTATGTATCTGTAACCCCTCTGTACATCACCTTTATTATAACAATGAAAAATAAAAACAAACAATAAATGCTAGCAAGTATGTGGAAAAAAGAAAACCCTCACACACTGTTTTAGGATTGTAAATTAGTGCAACCACTTATTAATCAGTATGGAAGTTCCTGAAAATAGACTTTCACTATGACTGCCATACTGTTTGGGGCATGTATCTGAAGGGGAGTGAATCAATAAAAAAAGACATACTCCTGTATACTTTCTTATTGTAGTATTGTTCACAATAACTAAACAGTAGAATCACTGTTGAGCTGAGGTGTCAGACATCAGATGAATGGATGAAAAAGATATGGTACCCATATATCAATATCATGGGATCCTACTTAACCATAAAAAAATGAAATCATGTTATCTGCAGGAAAATGGATGAAATTGGTGGATATCATTTTGAAAAAGAAAAATTAAGCTAAAAAATCAAATATTGTATACCCTCATTCATATATGGAAGCTAGACATGTATGTACATGTATATTCCTATATACATAAAATATATGCATATATCCCTATAAACATAAAATTGTATTTATATACACACATATACATATATACAAAAGTACTCAGAACACAATTCTGATTGGGCGCTGTTTAGAAAGATATGAAGAGAGGGAAGGAAAAATAAAGGATGGAGGGTAATTAATTTTGCAATACAATGAAAATATATATGAATGTGACATAAATCTCCAATGACAGTTGCTAATCAACAGGGTGTTGGGGCTTGGGGAAAGATAAATTTGAAAAGAGGCTGGGATAGTGGAGAGGGTGAGTGAGAATGAGTATGATTGAAATATTTTGCATATATGAAAGCAGAACAATGAGGCAGGTGGAGGTTTGTGTTGGTAATGGTAGAAGGTAAGGGAGATTGGTTGGGATATATTGTATATATGTGTGGAAATGTCACAAACACCCTTTATATAATTAATATATTGTAATGAAAAAATTTAGTAGGTAACGAATGTCTCTGATGATGGCATAATAGTGGTAGTATACACACAAATTGATGATTATTAAAATGTTAATATTTAAAAGTTTCCTAGATAGTAATTTCATAAGAATAAAAAATAAGTGATTAGGAAATGAGATAAAGAATAAATGCAGGCAATAAGTAGTTTGGTAATCTCTTCCAGCTAAAAGAGCAATTTAAAAGAATAAATTTTTGATTAAAGTTGTGGTTTGATTCTATTGACTGCATGTTTTTCTGAGTACATTTCTCTATGGATATAGTCCTTGTTTCTATACAGTTTTCCTGAATTTTGTGCTAGCTTTGTGGAGCGTAAGATGTAACTGGTAGAAACCAACAAAAATAAAAAAGATATAAGTCAAAATAAAGTTTGTAGGAAGATGGTATGCACAGTGGAATAAAACAACAAAGCAAAGTGCACCTGAGTGTAGGGCAAAGTTGCAATTTTAAAGTCAACCTTTTGCTCAAGGCTTGTAATTGCTCAACAAATATCCACATGCCCTGGTTCCTATAACTTCTATGACTTAATCTTGTGATAGTTTTGTCTTTTTTCTATCTGACCAATTGACTTCTTTAACATTTTTCAAATACTCCAAACATGCTTTAACCTCTGTTTGGAACTCACTTATTACAGATAACCCCATCGCTGGATCCCTGAAGTATTTCCAATGTCCCTTTCTTGGTGAGGTTATATCTAGCCACCTCAGTTAAAATTACTCATTCATTTCCTGAGGCCATTATCCCATTTCTATTACTTGGTTTCTTTTCTTTAACTATGTGTGTATGGATATGTAATATAGTATGCAGTACACTTGTTTGTTGTCTATCTCCCCCATTAGCTTTTTTTAGGGGGTCAGTCATGGGGCTTGAACTCTGAGCCTGAGCTCTGTCCCTCAGCTCTTCAGCTCAAGACGAATGATCTACCTACCAGTTGAGCCACAGCACCACTTCTGGTTTTCTGACTGTTTATTGGAGATACGATCTCCTGAGTATCTAGGATTACAAGGCTTGAGTCACTGGTGCCCCCCACTAAATCTTAAGTTTGCAAAGGCATGGCATTACCATGCCTAGAACATAGTAGGTAGTCAAATATTTGATGTAAAGTTGATGATGAATGAGATGATAGCTACGCTGAGATTAAAGTAGAGAACTTGAAAGAGTAGCAGTTGGGACCAACTTCTGTGTGACTTGAAACTTAGAGGACAACACATATTTTCTTTAAATTCCTTTGCATCTGATCACTCTTGAAACCTGGAGAAATTCTTGTTACCAAGCAATTACTATAATAACCTGGGTTGCATTGACATTTATGGCCTATAGTACCTCAATATCTTTCTTACTCCAATCTACTAAGAGATTACATAATACATATTTAAACATTAAGAAGATAATTTTTCTTTACCTCATAACCATAGAAATGAGGTTGTGCTGATTGCTACTTTTTTCCCTGATAAGAAGATAGCACTGGAATTATGCTTATTTTTATATGTGTCAATCACTATCAATTTTATTCAGTGAAATTTTTATTTTGAAATTCACCAGGACAAAAAGACAAAAAGACATGTTATTAAATATCTATACTAAGATTTTTTTCCTGAAGTAGGATTACTTCTAGCACACTAAGTTATGCTTATTATTTGATACCTGCATATGTTGTTTTTATCTTTTTTTTTTTTTACTAGCCATGAAATCTTGGAATTGAAATTAATCACAGTAGAAAAACAGAAGTTGTAATGAACCAAGAAGTGGTATAAGCCACACCTTCCAAATGCTGGAAAGAGACAGTATATGCTAATATCATTCCTTTTATCACCTGTACATTAGATGTTTGTTATGTGGAGCATGCAGTTAATCCTCTCAGGCAGAAAATAGAATGGATTGCTCTATCATGAACATTATAAACCTTTACATATACTGGCATAACCTTGATGCTGCACCTACAACATTTGCTTTTAGAGCATATTAAAATTCTACCATACCTTAAACACTATTATAAAGATCAGGTAGCTAGTATTTGGTATATTTTCTTGTCAATCTATTCCATATATTAGAACTTTTAAAATGTTAAGAAATTTTATATGGTCATTGTAATTTTCATTACATTTTTGTTGTTTTTATTTTGTTTCTGAAGCTGTGGGCCCTTGACATTCATGAAATGAATACTGTTAAATGCTCTGGGCATTTGTTAATAAAATATATTTGATATTGTTCTCTATTCTTTTTATAACACAGTAGTATTCACTTATTGAATTCTGTAAATTACTTCTATCAAAGTGGCTATTTTTGTCTTTAAAATTTCTTAAAATAGTTACTAAATTTACATCTTAGCCTTACAACTAATAAATCTGAATATAATGGCAGGTAAAAAAGAATCTCTGTATTATATATAGTAGAGGCATTATTCATAGCAATCTCAGAAACTGATAAGGGTCAGCCTCTTTATACGGTAACTTTAAAACCACAGTGGACGATAGGCACTGTTGTCAGAAGTTTTGACATTCAAGAGAAAGCACTTGGTATTTGTGAGCAACGGCATTTAGCGTTTCTACACTTAATCAACATTTTCTTTTTTAAACCGAGCTGGGTGCTGGTGGCTCATGCCTGTAATCCTAGCTACTTAGGAGGCTGAGATCTGAGGAGTGTGGTTCAAAGCCAGCCTTGGCAGGAAAGTCTGTGAAACTCTTATCTCCAATAAACCACCAGAAAACCAGAAGTGGTGCTGTTGCTCAAGCAGTAGAGCGCTCACCTTGAGCTGAAGAGCTGAGGGACAGTGCCAGGCCCAAAGTTCAAGCCCCACGATGACAAAAAAAAAAAAAAAAAAGACTGCCAGGTGCCAGTGGCTCACGCCTATAATCCTAGCTACTCAGGAGGCTGATATCTGAGGATTATGGTTCAAAGACAGGCTGGGCTGGAAAGACCGTGAGACTCTTATCTCCAATTAACAACCAGAAAAACAGAAGTGGCACAGTGGCTCAAGAGGTAGAGTGCTCGCCTTGAGCTGAAGAGGTCAGGGAGAGCCCCCAGGCCCAGAGTTCAAGCCCCATGACTGACTCCCTCCCCCAAAAGAATGAATATCCCTGAGTTCAAGCCCCAACTTGGGCACATAGATGCACATGAACACAGACAAAGGTGGGGAGGAGTTGATCACCAAGTCATGGAATTTTCTCAGGACTCTTAGGAGGGAAGGCCCAATCCCACCCTGCGGCATCTTGTAGGGAACAGCCTACAGAGCAGAAGATTTTATTTTAACATACCCAGTAAGATCTCGTGATGTACTTGACTATAAGCCTCTTCTCTCCTCACTTTCCCATCTGTTTATTATTTGCACAAAGCTCCCACAACCAACCAAAAACAAACCAAACTAGAATCTGTAGCCCAGAGCTGGTAGCTCACACTAATCCTAGCTATTCAGAAAGCTGAGATCTGAGGATCAAGGTTGGAAGCCAATTGGGGTAGCAAAGTACCGTGAGACATTAATGCTTGTTAGGTTTTTTTGTTGTTGTTGGTCATGGGGCTTGAACTCTAGGCTTGGGTACTATCCCCTGAACTCTTTGGCTCAAAGAGAGCATTCTACCACTTGAGCCACAGAGCCATTTCCAGTTTTCTTTTTCTTTTTGTCTTATTTGTCCATCTATCTATCCTGGGGGGGGTTGCTAAGGGAGGCACTGAATTGGAGGGACAAAGTGTGAACAAATGCAGCAGTGGTACTCACTAGACACTATGTGAAAAATGAACTATAGAACTTGTGGGTGGGAAGGAGTGACTTTGTCCAAAAAGAAATGTACTCTTGCCTGGCGCACGTGGCTCATACCTGTAATCCTAGCTTATTCAAGGAGGCTGAGATCTGAGGATCATGGTTCAAAGCCAACCCAGGCAGGAAAGTCCATGAGACTCTTATCATCAATAAACCACTAGAAAACCAAAGTGCACTGTGGCTAAAGCAGTAGAGCACTCACCTTGAGCTGAAGAGCAAAGGATAGTGCCCAAGGCCAGAGTTCAAGCCACACAACTGACTCATGTAACTGTAATCCCTCTGTATTATCCCTTGATGATAACAATAAAAGTATTGTTTAAGGGCTAGGAATGTGGCTTAGTGGTGGAGGGCTTGCCTAGCATGCATGAAGCTCCGTGTTCAATTCCTCAGCCTGGGAGTGGCTCTGTGGCTCAAGTGGTAGAGTGCTAGCCTTGAACAAAAGAAACTCAGAGACAGTGCCCAGGCCCTGAGTTCAAGTCCCAGGGCTGGCAAAAGTTTAAAAAGCAGGAAGTGGAGGTCTGGCTCAAGTGGTAGAATACTATCCTTGAGTGAAGAAGCTAAGGAAGACCCTGAATTCAAGCCCCAGTACTGACATAAAACAAACAAAAACATATAATGTGCCAAGTAATGGTCTAGTCACAAGAAGTAATAGAGATAATAGGTACCTTCATTACAGCTGATGTATATGAAACACAGAAGCGTGTGAAACCTCAAAAAGACAGGGCAGACAAGAAACTATCAGCTGTAATGGAGATAATAGGTGAAGATGAAGGTGAACAAATATGTGGTATTTCTACTAGCATTAAGTGTTTTAAATATGGCAATAATTCAGAGAATGACTAGGACTCTTTCTGATGGCATGCTAGAGTAAAGGAGAAAATGGCATTTGAACTGAGATTTAAAAATAAAACAAAGTGCACAGAAATCTAAGAGAGTGGGTGTTACAGTTGGGTTAAGTGAATAAATAGTACAAAACCAGGCTAGAGAGATAAAGGAGGGCCAGATCATGGGGCTGGAAGACAATAGCAAAGGATTTTACTTGGCAGTCACTGGGAAGTTTTTTGTGTGCTTTTTTCTTTCCTACTACTGGAACTTGAACTTAGGACCTAGGTGCTGTCCCTGAGCTTTTTTGTTGTTGTTGTTGTTTTGCTGCTTTATTTTCTTCACAGACTTCCATAAATAAACAACTTTCTTCCCAACAGGTGAAAAGTGGGAAGAGTAGAGAAATTTATAATTAAATAATTTTAAAGTGTACTATATGAATTTATTTTAACAAAATTATTCTGTTTCTGGCCCCAACTAGTCTTTTTTTTTTTATTGTGAAAATACTGTACAGAGGAGTTACAATTACATGGGTAAGATAGTGAGTACATTTCTTATCAAGCATTGTAGCCTCCTCCTTTGTTTACCCTTCCCAGCCTCCCCCCCCCCAATCCTCCCCACCCCCCTACCAAAGTTGTAAAGTTCATTTTCAACATGACAACTTGTACTTCTCATGGTTGCAACGGGTCCACCTGTATCCTTATTTAAAGGACTTGTTTTTCCCCTTCCCCTCCACAAATTATACCGACTTCAAATACAGTGAAAGCAGGGGTTATACTGTGGGGGAATGTCCCTAAGCTTTTATACTGACAGCTGAGCCACAGTTCCACTTCTGTGTTTTTGGTAGTTGGGATAAGAGTTTGATGGACTTTTCTACTCAGGTTGGCTTCAAACTATGATCCTCAGATCTCAGCCTCCTAATAGGATTACAGAGATTAGCTACCAGCATTCAGTCACAATGGGAAGTTATAATCTACTAAATACCCCCAAAGATACCCTGGCTTTATTGGGAAATCATGGAAAGGGAGTAGTATGGATACACTGGAAACTCTCATGTTTTCTTATTGCATTATGAGAGGAAATTAGAGAGTCCATGTTTAATAAGGATCACCATACCTCTTGCATGCTTAAAAAATGTAATTTTGAGTCATGGTACCTGTTGCTACACACACACACACACACACACACACACACACACACACACACACACACACACACACACACACACACACACACACACACACACACACACACACACACACACACACACACACACACACACACACACACACACACACACAATACACACATACAATGTGACTTGGTTTAGTAGTTGGACTCATTTTCTAATCTTCTGTCTGACCTGTTCTTCTGAAGTTTCATACTCTCCTGTGTTTCATATACAGCAGAAAACATTTCCCTCATTAAGCCTCTCTCTCTTCAAATCTTTTCTCAGTTTTGTTGCAGATAAAATACCATTAAGAATAGATAAAAGATACAAATGAGAAATAACATGTAACACACAAAGAAAGTCAAATAATAAACTGTGCTAAAGAAAGAATAAAATTGAGCTAGGGGATTGGCTCAAGTGGTAGAGTGCTTTTCCAGCAACTGTGAGACATTATTTTTTTCAAACCTTAGTACTGCCAAAAAAAAGGAAAGAAATCAGTAAAATGATGAAACAGATTTTGGTTAGGAACTATTGCAACAGAAGAAAAAACTGCTAAGTAAAAAAGTAGTCTATTTTCTGAATACAAGGGCAAGTGAGGGATTTCGACAGTGTTGAGCAAGGTAACTGAACAGAAAATTAGAAAAAGGAAACAGAGATTTTGGTTAAACTGAAATGAGTGATTAGATATCACCTGGTGGGTAGTGGGGGACAGAAAATTGGATTATATTGAAGGGACCAGAAATGGAGGATTAGGATGGGGTATGCTCTCTGAATTGACTCAATAGACTTCTAAGTCAGAATATCTGGGGATGAAATACAGTTAAAGATATTTCTTCAAGTTGTCCAGTGGGTACCTAGAGGAGGCAATAACAAAACAGAAGAACAGAAACTGTTATTTGTACACTTTGCATATTTTGTTCAAGGGCAACTACACTTTGGGTGTTAATAAAGATTTAAAGATGCTCTCTTGGCGTAAGTCTTTTAGTAACATATGAGCCTCAACTGGGTAGCCCACTAGTCTACTCTAGAATGCTTTAGTTTTCAAGTTCACACAGATGAACAGTATCCATGACAATGGCAGATGTGATTCATCTGTCCCTAGCTTTCAGTTCCTTTGGAACATTCTGTTCCCTGGAATAACATTTGGGAAGCTCATATTCTCTCTGAGCCATCTGGCATAGCTGGGCTGGTAATCTGAACACTTACTCATTTAACACCTTTTAACATTACAGTCCTAAGGCTATGTCTTATGCATAGTAGTTCACCTATGTTTTTTCAGTGTCACAGTATTTATTGTTAGGATATTAATTAAATCACTTTAAGCATTTACTGAGTATCACATAGCAACTATCCAAAGATTGATCCTCGCCTTCAAGAATCTTGTATTCTAAGAAGAGATTAGTATTTAGTTCTACCATTGTATCTATTTTATGATTTTGGTTCTTGTGCTAACATATATTACGGTATTAGACTTCTCCAGAGAAGCAGAACCAACAATATCTATCTTATCTATCTGTTCTCCCTTCCTCCCTCCCTTCCCCTCCTCTCTCATTGTATTATAATGGGCTAAATTCAGAGCAAATATGTCTTTTTCCACTGGAAAAAATTTCATTGAAAGTAAACTGCTACAGCTTTTTACTAAATTGGGAGAGGGAAATTCATAAACTGAAGTTTTACAGACCGCCTTGAGATTCTTAAGTGAAAAAAAAAACTCTTTTAAGTGGAAGTATTGTTAAGCTGACTTAAATAACTAGTCCATTAACTTTAATCTCTTGAATAATGTAATATAACTTCTTGGTTCTTTTAAACTTAATTTCATGGGTCATATTCTCAGCATAAAATGTAATGCTGTCAAGGAGAGCTGTGCTTAAAACCGGTTAGAAGTCATGATCTTGTGCTTCATAAGGACTGAGAAAATGACTCACAGACTTTATCTTTCATGTCCCTGGATCACTTAACATTTGATGGAGCATTCCCAAATGCTGGGGGGTTAGCTAACATGGGTAGAGAACCTTATAATGCAACTTCACTTGTCTCCTTTATCTTGGCCTCTGTTCTACAATGGAGGGTATTAACTCTTTTGACTATGTACACAGGATCCCTTCAGAGGCAACTTAATAACTGTTTCCAAAGTATGGAGTTTTCACTGGAATCTTCTTGCTTGGTTTTCCTATTTTGGTCAGCAAGATTTTTATTCACCTTTTGTTAAATTTATCAATATTAACTTACCTCTTGTTGTTCCTTCAAAAGGTGACAATGATCAGATCAGAGTAACAGATTTTTGAAACATAATTTGTAAGGGCTCCAATGTGGCTTAGTGGTAGAGTGCTTGCCTAGCACGCATGAAGCCCTCAATTCGATTCCTCACTACCACATACACAGAAAAAGCTGGAAGTGGTACTGTGGCTGAAGTGGTAATAGCTTTGAGCAAAAGCAGCTCCGGGACAGTGCCCAAGCCCTGAGTTCAAGCCCCAGGACCAACCAAAAAAACATAATTTGTGAGAAAGTGTTACATAAAGGAGAAAAAAACTTAACTAAGCTTTAGTTAGTTAAGTTAACCAAACTTTAGACATGGCCCACTATAACACATGGGAAGATTGTACTATAAAGGAACACCAGAAAGTATTTGAAAAGGAAATTAAATCTGGGGGCTTGCCTTGCATGTATGAGGCCCTGGGTTCAATTCCTCAGTACCACATAAGCAGAAAAAGCTGGAAGTGGTATTGTGGCTCAAGTGGTAGAGCGCTAGCCTTGAGCTGAAGAGCTGACAGACAGCACCCAGGCCCAGAGTTCAGGCCCCACAACCGGCAAAAAAAAACAAACAAAAAAAGAAATTAAATCTGATTAGCTATGTTAGTATGTTTCGGGTACTATAATAAAATACTGTATACTGAGTGGCTTGAAAATAACATAAAATTAAATTTGTACAATTCTGCAGGCTAGGAAATCCAGATCACGGTACTAGGAGATTCATTTTATGGAGGGCCTGCTTTCTGGTTCATAGGTAATGACTTTTGGTTTTGTTCCCATATGGAATGAAACTGGGGGGGGGGGGGGAGGATGCATAAGACCTAATAGAATCTTGATGGGCTAGTGAGTAACTTGGAATTTAATCTCTTGGATGGCAGATAAAGGTGGCGGCAGAAAGGGAAAGAGAACATTCTTGCACTAGAAGCCAATATTCCTTGCTCTACAGGTAATTCTAAATAACAGTTTCTAGTATGTTCAATATAAATAAATGCTGAAAAGGAATTCAATACTTACTTGCTTTCTATCCTTATAGCCTGTGAAAATTTTATATTGTTGGTATAGTTCTCCATTAGTGTATCAAATATATCCAATGAAGAGTTTAGGATCTCAAAGTAATTTATCTTATTATTTTGGAGAGGAAAAATCAAGACACTCTCTTGCTAAATTAGACATTGTTACTCTCTTCTTTCCCTAACACTGTACACTTGACAGTGTCATTTATAAGGAATGATTTCACTGAAAGCAAGATCTCAGATTAAATTTCATTAAATCCAGCCGGGCACGGGTGGCTCACGCCTGTAATCCTAGCTACTCAGGAGGCTGAGATCTAAGGATCTCAGTTCAAAGCCAGCCCCGGCAGGAAAGTCCGTGAGACTTTTTTTTTTTTTTAATTTAATTTAATTTTATTTGAGAACATACTGTACAGAGGGGCTACAATTACATGGGCAGGATAATGCATACATTTCTTACCAAGCATTGCAGCCTCCTCCTTTGTTTAGCCTTCACCTCCCTTCCCAGCCTCCCCCCTCCCCCCACCCAATTATACTCCCCCTCCCCCCCCCACACCGACATTGTAAAGTTGGTTTTGACATGACATTTTGTACTTCTCATTGTTGCAACAGGTCCACCTGAATCCTTAAACGACATTGTTTGTCCCCATCTCCTCCACATGTTATAATGACATCAAATATAGTGAAAGCGGGGGTTACACTGTGGGGGAGGGACATACAAAGCAACAAAGAAATAATCTTATAAATGCGTTAGAAACACATGCATGAAAGAAACGAAAACATTAAAATACATATTTAAGGGTTCATTTTCCTAACATCACATTATCTGACCTTTTCCGCTTGACTCATATCCGTGAGACTCTTATCTCCAAAAAACAACTAGAAAACCTGAAGTGGCACTGTGGCTCAAGCAGTAGAGCGCTCGCCTTGAGTTGAAGAGTTGAGGGACAGTGCCCAAGCCCAGAGTTCAAGCCCCACAACCGACAAAAAAAAAATTCATTAAATCCTATTATTCAAGATATAAGTACAAACATTCCATGGCATCTAGTGAGTGCTACACATGGTTAAACTTGTGTGTATAACTTTCACAACAATACTGTGGCTAGTCATATTCTGCATATTAGGAAATCTTGTACTTTGAGATGTTAGTGTTTCAGAGGACATATAGCTAGAGATGAACAGTCTCATGATTATTCCCCAAGGTTATAATATTCCAGAGTTAACCATCCATTCTCTATAGTATCCTAATTTTATGATACATAAATCAGCATGCTGCAACTTAAATAGATTATATAGGTGGATTCTGTGATGAAAATATAAACTGGTCATATGGCCTTCCTCCTTAAATATCTGCACTTTAATTATAGGATGCTCATTAGCACTCAGTCCAAGTATGGTAGTACTAAGGTTCTAAATTTTTTGTGAACATCATTAAAAAAAATCTTACTCTGCTCTTACTGAGAAGAAATTACAATTTCCCAGCTTAAATGTTCTAAAAGAAATCATTATGTGCCAGGCACTAGTGACTCACGCCTGTAATTCTAGCTACTCAGAGGATGCTGAGATCTGAAGAGCACGGTTCAAAGCCAGCCCAGGGAGTAAAGTCTGTGAAACTCTTATCTCCACTAAACCACCAGAAAACCGGAAGTGGCACTGTGGCTCAAGTGGTAGAATGCTTGTCTTGAGCTGAAGAGCTGAGGGACAGTGCCCAAGGCCCAGAGTTCAAACCCATGACTGGAAAAAAAAGAACATGATGTATGACTGTGCTTCATGTTTTTCTGGAGTACATGGAAAATCTTTGAGATTACTATTTCATTAAACTTAAACCAGAAATAGAGATAGTTGAATACAAGATCACCTTGGGAAATAGTTTAATATGGCTGGGATAGCCCATGATTGTATAAAGAAAAGGGAGATTGTAGCTGTTTGTCACAGGGTCCACATGCATGTCTTTTACAGGAAGCGCTGCTCTCAACTACTGAATACCCTGCACTTTGAATTTAACCTGAATTACATATAGTAGCTAGCCCAGAGTAGGTGCTAAAAAGGACAATGAATTCTAGGAAGACAATAAAATTTTAATGGTTCAGGGTTTAAAAATCATAGCTGGATTAAGGTCTCAAGTATTACTGTTTTAAGGAGCATAACTAGTTTTGAAAAGAAAACACAAAGGAATATTGGACAATGTTTAATGTGAGGGTTAGTCTTAATTATCAACTTTATTGTGTTAGGAAATGCACAGGAGATCAGTTAAGACACATCTCTGGGTGTGCCTATCAGGTTAAGCATTTGTAGATATGGTTAGATCATGAGGGATCTGATCTAATTAGCGGAGGAATCCTTTGATGGATTCATATTATGATGGCCTTAGTGAAAGTAGTGAAGATAAGTGGGACCTTTCTTTAGAAGAGGTAAGAAGTGTGTCCTTGGGCCTTTGTCTTGCTCTGGCCCTGTGCTCTGTAGTTCTTTCCCTGCTTCCTAGCTGCCACAATGTAAGCAGCTCTTCACTATCATGATGAAATAACACTTTCAAAACATGAGCTACAATCAATCTTTCTGCTTTTAGGCTATTTCTGTCAGGCATTTTGCAACAGTGACGAGAAAAGTAAGCAACACAATTTTATATTAATTTTATATTAATTTTATATTAGTTATTTATAAAGGGAAGAATGATTCTGGGAAATCAGTGCTTATTGGGAGTACCCAATAAGCATACAGACAGAAGAATGAATGAAAAATGGGTGCATGTGTATGTGCATGCACACGTGTGCTTGCTCACACTGATCATACTGGTAAATAATAGGTTAAAAATGAAAATTCAATGCATTCCAAAAAAGCTCTACTTTAGAAGCATCTATGGAATGTCAAATCAATAAAGCTTTTTGTTTATGCATTGCTGTTCAGCCTTTTGACTTCCTTGATCTTATGTTCCCTATTGCAATAGTGTAATAATTTAGAGGATAATCTGAAAGATATGTTGAATAACAATTAGCACTTAACTGATGTGAATGCAAGCATGAAACAAGGTCTCAGGAGTACAAGATGTTGAAAAGACTTCATGAAAAATGAAGATTAAAAATAACAGAAAGAATATACTTTCTTAGACTTGAGGTTCTAAAGTCCGCGAAACATGGAAGTTTTCAGTCATAGGGTAGTTTGTTTAAGAACAACAGAACAGCTCTGCTTCATTTTGTTTTTCAAAATTTCAAAGCAATCTTGGGTCTAAAGCATGAGACTGGCTTTGCAAAACAATTATTTAAAGCCATACATGCTTCCTCTTGCTCTTTCACATCCATATGCTCTTATTCTGTATGCTCTTATTCTTGGCACTGAAAGCCAGCTGGCACTGGAGGCTGAATCTACCTTTTGTGGATAGAATCTTTGAAGAATCCTTACAAGTATTATTTTAAAAAACTGAAAAGAAGGCAATGTTCTCATTTTGCTAAGTTATTAATATAGTTAAAAAAAACACATACTTCTGGGAGGGGGTGCATCCCAAATTCTCCATTAGCTAGTTTGGCTACTCTGGTGTCATGTTTTAGTTTGATTTGGTTTTTCATATTTACAAGATTTTTTTTTACTTGATGTGTTCTGCTCCACTTGTGGTCTTTTTTGGTAGTTAATTTAGATTAGAATCTCATGGACTTTCCTGCCTGGGCTATTTTTGAACTGAGATTCTCTCAATCTCAAGCTCCCGAATAGCTAGGATTACAGGCTTGAGCCACTGCCCACCCTCCCCTCACTCACAATACACCCATTTTGATGTGATAAGTTCTCCATCTAAATGTAATATAGGGCTAACTATATTATTTGTGAATCTACAAGTTTATTTGCTATTTTTACTGATTATAAAACAAGCCTTAAATCTGATGGTAAGCTCTTACAGATATGGAATATAACACGTATTTTAATATATATGAAAAATCAATCACTACACATTGTTAGACATTCAGAACCTCTCTTAAGAAATTTCATGAAGTTACTCCCTTAATGAGATCTACATACATGATTTTAAAATATGAGATGACTGGCCAAGAAAATTCATCATAAAGATGTATTTTTCAACATTTGTGTATATAAAATTTTAAAATAGTAATTTAAGGAGCTTAGATAAAATGACAATTTTGCATTGCTTGACTATTGTTTTTCTTTTTTCTTTTTTTTTTGCCAGGTCTAGGGCCTTGGTACTGTTCCTGAGCTTCTTGTACTCAAAACTAGCACTCTACCCCTTGAGCCACAGCTCTACTTCTGCCTTTTTATTGTTAGTTTATAGGAGATAAGAGTCTCAACTGGGCTGGCTTTGAATTGTGATGCTCAGATCTCAGCTTCTTGAGTAGCTAGGGTTACAGGTATGAGCCACTAGTGCCCTGCAACCACTTTTTAAAATAATTTTAAAATAATTTTACTGAGGTGTAACTTATGTGAAATAAAATATATCCTTTTTTTGTGTTTGATTTACTTTGACATATATATAAATACATATATATCTCCAAATAATCACCAATTTTATTTTTATTTTATTTTTTATTTTTATCTTATTTATTTTTAAATTATCTACATGGTTGTTCAAAGGAGTTGCCATTTAACAATACAGATTATAAATACAATGCTTATAGATAATCATTACCCCTTTACCAATTATATTTTAAATATAGGCTACATTTAGAACCCCCTCTTGCCCTTTTATGCTATTTCCAGCTTCCCAACCCTTCAAAGATGTTAATATATTTTTGGCACTATACATATTGATTTTTTTCAAATTTTTGAGGCATAATCTATGTATAAGATAATGTATCAACTTAAATCTGCAGTTTTCTATAGCCACTGATTTTACAAAAGAATACTCTAACATTTTGTTCTTGATTTGTCAGCTCTAATTTTTCTAATAATTCAACTCATAGCTATTAACACAAGAAACCTAAAAACTTTTGTCTATCACACAGATGTAAATGCAGGAGCTTTATTCACTGTTGCTCCAAACTGTGAACAACTCAAACATCAATTACTTTCTGATCGAAAAACTGTTATTTTGACACAAAGGGAACACTACTCAACAACAAGGAAATATACCCAATGATATACTGAAGCTGGCTGGCACAGCTCACTAGAACCCCCCCCTTTTTTTTTCAGAATTTCTGTTAGCTGGCTTAGCGAGTTTCAAACACAGGTCCCAGGAAGAGTATTAGTTCTCCAATAATTAGTAAATGCTACCAATGGGGGAATATGTATGGAGGCTGGAGGCAGGTTGTTAAAAACTTTCAGCCCATCACTGAACGAATTACAGTTACATGTAACAACTTAAATATCAAGAAATACTATACTTAAAGAGAAAAGAATTCGAAAGGCAACATTCTCTATGAATCCAATGATAAGGATATTCTAGAAAAGACAAAACTCTTAAAGAGTTATGAATGGTTGTAGGGAAAGAGAATTGACTATAGAGGAGTATGACAGAGATTTTTTGGTTAATAGCAATGTTCCTTAGTAGAAACACTAGGAAGGTAGATTTTATATAACATAAATAGAAATAAATATTTAAAATGTCAAAAAAGTAAAATTGTTAACACAGGACAAAAATCAGAGACTGAATGATCTTGTCAAGGTTTCTGTAGAAATGGCCTTATGGGTGTGATTACTACAAGTAGAAGTTAGTATCATTAAGATCTCTTTCTACACAGAGTATATGGCTCAAAAACAAATCATGATAGCGTTATTACAATCTCAGATACACTTTCCGTTTCTAATTGATGTCCTAAATATCAATTACTAACTTTAACATCAATCTAAAACTGCCACTGATTCAGTTTTAGTAGTACTGTCATAAGTTTATAGACATTCTGGGTTTAAACTTTGGTCAAACAATGTCAATGTGACTTTGAAATAGCCTAAGTATCTACTTCCCCATTTGCAAAATGGAATTAATATTTTCCTGAGGTTTGAATCTAGGCACATGGGAAACTATATCTATATAATCTCTCAACCAGAGACATTACTCAGACAACATAATTATAAAGTACATAAATTATCTAAACTAATCCTAAGAAATTCAACTTTCCAAATATAGGAAGTTTTTGTTGTTGTTTGTTTTGAGACAGGATCTCACTGTGCAGCCCAGGTGGCCCACAACTTCTGGCCTCTGTCTCCTATGTACTAGGATAATAAGGTACAACCCACCACACCCAGCTAGGAAATTAATTATTTAATTATATATCCAGTGGTTCATAATCTTCAGTAGAGGGAGAGAAAATCCTTATAGAAGGTGGTGATTACATGTCTCTCTTTCTGCAGAACACCCCATGTAAACTCTTAAATCTGCAAAGTTAATGGAACTTTCGCATCTTCAGCTAGAAGATTCAACTAATACTGGAATATTATGCTGTCATTTTTTCCCAGACTTTGAGAGTAAGACCAGAATATCATGTTTTTTCCTTTTTGCAGAAATTTTAAGAAACATATTTTCACACGAACAGATTTCATCTCAAGGAAAAACTTATTGAAAGACTATTCTTTCTAGTTGCTTGACACTGAATGGTTCAACCTGTAATTCAGAAGTTCAAATACTGATGTTCAAGTATCACGAATCTTCAAGCCTAAAGCAGTACATTTTTTAAAATACAAAAACATGCCCAAGCCCAGTGCCGGTGGCTCACAGCCTGTAATCCATCCTAGCTACTCAGGAGGCTGAGATCTGAGGATTGCCATTCAAAGCCAGCCTGGGTAGGAAAGTCCATGAGACTCTTATGTCCAATTTACCACCAGAAAACTGGAAGTGGCACTGTGGCTCAAATGGCAGAGCACTACCTTTGAGCTGAAGACCTCAGGGACAGCACCCAGGCCCAGAAGTCAAGCCCCATGACCAACCAAAACCACCAAAAAAAACCAAAACAGAATAAAATGTTCAGCTGTGTCCCAAGATCTAAGTTTTATTTTTCTTTCAAAAGTAGGATTTTTCTAGTTTTTTGTTTGTTTAGATACAAAGCATCCAACAGCCCAGCTTTTTAAACTAAACTTTAGAGAAGTGTTGAACCTGAAAAGTAACTGCTTTGAAAACAATTCCAAGGTAGCACGGGAGGGTGTGCCCTGTGATCAGCGCCATCTTCCTAGGTGGCTATTCTGTTAGCTCTTCTGACATGCCACATCTACCATGTTCCTCTGCACATGAGCTCTGTCCTCCACCCCCTGGCATATCGCCCATGGGTCTTCCAATATCCCTTAGCTTACAGAAGAGTCTGGGCAAAGGGTAGAAGGAAAAGCTGCTCCGACACTGAAAACTTCTTTGTAGTTCTCTTCCCTCCCACTTGCTCTTTCCCTCTCCTCTGCTTCCTCTTCTCCCATCTCTCCCACTCCTATCTATGAGACAGACTTCCCAAACCCTCCAACTAGGCCCTGTGGGGATTCATCTGTCATGGGACTGGGGCCAGACGAGCCATTATTACACATCACACACACAGCTGAGCTGGGACCTCACCTCTGCTCTTCAAGGCTTCCCACCAAGCTCAGCTCCTGAAAATTAGCTCTTTCATCATGACAAGCTGCCCAGAGCACAGGCAACAAGAGGTGATCTGTGGGGCCAATTCATAATATTTATGTTCCTGTCACTTCCCTGTCCACTGCCTGTGCTCAGCACCTCTGGCTGGCTGTCTCAGAGATTCTCAGAGGCCACAGGGGATACTTAAGGTAAGAGCTACCTAGCTAGAGTCCTCATGCATTTCCCAGATCCTTTGACCACAGAGCAAAATGACTTCCTCCTCAGATAGAGGCAGAAGAAGCCACTTCATTCACTGCTGAAATCCATCAGCATTTATCTGGAGGCCACATCTTTCTCAAGACAGACCTGCTCCAAACCAATCATCAGATGCCTTATGGAAATCTACCATGGAGAGCTAGAAGCAGAGTCCCAAAATGATCACAATAGCAAGGCTGGAATCTGGGTATGTAACCCGTTTTTACTTTTGATAGTAAAAATACCCACTCATGCAATACAAGTGAGCTATGAGGAGGACTCTTGGTTTCCAGGCATAGGCAGAGAAGATGTGAAGATGGGAAGATGGAGAAATGAGGCCATGCCCTCTAAAGCTGTGTTCCATGTACCTTCAACCCCCCCTATACACACACATTTGCCAGGAAAGGCTGTGTGGGTATTTGCAGACTTGCCCAGCCCTGTATTTACCTGAATAATTACAACTCTCAGCTAAGGGATCACTTGCAAGATGTCACCCAGACACAGATCATTCCACAATCCTGTTTACTAATTACCTATGATATCAGACGTGGACAAACTCTCTTCATCATTATGTCATTTAATCCAGCTATCTCTGTAAGATACATACACAGGCATTAGCACTATTGTTTTACAAGTGACAGCCAGACTTCAAAAAGTTGTCCAAGGTTGGGCTAGGAAGGTGGCTCAGTGGTAGAGCGCTTGCCTTGCATGCATGAGGCCCTGGGTTCAATTCCTCAGCACCACATAAGCAAAAAGAAAAAAGCCGGAAGTAGCGCTGTGGCTCAAGTGGTAGAGCGCTTGCCTTGAGCTGAAGAGCTGAGGGACAGTGCCCAGGCCCAGAGTTCAGGCCCCACGACTGGACCCCCCCCCACAAAAAAAGTTGTTCAAAGTCATATAATTCTGCCAGTGGTGGGTGGGTTCAAATTCCCAGTCTTATGGCCAAGCTCAGATCTTCTTGAGCAGCTTCTCAGATTCCCAAGGGATCACAAAAGGTCTACTCTCACAGGGCTAGCTACCAACCTTCCTTCTGAGCAAAGGGATCATTTGGTTGCTTATGCAGGGAAAGGGAAGAGAGCTACTGTTGAGATTGCAGTATCCAAGAAACAACAAGTCAACCAGAGCATCCTTTCCACCTTCAGAGTCTCCTGAGTCTCTGTGACTGGAAAACCTGCCAAGCATGGCCAAGAATTTCTAGTTCATTTCCAGAACCACAACCAGACCTTGAGAGGGATTCCACATGCAGAGAGCTTGCCCCACACCCTGCCTCTTCCACCTCCCAGCTAGGCACAACCTCCTACAACACACTGCTCTGCCCTACCCTTATTCCATCTTATGTGTTGATTTAGATCCACTCTTCATATATTAGCATTTTATATATGGCTCCGATCATACTACTCTCCTGTATTGAAATGAGCCTTTCACCAAATGTGAAGTCCTGTGCAGGGTCTACGAGGTCCTGGCAATCACTCTGCCTCCTGTCTCCCTCACTGGCCAGGCCTTGGCCCATGACCCCAGCCCACCACTGCTACCTCTCCAGTTCTGAATACTCTCCCTCTAGAGACTCCTCCCTCTTGTCTGTGATGGTTCTCCCTCCCCTTCACAAGGCCCTAGGCTAATCACTCAGCACCCAACACCCAACAGAAGACCTAGTGCAAGACTAGCCATCAGCATGCCCACTGAATGTCCAAAAGAATAAACATTCCTGGTCTTTATGGTCTTTATCTATAGCCTCCTGCAGCTCTGGCAGCCACACCATGGATCCTTCCCAGATGCTGAAGGTTGACAGAGGGGTGGAGGTGCCAAGACCTGTGCAAAAGCAAGGTCTCTGTCCTACTAGTCACATACACAAGTGTCTTCAGACTCTAACTCAATATAAAAGGTTTTCAATGCTATAACTAGTGTGAGAACCCAGATGTGACATTTCACTCATGGTTCAAAACCGAAGAGTGTAAGTGCAAAATGAGCATTGAAATCACCAGCGCTATAGAAATGAGGGTGAGAGACACAAGAGAGGCTCAGGGGATGAGGCCAGGACCTCTACTGAGGCTCAGCTCTACAGAGGTCAGAACCAGAAGAGCCCTGGGATGGCTCTACCCCTCAGTTAGGTTGGCTGCATAAACTCTGGGAGTTGGACCTAGGCCTCTGCAGACTTAGCACATGCAGGGGTACTCTGATCACGTGAAAGATGAGGAACCTCAAGCCCACCAAGAGAAAGGGCCAGAACAAACAGCTGTTATGTGAGGACAGTAACTTGAGAGAACATAGAATAAAGGGGAAAAAAAGTTAGACATGCTAATGCTAATACAAAGGCTTTGAATGTCAAGTTCCGGCAAGAGATAGCTCAGGAGAGACTAGGAAATGAGAGAGGAAAAGACAGGCAGGAAGTCACAAAGTCTCCAAGAGATATTGAACCCAACAGAGCTCCATTCTCATGCTCAGATCCCTGTTGTGCCACTGTGGAATCCAATGTGAGCCAACTCAGGCCTACACTGGCACTGAGCCACCCAAGGATGCAGTGTAGCCTGTCACATCTCTTCAAAGGCATCTAGGGAAACACACAGGATCTCAACACATGAGGGAAAGCCTTATTTATGGATCAAGAGATCCTTCAGAACTTAAGTGTGCAGGCCCTATGTTGGACAGTGGTCTGTTGTATGTCTGATGTCCCAATCCCTGAAAACAAATCCATAATCACTGAAAGCCAAGGATTTGCTTTTCTGGGGAAAAGCATTACATGCAATCCATACCTATAAATACATTATTTCTGTGAACACTGATGTTTCCCAAACAGGTATGCCCATTTGTGGGGAGATGAATTACAATGACCTCTGACTCAGTAGGAAAAAAAGAAAGAAAAAAATCAGGAGTGAGAAGATCTATAAACCCCATAACCAAAGCATCATTATTAGCATGGAAACCTGTTGGGTAGTTTTGATCCTGGCTGGGGAGTTTAAAGGATGCCCACTAGGTCCCCATGAAGATCCACTCCCTTGGGATCTCTGCCAGGAGAGTAATGTACTCTTCCCTTCTTGGTGTTTGGGGACTCTTCTATTGTAAGGGACATATAATTCAATGTCTTCACCAGAAGGCACCAATCCTTTGAGACATACTAGCCTCAAAACAATGTACATATATAACCTGGACAAGAGACGAGAGTGTGTGAACAGAGACGAGAGTGTGTGAACAGTAAACAAGTTTCCTTTCTGCTGAGATGATTAGGTGACTGCTGAAGTCTCTCTTTGAAGTGAGTGAACAAGGTTCCAGACAACAGGAACCATATCATTTCCACTTGTCTGGAGGCAGCAGGCTGTAAACATCCTGGTTGGATTTTTCTAGGGAGTCTGTTAAGCTCTGAGTTATGAAAGGCAAAGGTTTGAGAAAGACCTTTAATTAGCTGTGTGGGTGCAGTAGGAGAGAAAGGATGTTTGACTTGCAGGGGTGTTGAGGGCTCTGTCACAGACCAAGTCCCTCTGCTTCCTGCCCTGCTCTCACATGGTCTCCAAAGCAGACATTTTCCTGGCCCTCTGGTTTTAAAGATAACCTTCATGGGGAAAATCAGTAACTGTAACATAGTCTTTGGTTCAGAATAAAGCAGTATCTCTGGCCCTAAGATAAGGTCTCTGCCAAGGTCAGTAAGATACTGAGATAGATACCTCATTGTGCCCAACAGTTCCATGAACATTTGTAATTGCTGACCTCTGGGACTCAGAATACAGTCCAGCACACAGACACCTCTTTCCTTTCTCTAGAGAGAGGGGGGCAGACAATATCCAAATAACAAATAACTAGTTATTTGTAATAACTAGTATACGTCTGAGACAAGCAGAAACGGGCAGATAAATTGATGTTAGGCAAAATGAACCCCAAGATAAGGACTCAAATGTTTTTTTTTCTTTCTTCCTATTGTTTCTAACATATTTATAAGATATTTCTTTGTTGCTTTGTATGTCCCTCCCTCACGGTATAACCTGTTTTCACTGTTTTTGATGTTGGTATAATTTGTGGAAGGGAAGGGAAAAAACAAATCATTTAAATAGGGATACAGGTGGACCCATTGCAACAATGAGATGTACAAGACGTTACGTGGAAAAATGAACTTTACAACTTTGGGGGGGGGGGATGAGGGATAGGGCTGGGAAGGGGAAACAAAGGAGGAGGCAACAATGCTTGATAAGAAATGTACTCATTACCTTGCCCATGTAATTGTAACCCCTCTATACAGCATTTTCACAATAAAAAAAGGAGAAAAAAATATCCAAATGACAGTACCCAATGCCCTGAAAAGAGCTGGGCCTGTGGGAACACTGGAACCAACCACTGACATGATAGAGACTCCATTGTTGCCTCCCAGGAAACTTTCTTCAGAGACACTTAAGAGATCAAAGCCAGATGCAAAAGACCACATGGGGCATGATTGCATCCACAGGACACCCCACTCTACACACCATATATTAGAGAGGCCCAGGGCAGACTAGGAGTTGTTAGAGGTTAGTGGTAAAATGGGAACCTGAACTGTGGAAGGCCACAGTTCTCAATGAAGATGGTAGTGATACGTACTCATTACCTTGCCCATGTAATTGTAACCCCTCTGTACGATATTTTCACAATGAAAAAAATTTTAAAGATGGTAGTGATAGTTGTATGAATGGAATATGTTACTAAAACTCACTGAATTGTATATCTGAAATGGGTTCAAGTTATGATATTAAATTAAGTTTATAAAACTTAATTAAGTTTATAAAACATTGAGTAGTTAAGAAGGAGAAATAGAAATTAAAAAGCAACACAGAATATGAAATACATCATTTGTTCCTAAGTGTTAAAAAAAAATACACCTGGCACACACAGGCATAAAGAAAGAAGGCAAAGCAATATGCCAAAAGGCCTCCCATGGGTTATCTGTGATACAGTAGAACCCTCAAGTTTATTTTCTTCCATATATATATACACATATATACATATATGTGCATATATACATATTTATTTATTTATTTATAAAATATATTTTATTTTTTCGGTCATGGGGCCTTTGAACTCTGGACCTGGGCACTGTCCCTCAGCTCTTCAGCTCAAGGCTAGCACTCTACCACTTGATCCATAGCTCAACTTCCATTTTTTTTCTGCTTATGTGGTGCTGAGGAATTGAACCCAGGGCCTCATGCATGCAGGGCAAGCACTCTACCACTGACCCACCTTCCCAGCCCAATTTTCTTCCTTATGTTTTGTATGTGTTCTGAATTTCTACCATGAATGTTGACGGCTCTCATAACCAAGAGCTGAATCTGTGCTTGGGCCATGTGGGTATGGAGTGATTGGCAGAATGCATCATAGTGAGGGTAAAGAGTAAAGCATGAGAAGATACCACTCTGTGTGAGTCCCCTGAGGACAGCAGATATTTAGCACCATGGCTGTTGCTGAAACTCAAGGGCAAAAACCAATGAAGTAAGCAAGCAAGCACAGGAAAGCACATACCCTGCCGGGCGCCGGTGGCTAATGCTTGTAATCCTAGCTACTCAGGACGCTGAGATCTGAGGATCATGGTTCAAAGCCAGCATGGGCAGTAAAGTCCATGAAACTCTTTTTTTGGGGGCGGGGGGTCTGGTCGTGGGGCCTGAACTCTGGGCCTGGGCACTGTCCCTCAGCTCTTCAGCTCAAGGCTAGTGCTCTACCACTTGAGCCACAGCACCACTTCCGGCTTTTTTCTTTTTGCTTATGTGGTGCTAAGGAATTGAACCCAGGGCCTCAGGCATGCAAGGCAAGCGCTCTACCACCGAGCCACCTTCCTCCGTGAGACTCTTATCTCCAATAAACCACTCAGAAAACTGGAAGTGACGCTGTGGCTCAAGAGGTAGAGTGCTAAGTCTTGAGCTCAAGAGCTGAGGGGCCTTGCTCAGGCCCAGAGTTGAAGACCCATGACTAACAACAACAAAAAAGGATGCACATACTCTACCCTCTCTGCTCAGTGTTCTACTTTTTGTGTTTCCCACACAAAGAAGGAAAACATTGCTACAAATCTCAGGTGCATCAAGCTTTCCTGTGAACTCTGGAACACATTTCTGTATATAGAAATTCAATATAAATTAGCAAGAATGATCTTAAAGATGCTTATCCCCAATTCAGAACAAAATATTTGTACAAATGCCCCCCCCCACCTCAATAAGAAAGTCTCCATATTTCCTTGTAATACAAGGTCTTACTGTAATAAGGGATCTATTGACCGAAACTAATGATTTTCTATTCTTTGAAATTTATGTCACACACTGCTTACAGGGAATTTTCTAAAACAATAAATAGTACCATGCTAACACTGGAGTTTCTCCATCAGAAGTGTTAAGACTAAGGAGCAAAGGTGAGCCAAGGCCAATCCCAGAGTTTTCTGGTGTGAAGACCCACCATGAACTGAGGCAAAATGGGTGTTTTTCCTGGCCTGGCCCAGCCTAAAAGCTTGAGAGTAATAGAATCTTCAGCCTGTGAGCACTGATGTATGTGTCCCACCCACCCACCCCCAACTTCCTTTCAGCCTTAATCAGGTTTTTTTGTTGTTGTTCGTTTGGGTTTCTAATCAACATCCAAAGAGGCCTTGGACACAGAACAAGCAACTTCCACTATGCAAACAGGAAATATCTCCTTCAGCTCTCTTTACCTGGGAGCACTGGCAAAATGACAAGCCAGAGAAATAAGATGTTTTCTTCCTCACGACTGGAAGACAAGACAGCTTTTAAGTCCAAGCTCCTAAAGAAAGGCTTCCTAGACTAGATCAGACGTTCAGGCAAGAATACCAGGGGAGCCTCCAGAGTGCTGGATGCACTTATGGGGGGGGGGGTCAGAATGAGATCTCTCCCCAAGTTCAGGACCAGAAATATCATCTGTTTCTCTTTACCACCATCTCCTTCACACCTAAAAAACAAGCCCAGCACACAGCAGGGGCTCATCTAGGAGCTGATGAACTAATGAATGTCCTCGTAAGCACGTGGCGAGCACCTACCTTGGGCAAAAATTAATCCCATGTGGATTCTACCCACCAGCGAAGTAGAAAGTTACCTGTCCACAGTCCAGGAAGCGGGAGCGGCTCACCTGACAGACACACCAGGCCTACTTGTAGAACTGCAGCGTGGGCCACGGGGGAGGACACCTGGAGGACCCTGTGAAAGAAGCCGTCCTGTCTGCAGGCCGGTCCATCCCACAGCTAACTTACTGGGCCCGTTGACTCCGGCTGGGAAGTCACGAGAAGAAAATGGCGACTGGGACAAAGGCCAACATGGCGGGGGACAGTGACTCAGCATAAATCGCCTTTCTCGTTCCCGCCAGGATTTTGCTCCCGTCTGGCATTGCAGGTTCCAGACTGACAAGGGCGCTTCAGGGAAGGGGAGGCGGGAGGCGCAAGAAGATGGAAGGTGAATGGAGGAGGGCGGAAGAAGGAAGGTAAGCCCCTCCCACTCCCCCTGTTCCCTGCTCCGAGGGGCGAGGGGAGAGAAGACAACCAATCACAAGGGAACTGCCACGTTTGCGTTCCCAATCAGAAAGCAGGTGAGAAAGGCACGCCCACCCGCTTCCGCCAGGCAGGGGGAGCCAATCAGATAGGTCTCCAGCAGCACGTGGCTGCTGCTTACCCAATCAGACCAAAGATCCTCTCCCCCAAGAGGGAAGTGAATTGGGAATCATTTATCTGAAGGGCCTAGCAAACTGATTGAAGATACTAAGTCTGTTCTCACTAATGCTTCTTTCTTTTCCTTTTCCTTTTCGATAAACATCTGTTTAAATGTTTTCTGGCCTTTTATTTTTTCCTGCCAAGCCTGCTTGTGCTCAAGGCTAGCATTCTACCACTGGAGCCACAGCACCACTTCTAGCTTTTTCTGAGTGATTCATTGGCAATAAGCATCATACAGATGTTCTTGCCAGGGCCGGCTTCATACCGTCATCCTCAGATCTCAGCCTCCTGAGTAGCTAGGATGACAAGCGTGAGCCACCAGCACCTGGCTCTTTCTGTCCTTTTTGTTTTTTAATTGGCAGAGGAAAAGAATCTAGTCCTAGATGGTATCATTCCTATATCGCAAGACACATTGCCAGTGCAGTGCCTTTAAACTATGAACTTGGTCTTTGAAGCGTCTCCCCTGAACCAGACAGTCATGCAATGTCTTCCCTTCTGTATCCAATTCCATGATTACTGCAAGTCTCCTGGAACCATGGCAGAGTTGACAGCATCCAGATGTTCCAACCACTGGCACATCATCACTCAAGGACCAGTGACAAGTATCAGCTTCAGAAACCTTTCTACTAAAGACAAAATGCAAATACAAACCCACACTATAGGGCTTCAACTCTCTTCATTCTTAAAACAGCATGCGTGTACACACACACACACACACACACACAGATTTTGGTTTACAACCTCATTAAGTCCTGACCTCTCTAAATGAAAATGCTTTTCCATTTTTTGATTTATCAGGAAGCATTAATAAAATCCCAATTACCTTGCAAATAAATAGATCCATAAGAGGAACATGGATGATGTGGTAGTATGATTGAATCCTGGACACTTCAGCAGAAGGGCTCCTCACCAGGAGGAGTCTCCTCCCCAGGGCCTCTCCACTAACAATGTGACTTAGCAAACCCTAACACTTCCAAAGTTTGTTTTCCCAGTGATAAATGGACTAGTAACACCTTCTGCAGTGTTAGTTCAAAGACTATGCCAGAGAACTTACACCAAAGTGTGTCTAAAAGTGCATGCCATGTAGTAGGGGCTCTACAGGATGGCCATAATCACTGCTACTGATTTTATTATATGTGCCTTGTCATGCTAATGTGAGCACTGGACCAGAGTGCACATGATATGTGTGGTCTGTACAGAGATGTGGTTTGCACACCCACACTCCAGCCACTAGGGAACCAAGGGGACCTGGTTACCTTCTTAGATAGGGACAATATACACTACTATTCTTGCTTTCTGTGGGAGCAACACATCTTGGCCACACTCAGTCCCTGGCATTGTATAGATTCCACCCAGCTCCAGGATGTATTGTCTCAAATCCATGCCAACCAAAGCATGACAGTTTCCTTTAGATGGATGGATGCATGATTCAATCAAAGGTAAAGAAATGCAATGTGCTGTTGCCAGAATAGCTAAATGACCACTTCTATTAAATGTAATTGATGATAGGAGCTGCTACAGCCAGCTTACCCCATATGGACCTGCCCTGCCCAAGAACAGACCAATGTATAGAAGTAAACTAAACTCAAGGATAAGAAATTAGAATTCAGAACTTGTTGCCCTCTATGGCCCCAAATCAAGCTAAATTTAAAGCAAGAACTTCCTCTTTAATTCTTGCTTGTGACTTAAAAACTCCTTGTGGGCTTCTTTTGAAATAAGCACTTTGAGAGACTTGGGAGTAGGAGGAGGGGGATAACTGAGCACCAGAAAGAGTAAGCAGAGACCCAGATCATGCTGGATAACCCAGGGCATTGCTTCCACATCACCAGGTTCTTGATTCATATTTGAATTGTGGCACAGATGCCTGAGAAAATGGCTAGGCCTGAAAGATAGCAAATTTGAACCCCCTGGGAGTCTCACTCCAAACCTAAAACCTGAGAATGACACTCTGCCAAGCCCAGATCTAGCTGTTGCATGCAGCTCAGGTGTGATATGCAGTGTGCTCTTGCATGTAACCGCTTTTGACTTTTCATCCCTGTAGGTGGGTAGTGCCATGACATTTACAGGGGCCATGTACTCTGGAGCAAAGGGCAGAAGCTCTTCATAAATTGTACTTGACCGATAGCTTGGTAGAAACACACAAAGAAGGTAGACAGTTAAGGGACTTTGATCTCCAGCTATTATCGCTGAAGGAGCTCTTGACCTTGAATGGTAGATGAGAAAAGGAAACTGAAATGCTTGGAAATTGTCTTCCTCCATTGGATATGAGGAAGCAGTACAGCATGAGCTGATATTTGCTGTCTGGACTTTCACTCTTAACTCTGTCGACAGCTCACCCAAGCAAGGAAGAATAGTGGCCAATCCCAGGAAGTCACAGGCATCCAGCCTTCAATTAGCTTAGGAGAAATGAGCTATTTTTTTCCTCAGATAAGAGGCCAAGACCAGAGGTGGGTACAACACCCCCATGTCTGCCACAGACCTGTAGCAGTACTGTCATAGCCCTGGACAGTCACAGTCCCAAGACCCCAGATGAGTCCCTTTGCTCTTTTGTTGAGTGGCACAAGGTGGAGACTTGAAAGGGCTTCAGGTCAGGATATTGAGCCCCCTTGTTCCCTGCTTCACCTGGCTCTGTGATTACCCCAAGGCCACCCCAGGGAAGACCCCAAGAAGAGGAAGATGAGAACTGGAGACATAACCACAGGCAGTGATGACAACATGGTTCTCAAAACCAACACAAAACCGTACATTTAAGGGGCTGGGAAGGTCGCTTAGTGGTACAGTGCTTGCCTAGCATGCATGAGGCCCTGGGTTCGATTCCTCAGCACTACATAAACAGAAAAAGCTGGAAGTGGTGCTGTGGCTCAAGTGTAGAGCACTAGCCTTGAGCTGAAGAGCTGAGGGACAGTACCCAGGCCCGGAGTTCAAGCCTCACAACTGACCCCCCCCCTACCAAAAAACCCCTCTACATTTATTGTAGAAAGACTATCTCAGAGTCTATACACACATCCTAAAATTGCTACTTTGGCTCACTAACAATGGTATTTCCTAATACAAAAGGTCACAATGGGAAGGCCCTGAGACTTCTGCACTGTCACCTGCTCCTCCCCATGCTGTTTAGCAGGTCCTGGTACCTCGGTACCCCCTCTGGGCCCATTGGAACATATTCTGGTTCCATGAAGGTGTGCAGTTCATTGGAGTTGCAAGAGAGAGTTCAAGAGCTCCTGGGAGGAAGAGAGGTCAGGTTGTCGGTGGCGAGGGCACGGGGACACTTCCTAAGTCAGCCACAGAGGACCGGAAGTGGCTCAACTGCTTCCCTCTCTCCACAAGAGAGGTGACCCTACCACCGTGTACAAATACGCCATCAGAGTTCTTACCTCCAGCCATCAACCCCTCTGGAAGAAATAGCTGTGCTGGATTCTGAGATCTCAGCTCCCAGGGACCCTGCAGCCTTCTGGACTCCACCTCCTCTGCCCCTTCCTATCCAGGGGCCGGAATGTGCTGGTGCTTTCCACAGACTCTGTGTGTCCCAGGAGCTCTCCACAACTCCCCTGAAGAGGACACGCATAGGAAGTTGGCTCTTGCTTGGTGGCCTTGGCAGCAACCCCCATGGTGCAACTTCCCCAGCAACCTTACTTCACAGATCTGAACTCAGAATGAGAAGCAATACCCTAGACTGACTTCCTGTAACTCCGCTCAGAGCAGGCTTGTGTGTTTACGCAGACCTGATGGCTGGCTGACCAAGCCGGACAGCATGGCCAGGGCAAAGGGCACCTGACTTAAAGCACAGGACAGTTGCTGAACTTAGAAATGAATGGAATGGGACAGGGTGAGGGGCCCTGGCCTATGGGACCCCTCCTCAGGCTCAAGGACCCCTCTGGGGCTGAACAGTAGCACCCCTCCCCACACACCCTGTACCTTATGGTCCCAGCTTGGGGAGCTTGGCCAGGTATCCGTGTCCACATAGTCAATATCAATGGAGTTCTGCTTAGGTTCTGGTCAGAGGGCACTGTGGGGAATGACAGGTGATGGACCCCAGCTTTTCTATTGTGAGTTGAAAAAGCCATCAGTGAGTGGAGGAAAACTCCCAACCCTCCATTCAGGAAACAGGAGCTGCCCGGTCACAGAATCTGGTTGAAATCCTACCAGCAGGGCTGGAAATATGGCTTAGTAGTAGAGTGCTTGCCTAGCATGCATGAAGCCCTGGGTTCGAGTCCTTAGTACCACATGAACAGAAAAAGCTGGAAGTGGTGCTGTGGCTCAAATGGTAGAGTGCTAGCCTTGAGCATAGAGAGGCTCAGGGACAGAGCCCAGGCCCTGAGGTCCAGCCCCAGATCTGGCAAAAAAAAAAAAAAAAAAAGAAAAGAAAAGAAAATACAACCTGTGTGCAGCCACCACCGCTGCTCATACAAAAACAAACATGTATGGATTCAGAGAGCAGGGGACCTGCCCATGGCACACACCCGGTGGGCAGCTGGTGTTAAGAGCTCCTCTCAGGACACCCAAACTGGGGTTCAGGCACACTTCACCTTTCAACCTCACCAGAGATCTGTCCTCTCCTCCTGTTCCACTTTTGCTGTGTCCTGGTGCCATTGAGCACCAAAGCCCCAACACCACCTGGGATTCCCCGAATCTAATTCTAATGGGGAATGCAGGAGTCCTGCATTCCACTTTCTGACTGCTGTACTAGTAGGTGGATCTGTTCTCTGGATGCCCGTGTGGCACTACCCAGAGTTGAGCAGCCATGCTCTTCCTACAGCCCTCTGCAGAGGACCCTCCAGGCTCTGTTCCATGGTCCCTAGACCATGCACAGGCTCTCTGCTCACTCCAGTGCCCATCTCCGTCTAGGACCCCCCTATGCCACAGTCAAAAGTCTCTTTGAACACGCTTCCTTGAGTAGAGACCCACAGACACTGCCCCATACCTGGGGCCAAGGAGTTATCACAGGAGACACAAGTACACAGAGGGAGGAGATCTGGAGGGTGTGGAGTGAAGTGAGCTGAGGATAGTACCAAAGGATTCACAGAAAAGACTTGCTGTATTATTTACCATAGCTAAGATATGGAACCAACCCAGATGCCCCTCCGTAGATGAATGGATCAAGAAAATGTGGTATATATACACAATGGAATTCTATGCCTCCATCAGAAAGAATGACATTGCCCCATTTGTTAGGAAATGGAAAGACTTGGAAAAATGAAACTAAGTGAAGTAAGCCCGGCCCAGAGAAACATAGGTCCCATGGTTTCTCTTATTTGCAATATCTAGTATATATATGAGTCAAGCAGAAAGGGTCAGATAAGGTGATGTTAGGAAAATGAACCCTAAGATATGTATTTAAATGGTTTTTTTTCTTTCATGCATTTGTTTCTAAAGCATTTATAAGATATTTCTTTGTTGCTTTGTATGTCCTTCCCCCACAGTATAACCCCTGCTTTCACTGTATTTGATGTCGGTATAATTTGTGGAGGGGAAGGGGAAAAACAAGTCGTTTAAATAAGGATACAGGTGGACCCGTTGCAACAATGAGAAGTACAAGTTGTCATGTCAAAAACGAACTTTACACCTTGGGGGGGGGGAGGACTGGGAAGGGATGGGAAGGGTAAACAAAGGAGGAGGCTACAATGCTTGATAGGAAATGTACTCACTATCTTGCCCATGTAATTGTAACCCCTCTGTACAGTATTTTCACAATAAAAAAAAGACTTGCTGTCTCTTAAGTCCATGCTGGAGATGTCATGTGCAGGGCCCTGCCTAGGGCCACGGTCCCGGGAGGAGCTACAGGTGAGGATCCAGTGAGCATCGCATGGCCTCCAGCTGACCCTGCACACACAGGATGAGGGCCACTGTTTGAGACTGTCCATATGTTCCCATGGAGATGAGGGTAAGTTGGCCAAGGGCAGCATCAGCTCTCCTGACACCCCAGCCCTCACGCTCACCTCCCAACGCCCCACAGGATGACAATGACACTCATGTGACTTGCTGTGATCTGCACTGTGGCTGCTCCAGGTCAGCCCTGCTGTCCAGGTTCTACATTAGTGGCCTTCTTGCAATGGGAGAAGGGACTTGGGTGACTCACCAGAGCATGGTACCCCCACAGATAGCACATACACACTGCATTCCTGGAGTCCCTGGGGTAACACACTCTGGCCCCTGCCCTGCTGATCCCTCAGGTCCACCCTGACTACCATGTGGGCAAACCAAGCACAGCAACTCAGACTTTCTTCCCTCCTCATCTCTAGTCATTTTGCCTATGACAGTTTATGATCAAGAATCTGAAATGGAATTATATAGTCCAGATAGATATGTCTTCTGAGAGGTATGACTGACATTTTTCTCTACAGTATGTCAAAAATGAAAAAGGTTGGGTGCCGGTGGCTCACGCCTGTAATCCTAGCTACTCAGGAGGCTGAGATCTGAGGATTGCAGTTCAAAGCTAGCCCAGGCCAAGAAAGTCTGGGAGACTCTTTTTTTTTTTTTTTTTTTTGGGTCCGGTTGTGGTGCCTGAACTCTGGGCCTGGGTGCTGTCCCTCAGCTCTTCAGCTCAAGGCTAATGCTCTACCACTTGAGCCACAGCACCACTTCTGGCTTTTTTATTTTTGCTTATGTGGTGCTGAGGAATCGAACCCAGGGCCTCAGGCATGCAAGGCAAGTGCTCTACCACTGAGCCACCTTCCCAGCCCCATGAGACCCTTATCTCCAATTAACCACTCAGAAAACTGGAAGTGCTGCTGTGGCTCAAGTGGTAGAGCACTAGCCTTGAGCTGAAGAGCTGAGAGACAGCGTCCAGGCCCAGAGTTCAAGCCCCATGTCCGAAAAAAGAAGGAGGTAGAGGAGGAAGAGGAGGAGGAGGAGGAGGAGGAGGAGGAGGAGGAGGAGGAGGAGGAGGAGGAGGAGGAGGAAGAGGAGGAGGAGAAGGAGGAGGAGGAGGAGGAGGAGGAAGAGGAGGAGGAGGAGGAGGAGGAGGAGGAGGAGGAGGAGGAGGAGGAGGAGGAGGAGGAGGAGGAGGAGGAGGAGGAGGAGGATAAGAAAAAATAAGAATCCAGAGGTGGCCAAAGGATTCAAAATAATGATAGGCAATTTATGCCCTTCATCCCCGCACATGGGAAGCTGAAGCATAGGATTGGGCGAGCCCAGGAGTTTAGGGTAAGCTTGGGTGACATGTGAAATTCCATTTGCTAAACATTCTCTGAAAAAAAATGTAGAGCCAGAAGCCAGTGGCTTATGCCCATGATCCTAGTTACTCAGGAGGCTGAGATCTGAGGATCACTGTGTGAGGCTGACCCCAGGTAGGAAATCCATAATCTCTTCTCTCCGATGAACTGCAAAAAAAAATCCAGAAATGAAGCTGCAGCTCTAGTGCTAGTGGGCCAACCTTGAGCAGAAAATCTCAGGGACAGCACCTAGGCCCTGAGTTCAAGCCCTGGGACTATCGTACACACGAAGAAAAAAATCCAACAATGAAGATAAACTCCCTCTGCTATGAAACTTTCAACTGAAAGCAAACCAGCAAACATTGTCATGGGTTAATAGATAAACATCAATGAAAGAAAAATTACAGAAGGCCAACAAGTGTTGGGTGTACAAGAGAGGAAAAAAATGTCTTTTTCTTTTTAATGTGTTGTGGTGAGAAGAGTTTAAAGCACAGCCTAACAATTCAGCTGTGGATCCATCCATTTAGAACTTGCATATCATATAGCAGAATTATTCAGTTAGGCACACACATGTTTGAAAACTATTACATTTTTTTAATTCTCCATGAGTAAAATGATAGGTAGCATCACTGGAGGGACATGGAAAATAGTCAAGCAGAGTGAACCCACTGAAAAAGAATTGTCTCCAAAATGGACCAAGTAAGTCCATTGTCTCTCTACCTTGTCAAGCCTATGCTTGATACAAAAATACAATAAAACACAACTACTGTAATGATTATTATCATTTTCTTTTGCCCTGAGGTGCAAAACACCTGACAGCTTCAATGCTGAGCTAACACATGTAAACCTTTCACTTTCTTCAATAGTAAGATTGTCATTACCAAAACATGATCATAAAAAGTGTATTCAACAAAATAGAACTTAGGAAGTAGGAAAACCTTCCATGCTCCTGGATTGGAAGGATCAACATCGTGAAAATGGCAATACTTCCCAAGGCTATCTACAAATTCAATGTGATACCTATTAATATCCCAACCTCATTCTTCAAGGAAATAGAAGAGGCAATCCAAAAATTCATATGGAACAATAAAAGACCCCATGTAGCAAAAATGAACCTCAACAGAAAGAACAGTGCTGGAGGAATAACAATACCAAATTCCAAACTGGACTACAAAGCAATAGTAATCAAAACAGCTTGGTACTGGCACAAGAACAGACCCCAGGACAAATGGAATAGAATTGAAAACCCAGAAATGAACCTACAGACTTATAGCCATCTAATCTTCGATAAGGGAGCTAAAAAAATAGAATGGAAGAAAGACAGTCTCTTCAGTAAATGGTGCTGGCAAAATTGGTTAACTACTTGTAGAAAACTAAAGCTAGATCCTTATATATCACCCTGCACCAAAATCAACTCCAAATGGATCAAAGACCTCGGAGTCAAAGCAGACACTCTGAAAACATTACAGGATGGAATAGGAGAAACCCTAGGTCTTGTTGGCACAGGCTGAAATTTTCTTAAAAGAGACCCAGAAACACAACAAATCAAAGAAAGGTTGGACAAATGGGATTGCATAAAGTTGCAGAGCTTCTGCAGGGCAAATGACATAGCTAGCAAGATCTTCACTAGCCATACAATGGTCAAGGGCCTTATATCTAAAATATACCTGGAACTCAAAATATTAAATCTCCCAACATCAAATTCTCAAAGAAACAACTGCCCAATAAATAAGTGGGCTAAAAACTTCAAGAGAAACTTTTTTGAAGAGGAAAGAAGGATAGGCAATAGACATATGAAGAAATGCTCAACCTCTCTAGCCATAAAAGAAATGCAAATCAAAACAACATTGAGATGCCACCTCACCCCAGTTAGAATGGCTATAATCAAGAACTCTAATAACAACAGATGCTGGAGGGGATGTGGACAGAAGGGAACCTTACAGCATTGTTGGTGGGAATGTAAACTTGTTCAACCACTTTGGAAAGCAGTATGGAGGTTCCTCAAAAGACTCCACATAGAACTCCCCTATGATCCAGCAATCCCACATTTGGGCATTTACCCAAATGTTTACAAACAAGACCACACTAAAGCTACCAGCTCAACTATGTTTATTGCAGCATTATTTATCATAGCTAAGATATGGAACCAACCCAGATGCCCCTCGGTAGATGAATGGATCAAGAAAATGTGGTATATAGACACAATGGAATTCTATGCCTCCATCAAAAAGAATGACATTGCCCCATTTGTTAGGAAATGGAAAGACTTGGAAAAATGAAACTAAGTGAAGTAAGCCCGGCCCAGAGAAACATAGGTCCCATAGTTTCCCTTATTTTCAATAACTAGTATATGTCCGAAACAAGCAGAAACAGTCAGATAAATTGATTTTAGGTGAAATGAACCCCAAGATAAGGATTCAAATGTTTTTTTTTCTTTCTTGCTATTGTTTCTAACACATTTATAAGATTATTTCTTTGTTGCTTTGTATATCCCTCAACCACAGTATAACCCCTGTTTTCACTGTATTTGATGTTGGTATAATTTGTGGAGGAGAAGGGGAAAAACAAATAGTTTAAATAGGGATACAGGTGAACCCATTGCAAAAATGAGATGTACAAGACGTTATGTCAAAAAAACGAACTTTACAACTTTGGCCAGGGTTGGGGGGTGTGGGGGGAGTGGGGGTGAGGTGGGGGAAGTGCGGGGGGGGGGAGGGAGGCGGGGAGATGCGAAGAAATGGTAAGAGGAAACAAAGGAGGAGGCAACAATGCTTGATAAGAAATGTACTCATTACTTTGCCCATGTAATTGTAACCCCTCTGTACGGTATTTTCACATTAATAATAATAATTAAAAAAAGACTAGCACTCTACCACTTGGAAAAAACAGTGCATTCAAGCACATTATTTTAAATAAACACCAATTTTGAAAAATCAACTTTGAAAAGCTGCATAAGTTTTTTTTCCTTTAAAAAAAAATCCTTGATCGAGCCGGGCGCTGGTGGCTCACTCCTGTAATCCTAGCTACTCAGGAGGCTGAGATCTGAGGATCGTGGTTCAAAGCCAGCCCGGGCAGGAGAGACCGTGAGACTCCTATCTCCAATAAAACACCAGAAAACCGCAAGTGGCACTGTAGCTCAAGTGGTAGAGTGCTCGCCTTGAGCTGAAGAGCTGAAGGACAGAGCCCAGGCCCAGAGTTCAAGCCCCACGGCCGACCAAAAAAAAAAAAAATAAATCCTTGATTACATTTCTGTTTATTCACAGTGGTAGCCTGAAGCATTGTATTCTTAGAGACTAACTACCATGTAATTTCTTTAAAAAAGAAAAAAAAATCAAAGCAAAACAAAACTGGGTAATGTAGACTAGTAGTGAAGCCAGAAAAATGTGTGCTTGTCACTGTGCATAAGCACTGTCATAAAATATGGTACTTGTACTGGGTTAGTATATGGGAAAACAAAACGCGTAATACAGAAAATATGGTTTATCAAGATATTACTGTGAATTTCAAGCTTTGGACTTTTCACCTCCACAACATTCCCATTGAATCCTTGGAAGGCGTTGAGCAATTCATTGCACATATTTTTTTAAAAATTGTGTAATTAGCCCTGACCTAAGGGACAACTAGATAATGCCAGAGCCCAAATTCAAAGGTCATCCCAATGTGCCCTGGAAAATAACCTGTATGTCACAGTCCACAGCTGCTGTAGTTTCTCCATCAAAAGAGAAGCAGATGCCACTACTTTAGTAAAGGGCTTAAAAAGATGATTGTGATGGAGGTGTGTGTGTCTGGCTATGTTGTTTAGAAATCTCTTAATTCCTGGGTTCAAATGATGCTCCTACTTCCACCTCCTGAGTGCTGAAACTACAGGTGTGTGCCACACAGCCAGCTCTGGGGGCTTTTTAAGTCACATTAAGTTGCTCCATTCTGTTTATCCAATGATCCACAAGCACCTCAAAGTTTTCAGCATTACTACATATGATAAGTGGTATGTACAATTTCTCCAAAAATATCAGCATTTGCATCTTAGCCTTTAGCAAGAAGTCATAATACAGTAATCAGGAAAAAATCTTATCTTTATTAAGACAAAGAAAAAAAAAACAAATCCAAAACTACTTAGAATGTCTATGTTGTTAAATCACTTATTTATGTTTATAGTTGCTATTTACAAAAGTAATACCAGAAAAAACATGTATTGGATGTATACAGAAAAGAATAGAATGGCAATAGCATTAGACAACACACCAAGACAAAGCATGTCTTTTTTTTTTTTTTTTTTTTTTGGTCATGGGGCCTGAACTCTGGGCCTGGGCGCTGTCCCTTGGCTCTTCAGCTCAAGGCTAGTCACAGCTCCACTTCTGGCTTTTTCTGCTTATGTGGTGCTGAGGAATCGAACCCAGGGCCTCATGCATGCAAGGCAAGCGCTCTACCACTGAGCCACCTTCTCAGCCCCGAGAAAGCATCTCTTATGAAAAAGGGCTTTCAACAGATCAGCCTTCTGGTTTTCCCATCATCAGTTGGAGCTGTCTGTCTCTCTCATTTTTTTATACTGTCTTTGTATTCTGGTTCAATTTTGACTTCCTCTTCCTTAGGTTGAATTGGATCATTTTTAGGGACCTGGGGTTCATGTGTAGAAACGGGCAGCTTGTTTTTCATTGCCAAAGCATCTTCTCCTGTATCCACCATTACTAGGAGGCTGAAATGTAACCTTTGAACTTGTGCATCGGTGGCTCATGCTTGTAATGCTAGTTTCTTAGGAGGCTGAGATCTGAGGATCACAGTTCAAAGCCAGTAGGAAACTCCAGTAGTGGCACTGTTGGCCCAAAGTGGTAGAGTGCTAGCCTTGAGAGAAAAGAACTCAGGGACAGTGCCCAGGACATGAGTTCAAGACCTACAACTGACAAAAATAATACTTAAAAAAATACAATTAAGGAGCCCATAAGAGGTGGCACATTTTTCATGTGCTGAAATAAAAGTATTGTTAACTCCTAATTCCCAAAACACCCTTAAAGAATTAAGGGGGGGGGGTGCTGAAGTTGGGAGGTTTGCAAAGCTCAAGCAGTAGAACCCCTGCATTAGTAGGTATGGAGCTCTGAGTCCAAACCCTAGTACTGACCTAAAAAGGAGGAGGGGGGGAGAGGGAGGGAGAGAAGGAAGAAGAGGAGGAGAAGGCCCCAGGTGTGGCACATGTCTTAGAAGGCCTATTCTACATAAAGAGACCCTGTCTACAAAAAAGGGGGTGAGGTACCCTTAGAAATTTCAAAGTAAGAAAATAAAATGAGAGGCTGGGAAGGTGGCTCCAGTGGTAGAGCGCTTGCCTTGCCATGCTTGAGGCCCTGGGTTCGATTCCTCAGCACCACATAAGCAAAAAGAAAAAAGCTGGAAGTGGCGCTGTGGCTCAAATGGTAGAGCGCTAGCCTTGAGCTGAAGAGCTGAGGGATAGCACCCAGGCCAAGAGTTCAAGCCCCACAACCGGACCACCCACCCCCAAAAAAGAAAAAAAATAAAATGAAAGACATAGAAGAAACAAAAGTACCAACAAGGATACATATATACATATATAGTACATATGTATATGTCTGAATATATATATTATATATATATATATAATTGTTTGTTGCTGATGTTGAATGATTTGTCTTTCCTTCTGTTTTTCAAATATAAAGATAATTCTTACCAGTTATTCCTTTCTTCCTAGATTAAGAACATAATATGTCTTTACTTGTGATGGTTGTTGTTGTTTTGTTTTGATAGTGCTAATAATGGATTTTGAACTCAGGAACCCATGCTTGTTAAGCAGGCATTCTACTACTGGTCTTGCTTTTTGCCCAGACCTGCCTGGACAGTGAACTTCCTATTAACACTTCTAGAATAGCATAACAGGGACAAACCACCACACCCAGATATTTCTGTAGAGATAGGGAGTCTCACAAGCATCCTACAGGCTGGCCTTAAACCTAAATCTTCCTGTTCTTTTTTTTTTTTTTGGGTCCGGTCGTGGGGCCTGAACTCTGGGCCTGGGCGCTGTCCCTCAGCTCTTCAGCTCAAGGCTAGTGCTCTACCACTTGAGCCACAGCGCCACTTCCGGCTTTTTTCTTTTTGCTTATGTGGTGCTGGGAATCGAACCCAGGGCCTCAGGCATGCAAGGCAAGCGCTCTACCACTGAGCCAACTTCCCAGCCCCCTCCTGTTCTTGACTCTCAAGTAGCTGAGATTACAGATTGAGCCAGCATATCCAATTTATTATAATTAACTTTTACTTTTTATTTTTTTGACAGTAGTGGAATTTGAACGCAATACATCATGTTTACTAGTCAACTGTGTTACTGCTTGAGCCCCCTCCTCCATTATAGTAATGATTAATCCTTGACTAAGAAATACCTAGATTATTAAAGCATACTCAGGGTACCTATGATAGTGTTTCCAAAGATAAGCATGAGGTTTCTAATGTTTAAATCCATTTAATCCATGTAAAATCTGAATAGATCATTGGGAGGTAGTGGAACTTTTTGTTGGTTGGAAGAAGTAGATTACTGAGGCAAATCCTTGGGTTCTAGCTCATCCTAGATTCTTTCTGTTTGTTGCTCCTTTCTTCCTGGATACCATGATGTGAAGTGCTAGGCTCTGCCATGCCTCGTGGGATCTCTGATGATACCTCTGAAACCATGAACCAAAATAAAAACCTTTGCTGTGCACTGGTGGCTAACTGCTGTTTTCTCAGCTTCTCAGTAGTTAATATCTGAGGATCTTGGTTTGAAGCCAGCCTAGGCAGGAACGTCCATGAAACTCTTATTTACATCACCCAAAAGCCATAAGTAGTAGAGTACTAGCTTTAAGCAAAAAGAAGCTCAGTGCTCAAGCCCTGAGTTCAAGCTCCTGGACAGGTTTCAAAAAACAAAAAACAAAAACCCAAAAAACAATTGGGTGCTGGTGGCTTACATTTGTAATCCTAGCTACCCAGGAGGCTGAGATCTGAGGATCGTGGTTCAAAGCCAGCCAGGGTAGCAAAGTCTGTGAGACACTTATCTCCAATTAACGACTAGAAAACCAGAAGTGGCGCTGTGTCTCAAGAGGTAGAGTGCTTGCATTGATCTGAAGAGCTTAGGAACAGCCCCTAGGCCCAGTGTTCAAGCCCCACAATCTACAAACAGAAAAGAAAAGAAAAATAACAGTGCCCAGGCCCTGAGTTCAAGTCCCAGAAATGGCATCAAAAACATAAATCCTTTTTCTAGCAGGTATTTTGGTCAAAGTAACAAATGTAACTAATATACCACTCAAATACATCTTCTCAAAAAGGCCTTTTAGACTTATGGACTTGTAATCTTTTTGTAAAACTACCTAATAATAATTTAAAATGGTGTAAAAAAAGGCCTTTTAAAACTATCAATTATAGTCTCTCACAATCAAATTATTCTTCGTCATATTACTCTGCTTTTTTAAAAAAAATGGCATTCAACTTGTTATGCATGGCAGAAGAAGCCATTAGCAGACAGCGAGACTCCAGCTGTCAGTTTGCCCGTTTACCTAACGCTACTTCTTTTCCAGGGTAGCCTGCCTCTCATCACCAGGTTAGGCCTGATCACTTAGGACTGAAGAAATTATTTGTTTCAGAGCTTCCAATAGCTTGAGACACCCTAGAGTACAGTTTAACTTCTTCCTCTGCTTGATTCTTTCCCATCTATCTTCCCATCAGTTTGCAATTATTGGTCTCAAAATTAACAGTTTGTACTTTGAACTTCTTAGTGTCTGCCTCCAAAGAAACTTTTAAAACAGTCTGCTTTCCTGCAAGTGGGAACATTTGGAGTAAAAGGACAGACACAATGTGAACCATCTAAAGCAGATATAGAATTTATTAAAAGGCGGCAGGGGTGGGGGGAGATGGGAAGGGTAAGGGGAAACAAAGGAGGAGGCAACAATGCTTGATAAGAAATGTACTCATTACCTTGCTCATGTAATTGTAACCCCTCTGTATGGTATTTTCACAATAAAAAAAAGAAAAAAAGAATTTATTAAAAGGTTATTTGGATGGAATTGCATAAAATTGCAGAGCTTCTGCATGGCAAAGGACATAGCTAGCAAGATCAATAGAAAGCCCAAGGATTAGGAGAAGATCTTCACTAGTCACACAACGGACAAGGGTCTCATATCTAAAATATACCTGGAACTCAAAAAATTAAATCCCCTACAACAAATCTTCAAAGAAACAACTGCCCAAAAAATAATTGGGCTAAAAACTTCAAGAGAAACTTCTCTGAAGAGGAAAGGATGGCCAATAGACACATGAAGAAATGCTCAGTCTCTCTAGCCATAAAAGAAATGCAAATCAAAACAACATTGAGATACCACCTCACCCCAGTTAGAATGGCAAAAATCAAGAACTCTAATAACAACAGTGTTGGAGGGGATGTGGACAGAAGGGAATCTTACTGCATTGTTGGTGGGAGTGTAAACTTGTTCAACCACTTTGGTAAGCAGTATGGAGGTTCCTCAAAAGACTCCACATAGAGCTCTCCCAGCAATCCCACTTCTGGACATTTACCCAAATGATCACAAACAAGACCACACTAAAGCTACCAGCACAACTATGTTTATTGTAGCATTATTTACCATAGCTAAGATATGGAACCAACCCAGATGCCCCTCAGTAGATGAATGGATCAAGAAAATGTGGTATATAGACACAATGGAATTCTATGCCTCCATCAGAAAGAATGACATTGCCCCATTTGTTAGGAAATGGAAAAGCTTTGAAAAATTATATTAAGTGAAGTAAGGCAGGCCCAAAGAAGCATAGGTCCCATGGTTTCCCTTATTTGCAATATTTAGTATATTTCTGAGTCAAGCAGAAATGGTCAGATAAGTTGATGTTAGGGAAATGAACCCCAAGATATATATCCAAATGTTTTTTCTTTCTTGCTATTGTTTCTAACATATTTATAAGATTATTTCTTTGTTGCTTTTTATGTCCCTTCCCCACGGTATAACCCCTGTTTTCACTGTATTTGATGTTGGTGTAATTTGTGGAGGGGAAGGGAAAAAACAAATTGTTTAAATAGGGATACAGGTGGACCCATTGCAACAATGAGATGTATAAGTCCTTATGTCGAAAAACAATCTTTAGAACTTTGGTCGGGGGCGGGGGGATTGGGTAGGGGGAGTGGGGGTGGATGGGAAGGGATGGGAAGGGGAAACAAAGGAGGAGGCTACAATTCTTGATAAGAAATGTACTCATTATCTTGCCTATGTAATTGTAATCCCTCTGTACAGCATTTTCACAATAAAAAAATTAAAAAAATAAAAGGTTATTTGGAGTGTCTCACAGAAGTACTCAATAATTGAGAAATGGAAAGAGCAGAGAAATATCTAGATATCATGACAAGGAAAACCAGGTACCATGTTAGGGACTTTTTTTTCTGGGCCTTGCTTCCATGAAGGCTTCATTCTTCTTTCAATGAAACATCATTTACTCATCAGGTAGAAAGCACCACCACTAATAGCATCTATACTTAAGTATTATAGCTCCAATTTCCAAAAGTTATACAGATTTTTATTTTGGTCGGTTGTGGGGCTTGAACTCTGGGCTTGGGTGCTGTCCTTGTGTTCTTCAGTTCAAGGCGAGCACTCTACCACTTGAGCCACAGTACCACTTCTGGTTTTCTAGTGGTTTATTGGACATAAGAGTCTCACAGACTTTGCTGCCTGGGCTGGCTTTGAACTGCGATCCTCAGATCTCAGCCTCCTGAGTAGCTAGGATCACAGGCGTGAGCCACCAATGCCTGGCTTTTACAGATTTTTTTAAATCCACATTTTCCACAGCCATCTAATAGAAAAGATAAAACATACAATAGCTATCTTATCATGTGAGAAACACATGTTCAGATTCATATGAACAGGTATCAAATATTGGGTAAACATCAACAAGATTACAATAGATTCACAAAAACATAGAATAAGGATTGCAGAAATGTAGATGAAGTTTCAAGGAGGCCAGAAAATATTCCAAAGGAGGAAAGAGTGTGCAGAAATGATGAAATACATATGGGTGTATATAAAAGCCCTGGCATATCATAATGATGTTGTTACACAGTTATTTCACAAGCCACACAGTATTTAAACATGGGATTGTGTAATCAGAATTTCATTTAAAAATATTCACTATGTGGCAGTATGAAAATTAGGGAAATATATATGTAGCTGTGAGGATCATGATATGTCATCAGTACTTAGGAAAGGGCTAGGTATTAGACTGCTGGAAACTTGTTAGTACTGTATTTGCAGACTGAAAGCTCACTGCAACAACAGGGTATATATATGTATGTATGTATGTATGTATATATGTATATGTATACATATATATGTATATATATATATATATTCTTGGAATGAAGAACCTACATCTCAAGGGTAGATCTCAGAGGCCACTGTTGTATGTTCTGCTATTCAATAAAGGTATTGTTAGATAAATCTGGTATTCAGGCTTACTCCATTTCCCAGGGTTATATAAGTGACATTTTGAAATCAGGAACTTTCAGAGCCTCTAAAGAAAAGTTGAACAGAACATCCTCTTAGGTCAGATATAAAAAATCCACAATCCAGACCTACAAAAGTCCACTACTTAAATAAAGGGAATACAGTGAAAATAGCTCTTTGTACAAGTGTATTTAAGTCAGGCCACTGGGGGAATGGGAAGATGATAAGGAAAGGAGAAGTCTTCTCCATGTAGCCTCTGTTAGTATTCTATCTCAAGGTAAAGATAGACTCCTGCACTTCTGAGAAATCACAAGCAAAACTAGTACAACCTTAAAGCTTTCTTTTTCATGGGGAATTGAAGTAGTAATCAATAAAGGGAAATGTGGAGACTTGGTTTTTTTGTATGTGCTGGTGCTGGGGCTTGAACTCAGGGTCTGGGCACTATCCCTGAGATGTTTTTGTTTTGCTTAGGACTAGTTTTCTATCACTTGAGCCACAGAGCCAAATCTCCACTCCTAGATTTTTGGTGATTAACTGGAGATAAAGTCTTATGGACTTTCCTGCCCAGGCTGGGTTCAAACCACAATCCTCAGATCTCAGCCTCCTGAACAGCTAGGAATATAGGTGTGAGCTACTGATACCTGACTTGTTTTTATATTTTACCACTTATTTCAAAATGGACACTAAAAAAAATCTACAAACTCAGAATCAAGATTCCCTCATGACACTTTGAAACAATGGGCTCACAGATACCTAGAACCCTCCACACAAACTATTATAATGAATCGATTACTCTGCAATAAGTATCTTCCTCTGAGAAACAACCCTTAAATCATTTTCTTTTCTTTCAAATATTCAATCAACATACTGAGTATTGTTTTAAGTTCCACTATCTGATAGAGGCCTTCTTAGTTTAACTGATTATTTAGTGGAATAATCTAGGAGTAAAATAGAAGAAATTGGGTCTTGATTTCATCTAAGGCTTCTGTAGCTATGAAGAAGTCACAAAAAATAGAAAAAATGAGGAAACGTCATAAACTAGACTATCACCTTGTTACTATTTGTTCATCTGTCAAGGTTCATCCATTATCTAGTAACATGGCTTTAAGGTATTAAAGACATCTTAGATATTAAATGCTTTTGAGTAGGAATAAAAATTGGGAAAATGAATGTTCTAAAAATGACTACAGGCTAGGAATTTGGCTTAATGGTAGAGTACTTGTCTAGCATGCACAAAGCCCTGGGTTCTATTCCTCAGGACCACATAAATAAAAAAGGCAGATGTGGTGCTGTGGCTTAAGTGGTAGAGTGCTAGCCTTGAGCAAAAGATGCTCAGGGACAGTGTCAAGGCCCTGAGTTCAAGTCCTAGGACTGACAAAAAAAATGACAATAGGAAAAGACAAGATTATTTGGATATTAAAATTCTGGTATGCTGATTTAGAACTTACTCCCATTACTTAGTCCTAAATTTCCAGCAATGTTGCAAAATTGATAAAGAAATAATATTGTTAAAGAAAAGCTGCAATGGTCTATATTGGTAAGACAACTGAGCAAAAGAGAAGTCTTACTTTTTCCAAGTTTGGAATGAAGCTCAATTATCAGATGTTTCTCAATTTCATTATGACTCAAAAATTATAGTATTTGTTGGCAGTATTACAGAAAGAAAAATCTGCAGTCATTTCTAAAAAAACAGCATGCTTCACATAAGGGTAAGTTTACATGATGATAATACAAATTGTGAAATGTAGAATATTTTAATGATGAAATAACTAAATTCTTGTTTGCTGATACTAGTCCAGTTAACATAGAAAGGTTAAGGAAGGCAAAACAGATTTCCTTGATATTTCAAGAATATTTTTTCACCACAAAATTCTCCCTATATTACATTTAAACAATGAGTTTAAATACTTGGTTTCTCCATCTAATTTTTTAAAGTAGACACTTTTTACAAGACAGTTATGGAACATCAAAAATGGTAGCACCAAAGTGTCTACATTTAATCAGAATAAATATAATACAAGTGATACTTGTATTACATAGTACTTAAGATGTGTATACATTAGGTTTGGAGACATATCTCTAAATGAGATTTGATTTGTATTGTTTTGAGAAAGGGCCTTGAACTTGAACTGCTCCTAGCTCAGTCTCCTTGTTGATGAGCTTACAAGTATGTGCCTTCATGCCTGGCACATAAGAAAAGATTTTTTTTTGTGGCTCTTACTTTCATATACAAGATTCTATAAAATGTTTCCCAAAATCTAAGAATGCAGGAAACTAATAAAATAATAATGTTGGTGATGAGAAAGGTCAACAATAAAGTGATTCCTATATATGCCAATAAATGATAAGGAAAAATTGAGTAATTATTATTACTTAATCTACCTGTTCAGTAATGAGCCATGCTCCATTTCAATTTTCATAGCATTAAAATAGAAAAACCAGGAAGTAGCGCTGTAGCTCAAGTGGTAGAGCGCTAGCCTTGAGCTGAAGAGGTGAGGGACAGAGCTCAGGGCCAGAGTTCAAGCCCCACGACCGACAAAAAAAAAAGAAAAAAGAAAAACCAATAGTATATAATGTCTTAACATATATCAGAGGCACTGTAAGGATATACATTTCATGCTCCCATTAACATTATATGCAAGCCGGACACCGGTGACTCATGCCTGTAATACTAGCTACTCAGGAGGCTGCTATCTGAGGATCACAGTTCAAAGCCAGCCCAGGCAGGAAAGTCTGTGAGACTCTTATCTCCAATTAATCACCACAAAACTGGAAGTAGTGCTTGGCGTAAGCAGTAGAGAGCTCGCTTTGAACTGAAGAGTGCAGGGACAGTACTCAAGCCCCCAGTTCAAGCCCCATAACCAACAAGAAAGAATTATATGTAATTCCAAGATGCAAAACCTATATATGACAGTAGAAAATAAAGCATACTGCTGAAATTTTTCCTTCTCTGATACTTCAGTGATTCAATTTATAAACATTTAAAAATCTTCATACTTCAGCATGAATGCCTGTCAACCTTAATTTAAAATTAAGGAATATTAGTACCCATAGCTATATCTATGGCATAAGGTATAGGGTTTGACTTCTAGCAGAAGGCTTTACCACACTCACTGCATTCAAAAGGTTTCTCTCCTTAATGTATTCTCTGATGATTAATGAGACTTGATCTCTCACTGAAGGCTTTTCTACATTCATTGCATTCATAAAGTGTTTTTCCTATATGAGTTCTCCAATCTCTATTTAGCTCTGCCTTCTCAAACAATACTTTTGTTCAAAGGCTGCCTTCATAGGGTTTCTCTTGTATGAATTCTCAGGTGAGTATTTAGCTGTGACTTCTGAGAGAAGGCTTTTTTATATTCCCTATATTCATAGAGTTTTTCTCCTGTATGAGTTCTCTGATGTGTTGCAAGACTCGACTTCTCACCAAAGGCTTTTCCATATTCATTGCACTCATAGTGTTTCTCTCCAGTGTGTGTCCTCTGGTGTGTCCTCAGGTGTGACTTCTGACAAAAGGCTTTCCTGAATTCACTATACACATAGCGTTTTTCTCCTGTATGAATTCTCTGATAATTAGTAAGAATTTTTCACTGAAGGTGTTCCCACATTCACATTCATAGTTTTTCTTCTATATGAGATCTCTGATGCTTACAAGCTGGGATTTTCTACAGAAGGCTTTTCCACACTTGCTGCATAAAAAGGGTTTCTCTCCTATGTGTGTCATCTGATGTGATATGACATATGACTTCTGGGAGAATGCTTTCCCACATTGAATGCATCCATGGGTTTCTCTCCTGTCTCTGATGATTAATGAGACTTGACCTCTCTCTAAATGTATCACCACATTGACTGCATGCATAGGGCTTCTCTCCAGTGTGAATTGTCTGATGGCTAATGAGTTCTGATTTCTCAAAGAAGGATTTTCTACAATCATTATATCCACAGGCTTTGTTCCTATATGGGTCCTGTGATGGGTAACAAGTTGTGACTTCGTGCTGAAGGCTCTCCCATAATCTCTGCAGTCAAAAGGTCTCTCTCCTGTGTGAATTCTCTGGTGGATAATGAATTTTGACTTTTCACTGAAGGCCCTCCCATATTCACTGCATCCATAGGGCTTTTCTTCTGTGTTTGTCCTCCAATGAGATATGCGATATGACTTCTAGGAAAAAGCTTTCCTACACTTACCACATTCATATGGTTTCTATCCAGTATGTGTCCTCTGATGAGATGTGAATTGTGATTTTTGAGAGAAGGCTTTCTGACATTGGCTATAGTCATAAGGTTTCTCTCTTGTATGAGTTCTGTGATGTGTGATAAACTATGCTTTTGGGGAAGAGTTTTGCCACATTTACCACAACCATAAGCTTTTTCTCTTACATGTCTGCTCTGATGTTTAAGGAGACTTAGCTTCTTACTGAAGCCTTTTCTACATTCACTGTATTCATAGAACTTCTCCCTTAAACACATTCTGTTAGAAATAATAATCTGTGACTCTTTATACCTATCTTTATATATATCACACTGGTAGTAATTTAACAAAATATCAGTTTCCTCTGGCTTGGTATTGAAACACAATTTTCCAAGTATATTAAATTCATCTGATTCAGTTCTTCCATAATTTCTTTTGTGGATAAGCAAATATAAATGATGTTTTAAAATTAATGCATCTAAGTCACTTTCATTCTTTGATTACTTACAGAAGCAAAGTTCATGCTTGTATTTGCATTATCTCCAAACACTTCCCATTCATGACCTTTCATACTTTTAAGCTTATCTTGTTTATCCTGGTGCCACTTCATAAGGCTATTGACTTGCTAGATTTCTATAAAGGAAATAAAACCTTATGGTTGTGGTTATCTGAATGAATAAAACACCAGAAATACTATGTGAGGTAGCTGATTGGTGGGTTTTGTTTTGTTTGTTTATTGCCAGTCTTGGGGCTTGAACTCAGGACCTGGACACTGTTCCTCAGCTTATTTCGCTCAAGGCTAGCATTCTACCCCTTGAGCCACAGTGCTGCTTTTGGTTTGTTCTGTTTATGTGATACTGAGGAATAGAACCCAGGGCTTCATGCATGCTAAACAAGCATTCTACCAGTAAGCCATGTTCCCAGCCTGGAGCTGGTTTTAAGGTTTGTCTTCCAAGTATGCAATAAATCTTAATGCTTATGCTTCAGGTATTGAAAATCACAAGAAATACTGAAAACAAACAGTGTAGATGAGTCATTTTTGGTTGTTCTCAAACATAAAGTTTATCATGGAAGAATGTGAACAATTCATAAAGCACAACAAAGAGAAGAAAAGGTACTCAATACACACTATATACATTCTGTGCTCCAAACACAATGAGGCACTGGAGAAACATGAGAAGAAAATAAAATAACTTTCAGTTCAGTAGGAAAGTTAAAGACCAGATTAAAAAAAATAACAAAGCCCACACAGGAGTAAGTACAGTGAAAAAAAAAAAAACCAGATTAGCCAGAAGTCAGTGGTTCATGCCACTACTTTTAGATTTTCTTTTTTTTTCTTTTAAATTATTTTTGTCAGTTGTGGGGCTTGAACTCTGGGCCTAGGCGTGAGCCACTGGCCCCCGGCTGAATATGTAATAATTTGTGATGAGGTCACACTGGCACTGAGTCTTTATAAAAAGAAGGAAGTTTGGCTTGGACACCAGTAGCTCCTGCTGTAATTCTAGCTATCCAGGAGGCTGAGATCTGAGGATTGTGGTAAAAATCCAGCCCAGTCAGGAAAATCTGTGAAACTCCCATCTCCAATTTACTACCAAAACAATCAGGAGTGGAGCTGTGGTTCCAATGGAAGAATACTAGCCTTGAACAAAACAGCTCAGAGATAACATCCAGGTCCTGACTTCAAGCTCTAAACCCCACTGGCTGGGTGCAATGGCTATTATCTGTAATTTTTTCAGATATTTAGGAGGCTGAAGTAAGAGAATCAGGATTGGAGGCCGATTCAGGATACGGTTAACAAGATCATATCTGAAAAAAAACAACAACAAAAAAAACCAAGCTGGGTTGGGTGTTTTGCATCTGTAATCCCAGTTACTCAAGAGAGGGAGATAGGAACTCGTGCTGAGGCCAGGCTTGGGCAAAAGCAGACCTGGTAACTAAGACACAAAACACCGGAAGCATGGCTCAAGTGATGGAACTAGACTTTGTGTCCCAAACTCCTGGAGTGAAAAATAAAGACATAAGGGTGAGAGGTATGTTCATAAATCCAATGTAGAAGCACCTCAAAAAGATACAAAAACAGCCAGGTGCCCATGGCTCTCACCTCACTGTGGCTTATTTTTTGGCTTCAAAGTTTCTCTTCCCTGCTGGGAGAGAGGAGGCAGGCCAGTAGCCAGCCATCGTTAATCTAGAATCAACTGTAGCAAGTACAGAGCAAACACAGCAGGCTGCAGGAGTCAACAGTAGCAAAGCCTGGGTCACCCACAGGCTATGAGTGCATGGGATGGGGGTGGAGTCCAGCCCCCTCCAGCAGTTACTCCTGTCCTGGGCCAGGAACACAATTTTTTTTTTGGTTGGTCGTGGGGCTTGAACTCTGGGCCTGGGCACTGTCCCTCAGCTCTTCAGCTCAAGGCCAGCGCTCTACCACTTGAGCTACAGCGCCACTTCCGGTTTTCTGGTGGTTTATTGGAGATAGGAGTCTCACAATCTCTCTTGCCTGGGCTGGCTTTGAACCTTGATCCTCAGATCTCAGCCTCCTGAGTAGCTAGGATTACAGGCGTGAGCCATCAGCGCCCGGCTTCAGGAACACTATTAAATGTTTAAGTACTAGAACTTGAACTCAGAGCCTAGGCACTGTTCCTGAACATGGGATGGAACCCCAGACTGAAGTGATCACAGACACTCTTGTGTACATGTATAGCTGGTAGGTGTAAGGTTGAGATTTGAAGCAAAATAGCCTGGGCTTTAGGAATTTGTGTTTTTTCAAAACTTGATGACTTGTCTGGAGTCCATAAACCCATCAGTTAGCCTTGAGTCCTGAGGCCTGGTTCCCCAGGGGCCTCCCCTGGGCCCTCTGGGTCATTCTGACCCCTTTCATCCAGCCCCCAACTGGAATCAGGATTGAACCCAGTTGGCGTCTTTCACACACTACCATTGAGCTACTTTCCCACACACAACCCTGGGTTCTTTGTATTTGCTTTTGATTTTGTTTAGAACTTGATTTCGGGGCCTGGGTGCTGTCCCTGAGCTTTTGTGTTCAAGGCTAGCACTCGACCACTTAAGCCACAGCTCCACTTCCGGCTTTTTGGTGGTTCACTTGAGCTGAGTCTCACAGACTTTCCTTACCAGGCTGGCTTCAAACCATAATCCTTGGATATCAGCCTCCTGAGTAGCTAGGATTACAGACAGGTGTGAACCATGGGTACCTGTCTCCCTGTTTTATTTTGAAGCTTGACAGCAGCACAGAAATGTGTCACAAACTTCATCTGCTGCTGTGGTAAAGAACTATTCCAGAGCAACTATACAATGCCCAAAGACTATTCTAGAATTGAAAAATAACCCAATATTTAAACTAGAATGTGTTTTTTTTTTTTTTTTTTTTTGGCAATGCTGGGTTTGAACTCTGAGTGTGTGTTTGTCAGTCAGGCACTCTACTGGGTGAGCCACCTTGCTTGCCCCCAACTCTAGAAAATCTAGAATTAAAAACTGAAAACCTCCCACTTTCCTAGGAGTTCTTTCTGTCTAGTACAATTTGCAGAATTAAGTCATTGAATCTTAGCAAAAGTTCTAAAACTTGGGTACTCTCCTAGATAAGGGGAATGGAGGCACAAAGAGATTGTGTTCCTTTTGGTCACACAGCACTGTAATAGCAGTTTCCTGGAGCTCAGGGAAGGTGCTAGCTCATAACTGGTAAATGTTACTAATATTTTTTCAATTGAAGCCAAAGGAACTGGGTAGAAATCCAGAAATCCCTTAACAAAGTGTGCGTGTGCGTGTGTGTGTGTGTGTGTGTGTGTATTCCAGTACTGGGACTTGAACTCAGGGCCTGGGCACTATGCCTCGCATGTTTTGCTCAAGGCTAATAGTATTAGAGCCACAGCTCCATGTCTGGCTTCTTGGTGGTTAAATGAAGATAAGACTTTCCTGCCCAGTCTGGGTTCGAGCTGTGATCTTCAGATCTCAGCTTCCTGAGTAGCTGGGATTGGGCTTTGTGCCAGGCTGGGGAATGGAGGCAAGTGCCTGAAGCTTCTTATAGATTGGCTTGTCACTTGCCCCAGTTTGTAACCAGATGCTTGGCACTGCCCAGAGATAAACTTGGCTGTGGGCATGTGTGGGTGTCTGTGGCAAAACCACTCAAGGCTGCTTTGAGCAAAGCCACTTGCTTGTGGGGGATGCTGCAGAAGTTGGTTGGCCTGGCAGGGGAAGTTGTGCAGAAGGCCTGAGGGCTATCCCTGCTTGCTGTCCACTAACAAGCCACACCCTGCAGAATGGAGACCTCTTTTCCCTCACATGGAGTCTGGATCCTTCTTGGCCTTCAGAGAAAAGGATAGTATGGGTCAGCTTTCTCACAGCTATGGGCCATTTTCCTTAGGATTGCTATAAATTCTCTGATATAACTATCTTGTTTCATTTAGTTCAACACACACACCCACCCACCCACCCACCCACCCACACACACACACACACACGAGACACCAGTTAAAAATAAAGCAAGAGAGATCAGAACTACAGAGAGGAAGAGGCAGGACATCATTCTACCAGGAATGAGAGGAACCATCATGATGATTGTAACAGTTCTTCAATGTCCAACTTAGTTACTCTGAGCATCCTGGTACTCTAAGCAGAAAGGATATAAGTTCTGACAGTTATTTTCAGGAAGGTGAAACTTAGAAGAAGCCACATGCCTGGTTAAAAGATCTGGAAGGTGTCCAAGTGCTGATTCTGTGGTCTCTGAGTGTGATTTGATCTTCAGAGCCTCAGATTTTGTATCCATAGATTAGGAATGGCAAAACACCGTAAAGAGATTAATTTGGCTGATGTTGTGGAGACCTAAGAGAAGAAACAGTCTAGGAAACACTTCCAGCACTTGATTTAAGAGGCCAGGCCACTGATAGCTCACGCCTATAATCCTAATTAATTAGGAGAGTGAGTTCTGAGGATCGTGGTTCAAAAATGAGCCCTGGGGAAGGAAATCGCAGAAAAGCTGACGTGAGAAAATGCTATCTTTGAGCACAAAAGCTCTTAGACAGTGCCCAGACCCTGAGATCAATCCCTAGGACCAACACAAGACAAGCCAGAGCAAAATGAGCTGATGACAGGACAAAGTAGGAGGTCTCTGCCCAACAAGCACAAAGCCCAACAGAAATAAAGCAAACAACGATAATCACAAAGTAACCCCACAATAAGAACTAAAAGGCTAAGGACTGTCTTGGGTTTAGCCCTTGAGGCCCTTGGAGAGCATGCTAGAGATCCTGTGTTCAATTCTCAATTCTGTAAAGAAACCAAAACAACTTTGTGTAACAAAGGTCCAGGGTTCTATTATTATTATTATTATTATTATTATTATTATTATTATTATTGTCAGTCATGGGACTTTACCTCAGGCCCTGGGTGCTGTCTCTAAGATTTTTTTGTTTTATTTTAAATCTATTTTATTATTTTTTTGTTAATGTGGTACTGAGGAATTGAACCCAGGACTTCATGTATGTTAGGTGAGCGATCTACCTCTAAGTCACATTCCCAGACCATCTTTGAGCTTTTTAGCTCAAACCTAGCACCCTACCACTTTGAGCCACAGCAACACTTCTGGTTTGTTGGTTGGTTGGTGTTTAATTGGAGGTAAGAGTCTCCGGGACTTTCTTGCCACAAACGGTTTTGAGGCTTTGAACCATGATTCTCAGATCTCAGCCTCCTGGTTCTCTAGGATTACAGATGTGTGCTACCCTTCCCGGGTTATTATTATTCATTACTGTTTCACCTCCATGCCTAGTAAAGCAGTCCTGAGGGCCGGGCGCTGGTGGTTCACGCCTGTAATCCTAGCAACTCAGGAAGCTGAGATCTGAGGATCTGAGTTTCAAAACCAGCCCGGGCAGGAAAGTCCTTGAGACTCTGATCTTCCATAAACCACCAGAAAACCAGAAGTGGTGCTGTGGCTCAGGTGGTAGAGCACTAGCCTTGAGCTAAAGAGCTGAGGGACAGCGCCCAGGCCCCAAGTTCAAGCCCCATGACCGACCAACAAAAAAGAAAAGAAACAAAAAGGGTCCTGAGCAGGTTTCCTGAGGGATGATCCTAGTGGGATTTGAAATCATCGCGTTGGGCCTGGGGCTACCTTTGTGGTGTTGCTAACGTGCTCCTTTGGTATGGTACTGCAATGACCCCACTCTCTCTTGGGTCCTTCCGCTTCCTCCCCACCTCTATTCTCTGACCAGTAAATATAGGGGTGCTGGGGCCGCCTGTCTGGTGGTTTGCCTGTGAACTAGTGGAAAGCTTGTGAGAGGGGAGGAAGGTAAGGTGGCAAGAATCCGGGGCGGGGTGGGGCGGGAACGTAGGATGACCCGGATGACCCGGTGTTTTTCCTGTTCCGAGTAGAAGGGAAACTAAGTGGCAAGTTGGGGGGGGGGGGGAGTTTGGGCTGTCAGCCGCCCAGCGCGCTGGAGCCTCGCCTCCAGCCTCACTGGTCCCCCCGTCCCGCAGAGCCGCCCTGCCCCGGCCCGTGCCAGCTGCGCCCGATGGGTAAGTGCGTGGCCGGGCTGAGCTGGGACTCGTGTGGAGAGGATGGGATCGATGGCGATCAGGGGGCCAAAGCCTCTGTCCTCGGGACTCCCGAAGGGAGTCTGGACCCCAGTCGTGCTCCGGACCCAGTGTGGACTCGCGGGAACGGTCCGTGCGCTCTGGATCCGGGGTGGTACGCACGCGCGCGCGCGCGTGCGCGCGCGCAGACGTGGTCTGTGCAATGAGGACCCAGGGTGAACCTGGGGGCACGGACCCCCGGTGCGATCCAGACCTGGGGTGCACAGTGCCCGCGCTCTGGTCCCAGGCGCCTCCTGTGTCTGGTCAGCGGACTATGGGCATCCTGGGGCTGGGGAGTCGAGAGATCTCTGCCAAAGATGTCCTCGGGGACGCTGACAACCCTTGGAGCTTGCGTTCCAAGGGACGCACACAGCTCCCCCGCGCCTGATCGGTGAGGCCAGGGGTCAGGATGGGTGCCCAGCAGCTGGTAGCATTACCCATCTCAGGCTCCACTGCAGCTCAGCGAACGGGTCCCCGTTGGGAGCCCCGAACTGTACGGGCATACTGCCTAGCACCCTGGCAGCTTTGATGATGGGCTGGGTTGGGGGTAATTTCCGAGTTCCCTCTCCGGCTACTTTTGGGGTTTAGTGCTCCACCCCCCTCAAGGGCGAAATCGTCCTCCAGATCGTCTGCTAAGCCCCCGTGGCTGGGGCAAAGCCATCTCCGGTTTTGCATTTCCGGATCTGTTTGGTTTTTTTAAAAAAACTCTTACCTTGATTTAGTCTGGATGAGTCTTTTTTTTTTTTTAAGTTTCCTGTTTTCATTTAGGCTTCCTCCTGGGCGTGTCATCCTTGAAATCAAGGCCTTGAGATGGGGACGACCTTCCATGGATTGTGGGGGGGGGGGGGAGGGGATGTCTGAGCAGCCTCTTTCTACCCTGGAGAGGTTAGAGAGACAGGAACAGACTGATGAAAGGTGGGAAAAGTCAGGGAGGGGGGAGATCTGAGCCGCCCACTACTGGGTTTCACTCACTTCCCTGGTTTACTTATGGATTGACGGTACATCCAGTGTCTTTGCTTTGGTTTAGGCTTTCCTAAAAGGGACCAGCAGGGCTCCAACTCCACCATACTCTCAGCAGCCAGGCTGTTGCACCTGCTGTCCTGAGAAGCCATACCCTTAACCCCTGAGACTTGGGGGCACAGTTGTGTGTGGAGCGGAGGGTGTGCTAAGAGCAAGGCCTCAGGAAGATAGGCAGGGAATCGTCCAGACCTTCCCTCCTCCTAGGGTTCATGGGACACAGATGCACAAATAAAGCCACGAGGAGTGTGTGTGTGTGTGTGTGTGTGTGTGTGTGTGTGTGTGTGTGTGTGTGTGTGTGTGTGTAAAGTTGGTTTCCAGCCTCACATTGGCTTTCTTCAATTGCAGTTGAATATGCAGCTTAAGAAACAATTGACCTGGCTGGGAAGGTGGCTCAGTGGTAGAGCGCTTGCCTTGCATGCATGAGGCCCTGGGTTCGATTCTTCAGCACCACATAAGCAGAGAAAGCCGGAAGTGGCGCTGTGGTTCAAGTGGTAGAGGACTAACCTTGAGCTGAAGAGCTGAGGGACAGTGCCCAGGCCCAGAGTTCAGGCCCACAACCGACCAAAAAAAAAAAAAAAAAAAAACACCCAAGAAATAATTTACAAAGCCAGGCACTGGTGGCTCACGCCTGTAATCCTAGCTACTCAGGAGGCTGAGATCTGAAGATCTCAGTTCAAAGCCAGCCTGGGCAGGAAAGTCGATGAGACTCTGATCTCCAATAAACCATTCAGAAAACCGGAAGTGGCACTGCAGCTCAAGAGGTAGAGTGCTAGCCTTGAGCTGAAAAGTGAGGGGCGGTGCCCAGGCCTAGAGTTCAAGCACAATAGACAGACAGAAAGAGAGAGAGAGAGAGAGAGAGAGAGAGAGAGAGAGAGAGAGAGAGAGAGAGAGAGAGAGAGAGAGAGAGAGAGAGAGAGAGAGAGAGAGAAAAGAAAGAAAAGAAAAATGAAAGGAAGAAAGAAGCACTTTACCTTGGGTGATTGGTTGGGTGATTATTTTCAAAGCCATTTTGGGCAACTCCCCACCCCCCCCACCCCCATCCCCAGGGTCAGCTGCTTCTGTGGGCTGATGGTAGGGCATAACCCTAGCAAATGTTTCCTTAATGTGGGCGCTTTAGAAAAGCCATTGAGAACCTTGTAAGGTGTGGAGGGACACACAGTTCCCAGCAAAGTGGCTAGAGGGGATGGACGGTCTAGCTGAGCGGTGGTCAGGGAAAAGAGACACATGGGATGATAAAATATGGAGCAGCCAGCTTGGAAGATGGTAGAAGCCTGGCTTGCATGGCAGGGAGAGAAATATGGTCTTTGTCATGATAATATGGCAGGTTGCAAAGTTGCCCTTCTCTCCTGCAGTGAACACTTAACAAAACCAGAATGATTGGCTCCCATCTGTAACTCTAGCTACTTAGGCTGCTGTGATCTGAGGACCACAGTTCAAAGTCATCTTGGGCAGGAAAGTCCATGAGACTCTTACCTCCAATTAACCACCAAAAAAAAAAGGCAGAAGGTTTAAGTTGGTAGAGTGCCAACCTTGGGCAAAAAAAAGCTAAGCAACAGTACGTAGGCCCTGAGTTCAAGCCCTAGAACACACACACATACACACACACACACACATGATTATTAACAAAGCTGGTGGAAATAAATCCCCAGCCATCATATCAGAAATGCTGTCATTTCAACGTGGAAAAAACAATACAACACAAAACAAAAACCAAGAGGGTACCTCCTACCTCTTGTTTCTTTGCAGCCAAATACTTTCTGTGTAGTACAGCAAAATTTAACCCCCACTCTGCATTCCCAGGGAGCCAGGACAGTCCCTGGGGTCTGAGAAAGTTCCCCATCTGGCTGGCTGCTGGTGCATGAGAAGGTTCTCTTCCCCAGAATGCCACCCCCTGCCATGCCGTGCTAAGCCATGCCACATGGGCGAGGGTCATCCTGCTCCTGGCGAGGCCAGCTTTCCTATGGCTCCTGCTTTCTGAGCCCAAAGAGTTGGGTAGTGAGTGGGAGAGAGTAGTCTCTCAAGTGGCTTATTTGGGATTGGGAGCGTCCTGGGGAGACGCTGTACTTGTTTCTTGTGGTCTCTGTCATGTGGGGTTATGCACTTGGCTTTGAATAACCAAAATGTCTTTTTAGATGGTTTGGAGGCCAGAGGTGGGAAATGGAGGCACCAGTGGTCGCTGTTCTCTGGTGAGGTTCTCTGGGAGCATCTTTCCTTCCCAGTGGCCCTAGCTTGTGGCTGCCATCCTTTCTCACCTGCCTTTGGCTTCCCTTGGCTTCTCCATTTGTGCCTCTTCTTTGATCTGCAAACACATGGTCTCTGGTATAGGGCCAAGAGGAAATCATGGCTGCATCTACAGTGACATTTTTTCCATCTAAGGTGCCATGTTCAGGTGTTAAGATGTTTGGGGGGGAGGGGGGTACGGTATTTCTTTCTTCATTTTCTGGGGGAAGTTATTGAGCTCCCCTTCTTGCTTCTGCCACGTCCCTGGGGTGATCTCAGGCCAAGATTTCAGTCCCCAGTGGTCTCTGCAGGACTATATTTCCAAGGCACCTTTCTGCCCCTCTTTATCCAACTTTGTGATTGGGCAGCAGTATCTGTCCCCCTCTTCATCACCCGGAGTCCTAGGATGGAAAAGAAAACTTCAACTCTCTTGCTTTCCTTCACTCCTGCTCACCCAGACTCTTACCTGCTTGGACCTCCTTCCCCCTGTCTGGACCTCCTTCCCTGTCTAGGGCCATGACTCACCTGACTACACAGCCCCTCATGTTTTGGACTTACAGGGGACTGAAAGGGGAAAGCAGGCCAGGTACAGTTGGCTCACACCTGTAATGCTAACTACTCAGAAGACAGAGATCTGAGGATTGAGGTTCAAAGCCAGCCTAGGCAGAAAAGTCCCTGAGACTCTTATCACCAGTTAACTAGCTTGAGTTATGGGTCAAGTGTGGAGCACCAGCTTTTGGCAAAAACAGTAAGCCCTGAATTCAAGCCCCAGGATTGGCACACACACAGACACACACAGACACACACAGACAGACACACACACACACACAGATGGCAATAGAACTCCATGTTTTGGTGGTGGTGGGACGTGTGTGTGTGTGTGTTTGCTAGTCTTGGGGCTTGAACTCAGGGCCTGGGCACAGTGTGTCCCTGAGCTTCTTTTGCTCAAGGCTAGCACTCTACCACTTGAGCCACAGCACCACTTCTGCCTTTTTCTGTGTCTGTGGTATTGAGGAATCGAACCCAGAGCTTCATGCATGCTAGACAACCACTCTACCACTAAGCCACATTCTCAACCTTAGAACTCAGTTTTGCCCTGTGTCCTCATGTCCTTCTTAGGGACCATAATTGCCTCACTGAACCCAAAGTTTTTGTGGGATGGGGCTGCTTTTCTTTCCTTTCTTTTTTTTATTGATCATGGGACGTCAACTCTGGGCCTGAATGCTTTCCCTCAGCTCTTCAGCTCAAAGTTAGTGCTCTACCACTTAAGCCACTGCACCACTTCTGATTTCCTGAATGATTTATTGGAGATAAGTCTCATGGACTTTCCTGCCTGGGCTGGCTTTGAGCCAAGATCTTCAGATCTCAGCCTCCTGAGTAGCTAGGATTACAGGTGTGAGCCACTGGGGCCTGGCTCTTTTTATTTTCTGCTGTAAAAGCCAGAAGTGCTCTCTTGCAAATAGGGACGCAAGAGCAGAAGCCTATTACTGAAACTTTGGGGAGCTGTGCATTTCTGGGTGACAGTGCAGCAGGGTATGACCTGGGTCACGGAAGGATTGCCACATGGCAGCATAAGACCTTCCTCCCAGTCAGGACTGGGTTTTCATCAGCTGATTTTCTTTTTATCTGCTGAGTGACTTGGGAGGATTGCTTAATCCTTTGGAGCCCAAGGTCCCAGCTGTGATACTGGAATACCCTAGGTGTGAAGTGTTTGCCATTTCTTACATTGTCCTGCAGTGCCAACATGCAGTGGCATCCAGGGTGTGTGCAATGGAGTAAGAAGCAGACACCAGTGAGTGGTCTGCTTTTGTCTGCCTTGTCAACACAGCCACTGCCTACTTAGGTGTGATTTATGGAAGATTTCATTGTGTGATGCTTATTTATCTATTTTCTATGACAGTACTGGGCCTTGAACTTAATGCCTCACACTCTTGTGTATCTTTTTGTTCAAGGATGACACTCTACCACTTGAACCACAGCTGCACGCCCCCAGCCACACCCCTCACTTGCCCTCAGAGCACATCTCCAGTTGCCCTGTGCAGTCCGCAGGCACCCTCAGGACCTGTCTGTCACGTCTCCTGGGCAACAGTCTCCAGGGAAACCGAGCCCCGCCCCTAGCACCGACACAGGGTCTGGAGCCCACCCGCGGGGGCATCTGCTGGGTTGCAGCGTGGGGCCTGGCACCAGCGCTGGACTTGGTCATCCTGGGCCATGGTGGATGGCCACTGGGGTCGGGGCGCACGGGGCCTCGGGGAAAGGGTAGGTCCTGAGCAGACAGTGCACACCTCCCTACACATGCACACACACATGAATACACACGCCGAGGGCGAGGCTAGGGGATCATTCCAGTGATTGGAGGGGGCTGTGGGGTGCAAGCCCCTCCCTGTTGGTTGGCATCCTTTTGTGCTTTCTTGAAGATGGAATCCGGGGTATCTGGGTGCCACCCTTGGTGGGATAGACCAGCCCCCAGTGGACTCCAGACACGACCAGGCTGTTTGGAACGTGCTTTTACTTGTGAGAGCCTGAACTGTTCTTTGTGCCCATCTCCCCTCCCCGCCCCTTTGCACCCCAATTTCCACCCAGTATCCTGCCTGAGTGCTCATCCCTCCCTAGCGCCGCCTTCTAGGCTCTGCCCTTGAACCTAGAGAGTCTAGAACCGTCCACATCAGGTACTTCTGGCCTGCTTCCTCCAAGGGACTCATCTTCCTGCCACCCTCTGGTGAATTCTTTCCTGGCCCTGATTCCCTGGCCTGAATTCCTGAGGAGGTATCCTTGCTGATCTTTCCCTAGCGCTTTTTATTATGCATATTGTTATATCTTTCCTATTTCGAAGGCTCTGTCCCATGCTTGCTCCTCATTCCTCTGCATCCACCCTTCTATGATGTGTCTTATCTGTGGTGCTCACTAGTGGGCAGTGGAAGGTATTTCTTCCTTCAGTCTTTGGCCTCCTGGTCTCTGGCTGGCAGTGCCTTGGAAAGCCCTGGCTATTCTCCCTGGATGCTGAAGAAAGGACCCTTAGCATCCTTCCTTGTGTGACCCCTGCTGCTGGCCAGGGACCACGGAGCATCCTCCAGGGGTTGCTAACAAGCCAGAGAGCTCCTGTTTAGTTCCTGGGACATGTGTTCCTATAATGAATGGATTTGCAGTGGATACCTAAGAGCTTTGCTTTTTTTGTCTTGTGGAAAAACCAGTAGTTTAGGTTTTCTGTTTGTCAACAGCTCACTTAGGGGCTTCCAGGTTGAATGCCCCCCCCTCCCAGCAGGTCAAGTGGATTCTTCCAGATTCTTCTAGGCAGAGATGGTGGGGATTGGCTATCAGGGATGGGCCCGCCTCCAGGGAAAGAATCTTGCAAATGCTAGATGCTTCCAGTTGAGGAGCATGTTGTGTTCAGTACTTATTTGCAGAAATCTGAACTCAGTTGCCATAAGATAAAAGACACACACAAAGGGATAGAGGTACAGTTTTTTGACTGATAGGTCTGTAAATGCCAGGGATAGAACTAGCTGCAGGTATGGCTATACCCAGGGAACTAAAGATTTCTGCATGAAAGACCCAGGCTGTACTCTCCATGTAGTTGAGTTCTGTTTTCCTATTCATTGTTCTCTTCTTGAGTTCTGCCCCTACAAGCAGAAAATGGTTCTGGCAGTCTGGCTTTTCTGCTACCCAGAAAGAAGTCACATGTCAAAAAAAATCATCAAGGGCTGGGAATATGGCTTAGTGGTAGAGTGCTTTCCTAGCATGCATGAAGCCCTGGGTTCGATTCCTCAGTACTACATAAACAGAAAAAGCTGGAAATGGCACTGTGACTTATGTGGTAGAGTGCTAGCCTTGAGCTAAAGCTGAGGGACAATACCTAGGCTCTGAGTTCAAACCCCAGGACTGACAAGAAACAAAAACAAAAAACAAAAAGAAAAAACAAAAAATAACATCAATTTTTTTGAAGCTGGACATGGTGATGCATGCCTGTAATCCCAGCGCTCATGAGGCTGGGGCAGGTGGATCCTGAGTTTGAAGTCAGCCTAGATTATAGAGAGAGAAATGCTATCTCAAAAACAAAAAGGACTATAGGTTTGTCCTATGTTTGCAATCATAAGCCTGTTTTTTGTTCCAGGTTTTATGCTTGTTAGATCCATCCATCTATCTGTGGGATCTATCTATCTATCTATCTATCTATCTATCTATCTATCTATCTGTCTATCTATCTATCTATCTATCTATCCGTTTATCTGATCTAAGGGTCTTATACTCTCACTTGGCTTTCTTGCTCTTGGCTGGTGGTCTACCACTTGAGCCACACCTACAGTCCAGCATTATGTTGGTTAGTTGGAAATGGATTCTAGTGGTCTTTTAGCTGCCTTCCAACTGTGATCCACCAGATCCTAGTCTCCTGAGTAACTAAGTTTGTAAGCATGAGCCACTAGTCCCTAGTTCTGTGGGATTTATTTATATGATTGTATGTATTTGTAGATTATGCATCATGTTGCATTCCAACATTTCATTGGGAAGGGAAAACAATTTAATTTTCCATCCTGTGCTGATATATACTAGAGAAGTTTCCAGTCTTGGGGCTGTTGTTAATGGTGCTTCTATAAACCCTTTCTCACTGTCTTTTTTTTTTATTGTAAAGATACTATACAGGGGGTTACAGTTACATGAGTGAGGTAATGAGTACACTTCCTCTTGAATCACTGTCTTTTAGTACATATCTATGGGCTCCTGGGAGAGATTTGCCAGGTGCCAGGGTACAGGAATTAATTAGTGTAGTACATCTTGTAGATTGGATGGGCCAATTTGCATTCTTTATTTTCTTGTCCTTGAACTTAAGGTCTGGATGCTGTCCTTAAGGTTTTTCACTCAAGGCTGCTGGTCTACCACTTGAGCCACAGCTCCATTTCTGGCTTTTTTGCTAATTAATTGGAGGTAGGACTTTCCTACCCAAGCTGGTTTCAAACTGTGCTCCTCTGATCTCAGCCTCTCGAATAGCTAGGGTAATAGCCCCTGGCCCAATTCCCTGTGTGTGTGTGTGTGTGTGTGTGTGTGTGTGTGTGTGTGTGTGTGTGTGTGTGTGTGTGTGTGTGTGTGTGTGTGTGTGTGTGTAATTTTATTGTTATTAGGGTATTGTACAGATGACTTAGTATTTCATAAGTCTGGTAGTGAGTACATTTCTTTTTTTAGACAATGTCACCCCTTCCTTTGCTTTCCAATTTGCATTTTTGAGAATCCAGTCGTGGGGCCTGAACTCAGGGCCTGGGCACTGTCCCTCAGCTCTTCAGCTCAAGGCTAGTGCTCTACCACTTAAGCCACAGCACCACTTCTAGCTTTTTTTCTTTTTGCTTATGTGGTGCTGAGGAATCGAACCCAGGGCCTCATGCATGCAAGGCAAGCACTCTACCACCGTGCCATCTTCCCAGCCCAACATTTTTGAGACAAAAATGGAAGTCACATCCTACTGGTAGGTAGATGTTGGATCTCTACTCCCCTAAGGACAAGGCTCAGATGGTGTGCATGCCTTCTGAGTTGGGGCCAGAAAGAGGGCAGAAGCCCCTCCCTCCTGTCCCTTCACATTGGTAATGTACCAAGGTCATGGCCATTGTGGTGTGCTGTTAGGAGCAAGGCCATCTGGAATCGTTTCCCGCCTTCCCAGCTGGGGAAGGGCAGTGGAAGGCTTGGGTTCCTCAGTGCATAGGGCAAGCCAGGGATGTCAAGCCTTGGTTGGAACCCCTGGAGCTCCTGTGCACACTCATCTTCACCTCCCCAGATGCAATAGCCAGAGGTTCCCCACCTCCTTGGGTGAAGTAGAGCACCATAAATGGCTGCTCCAGGACTTTCAACTGCCTTCCCCAAGGTTTGAATCAGTAAGGAGGGTTTTGCCCAACAAAGTGATGCGGGGTGACACAGGGTGATGCCTCAGTAAGGCGCAGTGAGGCTTGGTTGTGCATGGTAGGCTGGGTGAAATGCTGTGAGGCTCAGGGATGCACAAAGATGCACAGTGGTGTGAGCTGAGGCTCGGTGATGCACAGTGATGTACAATGAGGCTTGGTGAGGTTCAGTGATGCATGGTGAAGTTCAGAGATGAACCCTGAGGCTCAGTGATGCCCAGTGATGCATAGTGAGGTTCAGTGATGCATGATGAGGCTTGTTGAGGCTCAGTGATGAATGGTGAGGCTCAGTGATGCCCAGTGGTACATGGTAAGGCTCAGATCCTGCTGTTCAGAGCAGCAGTAGCCAGCAAGGGTAAGGCCCCAGCGCGTTGCCATGGCTACCCAGAGGACGCCGCCCAAAGCATGTGTGTTCTTGTGACTATGACAGAAGTCACTCAGATTCAGGAGAATGTGACCTTCTATTGGTACAAAAGCTTTTATTTTTATTTTGTGCTAGGGTATTTTGCTGTTGAGGATCAAACCCAAGACTTCATGCATGCTAAATATGCCACACCCCAGCCCAGGCTTGTGTTCTCCATGGCCCAGCAAACCATGTAACATGAAAGAAAAAAACAGTTATAGGGATGCATGCCTGTAATCCCAGTACTTGGGGGACAGAGGTAGGAGGATACCAAATCAAGGCCAGTCTAGTCTACATGAGACCTACCTAAAAAAAAAAAAAGCCAGGTGCTAGGGGCTCAAGCCTCTAAAGCCTCTAAATCCTAACTACTCAGGAGGCTGAGAGCTAGGGATCAAAGTTCAAAGCCAGCCTGGCCAAAAAGTCTGTCCAAGTATGTCCAAGTAACCACCAAAAAGCCAGAAGTAGAACTGACTCAAGTGATAAACTCCAGCCTTGAGCAGAAATGCCAAGCAAGGGTGAGAGTTCCTGAGTTCAAGCCCCAGTACTGGCACCAAAAAAAAAAAAAGACTGTCCAAGCACAGTGGCTCATGCCTGTGATCCTAGCTACTTAGAGAGGCTGAGAATAGGAGGATAGCTGTTTGAGACCAGTTCAGGCAGAAAAGTTCACCAGAGTCCTTCTCATAGCTGGGCACAGTGGTGTACGCTTGTTATCCTAAGCTACATGGGAGACTTTGATGAGGAAGCTTGTGGTCCCAGGTTATCCCAGATAGCAAAGTTTGAGAGACTCTCCATGGAGGGATCACAGATGCAGTGGTGTGTGCTTTCCATCCCAGCAATAACAGGAAGCCTGATGGAGCTAACCACAGGCTGGGCATGTGCTGGACAGGAAGCAATACCCTATTTTAAAAATAACTAGAAAAAAATGGAGCTGGAAGCATACCTCAGCAGTAGAGTGCTTACTTAGCAAGTGTGAAGCCCTGATTTTAAACCCAGTATCACAAAGGAAGGAAGGAAAGAAAGAAGGAAGGAAGGGAGGGGGGATAAAGGAGAGAAGGAAGAAAGGAAGGAAGGAAGAAAGAAGGAAGGAAGGAAGGAAGGAAGGAAGGAAGGAAGGGAAGATGAAGGAAGGGAAGATGAAGGGGAAGGGGAAGGGGAAGGGGAAGGGGAAGGGGAAGGGGAAGGGAAAAGAAAGAAAAGGGAAGGGAAGGAAATGAAAGGAACAAGTTTGTTGACTGCATCAACATTAAAAAAATGCTAGCTTACCACAAAAAACACCATTAACAAAACTGAAAAGATGACACCAATTAAGAGAAGGCATTCCCAGATTGTAATCCACAAAGCGCTGGGATGTAGAATAACCCAAGAAGGAAAAGATTAACCTCATCAGAAAATGGGCCAAGGTATTAAACAGGCTATTTGCAGAGGATTACTGTTTGGCAGATAATCATAGAAATTCAAATTAATATATCTGCCAGGGGCTGAGAAGATGGCTTAGTGGTAGTAGAGTGCTTGCCTAACATGCATGAAGCCCTGGGTTTGATTCCTCACTACCACATAAACAGAAAAGACCAGAAGTGGCACTGTTGCTCAAGTGGTAGAGTGCTAGCCTTGAGCAAAAGAAGCTCAGGGACAGTGGCGAGGCTCTGAGTTCAAGCACCATGACTGGCAAAAAGAAAAAGAAAAAAAAGAAAGAAAGAGAGAAAATATCCACCAACTTGGAAACAAATGACCATGCCACTGGCTGGGGAAGGCAGCCTGGGTTAGCAGGTTGAAGAACAATTTAATGCTAGTTAGGAAAGCAGATGATGTGGTTGTACCTGTCAGATTATACCCATGTGATTTTTTTAATGCAGTACTGTAATTGAGGAATTTATTTTAAGGAATGAAATTTTGAAACAATATTTAATTTACATTAATTTAGTTGGGTGTTAGTAGCTTGTACCTGCAATCCTAGCTATTCAGGAGGCTGAGATCTGGAGGATCATGGGTGAAGGCCAGTCCAGGCAGAAAAGTATTTTAGACTCCATCTCCCAAATAATCAGCAAAGAGCCAGGTTAGAGGTATGGCTCAACTGGTAGAGCTCTAGCCAGACAAGCACAGATCCTGAGTTCAAATACTAGTACTGCAAAAAAATTGTTTATTATTTTTTAAATTTAAAAATTGATACATGAATACTAGAAGAGTGTTGACACAGTCTGAGGAAGCTACTTATCACCTACGTTTCTAAATCTAACTGAAAACCTAGCAACCAGAATGCAATGTCGTCCACACTCAGATTCAATGATCAGTATCAAAAGGAGTAAATAAAGTATCTTATTTGTAATTTTTCCATTGATTACACATGATAATGGCCATCTTTTGGGTATATTGGGTTAGTAGACGATATGAAATTTCACTTTGCCTCCTGCTTTCCCTATCTTTTTGCTTTTGTTTGGTTTGGTTTGGTGATACTGGGGATTTTGCTTGCATGGCTGGGAGCTCTACCAGTTGAATCATACCTCCAGTCTGGATTGTGATCTTCCTACTTACACTTCCCAGCTTCCCACCTGGCTGGGATGACAGGCACACATCACCATGCCCAGCTTTTCTTGTATATTGGTTGAGGTGTGGGTATCTTGAGCTTTTTGCCTGGACTGGCCCCTCTGTTGGCCTCCTAGGAAGCTAGGATTACAGGCCCCAGCCAGCCGAGTTTATCATTCTCCATCCCTACCCACCCCCCCTTCCCCAGAGATGGGTCAGGAAAGTCCATGAGACCTATATCTCCAATTAACAAAATGTGGAAGTGGAGGTGTGGTTCCAGTGGTAGAGCACCAGCCTTGAACAGAAAAGCTAAAGGACAGTGTCCAGGCCCTCAGTTCAAGCCTTAGTAGTGACATGAAAAAAAAAATTAGGAATTGTTCATCTGTAAATAATTAGCATAATAAAAGTATAGAAAACACACATACTATAAACAAGTAGATTCCAGATGGTGACTAGAAGGGGAAGTGGCAGGTGAGGGAAGGGATGTGGTAACTGGAGGATGGGGTTGCTCATATACTTTGAATCACTTCAGTAGTGATTTTTGTGGCTTACTTTGGGGCCAGGAGGCTGATGGGAGGTCGGAATGATTCAGATATTCAGCCAGTTGTTACATGGCCAAATCCATTGTCAAACTAATGGATTCCTGCCGAGCGCCAGTGGCTCATGCCTGTAATCCTAGCTACTCAGGAGGCTGAGATCTGAGAATCACGGTTCAAAGCCAGCCTGGGCAGGAAAGACTGTGAGACTCCTATCGCCAATAAACCACTAGAAAACCGGAAGTGGCACTGTAACTCGAGTGGTAGAGTGCTGGCCTTGAGCTGAAGAGCCCAGGAAGAGTGCCCAGGCCCAGAGTTCAAGCCCCATGACCGACAAAAAAACAAACAAAAAAACACCCAATGGATTCCTGATTAGAAAGTTTCAAAGCTCTGCAGTGTTGGTCCACACAGCTCCCTGCCTTCTCTGGTCTGCTCCTATTGGTGGCTGGGACGGTGTCCTTGTGATGTGTGTGGATCTGTTCCCAAGGCATCACAGCCCCTGGTAAGAGGCATCTGGGAATCCACACAGAAGCCAGGTGTCATAGGAGCCATAATCTGCCTGGGCAGGTGGAAGTTCTTGCTGTAGAGACACAGATTTCCAGCTCATTCCCCTGTGCCTCTCTCTCTTCAGGACAGCTGGCCTGTGAGAAGTGACAGGGCAGGATATTCCCTGGGGTGGGCTGCCCTATGGAATTCTGGACCAAGGAGCAGAATCAGAGCGTGATGGTGGACTTCCTGCTGCCCACTGGGGTCTACCTGAATTTCCCAGTGTCCCGCAATGCCAACCTCAGCACCATCAAGCAGGTATGGTCTTCACCCAAGTCTGGAGTGCAGAGAAAGGACAGACATCATTTCTCAGACTTGGGAGTTCTTAGATGGGACTTTATGTGTGTGTGGGTGCTGGAACTGGGGCTTGAACTTGGGGCCTGGGAGTTGTCCCTTAGCTTTTTCACTCAACTGCCAGAGCTCTTCTGGCATTTGGTGGTTAATTGGACATGAGGTTCATGGACTTTTCTGCTAGTTTCAAGCAGTGATCCTCTCAGATCTCAGTTATCCTGAGTAATTAGGGTTACAGGCATGGAGCCACTGGAGCCTGGCTTAGATGCAAATTTTAAATGGTGTAAAGTGCCCAAGAATCATTTTTATTTTTATTTATTTATTTTGGGGGGAGGTCTGGTCGTGGGGCCTGAACTCTGGGCCTGGGCGCTGTCCCTCAGCTCTTCAGCTCAAGGCTAGCACTCTACCACTGGAGCCACAGCGCAACTTCTGGCTTTTTTCTTTTTGCTTATGTGGTGCTGAGGAATCGAACCCAGGGCTTCTTGCATGCAAGGCAAGTGCTCTACCACTGAGCCACCTTCCCAGCGCAAGAATCATTTTTAAACTTCAGTTAAGTTCCACTTGTTCTTCTGAATTCAGCTTCCCCTTTAACAGTGTGCACTTCCTCTCGCTTGATGGCTAGATTATTGGGTACTAGACGAGATGGTAGTAGAGACAGTGGCTCTTAACCAGGACTACACAGTCATTCTGTGACCACTGATGAGCCTTACAACCCTTTGCTTTAGAAATATCACGTAAGCCAGGCTCCAGTGGCTCACACCTGTAATCCTAGCTACTTAAGAGGCTGAGATCTGAGGATCAAAGTTCAAAGCCAGCTCAGGCATGAAAGTCCTGAGACTCCCTTCCTTCCTTCCTTCCTTCTTTCCAGTCCTGGGGCTTGAGCTCTTGGCCTACACACTGGCCCTGAGCTTCTTTTCTCAAGGCTAGCAATCTACCACTTGAGCCATAGTGCCACGTCCAGCTTTTTCTGTTTATGTGGTACTAAGGAATTGAACCCAGGGCTTCGTGCATGGCAAGGCAAGCACTCTACCACTAAGCCATGAGACTCTTTAAAAAAAATGTCCATTTGAGTCTGGGAAGGTGGCTCAGTCATAGAGTGCTTGCTTTGTGCATGAGGCCCTGGTTTCAGTTCCTCAGCACCACATAAACAGAAAAATCCAGAAGCAGCACTGTGGCTCAAGTGTTAGATTGCTAGCCTTGAGCTGAAGAGCTGAGGGACAGTGCCCAGGCCCAGAGTTCAGGCCCCATGACCAATAACAACAACAAAAAATGTGAGACTATCATCTCCAATTAACCACCAGAAAACCAGAAATGGAGTAGAGCACTAGATTTAGTAGAGCACTAGATTTGAGCAAAAGAAGAAGGAGGAGAAGGAGGAGGAGGAAGAGGAGAAGAGGGAGAGGAGGAGAAGGGGAGGAGGTAGAGGAAGGAGAAGAGGAGGGGGAGAAGGAGGAGAAAAAAATGTCAAGGACAGCAACCCAGGCCCTGAATTCAAGCCCTAGGACCGGCACAAAAGACAGAGAATCAGTTGGGGGTGGGAGATACCTGCCAGTCACGCCAGGCATCTGTGCACCTGCTGTGTGGAGGGATGGCAGTGTGCACCACCTAGGTTTGGATCTCAGCACATCCTGGCATCCTTGGCAAGGCCAGAGTAGGAAGCCTGCTGACCACACGGTTGGGTCCTAGGCTGTGTTCCTCAGGGCCTTGATTGCCCTCCTGTGCAGGCTGGGCCTTCTGGCGGGGACTGACCAGGCCTGTTCTCTTCAGGTGCTGTGGCACCATGCCCAGTACGAGCCATTCTTCCACATGCTCAGCGACCCTGAGGCCTATGTGTTCACCTGCGTCAACCAGACAGCCGAGCAGCAGGAGCTGGAAGACGAGCAGCGTCGGCTATGCGATGTCCAGCCCTTCTTGCCTGTGCTGCGTCTGGTGGCCCGGGAATGTGACCATGTGAAGAAGCTCATCAACTCGCAGATCAGTCTCCTCATCGGCAAAGGTACCCCTGCAGCGGCTCCTGTCACCCCACTATGGACCCCCCCGGTGCTTCTGTGCTCACTCCTTGGCCTCATCCAACAGGCCTCCATGAGTTTGACTCCCTGCGGGACCCAGAAGTGAATGACTTCCGAGACAAGATGCGCCAGTTCTGCGAAGAGGCGGCCGCACACCGCCAGCAGCTGGGCTGGGAGGCCTGGCTGCGGTACAGCTTTCCCCTGCAGTTGGAGCCTTTGGCCAGGAGCTTGGGAGCTGGCACCCCAAGGACTCCCAACCAGACCCTGCTGGTTAATGTCAAGTTCGAGGGCAGTGAGGTGAGGCCATGGCCCCTGTGTCACCGCTGCCATGCCTATGAGATCCTGTCTTCCAGTAAACTCCTCATTCACCCACAAGTCCCCAAATCTATCGTGTGTGTGTGTGTGTGTGTGTGTGTGTGTGTGTGTGTGTGTGTGTGTGTGTGTGTGTGTGTGTGTGTGTGTGTGTGTGTGTGTGTGTGTGTGTGTGTGTGTGTCTGGAGCTTGAACTCAAGGCCTAGCCATTGTCCATTAGCTTCTTTTGCTCAAGGCTAGCTCTCTACCTCTTGAGCCAAGTGCTACTTCTAGCTTTTTCTGAGTAGTTTACTGGAGATAAATCTCATTGACTTTTCATGTCCACGCTGGTTTTGAACCACGATCTTCAGATCTTAGTCTCCTGAGTAGCTAGGATTAAGGTGTGAATCACTGGTACCTGGCAAATCTACCTTTTGTCAGTAGCATAAGATGGCGTTTGCCAGGTCCCCAGTCATGTGGAGGGCATAGACAAATGTCCCACAGGGCAAGTTTGACAAGGCAGGTGGACCCAATGGCCTCCATCACTGGTCCATCAATTCACTGGACCAGCATTTAGGTGTTGGCTAGATATCTTCAGCACCAGCTTGGTGTTTCCCCCATGAGACTCATGTTCAGGGTGGGCTGTGTCCCCAGAGCTCAGGAGGCCTGTGGGGTACAGGACCGACCCTCCCTCTCCCCCCAGGAAAGCTTCACTTTCCAAGTGTCCAGCAAAGATAAACCCCTGGCACTGATGGCCTGTGCCCTCCGGAAGAAGGCCAAGATGTTTCCACAGTGCCTAGTGGAGCAGCCTGAGGACTATACTCTGCGGGTGAATGGGAGGCATGAATATCTCTATGGCGGTTACCCCCTCTGCCAGTTCCAGGTGAGGCCTGGGGCCCTCTGTCCTCCTGCATCCTCCACCCTGGACATAGCAGGGTTGGGGGAGGAGCGCTGTATTTTGGGTCTTTCTTGAGACCCAAAGCCTGGGATAGGAAGTGATACCCCATGGGCACCTTACCCTGCACCCTTCCCAGTACATCTGTGGCTGCCTGCACAGTGGACGGACCCCCCACCTGACCATGGTCCACTCCTCCTCCATCCTCACCATGCGGGATGAGCAAAGCAACCCCACCCCCCAGGTTCAGAAACCATGCACCAAGCCGCCCCCCATTCCTGCAAAGAAGGTGAGACACTTAGTTGTTCTCTTCCCCCATTCTTTCCTTCCTCCCTCCTGTGGTCCAGCAGCCTATCGGGCAACACCCCAAGATGGCCACAGGTCCAGGAACTCTTGGTCAGTCTGTGTAGAGACTTGGGACTTTGGGAAGGGTGGCCATCTTCACAGATACTCTGGTACCAGGCTTGTCTGTGCAGCCTGGGCAATGAGTGGCCTTTCTATGCAGATCCTGGGGTGTAGGGGGGGCCCTGGGAATGTGCAGGGCAGGTTTTCTGGAGAAGGATGCTGTTGGGGACAAGTGTTTGGGCCATATGACAAACCCTGCTCCCCCCTCCCCAGCCTTCCTTGGTGTCGCTGTGGTCCCTGGAGAAGGCATTCTGCATCGATCTGATCCAGGGAAGCAAAGTGAATGCAGATGAGAGGATGAAGGTAAGTAGGAGCTTCTGGGCCAGGTGAAGCCAGTAGTGTCTTGCATAAGCAATGTGTTTGTAGGTTGGAGGAGGATGCAGGGGAACAAGAGGGAGAAGGTGTCCCATGAAAGCCACCTGACCACATTACCCAGCATCCCTTGCATGAAGTGGCTATGAGCTGCTACAAAACAGGAAGAGGGGGCCAGGCACCAGTGGCTCATGCCTGTAATCCTCGCTACTCAGGAGGCTGAGATCTGAGGTTCAAAGCCAGCCCAGGTAGCAAAATCCATGAGACTCTTATCTCCAATAACCTACCAGAAAACCGGAAGTGGCACTGTAGCTCAAGTGGTAGAGCGCTAGCCTTGAGCTGAAGAGCTGAGGGACAGCGCTAGGCCCAGAGTTCAAGACCCAGGATATACAAAATACAAACAAACAAACAACCACCAGGAAGAAGGGAGGGGAGTGGCTCACCTTCCAGAGGCTGATTCATGCAAACCAGGATGAGCACATTTCTGGGTATTTGACTTTGGTAGAGATTGTGGGGATGAAGGAAGTACAGGCTGCAAAGGTGTGGGGCACAAGGAGGGGGTGCTCCAGCTGGGCACAGGGTACTCTCAGGGGACACCCTGAAGTGCTTGTAGTTGGAGGGGACACATGGCCTGTCCCCAGTGAGCTGGGTTGTGAGGACCGTCTGGCAGCCTATGATACTGTTAAAAGCACTTCCATATACCCCATAGCCCAACTGCCTGGCGTGTATATGTATGTGTGTGCATGTGTGCTCCCACCAGTTCTGGGGCTTGAACTCAGGTCCTGGTTGCTGTCTTAGCTTTTGCAGTCAAGGCTAGCTCTTAGCACTTTGAGCCACATCTCCACCTCTGGCTTTTTGGTGGTTTTTTGGAGCTAAGATTCTTGCAAACTTTCCCCTAGGCTGGCCTTGAACCTTGATCCTCAGCTCTCAGCCTCCTGGGTAGCTAGGATTACAAATGTGAGCCACCTATACCTGGCTGCTCTTTCTATAGACTTGCAAGAGGTGATACCTGGATCCACAGAGATTCGGCCTCTTGCCTGGTTAAGTCCTTGGATTTGAACTCAGGTGCTGTTTCTGAGTTTCTTTTGTTTGAGGCCAGTGCTCTGTCACTTAAGCCACAGCTCTACTTTCATTAGTTTAATGGAGATGAGACAGTCCAGGCTGGCCTCAAACTGTGATCCTCAGATCTCAACCTCCTGAGTGACTAGGATGATAGCTGGGAGCCATCTGTGCCCAGCCTGATCACTTTGGGTTGAAGTGATTTTTTCAAGCTGACCAGGGCTGAGTAGGCCTGGTGGGGGACATGGATTGGATAGAAGGCACTCTCAAGACAGCTGGCAGGGCAGAGCATAGATTGGATGGAAGAGGCACTGGTGGGGCTGGCAGTGAAAACCCTCCTTACTTACGTTGGGTGGGAGGAGACTCCAAGAAAAGGAAGCTAGAGGGTGTTAGAGCCAGAAGGGTACCTAGAGTCCCCCAGCCTTAATGAGGAAACTGATCTCAGGTCTGAGATCCAGTTGTCCATGTTGCACTACGGTGGCTCCCCATTCTGACCACCTGTCCAACTCTGGCCCATGGTCTTTGCGGGACCATCTTCTTCTGTGTAGGAATTCTGGATCCAGACCCCTGTGAGAACTAGAGCATTTTCAGGGCTAGAGGGATGGCTCAAGTGGTAGAGCATTTGCCTATCAAGTGCAAGGCTCTGAATTCAAACCCCAGTACTTCTTCCCCCACCCCAACCCTGTAAAAAATGCAAGGCTGTTTGAGGAAGGGATTCATTCATGGGTGGCTTCTGAAGGGAGAGGGGCCCAGGGCCTCGGCTCCATGGCCTTGCCCTTCCCCTTCCCCAGCTGGTGGTGCAGGCCGGACTCTTCCATGGAAATGAATTGTTGTGCAAGACAGTGTGCAGCTCAGAGGTGAGCATGTGCTCAGAACCCGTGTGGCAGCAGCGGCTAGAGTTTGACATCAACGTCTGTGACCTGCCCCGCATGACCCGGCTCTGTATCATGCTCTACGCTGTGGTGGAGAAGACCAAGAAGGCTCGCTCCACCAAGAAGAAGTCCAAGAAGGCGGTAGGTAGGGCTGGCTGGGAAGGGACTATGCCTCACGCAGGCAGCCTGAGACACGGGTTCCACTAGGAGAGCCTGCCCCACCCCGCCACCTCCCTGCCTGTCTACGGTCTGCTTTCTTGCTCTGCCCAAGTAACAACTCATGAATAGCCTGACCCAGAGCTACAGGCCTGCAGCATCCTGGAGCAGCTTTCTGGGTGTCTTCAGGGGGCAGCGAGTGGCCATATATGAGGGACTGTGGCTAAATCTTGAGTCACCAGGCCCAGGGCATGCCTGGGCCTTCTGATACATGCCAAGTGAGCTAGGCCAACACAGCGGCTGGTGGAGCAGGTTCAGGACTTTCTCTAGAAGCCAGGAGCAGGAAAGCAGGCAAGAACGGAATGGGCCTTGCTGGCTTCATCATTGGGACCACAACAAGCAAGAGGAATCAAAGCTAGACACTGGTGGCTCATGCCTGTAATCCTAGTTACTCAGCAGGCTAACATATGAGGATCACAGTTCCAAGCCAACTTGGACAGGAAAGTCTGTGAGACTCTGAGCTTTAATATCAGCAAAAATTCAAAAGTGGAGGTATGACTCAAATGTAGAGTGCCAGCCTTGAGTGAAAGAATAAAAAATAAGAGACAGGGGCTGGGAAGGTGGCTCAGTGGTAGAGCGCTTGCCTTGCATGCATGAGGCCCTGGGGTCGATTCCTCAGCACTATATAAGCAGGGGATAAAAAGCTGGAAGTGTCGCTGTGGCTCAAGTGGTAGAGGGCTAGCCTTGAGCTGAAGAGCTGAGGGACAGTGCCCAGGCCCAGAGTTCAGGACCCACGACCATTACCCCCCCCCCCAAAAAAAAAAGAGACAGTGCCTAGGCCTTGAGTTCAAACCATAGCATTGGCCTAAAAAAAGAAGGAAGAAAGGAAGAAATGGAAGGCAGGCAGGCAGGCAGGCAGGCAGGCAGGCAGGCAGGCAGGCAGGCAGGCAGGAAGGAAGGAAGGAAGGAAGGAAGGAAGGAAGGAAGGAAGGGTGGGAAAGAAGGGAGGAAGGAAGGAAGGGAGGGAGGGAAGTCAGTGGGCCCTCCCTTTCCCTGGCTTCCCTGGAGGGACCTCAGAGGATTGGGTCTTCTTTTCCTGTTTGGTCTAGAGGCTGTTCCCCCTGTGAGATGAGCCTGAGTTGGCTCACCTAGCCAACCCTGACCTCCCAGTGTCTTTCTCCAGGACTGCCCCATTGCCTGGGCCAACCTCATGCTGTTTGACTATAAGAACCAGCTCAAGACTGGAGAGTGCTGCCTGTACATGTGGCCGTCTGTCCCAGGTGGGCCCTGGCTGGAGGCTTGACGGTGCGCCGGTGGTGAGAGCCTAATGCTTGCCCTGTACAACTCCGTCTGTCTGCATGCTCAGGTGAGAAAGGAGAGCTGCTGAACCCTGTGGGCACCGTGTGCAGCAACCCCAACACCAAGAGTGCTTCTACACTGCTTATCTGCTTGCCTGAGGTGGCCCCCCACCCTGTTTACTACCCTGCCCTGGAGAAGGTGAGTGAGGCTTTGTCCTGAGGCTGCAGGGTCCAGCCTTTGCAGCTCCTCAGAGGGCAGACTCAAGCCATGTCAGGATGTGTGGCCAATGCCTGCTGCCCATCTGGGGATTTCTAGGAGCCTTTTGCCCACCAGGGAACACTGAGTAATGTCCAGTGACATTGTGGGTTGTCATAGTTCATAGGAGGGGGGGGGAATCCTGACATGTTAAGGTAGAGACTAGGGATGCTGCTAAACATTCTGCAGTGCCCAAAACAGAATGGAAGTACAGATGCCCAGCGCTGGGGGCCCAGGAACTGAGATCAGCGTGGTTTGTTGCAGATCCTGGAGCTGGGCCATCATGAGGAGAAGGCACATGCCACTGAGGAGGAGGTGAGTGGGGGTCCTGGGCAAGGGGTGGAGATGGGGGGGGGAGCTGGACCCCTCATGGCCTGTATACTTCAGCAGCTGCAGCTGCGAGAAATCCTGGAGCGCCAGGGGTCTGGGGAACTATATGAACATGAGAAAGACTTGGTGTGGAAACTGAGGCACAAAGTCCAGGAGCACTTCCCAGAGGCATTGGCCCGCCTGCTGCTGGTCACCAAGTGGAACAAACATGAGGATGTGGCACAGGTGGGAAAACAGGAGAAGAACTGGGGATGGACAGGCAGTGTTCACCCAGCTCCACCTGACCACAAGCACCCCCACTCCCCAGATGCTCTACCTACTACGCTCTTGGCCTGAGCTGCCCGTCCTGAGCGCCCTGGAGCTGCTGGACTTCAGCTTCCCTGACTGCCACGTGGGCTCCTTTGCCATCAAGTCCCTACGGAAACTCACGTGAGTGCCGGCTCCATGTGATGGCTGGGCCCAGACTGGAACAGCTTGCTCCAGGCCAGGCCAGCTTTGTCCTCTTGTAACCACCGGCTGCAGACCTCTGGCCTTCTTCCCCTGCAGGGATGACGAGCTTTCCCAGTACCTGCTGCAGCTGGTACAAGTGCTCAAGTATGAGTCCTACCTAGACTGCGAACTCACCAAATTCCTGCTAGACCGGGCCCTGTCCAACCGCAAGATCGGCCACTTCCTCTTCTGGCACCTTCGGTAGCTGGACAGACTCTGGCTGGCTCCTTGGGAACCTCCCAGGAAGGCCCTGCTGACCTTGTGTGTCCAGCAGGCCTGGGTGTCCAGCCCAGGCTCCCCTGCCCCCTCCTCTGGGCTGGGAAGGGGCTGTGTGGCTCTATCTGGGGAGACTCAGCTATTTTCCTTTCCCTCCAGCTCTGAGATGCACGTGCCATCAGTGGCCCTGCGCTTCGGCCTCATCTTGGAGGCCTATTGCAGGGGCTGTACCCACCACATGAAGATGCTGATGAAACAGGTGAGGCTCTGGTGCCCCAGCCCCAGTGGGGCTCCACTCTCTAGAACCACCTGCTCAGGCTGTCTTCCCACTGTTCCCACTAGGGGGAAGCTCTGAGCAAGCTGAAGGCGCTCAATGACTTTGTGAAGGTGAGCTCCCAGAAGATGACCAAACCCCAGACCAAGGAACTGATGCACCTGTGCATGCGCCAGGACACCTACATGGAGGCCCTCTCCCATCTGCAGTCCCCGCTGGACCCGAGCACCCTGCTGGAGGAAGTCTGGTAAGACCCAGGCCTCTCTCCTCCCATGGGGCAGCCCCCTATCCAGGCCTCTGGGACCTCTCGATGACCCCTGCCAACTGTCCTGTGTTTGGCCGCAGTGTGGAGCAGTGTACCTTCATGGACTCCAAGATGAAGCCTCTGTGGATCATGTACAGCAGCGAGGAGGCGGGCTACGCAGGCAACATGGGCATCATCTTTAAGAATGGGGATGGTGAGTCAGATGGGCCAAGAGACCTACTAAGATCTTGGACGCCCATCCCTCCCTTGTCCTGTCCTGTCTCTTGGGACACCTGGGGAATGAGCTGAAAACAACAGCATATTGAGACTATGGAGCTTGGGCACAAAAGGTGTGGAGAACCTTGTGCTCTTCCTCTTCTGGCCTCTGCAGACCTCCGGCAGGACATGCTAACCCTGCAGATGATCCAGCTCATGGACATCCTGTGGAAGCAGGAGGGCCTGGACCTGAGGTAGGGATGTCCCTGCACATGCGTGGGACTGTGCCTGTGGTGGATCCCTGGTCAGAATTGTCCCAGCTTTTTGGTAGTCAATTGGAGATGAGAGTCTCACAGACTTTCTTGTGTGGGCTGGCCTTGAACCATGAGCCTCAGATCTCAGCCTCCTGAGTAGTTAGGATTACAGGTATGAGCCACCAGTACCCAGCTTCCCTGTGATTAGTTTTGTATGTATGCCTCAAATGCCTGGGGCCTAAGAGCCTATGAAGGGCCCTTGACCATGGCATTTCCCACCTCCCTCAACTCGTGTAGGATGACCCCCTATGGCTGCCTCCCCACTGGTGACCGTACTGGTCTCATTGAGGTAGTGCTCCACTCGGACACCATAGCCAACATCCAGCTGAACAACAGCAATATGGCAGCCACGGCTGCCTTCAACAAGGATGCCCTGCTCAACTGGCTCAAGTCCAAGAACCCTGGGTAGGTCTGTCTTTTCTGAGAGATACCATGTGGGAAGGGCTGGCCTTGTACTATCTCCATGCTACTTAGCTGAGGCAGGATCTAACCCATCTGGGTCGGGGCAGGTCAATTAGTGATTGCTGTGCAAGTCCATTCAAAGCTTCAGGTCTTAAAACTAACCACTATTTCTCACTGAGCTCAGCTGAATGGTTCTACTGGCCTTGCTTAGAATGGCTTTACACAACTGCTATCACCTAGGACTTTGCCTGAGCCTGGAGGTCTAAGATGGTGTCAGTCAAATGCTTGTCAGTTTTGCCTCTCTATGTGGCCTCTTTCGATTTAGGATATCAACCTCTGCTTCTCTCCATGGTGGCCATGTGCAGATCATGGAAGGTAGCTTCAAGATCTCAAGCTATCCCTAGGCTTAAAGCTCTGGCATAGTGCCACTGATTAAAAGCATTTTAAGGCCAGATTCAAGGGAGGGGAAAGAATCCACCTTTCAAAGGGGCTGCAAAATGGTTGTGGCCACTGCTTTCAATCTTCTTACCCAGGGAGGCCCTGGATCGAGCCATCGAGGAGTTCACCCTCTCCTGTGCTGGCTACTGCGTGGCCACCTATGTGTTGGGCATTGGTGACCGGCACAGTGACAACATCATGATCCGGGAGAGTGGGCAGGTAGGGGACAAAGCAGGCAGCTACCCTCTGGGTAGCTGTCCTCCAGACCCCATAGCCTGTTCAGTGTCCTAGAAGATGTCCCTGAGCAAGGCTGGCTTCCTTTCTCCCTGGGAACTATTCTCTGCTATGCTTTTTTTTTCCCCCTTCCCTGAGGTGCTGGGGATGGACCCCCAGTTGCATGCATACTAGGCAAGACCCTACCACAGAATGGCATCCCCAGCCTTTTTTTTTTTTTTCTTTGATGCCTCTCTTTGATGCCTCTTTGATTTCTCTTCCTTTCCCTCAGTTGTTCCATATTGACTTTGGCCACTTTCTGGGGAATTTCAAGACCAAGTTTGGAATCAACCGCGAGCGAGTCCCATTCATCCTCACCTATGACTTTGTCCACGTGATTCAGCAGGGGAAGACAAACAACAGTGAGAAATTTGAAAGGTGAAGGTGATCAGGGCCCCTGGGGAGAGCTCAGAGGTTTCTGGAAAAAGGAAGAAACAGGATCTTAGCCTGATCCCTAGCTCTTAATGACTGGTGGGTTATAGGGAATCTGTATGTTCTCAACAGAGGAACCTCAGCCCTGGATGCCCTCTAGAGATCCATGGGCCATGCAGGAAGCAATCTGGGGCTTAGCTAGAAGAACCAAGGGCTCTGTGCCCTGGAGTAAGGACAGCTGCTTGGCAAGATGCTGACCTTGGGCTAGAATGGCAGAAAGGATGCCTCACCTGCTCTGCTTCCTGCAGGTTCCGGGGCTACTGTGAAAGAGCGTACACCATCCTGCGGCACCACGGGCTCCTCTTCCTCCACCTCTTTGCTCTGATGCGGGCAGCAGGCCTGCCCGATCTCAGCTGCTCCAAAGACATCCAGTATCTCAAGGTGGGCTGGGCAGGGTTGCACCAGGCAGGCAGGGATCAAGAATAGCCATGTAGGGTTCCTAATGCCTGCCTGAGCAATATGGGGGCTAAAGGATCCCATAGGGTATTCCTGCTAGAGGGGTCCTCATGGCTCTTCCACATCCCAGCATCACAGTCTGGTGAGAAGTGACCAGTGCCATCAAGCAAGGTAGACTCAGAGCTGCAGTTAGATGAGCCGCCTTGTGACCTTCCTTGGTCACCATGTCCTTGGTATACACAAGGGCTACATGGGCTAAGCTTCTTTGACATCTACAAGATGGCTTCTTTCTCCCCACATCGGAGTTTTTGAGTGGTGGGTTGGGCCATGTCCCTCCACCTCCTTGCCCTCCGGTCCAAAGTCAGGATAAGACCCCATGGCAATCATCCAGGCCAGGGCAGTTTAGAAATGAGTCAGCTAGGAGCCCTCCTAACTCCCTGCAGTGAATCTCCCATCCCCTAGGGGAAGAACAGGCAGGTAGATGGGATTGTGAATCAGAGTGGGGAGTCTGATGCTGTGATGACTCTTGTCTCAGGACTCTCTGGCCCTGGGAAAAACAGAGGAAGAGGCCCTAAAGCACTTCCGGGTGAAGTTCAATGAAGCGCTGCGTGAGAGCTGGAAGACCAAAGTGAACTGGATGGCGCACAATGTGTCCAAAGATAACAGGCAATAGCAGCCCCATCCCGGCTACGTGTGACACACTGGTCCTCTCTATCTCTGGATGTAGACGCACCTCAGTCATCCTAAAAGGGGCCGAAAAGCCTGAGCTGCACCTCATAGGAAAGAACCTCACAACTGCCTTTTGTTTACACTGGTATTTATTTATGACTCCAAGTGTTTAAGAAACAAACAGCCATAAATAGAAATGCACCTTGTGCAGGGAAGGGGTATTGCCCTCCAAGTAGAGCCCTGTGAGTTGGGCACCTCAAGATGGTACCTTCGGGCTGGGAAGGTGGCTCAGTGGTAGAGCACTTGCTTTGCATGCAGGAGGCCCTGGGTTCAATTCCTCAGCACCACATAAGCAGAAAAATCTGGAAGTGGCACTGTGGCTCAAGCAGTAGAGTGCTAGCCTTGAGCTAAAGAGCTGAGGGGGGCAGCACCCAGACCCAGAGTTCAAGCCCCATGACCAAAAAAAAAAAAAAAAAAAGATGGTACCTTCCTCTCAACTGAGGACTGCCACCCAATATCCTCTAGCTGGTGGATCTTGTCCTGGCAATGATCATTCTTCTCCAGCAAAAGCCTTCCCAGGCTCCTGCCAGACTGCCTAGATCTTGGTACCTCCCATCCTCAGCTCACCTCTGCCACCTTTATGTGGCCCACTCTGTGTCCCTCACCAACCAAACTCTGGGGCAGCTCCTGAGGAAGTGGGGTACCTTCTAGAGTGAGGGACACTTGCTCTTCACAGTTGAAGTGACATGATTCGCCCCCTTTTATTTGTGGGTAAGGAAACAGCCAAACTTCTCGCTGAGTCTCTGGAGCTGGGGATAATGAGGCTCCCACCAAGAGTAATCATATATGCTGGCCCTACAGAGAAGCCTGGAGGTAGATTTCGCTCACCTGGTCACAAACTAAGGTGAAAGGAAGCCACAGTGGAGTCCTTTGTGCAATGATGGGGCAAGGAGCTCTTAGGCTTTAGTGAAGGGCTGAACAGAACAGAATCTCTCCAAGTTAGTTAGGACCTTTTTGAGAACCTTTTAAGGAACCAATAGCCATCAATAGAAATGCATGCTTGTGCAGGGCAGCAACACTCTCCCAGTGTCCCCAGTCAGAGCACTGGGAAGTGGGCCACCTCAGACTGTACCTGCAGCCCTGCTAAGGAGTCATCATACAGCAGGAGTATGGCCTAATGGGTCAGTGGAATCATTTGTGCTCCAAGTATTCAGTTCAAAACAATTCAGGATTAGCTTTGGGCTTCCCAAAGGGCTGGGTCAGAGCAAGTTTACAAGGTCAGATTCTGGGCTTCTCAGTCTTCCAAAACACGCTCTGTTGACAGGCCCTGAACCTAGGATTCAAAAAGCCTATAGTGGGCTGAGAACACAGTTCACCAGTCCAAAGCATGCTTAACAAGCATGAGGCATTGGGTTCCATCCCAGTGCCACTAGCACAAAATGCATGGGTCAGTGGTGCTCCTGGTGCACTGGCAGCTGACTCAGGACCCGTTGGCTCACTGCTGAGCTCAGAGCACCTGCTCTTCTGTGTAGGCTCACACCTTAAGAAGCCCAGAGCCAGCTTTCTCCATTTTGATGATCCAGGGATCCAGCAGCAACTGGTATACCACTGCAGAGTCCCTGCTTTGTTCCCAGTTGCCATACGCTGCTCCCCAACTCAGTGCTGCTGCATTTCCCCAGAACACCTCATTTGCTTTGAGATAGGAAAAAACCTCGTATATGTGTATGTGTTATTTATTCAAGTTTTGGTTCTCCCTGATGCAGCCTGCAGCTTCTGCACACCCACGACATTTCTGGGTTGGGTGTGCAGTCCGTATACCTGGTGAGAAGAATATTTTCTTTTTTTTTTTTAAGTCGTGTCATGTTTCTGCATTGGGAAGGCAAGTTCTGTATCAATACTGTGGGCTGAAACAGGCCTGTGAAAACCTTGAAGGAGGTAAAGGCAGGTGAAAAGAAATAAAAGCCTTTATATGTTCTTATGTTCTTGGCTCCAATAGCAACCAGGGAATACAGGCTTAAAATAGAAGCAAGGCAGAAATCAGCTCAGTGTGGCTGGAGTTAGAACCAGAGTTTTACTGTAGTATACATACTTTCCGACCTAGCATCATCAATATATACATCTGAAAGAGGACACTGCTGTGTCAGCCTCTTTCCATCACCTAAACAACAGCTACAAGGGCAGGACACAGAAGGGTGGCCATACACAACACAGAACAGCTGTATCCTCAGAAATAACCATGAGGGGCCCAGGATAGTGTGCAAAAATGATCCCCCATTTGTGGCAGGGTAAAGCTTGCATGGGTTTACATCTGACTACTTTCTCTCTTTTTACCTTACTACGGAGTCAAAAGCAGGGCTCCTGGCTACCAGAGTACAGATTTCCCCACCAGTCAGATGGCAAGGACAGCCCACAAGGACCCCAGGGAGGAGAGGAGAACAAGGCAGGGCTGTTTGGGGGATACCCTAACACTTGGCCTTTAGGCCTTGGGCTCTCATTTTGGAAGAATGCAGATCTCCCAGGTCTGCACTGACTCCCAACAAATCAGGTGGCACGTGTGCACATGGTGGTGCTCTGTGAGCTCTACACATACCTGCCCCAGCAGAGAAAGCATTATCTCCAGGGCTGTGCACACAAAGTCCAGGCTACTGTGTACAGGGTGGCCGGGCAGGGTAAGTGTATGTAAGAAGCCAAGGAACTGCATTATTCTCACCCCCAACACCGAACTAAGAACAGGTAGCATTCCAAGGCCCTGGCCACCTCTAGATTCCAAACAGGGACCCCTAGTTCAGTCCCATGAGCAACATCCCAAAGCCTGTGACTCTGACCATACAAGGAGACTGGACAAGGATGGTGTGGGGTAGGCCTCTCCAGCCTCTCCCCTGGATTTCTGAACTTTATATTCCTGGACTACACAAGCACAAAGGGCATACAGAATCCCTGTTTATTTACAAAATATTTAAAAAAAGTCTGTTGGTCACCTACACATTAATCCCCATTCTGCCATTTTGTACATGTACTAGTTTAGAAAAAAAAAATTAGAACTTTCTTAAAAAAAAAACCCAAAAACTAAAACACGGTTACCTGGTAAGAGTAAGCACTTCTTTTTTTTTTTTTTTTTTTTGGGTCCGGTCGTGGGGCCTGAACTCTGGGCCTGGGCGCTGTCCCTCAGCTTTTCAGCTCAAAGCTAGCACTCTACCACTTGAGCCACAACACCACTTCCAGCTTTTTTCTTTTTGCTTATGTGGTGCTGAGGAATTGAACCCAGGACCTCAGGCATGCAAGGCAAGCGCTCTACCACTGAGCCATCTTCCCAGCCCAAGAGTAAGCACTTCTAACCCTGTCACCAAGTCACTGCTGCTTTTTGGAGATAAAGGGGCCAACACACAGGGGACTCTGGCCACATGTGGGACTGTTGCATTGCGGGGTCCCCCATGGCAGCGAGGTACGGCCAGGGAGGAGGCATCCACTCCTGGCATAGTGGCAGAGTGACTGGGCAGGAGTATAGAGAGCAGGAGCCTAAAGTCCTACACACCAAGCATGTGGACGATGAGCAATGGGGTGAGTCTGCACACCTAGGGCCTAAGTAACTTTGTACACCATGGACCCGCTGGGCTGGGGAAAGCTGGTGGAGTCTGGAGAATGGAGGACAGGTGGAAGTGGATCGCAGGTGGCTAGGATGCGCATTAGTAGCTGAGTATGGAGCCGTCCTATTCAAGATGCTGCTGCCAAGAAGTACACTGGCTGTCTCCAGGGTTACCCTCCTCCTCTTCCTCGCTGCTCTCTGACTCAGCACTGGTGATATCCTCTTCCTCCTCCCCATCCTCACTCTCTTCCTCTTCACTGCTGTGCTGGTCCTCATATCTCTGGGGAACAAACATTAGTATAAGCCTAGCTTATGGTTTATCACCATGAGGGAAGGGAAATGCCCCCAGGGACTCTCCAGTGAAATGAGGTACCATCATCCCACTGGGGATGGTACCCAGCTCCCCTCTGAGAACTGTTTTGTTTTTGGCTGGGGGGCGGGGATTAAGCAGCAGTGAGCAATGAGCCCAATGTGTGTTTGTACACTTACCAGGCAGTGAGGCCTTTAACAGGCCTCTGAGCCTTGGGTCACCCATCTGAAAATGAGTACCCCTGGCCTTGGAGAGCTGTGATTCAGACTATGTGACATGGGCATGTGGATGCAAAGGGGCCATGACTAGGCTTTGCAGTCAGGCCAGTCTGCTCCTACCTCCATGTGGTTTATAGTTACGGTCAAGACAAAGTGATCCCAGTCCATCTCATTCTCCTTCCCTGTGTCTTGGTCCTGCATGGTGTGCTGATGTGTGGCCTGGATCTGAAACACTCCCAGGATAAATCATGACAACCAGGAAGCTGACACACACTACGATCACAACCATGGCAGTACTGGGGGTAACTGTAAAGAGATCTGAAAATGAGGCAAATCTGACAGCTGTGGTAAGTCAAAGGGGCTGATGGGAATGGCTCACCTGACCTTCAGAGACTAGGATGGAATACAAGAAAAGGCTCCTCAACTCTCACATCTGCTCTGTGGCTATGGGTGGGCTTTATGTCCTTGTGTGACAGTAACAAGGACACAGAAATGAGGTATCCGTCTGGATGCTACGTGCAAGCCAGTGTTTGGGCTCGAGAGTTTCTCCAGTCTCCTACCTGTAAACAGGTGAGGATTAGCCAGGTTGTGACCTGACAGGTCCACGAAGGAGTGATGTTCAGAGTGAATGAACTATAGCTGGACAGCCACGTGGTTGGAGTGTTCCACAGGGTTGGCCGTGTGGATCATTCATCTGTAGTGGAGAGAGAGGGAGTAACTGCTGACTGGGACCAGCATCGCACCCCATGTATCCCAGAGATGAAATGAACAAGAGTCAGCAGTTGACAAGTCACACTAAATGGTCCCTAGACCATGATGGGAGCAGACAAACTACCATTTATGATCAGAAAAATGAAGGAGGGCGGGAAGCCAGTGCAATAGCTCATGCCTGCCAGCCAAGTCACACAAGAAGAGGCAGCCTGGCGCCAGTAACTCATGCCTGTAACCCTAGCTAATCAGGAGGCTGAGATCTGAGGATTGTGGTTCAAAGCCAGCCCAGGCAGGAAAAGTCCGTGAGACTCTTATCTCCAATAAACCACCCAGAAAACCCTAAGTGGCACTCAAGAAGTAGAGCGCTCACCTTGAGCTGAAGAGCTGAGGGACAGCGCCCAGGCCCAGGGTTCAAGCCCCCATGACTGATAAATAAAAAATAAAAGAGGCTTAGGATAGGGATCTAGGCTAACCTGGGCAGAAATGTGGGACACAAGGCCAAAAATAACTAAGGCAAAAGGGCAAGAGGTGTGGCTCAAATTCAAGCCTCACAACTGCACTTAGAAACTGATGTCACACTGAGACACGTGATATACCCAAGAGGATATCTGCATAGAGCATAGTGAGCAAAAGCAGGTCCATGCTGGGTCACTGAGGAAACACTAGGTATACAGCATCTTTTTCCTTTGTCCTATCTACATGGGAGATAGCAAACCACAACTACTTGTTGCCTTCTGAACCCATTTAAAATGCTCATCAGCCTTGTGAATTCAGGCTTCTGCTGCCTTTGAGGTCACAGTAGAGACGGTCCATCACTAAAAACAACTTTGAGTCCATTCACCGAACATAGAGGCCTGAGCAAGGCAGAAGCTGTGGTAGAGTCTGGTGACCGAAAAGCCAGAGTGAATGCCACCAACCTTGGAGGATCAGGCCAGCCGGCTGTCAGTGCCAGTGTGGGCACCTCATCCAGCCAGGGACCTGCTTTTACTCTCAACAAGACTAACACTCCGGGCTGGGAAGGTGGCTCAGTGGTAGAACGTTTGCCTTGCATGCCTGAGGCCTTGGGTTCGATTCCTTAGCACCACATAAGCAAAAAAGAAAAAAGCCAGAAGTGGTGCTGTGGCTCAAGTGGTAGAGCGCTAGCCTTGAGCTGAAGAGCTGAGGGACTGCGCCCAGGCCCAGAGTTCAGGCCCCACGACCGGACCCAAAAAAAAAGACTAACACTCCCAGACTCCCTGGAGGATGTTCTTTCTAGAATGGGTGCCTCCACAATCCCAAGAAACCACCACTCTAAGCCAGCAACACAGGCCTGAACTATAGCAGAGCCCTGCATGGAATGAGTACAGCCACTGCAAACACAGTAAAATTGGGCATTAGTAATCCTAGCAGAAACAGATCCATGCATAGCACTGAAACATTAACACCCCCCCCCAAAACACACACACACACACACACACACACACACACACACACACACATACACAGAGAAAAAGAGCTCAGTATGTAAATTGCAGCAAATGGGTTTCTGGCTAAAGCCAAGTGTGGCAAGGCAGAACTCTTTCACCTGTGGGGGTTTTTTCAGCCCCATTCCTCTTGGGCTCCACTTCTCTCATGATGGTGCTGATGATCCAATGCTCAGACCAGAGGAAAACCCCTTCTGAGCTTTCAAACTCAGAAGCTGCTGGGGCAGAATGATGGATGCTAGTGAGCTGCACCTGCCAGCAAAAAACAAGCAGGAGGGAAGAGGAGGTGACTGCCAGGGCCTGGGCAGCCCTTTGCAACCCATAACTGCAAGGGTTTGTGGAGGTGGGACCCACGGGATTTCACAATACCTAGAGGGTACAGACAGTGGCCCTTCGTTTCCAGGAATGCATTTCCCAACTTGACCACAGATGTTTTCCAATCCCTCAGGAGCAAGTGATGGCTGGCCTTTCTTATAGAAAGGAAGTAAGTATGCGTTAAAACCTAAGTGTGAAGCAGTATCTTGGCAGGATCGTGGTCAGAGGTTAGCCCCTGGCAAAAAGTGCAAGTTGCTGTCTGAATAATAATGAAGCAACAAGGACTAGGGCTATGCCTCAAGAAGTAGGGTGCTTGTCTAGCAAGTATTAAAGCTCCAAATTCAAACTTCGGTACCACTGAAAAACAAGCACCCCTCCAAAAAAAAGCCTAAGTGGACACAGTTTCTTCTCCAGGGTCACTGAGTGAAAATGTTTGTAAAAAAAACAAAAAGGAGACATACTTGACAAGGCTGTTGATTCTGAGCCTTTGGCTACCAGGCCTGGGGAACTGCCTGGAGTTTATATAGGACACGTGCTGCATGGCCTTGTCCAACTCTCCAACATTGTCTTCCTCCAAAGTCAACACCAACCGACTGGGGCTTGCTTGGATCTGAAATTATGCTGAGTGAGGGGAGAGGAGAAGGTTCCAGATGTGGAGCTGACCTCATGCATGCTTTAGCAGACTGCCTGCAGCGATTTGAATTGATGTGAGAAAGCAAAGTGCAGATGAGACAAGCACTCTTTTACACAAGGCTAACATCCAAGGTGCAAACGCATCCAACTCAATGACCATCTTACCCCAGCACCTCCCATGTGTGTCTTGGTAGCACGTGCACATGCTGTGTAGGTGAATGCAGTGTTATCTGCACGTCTCAGCCGCCATCATCAGGGACCTAGAGGTCTAGCTCTGCTTTGCAGGTGTACAGTCAATCACCTTCTTATCTACCAGCTTCCCAGAATGGACTGTTAGACCAGCCAGCTTGCCTGAGAAAAACTGTCATGTGTAGGTCACCACCTTCTGAAGAAGGGAGAGAAATGAGGGGTCATGTGCATAGCACAGATGCTCCTGTCATCTTCAAGGCAGTGTTACTGATGGTACCAGTTCAATGGTTGGACATGCAGGTTAGTTCAAACCAAATCCTGTAAGCCTTGCACTCTACATGGAAGAGGAATGAAGAAATTAGTTTATGATCATGTACATGGCCTGGAATAGAGGCTTTGAGATCTTTACCTAAAGCCTAGGAGCCCAGAGATCCTATCAGAGTCCCTGGTGATAGTGGCCTTACCCTAAACCTATCACTCCAGGGCACAGCAACATTTCCTACCAGCACCACCAGCCTCTTCAATCTCTGTCACTGGTGGGCACTGAGCACACTGTGGGCTACTGTCCCTAACTCTGGAAACACATGCTTACGGGTAATGCCATGCAAGTATGGCAGGAACCCAGAGATGTGAAGTCATCACCTACACTAAAGCCTGCTCCATGCTATATCCAGGTGTCACCGGACAGAGGTGAGGTTTAGTGAAGCTCCCCTTTAAATATAGGAACTCTTCACGTAGGGTCCTTGACTTCCATCGCAGAATAAGAATTTCTGGGGCTGGGAAGGTGGCTCAGTGGTAGAGCGCTTGCCTTGCATGCCTGAGGCCCTGGGTTCAATTCCTCAGCACCACATAAGCAAAAAGAAAAAAACCGGAAGTGGCGCTGTGGCTCAAGTGGTAGAGCGCTAGCCTTGAGCTGAAGAGCTGAGGGACAGTGCCCAGGCCCAGAGTTCAGGCCCCACGACCGGACCCCCCCCCAAAAAAAAAAGAATGTCTGGACAAGTCACAATGGTAAGAAAACTTGGCAGCTTTATTAAGTAAACAAGCAAGGAAACACAAACAGACAAAAAAGCAGACAAACAGAAGGGCAAGGGCACACTCTAGCAGAATGTGGGTGCTTTCATAGGGACACAAGGACGCAGACACAGACGTGCACAAGGAGACTCCCAGAGAGACACACAGCTCCTTGAGCTGTTGGGTATTTATAGGGTAAAGGCAGGGGGGTATGGCTTTAAGTTATGCAAAGCTAGGTGCTTTTGTCTTTGCTTTAACTACACCAGGTGTTATTCTATAAGTTTCTGTGTAAGAATGCATCCTGCCATAAAACAGATCCTTATCCTTGAAACAAGGAGTCATCCTGCTGTCTGCATTTTGGGGCATCCTGTCAGGCAGTTGTGAATTCTTGGGTGAGAAATGCATCCCTTAGGAAAGAATGTATTCAATTGCCTCTCTTTGAAGCAAAAATAGCATTTCTAAATTTCTAGATATCATATTTCTGAGTTGCCTACACCAGACCTGTTTCTATACGTTATCCTGCTTCATTTCCCCAAAATGACTTTTGTTCCCCTTAATCTTAAGGTAAGTGCATGAAGGATTATCTCCTGTATTTGCTATTAGGAGACCGTATCTATTTTTCCTAGTCTATCTGGCTTCACAGGGAGCTACTGCTTCACCAAGGCCCATCATCTCTCTCACATGAAGGGAAGATGCCATAAGGAAAACCAATTCCCAGAGGATGGCCCTTCAGACTACAATGAATAGCCAAAAACTAAACATGCCTCATTCTGATAAGGGCACAAGATGTGGCAAGTCACTGCTAGGGATGAGAATCTCTAATAAATGTCAGTTTAGAAGTAAGTATCCATTAGAACAGAAAATCTAGAAACCAGTCTTTTCCTATCTAGTGGCTCAACTACAGGACTGCCAAAAGATGGGCCCCTCCCATGCCCTGGAGGATCGAGGGGTGGGGTTTCAGTGGGACTAGGGTGGGGTTCAGTGAGGAACTAAGGGCCCCACAGCACTGAGTGGATGAGTCATCTGCCCAGTCTCAGCAGGCTCAAACCGCAGAAAAGGAAGTCCCAGGAGGTGATGGGTAAACAGCCTTCAATTTGCATAAACCTAATTCTACCCTAAGGCTCCCACACAGTTTAGGGTGGAATCTGAGTTCCCCTAAGCCAGGACTGACTGACCTTTCCAGGAAAACTCTCAGCCTTCTGAGAGTATATAGGGAGAAGACATTCCACACCCAATCCTTTTGGGGTCTCACAGCTTGGATTTTTGGGCTCTCACACGGGACAGTGCACAGGCCCAGAGTTCAAGCCCCATGACTAACAAAAACAAAAAACCCCAAGATTAAAAAAAGGGGAGGCTGGGAAGTTGGCTTAGTGGTACAGTGCTTGCCTCGCAAGCATGAGGCCCTGGGTTTGATTCCTCAGCATCACATAAACAGAAAAAAACGGAAGTGGCACTGTGGCTCAAGTGGTAGAATGCTAGCTTTGAGCAAAAGAAGCTAAGGGACAGGGCCCTGAGTTCAAGCCTCATGACAGACAAAAAAAAGGGGGGGGGCCTGGGAATGTGGCTTAGTGGTAGACTGCTTGCCTAGCAAGCATGAAGCCCTGGGTTCAATTCCCCAGTACCCACATACACAGAAAAAGCCGGAAGTGGCACTGTGGCTCCAGTGGTATAATGCTAGCTTTGAGCAAAAGAAACTCAGAGATAGTGCCCAGGCCCTGAGTTCAGGGCAAAAAAAAAAAAGATTAAAAAAAAAAGACATGTGGCACACATACATAATAGACATTTATTCAGCTATAAACAAGAAAGATCATACGCCATTCACTGGCAAAGGGATGGAACTGATATTATAAGCTTATTCACCCCCCCCCCCCCCCGTTTGGGTTGACAATCCTCGCCCTGGGTGCTTCACAAGCCAGGCCCTGCCCTAGTTGTCTACTCCCCTGGTACATGAACAATGGGGTCTGGATACTAGTCTCGGTCTCACGCTGGTTCTATGATCACAAAGTGCCAACTATAGAATGTATTGTCTCTGCTCCAAGATGTTTCCCCTGGCTACATGACAGCTATAGGATATATTGGTTTTGCCACGTGCTAGATATAGAATGTATTGTCTCTGTGATGCAATGTTTCCCCTGGCTGCCACCCAGCTATAGAATGTCTTCCCCTGATGGTTGGGTATCTCCAGTGTCCAGCTGTGACTACAAAGATTTCCTGCTCTAGCCCCTTCTTCTGCCCTCAGACTCCTGACACTGTATCTATCTCTACAACTATGAGAGTAGTTTGCTACTCTCTATACTGCAAGAGATAGCCTGTCAGCCTCTAGCTGACATTAAACGTTTCTTTCTTCTATGACTGTGTGTCCGAGTGGTTTTCTGGGTGGGCACTTATACCTATCAACTTGTTAATTGAACTAAATTAGATTAATATAAGCAAAAGTTATGTGTTTTTTTTGTCATGTGAAATGGAGTTCTAAAAGATATACGTATGCATACCTGTACTATCTGGGGATGCCAAGGAGGAGTTGGAATAAGAAACAGGAAAGCTAGACACTGGATAACAGTGATACACATAATGTGTGTGTATGAAGACTGTCTACAGAAACCAACTTAAAGTAGTTGAGTAATACAAGTGGGGGAGAAGGGGTGTGGACAAGTAAAGGGAGGACCCCAGAATAGTTAATCTGATTAAAAGAAATAAGGAATGGTAGAGAGTGAGGGTGAATTCATATACATATATAGAAATAGAACAGTGAAGCTGGGCACTGATGGCTCACGCCTCTAATCCTAGCTACTCATGAGGCTGAGATCTGAGGATCATAGTTCCAAGTCAGCCCTAGCAGGAAAGTCTACGAGAATCCAATCGATTACAAAGAATACAAAACCAACTAAAAAGCTGGCTGTTGAGTTGTGGCTTGGAGTAGAGCACTAGCCTGGAGCAAAAAAGCTCAAAGACAACCCTCAGGCCCTGAATCTAAGGTATAAGCCAGGCATGCCCAAAAACATCATCCAACCATGCTACAAAAGTACTTGTCGCCTGGTGCCAGTGATTCACGCCTGTAATCCTAGCTACTCAGGAGGCTGAGATCTGACGATCTCAGTTCAAAGCCAGCCCAGGCAGGAAAGTCCATGAGACTCTTATCTCCAATAAACCACTCAGAAAACCGGAAGTGGCGCTGTGGCTCAAGTGGTAGAGTGCTAGCCTTGAGCTGAAGAGCTCAAGGACAGTGCCTAGTCAAGCCCCACACCCAGGATGGACAAAAAAAAAAAAGTACCTGTCTACTACTAGAGAGATGGAGAATCTTGTCTTAGGGGTAAAGCATGCATTTAGCATGTCTTAGACCCAGGGTTTGAAACTTACTACTACATATATCGTAAGAAAGCAAAGTGGCCTTATGAATGTATTAACATAATTGTGATACATGCTTAACAAGATGAACTTGAAATTTTCAAAGGAGGACTTTGACATCATAGTTTATGACGTTACTTTATCAATGACTTCGTTACTGATTACTAATATAGTTGGGTTAGTAGAGATCATATATAAAACTGAATTCTAGTCAGGTGCCAGTGGCTAACACCTGTAATCCTAGTGACTCAGGAGGCTGAGATCTAAAGATTAACAGTAATGGAAACAGTGCAAGGGCATACAGCAAATGAAGAAAACATAAAAGCTTTGTAAGAACTGAGTTTTTTGAGAGCTTTTTTGGTTCTTAAAGAACATAATTTAAGACAAAAAATATATATCATTTATACCATGTAACTAACCACTTATAGTCTCCCTCTCCATGGGACAAAAATCCCACAGTGCAGTGGGGGATAGGCACAGAGGCCTCTCCTCCCCATAGCTGTAACTGAAGGGATGTCTGTCTGCCAACAGTGGGAACAGGTATCTCTCAGCTTTCTAGGCTTCCATTTTCCTCTCACAAACAAGACAACAATCAGCTAGTATCAGTAGAACTCCTCAGTGAGGTGAGGATAACAGAAGCAGCAGCTTGCTAGGTAAACCCTGAAGAGCCTGTGTGCATGCTCAGGTTTGGCCCTTGTAATAGCTATGTAGAAAAGTAGTTTTTCACAAGTCTTTAAGTAACCAGAGAAATAAACAAGTCCTACCCCCTTGCTACACTAAGTCATTTTAAAAGTGCTATTGTTACGAAAAATGATCAGATATGCAAGGAGACAGTAAAAGGTAATGGTTATGAGAGAAGCTAGATATCAGAATTAATAGACAAATTTCAAAATATTAAAAATATAATAATGATATACAGTAAATACAGCTTCTGTCAGAAGATGAGCCTACTGGTAAAGGTTGGGAAAATGGTGAAGATGACTGAGTGTATCATATACATATAAAAATGTATACATGCCACTAGACCACTAAGTCTAGCTCTTCAGGAGGCTAAGAGCTGAAGATTGGGGATTAAAACCAGCCTGGACAGTAAAACCCATGACACTTTAATTCCTAATAAACTAATCAAAATGCTAGAAGTGAAAGTGTGGTTCAAGTGGTAGAGAGTAAGCCTTGAGGGGAAAATTTTATAAAGCTTAAGGACAATGAGAAGATAGGAAAAAAAGAAAATGTATGCATTATTTATGTACTTAGGAATTCACTGTGACATACATGTTTATAATGTATTCTATTCAGTATCACCCTTATGTCACACTCCCTTTATCATGTAAAAGTTTTGACATGTTTCATTGTTTTATTCTCATATATTCAAGCTATCAATATTAACTACATTTATGCTCTTTCTCTCCAAGTACTATACAAACACTTATAAAAACAGAGCAATGAAATCTTGAAATTACTTTAGGAAGGAGAGGGGATGAGGAAGAATGACCTATTTTGATGATGTCAATTGTATTTTTTTTTTTTTTTGTCAGTTGTGGGGCTTGAACTCTGGGTCTGGGAGCTGTCCCTCAGTGATTCAGCTCAAGGCTAGCACTCTATCTCTTGAGTGACAATTCTGGTTTTCTGAATCATTTACTGGAGATAAGAGTCTTTCCTGTCTGGGCTGGTTTTGAACCGTGATCATCAGATCAGCCTCCTGTGTAGCTAAGATTACAGGCATGAGCCACAGGTGCCTGGCTGTAAATTGTATTCTTATATTAAAATGTCACCATGAAACTCGCCAATACAACTAAAATATATTTGCTTTTAAAAAAGAACAGTTTATAGCCAATATCCTACTTAATGGTAAATCCACTTGTATTTGTATTGTAATATCAACAACAAGATAAATTAATCTACTCTCATTACTTTTAAGTTGCAGTGTACTGGATTTGTTAGCAAGGTCAATTTGAAAATAGAAACATTGCATCTATGTAGACAGGAAGGAGTATAATTATCTTTATGTGCAGATAGCATTATATTTCTGCCATTACGGGACTTGAACTCAGGGACTGTGCCCCTGACAAGCTTTTTCGCTGAAGGCTAGAGCTCTACCACTTGAACTGCAACTCCACTTCTGGTTTTTGATGGTTAATTGGAGGTAAGAGTCTTATATATTTCCCTGCCCAAGCTGGTTTTCAACTGCAATCCTCAGAAGTTACCCTCCTGAGTTGCTAGGATTACAGGCAGCAGCCACTGGCTCCTAAAGCTAACATCTTTTATTCAGAAATTCACAAGAATTCACTAAAAATTAATATAATTACATAAGTGAGTTCAACAAAGGAATAGGATATAATATTTGTATAAAAATAATTGGATTTACATCTGTGAGCAATGAACAATTAAAAATAATATAGGGAGTCGATTCTATTTACATTAGTATAAAAATAAAACAGAAATACAGTTATCAAACATGTAACCTTGAACTATGAAAACTACACTACACAGCTAATCTTGGAAGCACCCATTTTTATCTTATGTACTTGCCTCTCAGGAATTTACTTTCAACTTTTACAGAAATAAATTCTATTTTTTCCTTTATATTGTTATAGGTTCTCTCAAGTTGAAGTCTATACATCCAAATATGCCCTACAATCTCAATTTTCATGAAGAATAGTTCAGGTCCACAAAAGAGGCATGCAGACCTCATACACTGGAGGACTGAAATCAGGCATGAAAGTTTCCTACCCAAACCTTCCCAATCATGTTGTATGTAAAGGACCATCAAAAATCACAAGAAACTTTTAAAAGAGAAGCATAGGATCTCTGATATGAGGGAGAAAGACAAAGATTTATTCCACAATCTAATGGATAAGGTCTGGGAAGACAAGTCTGAGGTCCCCTAGACATGTTGACTATAGTTCCTGAAAGGAACTTAGAGGATCAGAGAAGAGGTAGGAATTCAAAACAAACTAGGGCAGGCAAAATGGGAAAATAAAAACAGACTGGTTTGGAGCAAGTGATCCAGCTTCATTCACATCAACACAGACCTTCCCTAAACTTCACTCCTCTACTCCTCCCACCCACATTCATCCTGATCGCGTCCCACCCCACCCCCATCTCTTTGAAGAGCAATGGAGGAATGGAGGTGAAGTACCATTCTTGAAGAAACCCATGTAAGGAAACTTTTCACTACTTAGCTCAAGAAATTATTAAAGAAAAGGCAAGAAGAGCACAGCAAACACTCACAAACAATGCCTAAGCTCTGAGTTCAAGCCACAGGACCAACAGAAAAAAAAGGGGAAAAAAACGTTTAAAGGAAAAGCAAAATTCAGAAGCAACCAAAAAATACCTTAAGATTTCAAAGATAGAATTTGGTAGTTTCTGGGAAATTAATTGTTAAATTTTGAGAAATCTATATTGATTGTGCTGTATATCTACCTAAAATATCCTACTAATTTCTTCCAGTGTGTATATTTGAGCAGAGGAAAATGATCCGGGAATCAGTTTAGTGGAGTTTAGTGGCTGTGAATACCATCTTAAAGTGAGAGGGGAAATATTCAAAACTTTAAGGCAAGGCTAGGAATGTGGCTTAGTGGTATAGTGCTTGCCTAGCATGCATGAAGCCCGGGTTAGATTGCTCAGTACCACATACACAGAAAAAAAAGAAGTCGCAAAAGACACTGTGGCTCAAGTGTACACTGCTAGCCTTGAGCAAAAGCAGCTCAGGGGCAGTTCCCAGGCCCTGAGTTCAAGCCCCAGAATTGACAAAACAAAAACCCAAGGCAAAACAGACATAATTTACATTCAGCAGAACGTGTGTGTTGAACAACAAAAACCAAAAACGTACTCTCATAACCACAATTATTAGAACTAAGAATTAAAAAGCCAGCTTATCTGATGGCCCCAATACACTTCCATTTTCTGTTTGGTCTCACAATGTTTCAGAAGGAACACAGTGATTTTCTTTTTTTGTCTGTCGTGGGACTTGAACTCTGGGCCTGGACACTGTCCCTGAGCCTGTCTGTGCTCAAGGCCAGCACTCTACCACTTGAGCCACAGCGCCACTTCTGGGTTTTTCTGCTTATGTGGTGCTGGGGAATCGAACCCAGGGCCTCATGTATGCAAGGTAAGCACTCTACCACTGAGCCACCTTCCCAACCCATACACAGTGATTTTCAAGAAGAAACTCACCTTAGCTCCCACAGCTGAGAGAGGTTGCCAGGCACCCAGGCACTTCTTGGACCTGAGGTCTGGCACTGGTCTAATCCCTAGAAAGAAAAAAAAAGCCCACTTCCTCCAGATTGGAGCAGTGCATTGTGGGAATTGTAGTCTCCATGGAAGCACAAATCCTTGGAAAGTGCGTTTTTTTCCCCCAGGGGGCGGCGAGAAGCCCCTTCTGCGCATGTGCGTCCCCGCCCACTGTTGGTTTTTACCGCCTGCGAATTCCGGTTTCTTTCCCTGGCTCTGGCTGCTGAAAGTGCTCTCAGGTACAGCTTGGCATTCCATAGTTGGACCCCGGAGGCAGGCGCCCAGCCGCTCTTCGGTGGACCTGGGGAGCTGTGACTTGAAGGGATCGCAAGCTTCCCATCTGATGTCAGGTACCTTGACCTGGGCCCAGGACTGGGGTCTACCCTCCACGTGTTCCTCCAGTCTGGGGTTATTTGTTTGGAGTTCATGTGTCTGTGCTGCCATTAGCCTATGTGCCTCCACAGGCCGGAAACTGTCTTCTGAGAGCAAGTTGGGGGTTTCTCAAGATTGACGAGCAGGGAGCTGTGTGTTTATTCTCCAGGACTGAGAGATTCTAGTGTTAACTCGTGTGATTTTTTTTTTTCACTTTGCCCAGCTGTAAGATGAGCACGGTAACAAAACAAGTGAACTTGGCAAGGGTGGGCCTCCCTTGAATCCATTTATATTGCAGTGGTATTTTGGGGTTCTGTGTTGCTCCTCCCAGAGGTGTCTGCACTGCTGTTGCCTTTTTAGCTTTCTTAGCACTTCTGGGTTGAATTCACTCATGTTTGTACATGAACTTGTTTCTAGAGACAGTTCTACCTGAGATATTGGAGTAGATTGTGTTGGTGCTGGGGTTTTTTTTGGGGGGGGGGTCTGGTCGTGGGGCCTGAACTCTGGGCCTGGGCGCTGTCCCTCAGCTCTTCAGCTCAAGGCTGGCGCTCTACCACTTGAGCTACAGTGCCACTTCCGGCTTTTTTCTTTTTTTTTGCTTATGTGATGCTGGGGAATCGAACCCAAGGCCTCAGGCATGCAAAGCAAGCTCTCTGCCACTGATCCACCTTCCCATTGGTGCTGTATTTTTAGGAATGAAGGCTAACAATGTTTGAAGGAGGACACCCTATGAATAGGAATCTCTCTCCTCAAAGGAGAATTCTGGTCAACTCTGACAAGCCCTAAAGAGCAGAGGCAGAAAAACATCCAAAGGGGATGATGTTTTTTAGCCTTCCTTGCCTTATGCAATAATTGGTTGTAGTTCTCAGAGCACAAGATTCACATGGTACACTTTCCTCCAACACTCTCAGTCACTTGGTGTGTTGGAAGGTTTAGACCAACTTTCAGAAGGGGAGATGAACTGGACTGTATTTCAACTAGTTTTAAAGCAACTAGTTTTAAAGAAGATGTGATATGTTTATTTGGTTTCAATCCACCTTATCTTTTGTGGGAATATTAGTTTTTATGAATTCTGTATGTATATTAACCTAGAAATGAATTGCTTTCATAATACCTAACAATGGACTCTGGATTTGAGTGTAATGGAGAGTTTAATGTTCTACTTGAGATATAAAAAGTTCTTCTCCCATAAGAATGCTTTATGCCCCGGACACCAGTGGCTCACACCTGTAATCCTAGCTATTCAGGAGGCTAAGATCTGAGGATTGCAGTTTAAAGCCAGCCCCAGCAGGAAAGTCCGTGAAACTCTTTATTTTCAATAAACCACCAGAGAACTGGAAGAGGCGCTGTAGCTCAAGTGGTAGAGCACTAGCTTTGAGCTGAAGAGCTGAGGGACAGCACTCAGGCCTAGAGTTCAAGCCCCATGACCAACAAATAAAAAGGAATGCTTTATGCTTTTCCAGCCCATCTATAATGTTTTGAGCAGGAAAATTTGGGGCAAAATCACACAGGTTATTTTTCCTGATTACCTCATTTGCCTTCTTTCCCAGCCTTGCTTCCAGAATCTTCTGTTCATTGTCAACAGCAAGAAAGAATGCAAGGATCTCTGGTGAGTTGTTTTTATTTCTCACTTTGTTTTATATTCCATTTTATGAACAAAAGGGTGTCCAAGGTTGAAGAACAAGGAACATGTTCATAAGTCACACAAAGATGGTTTGTGGATTTAGCAGATTATAAAATACATTGAGGAGGTGACTTCTCTTGGAATATGAAGGTTTGTTAGCAACTGAGCAGAGATCAAATCCTCATGAGTAACATTAAAGTATCCTAATGTTTGACTGGCATTGCTGAAATAATGTGGTCACACATACCTTCAAATGTTCTAGAGGACTGAGTAAGTTATATATCCTTAAATTCCTCTCCAGACATATGTCTTGGATTGCTGCATTGTCTTTTTCTTACTGGAAACTTAGGCTATATTTGATGATAGAATCTATGGTCTTTCTAGAAATCCCAGTTTATTTCTGTTATCTGACTTCATTCTCTGTTTCCTGCTCACAAGCTTTATTACCTTCTTTCTTGCTCTTCATATCTATTTGTCTCTGTCTTTTTCTTTCTCTCAGTCTTTCTTCTCTCACTCTTTTTTCTTTTCTTCAAATGCTTTATCTGGGAACTATTTTTCTTACTGATGAATTTTCCTTTGCTGATACAGCTTAGAGTTGACATTTTTCTTACCCATAATAGAGGAAATTGTTGCTAACCATAACTCAAGGCAGCTCAATTGGATTCCAAAACCAAAGACTATTAGAAAAACACAAAGACATAAGCAGATAGGAAGATGAGGGGGAAACAAGGGGTCCCAAGGTTCACTGGCATGTAGGCCCTGAATTCCCACAAGCAAACATACTTGCTTGAGTTTACAAGGGAAAATTATCATGGATACATGTAAAAAGGAAAGCATTTCTATTAATATTACAACCAGGGCCAAAACAGAGTTTTGGTGAGACACTTGTTCCCTTATTCTTTTGAGACAAGAGACTGCATCCCAGAGAAAGTCTAGACATCAAGTCCATCTTACCTAGCCTTCAAGGTCAGCAGCATTCAAGGTTCAGTTCCCAGCCTTTCCAGCACTAAGAAAAAGGGATTGGTGCCGGGCGCTGGTGGCTCACGCCTGTAATCCTAGCTACTCAGGAGGCTGAGATCTGAGGATCGCGGTTCAAAGCCAGCCTGGGCAGGAGAGACCGTGAGACTCCTATCTCCAATAAACCACCAGAAAACCGGACGTGGCGCTGTAGCTCAAGTGGTAGAGCGCTCGCCTTGAGCTGAAGAGCTGAGGGACAGCGCCCAGGCCCAGAGTTCAAGCCCCACGGCCGACAAAAAAAAAAAAAAAAAAAAAAAAAGGGATTGGCAATCCAGTGACTTAATTTTCTCCAGAGCTGTCTGTTTTAACACTTCTGTGACCAGCTTGCAGCATTTTGAATGCGGTGAGGTTGGAGTTCCAACCTCTCAAACCTTTTCTACTTTCAGCTCAATGTCAGATTCCCTACAGAAAATTACTGCCTTCTAACCATCTATACACAGCAAAATAATTTTCTTTTCCTGATTCTATTTTCTTTGTCTGGTTTGGCTTCATTTCATGCATTACTGCAGTTTTGTATTTTCCGTCTTGCTCTATTTCAATATTTTCATTCACTGACAGTATAAGGTAGAAGCTGGTTTTGATAATAAATAATACAGTGACTAGGGTTTTCATATTTGAAGTATCACCGGTGGAAAAATCTGACAGACATTTGCTCATTAGTAGACTTTGATCTCTCAGGAACTTCATTACTAGCTAACATGTGTGGCAATATATCCTTAGGAATTTACTAGGAGAACTGATTCAGGAATATGTTTCTGGCTAAAAACAGTTTCACATGTTTTCAGCCACTTTAATTTACTTGTTATTTTACTAGGAAAAATAGATACATATGTCACTTCTATCTCTGCTAAAATTCACAGAATCCAAAATTTGATTTGAAGACAGGTCTTGCTATATAGTCCAGGCTACTCTTGGACTTGTTAAATATCCTAGACTGTCTGGTAATCATTCTAGAGTTTCCTAAGTTCAGGTAGTATAGGTATGTTCCAACCTGTGTGGCTACATTAACAAGTCTTATATGTACAGTTCAATAGTATTACATATGGCTTCATTGTTGTGTGGCCATCCCTTCCATCCATCTACTGCATTTTTCATCTTCCATGTGTGAAGTTGTATAATCATTAAATATGCCGCCTCTGTTTGTCTTTACCGGAGTCTCTGGAACCATCTCACTTCTTGATTCTATGGGTTTGAATCTGTTGATCCTTGGAAGCTCAGTAAGAGAAACCATACCATGGCTGTTCTTTTATGATTGGTGTATTTTATTCAGCTTATTGAATTCAAGGTTTATCCCTGCTGTAAAATGTAGTAAATTTTTCTTCCTTTTCAACACACTTATCTATGTTTTTTTTTGGGGGGGGGGGAGGGTCTGGTCGTGGGACCTGAACTTTGGGCCTGGGCGCCGTCCCTCAGCTCTTCAGCTCAAGGCTAGCACTCTACCACTTGAGCCATAGCACTACTTCCAGCTTTTTTCTTTTTGCTTAATGTGGTGCTGAGGAATCGAACCCAGGGCCTCAGGCATACAAGGCAAGCGCTCTACCACTGAGCCACCTTCCCAGCCTTATCTATGGTTTTATATGCTTCTATCTTTTGCTTATTGTGAGTAGTTTCTCTAAATATTCTAGTTCCTGCGTTCTCTTCTGTTGGGTACATATCTAGAAATAGAAGTAAGTGCTGGAGCATATTCCTATTTAATTCTACATATAGTTCTTTTTAGGACTCTCCATACCATCTTTGATTGTTTTACATTCCTACCAGAAATGCATCAAGGTTCACATTTTTTCACATCCTTCCTATCAATTGTTAGATTTTGGAATGTGTTTTGTTGTTTTTGTTTAAAACTTTGTCCATACTAATATGTATGAAGTAGTTATTTGGGAGCTTGGAATGTGGCTTAGTGGTAGAGTGTTTGCTTATCATGCATGAAGCCCTGAGTTGAATTCCTAATTACCACATAAACAGAAAAACCCTGAAGTGGCATTGTGGCACAGTGATAGAGTACTGCCTTAAGCAAAAGAAGCTCAGGGACAGTGCCCAGGCCCTGAGTATAAGCCCCAGGACTGGCAAAAAGAAGAAGAAGATGAAGAAAAAGAGGAGGAGGAGGGAAAGAAGTTATTTCATTTTAATTTTTGATTTGGATTTTTCTCATGAGTATTGATATTGAACTTTTTAATATTTTAATCAACTATTTGTATGTGTTCTTTTAGAAAAACTTCTTCAATCTTTTTCCCATTTTAAAATCGTTTTGTGTGGGGGGGGTATTAATTGTAGAGTTTTGTTTTATATTTTCATATTCCAGTTAGTAATCTAATTTAGAGATATTCAAATATTTTTCTCATACCATGGTTTTTCTTCTTTTTAAATTGTGCTTTTTGATACACAAGGGTTTAATTGCTTTAATCTTGTTTGGTTTTGCATCAGGAACTTTTGGTATCCTATCCAAGGAGTAACTGTCAAATCTAATGTCATGAAGCTTTCCTCTCCTCTCTTATCCTCCTTTCCCTTTCCCTTTTCCCCCCTCTTCTCCAATCCTCTCGTCCCCCACTTCTTCCTTCTTTTCCCTGTCCCTTTACTTTCCTTTTCTCCCCACTCCACTCATTTTCCTTTATCTTTATATCTGAGATGAGGATTTGCTGTGTTGTCACAATTGGTGTCTAACTTAGAAACTCATGTGATACACCTACCTCAGCCTCCACCATGCCTTTCTTGTGCTAGTACTAGATCTTGAATTCACAGGCTTCCTCATTCACTGTTGGCACTATCACTGGAGCCATGCCTCTAACCTGTTGATTAGCTGCTTAATTTGAGTTGTCTACCCAGGCTGGCTTCCAGCTGTTAGCCTCCTTATTAGCTAGAGTAGGATAAAATTTTGAGCCAGAAAGAAGCACTTGTTTTGCTTTTTCTTACCTGAACATTTAACATTAACAGTTAATTGGATACCACAATAAAACAAGATTATTGCTACTGGTTTATTAAAATTAATATTCATGTTTCAAGTTAAGTGTTGTATTTTATTTCTAATAATGGTAACTGTTCTTCTAATCGTGGTAGATTTTCTTCACCTTGCAAATAGTTTAGGTTAGCACAACTCCATGGAGGATTTGTGTTATAATTAGTTTCTTGTTATTATACAGGTGATGTACAGGGTGATTATAGTTACATGAGTCAGGGAATGAAAATACATTTCCTTTCATACAGTGTCTTCGATTCTAATGTTCTCCTAATCCCTGCCTCCCGTCTCTACTCATGAGTTGTTTACTTTCATCAGTATTTCTCTGTTGCACTTTTTCACCCTATTTTCTTTGAGTTCTATGACTTTCCCCTACCCTTCAGAAGATATACCTGTGAATATACCCTACCTAATTAAAAACACTTGTTTTTACTTCAAATGTGAAGAAAGTGGTGACTTTTAATGTTCTATAAATCACAAGGATAGGGTGCATTTCTTCAAAATCTGGTATAGTTTCCCTGTGTTTATTTTACACATTGAGAGATCAAAATATATTATTGAATTTTAATGGATTTATAAGCTATAGCTGCATTGCTCCTATTGATTTCCAGAAAGTTTTTCTTGAGATTTTCTCTCAGTGTGTTGGTCTTTGTAAATGTAACAACACAGTGCTTTATAAACAGCATTTAGGTCAAGATAATGCCATCTATGTGTGTGTTTCTGCTGACTTTTTGCCTGGTTGTTCTATCAGTTAGTAAAAGGACTATCAGTTCTCTAATAGTAATGGCAGATTAAATAAATTAATATTCTATGCCCTTGTAAAACAGGCCCTTGCTTTTCAGCATACAACTTTTAATTTTTTTAATTTAATTTAATTTTTTTGGGGGGGGTCCGGTCATGGGGCCTGAACTCTGAGCCTGGGCGTTGTCCCTCAGCTCTTCAGCTCAAGGCTAGTGCTCTACCACTTGAGCTACAGCACCACTTCTGGTTTTCTAGCAGTTTATTGGAGATAAGAGTCTCACAGACTTTTCTGCCTGGGGCTGGCTTTGAACCATAATCCTCAGATCTCAGCCTCCTGAGTAGCTAGGATTACAGACGTGAGCCATCGGTGCCCGGCTAGCATACAACTTTTAATATCCAGATGTATGCTCTGTCAGTTATTATCAGTGGTCTGTATCTGTGATCATACAATTGGATGTTTATTTTCTTTCATGTTACCACTATTTGTATTTTTCATTTTGATTGCTTTGATATCTTTGTATGTATTTATTTTTATTTCTTGATATTTAGTACATGTCTCTGGATAGTTTACTAAGTTTTTTTTTTCTTCAATTTACATTTTTAGAAAAGTTCCTCTGCTCAATGAATTGTGAATTAAGGTTAATTTCTTTCAACACATTACATCTTCCATGAAGGTCTAATAAGATGTAAATCTACTCAAGAAATATTTTATTCCCCTCCCAACTGTATTCTGTATTGTATGAGGTAGGTGATGTTCACAGAAGTTCATGCTAGTAGTTCTTTTTTTCTTAGCAAGAAAGTATTAGGATATCTATGACCACATTTCAATCTTCAGAAATTTAAAAACAAAAATTATTAACATATAATATTTTATTTTATTTTTTTGGTGCGGTCATGGGGCCTAACTCTGGGCCTGGGCCTTGTCCCTCAGCTTTTCAGCTCAAGGCTAGTGCTCTACCACTTGAGCCACTGCACCACTTCTGGCTTTTTTTTTTTTCTGTTTATGTGATGCTGAGGAATGGAACCCAGGGCCTCATGCATGTGAGGCAAGCACTCTACCACTGAGCCAGCTTCCCAGCCCACATATAATATTTTTATTGTGGAAACTAAGTCATATCTTATAAGGGTCAGATTAGTCATTAGTGTTTTTTTTTGTTTTTTTTTCGGTCGTGGGGCTTGAACTCTGGGCCTGGGCGTTGTCCCTCAGCTCTTCAGCTCAAGGCTAGCGCTCTACCACTTGAGCTACAGTGCTACTTCCTCAGTGTTTTTTTGAGTATTGTTAGTCCCTTTAGCATTCACTTGGACACTGTTTTTCATAGATCTACTGAGTATACCACATCAGTAGATGTGATGTCCTAAATCTGTTCTGATTGCTTTGAGATCACTTTTTTTAACTTGCTAAATATTTTTATTTTTGTACTTCTTTTTTCTTTCTTCTTTTTTTTTTTTTTTTGCTTGAACTTTGGGTCTGGACACTGTCCCTGAGCTTTTTTACACAGGCTAGCACTCTACCACCTGAGCCACAGCACGTCTGGCTTTTTCTGTGTATGTGGTACTGAGGAATTGAACCCAGGGCTTCTGCATCTAGGCAAGCACTCTACCACTAAGCCACCTTCCCAGCCCTGAGAGTACTTTTTAATTGAAAATCTAAATAGGCTTTCCAAATGAGGCAGAATATGAAAATGCAGGCAAAATTATTTGTTTACTTCATTGTTACCCTGATATGTAGTAAATTTTATCAAAATAAGCTAGACACACTCTTTCAGAAACCTGCTTATACTTAATGTTGTCATGCCAGTTGATTAGCTCCTTAGAATTGATATCTTCCCTCTCCTGATAGCAGTAGACATGTATTCTGATGTATTAGGATAACTTTGTATTTGTAATTACCAAGTCAATATGAAGACATTTATTTCTACTTTGATTTTTCTTTCTCCCACTTAATAAATAACACATCAAACTCCTAATTTTTTATGTAAGATAAAAAGCATTCATGCAGAAGAATGGAATACCAGACTTAGTGTTCTCATGACTCAGGGCTAATTACTTGATGGAAATGTGCTGTTACAGAAACTGGTGTCATTTGATGATGTGGCTGTGGACTTCAGCTGGGAGGAGTGGCAGGTCATGGATATTGGTCAGAGGACCCTGTATAAGGAAGTAATGCTGGAGACCTACAGCAACTTGGTGTTCTTGGGTGAGCTAAAGTCACTTTAACTTTCAAGTACTTTCTTTTTAGTAGCTATATGAATATTTACATTATTTAGGCATAACATTCCAGTCCATGGGAATTGGTAGTCCTAGATTTCTAAGGAATAGTTCAGCTTGATTATGTAATTCCTGAAGCAATTTTATTCACATTCTTCAAGAAGCTAAATCAGTAGTTTGACAAAAGCTCTAAATGATGTTTGCAAATAGGAGACTGTTTTCCCAAAGTGGAGGTGATTATTATAGGTAGATATACAATCTAGAATAGAATGTTTATCACTATTGCAAGTATGATCTAGAAATCACTAGTTTGAAGTGGGTATTTACAATCCATACCTGGCACTGAGTGTTCAAGTTCACACTTGTACTCTGGAGGCTGAAATTTGAGGATTTGGATTTGAAGCCAGCAATGGCAGAAAAGTCCCCATGAGACTCTTCTCTCCAATTGTGAGTTGGACACTAAAACTGGTAGAGTGCTACCTTGAGCAAAAGAGCTAAATTCAAACCACATAACCAGCAAAATAAATCCAAAACTGAAGAAAAGTCAACTATGGAGCTGGTGAAAAATGAGAAACAAGATTTGGGAGCAATCTTTTTTTTTTTTTTTTGTCGGTCGTGGGGCTTGAACTCTGGGCCTGGGCGCTGTCCCTCAGCTCTTCAGCTCAAGGCCAGCACTCTACCACTTGAGCTACAGCGCCACTTCCGGTTTTCTGGTGGTTTATTGGAGATAGGAGTCTCATGGTCTCTCCTGCCCGGGCTGGCTTTGAACCGTGATCCTCAGATCTCAGCCTCCTGAGTAGCTAGGATTACAGGTGTGAGCCACTAGCTCCCTGCTGGGAGCAATCTTGTAAACAATATGTCTGAGATTTTACAAAAATGATAACACAGCATGAGCAATAGTTCCCCAGTATTTCTTATTTTAACAGGGTACTGTGGTCCTAAACCTAAATTGATTGTCAAGCTGGAGCAAGGTGGAGTAAGGAGAAGAGAAGCCTCAGACAAAAATTTCACAGGTGAGTTCAATCATCATGCATAGTAAAGTTAGAGCCAGTGGACATTGGTTAGTTCATCTTGCTGTGTACTGAGCAATAATTCTCAGTGATCCTTTGTCTGAAAGATATCTTGAATCCTTTGTGGCAGTCCAGTTAAAATTAGCAGTGATCTCTTTTGGGAATCATTCTGAAAGAAAAAAAGAAAATGAGCCATGCTAATCATAATTTCATTTTCTTTACAACTAGGACTGTGCTGGTATGAGGAACTATGTAGTATATCATGGCTGATAATCTCCAATAAGGAAAATAGATTATCAGTGCTGGTGGCCAGAGACTAGGGTTCAGAACTGAAGCTAATTCTCTAGGAAGGATGACTAGATGTTTAGCTGGTGTATGTTTAGTTTTCCATGGTTCTGAGGAGCAGAAATGTCAGAAAAGGAATTATGGTGAGACTTTATATAAAATGGAGAGGAAAGAAGTTTAAAATTCTCATAGATAACTAAAGTGATTCTTGGTGATATTTTACAACTGAACAGATGTAGGTATAAAACTTTACTCTCAAAAACCATTTCTTCTCAGGGCAAGACAAAGGGATGGGCTATATACTCTAATGGTCTCCTAATCTAGAAAATATTCCAGTTTCCTCACCTAATATTTGAAAAGCAATGTGGCACAATATACAAATTATTTCAAGAAAATAGAAAACAAAGCAGCTCTTCTCCTATGAGCAAAGAAAATAGTATTTTGAAAAAAACAACACCAAAAATACTAAAGCCAGATGGTAGTTACTCAGCTTAAAGCTGTAGCAATATGTAGTTGAGTAATTTGAGTAAATATTGCCTCTGATACAAACAGGAAAAACAGAAATGCAGAAAAACACTATTTTTCCTTGTAAAATATTAGTATTACTTTCTTAATACACTAGGGAGAATGAATCATTTCCTTTGATATTTCAAAATCCCTAACATTTAGGATGGAAGAAAATGTTTTTACCTTTATACTAAGGAATATTTAGATCTCATTTATGTTTTTGTCTTTTGTTCTATAACTCATTTTAGATGTACAAGAAATGGAGGATGTGATTGAGACCTGCCAAGAAAGTCCAGATGAATGTCTGTGTGAAGTAGCAGTCATGAATAGTAACACAGTGGAGGAAAGAGTGAGATTAGTAACAACTTTTAACTTGAGCTCAACACATAAACCAGAGCTAATGAGGAATAATGGGAACTCCTTAAGGATGAGGACTGAAGAGTTCACTGAGTGTCAGAACATGCTTTTCAATAGTGAGCCTCATGAGATACATGCTGCATATAGGACTAGTGTGTCTCCTGTAGTTGAACAATCCCTCAAATATTCAGAGCATTTTACTCAAAATTATGAGAGTACAAGTGAGCAGCAGTATTTTGAATATGGTGAAGAAGGGAAGGTATTAAACTCAGAGACCATATTCTTTAGACATAATTGCGTTTGTGTGGGAGAATCCTCCTATAACCACAGTAAACATAGAGAAGACTATGATAAATCTACTGTCCTTGCCGAAGAAATTCTTCAGGGATGGAGGAAAACACTTGAGTGTACTGCGTGTGGAAAAACATTCTACTTAAGACCTACAGTCACTACACATCAGAAAACATACACAGGAGAGAATCCCTTTACATGTAGTGAATGTGAGGAAAGTTTAAGTACAGAAATATACATTATAAAACCTCAAAGCAAATACCCAAAGAAGTCTGATGAGTGTATCCCATGTGGAAAATCCCAGAAGTCAGCTCTTGGCACTAATAAGAGAACTCAGACAGAAGACAAACCCAAATGTGGAAAGGCTTTCACGCAGAAGGAATTTCTTAGTGATCCTCAGAGAACATGCACAGGAAAGAAACCTTATGAATGTAACAGGTGTGGAAAGTCCTTTAGCCAGAAGAAATACCTTAGTGTTCATCATAGAACACACACAGGAGAGAAACCTTTTAAATGTTCCAAGTGTGAAAAGTCTTTCGTACAGAAGGCACTCCTGACTATCCATCAGAGAACACACACAGGAGAGAAACCTTATGGATGTAACAAATGTGGAAAGTCCTTCACCCGGAAATCAGATTTCAACAGGCACAAAATAATTCACACAGGCGATAAACCTTATGAATGCAAAAAATGTGGAAAGTCTTTCAAGCGGAGGTCATACCTTGGCACGCATAACAACACTCACACTGGTGAGAAACCTTATAAATGTAACAAATGTGGAAAGTCCTTCACCCAGAGTTCACACCTCAGCAGGCATAAGATAATTCACACAGGTGAAAAACCTTATGAATGTAACAAATGTGGAAAGTCTTTCAGACGGAAGTCACATGTCACTTCGCATCAGAGAACACACACAGGAGAGAAACCTTATGAATGCAAGAAATGTGGAAAGACCTTCCTGTTGAGATCATATCTCAGGAGGCATAATAGAATACACATGGGAGAAACCTTAGGAATGTAATGTGTAAAGTCTTTCGCCTGGAAGGTATACCTCAGTGTTCATCAGAGAACTGACACATGTAGGAGAAAATATTAATGAATATAATAAATGTGCAATGGGCTGGGAAGGTGGCTCAGTAGTAGAGTGCTTGCCTTGCATGCCTGAGGCCCTGGTTTGATTCCTCAGCACCACATAAGCAGAAAAAGCTGCAAGTGGCACTGTGGCTCAAGTGGTAGAGCAATCACCATGAGATGAAGAGCTGAGGGACAGTGCCCAGTGTTCAGACCCCACAACCGACAAAAATAAAAATAAATGAGTAAATAAATGTGGAGTGACTTTTAATCAGAAGTGAAGTCATCAATGCATCTGGCAACATACACAGGAGAGAATCTGAGTATAATAAATGTAGAGAAACATTTAGCTAGAAGTCATATCTTTACAGGTTTCAGAGACCCAGACACATGACAGAATCTCTGTAAATGTAAACATAAGAGGGAATCTGTCAAGCAGAAATTAAACTTAAGCAAGCATTAGAACACTCACACAGGAAAGAAATGCAGTGGAGGAAAGTTTGTCATACACCTCTATAAATTATGGTGAAGTCTTTCATGGCAGAGGTAAGCTAGGTGTAGTGGGAAACTGGTCTTTACTTTTGGGCCAGTACTGAGACAGTATTTCTCATCTTCTCATTGTGTTGAGTGCGGATGATGTACCTGAATATTATTCGAAGCTTTTAGACACAAGTGATGGGCATTAATTACTTCCAGGCTTAACAAGTAATGAAGAGAGGGAAGTTATTGGCTTGTGTCCTTTTTACTAAAGAATGGTTTTTCATGGGCTGGGAAGTTGGCTCCGTGGTAGAGTGCTTGCCTCACATGCATGAGGCTCTGGGTTTGATTCCTCAGCACCACATAAACAGAAAAAGCCAGAAGTGGCGCTGTGGCTCCAGTGGTAGAGTGATAGCCTTGAGCTGAAGAGCTTAGGGACAGTGCCCAGTTTATTCAGTCCCCATGACTGGCAAAAAAAAAAAAAAGAATGGGTTTTCAAGGAAATTTTATAAAATTTCAGAAATAGCTCCAAGGTGATTTGGGGAACAGTAGATGGGAAAAGACAGTAATGGTTTCAGCCAAGGATATGAAAGTATTGATGTCTCCCACTATATGTGTGGTCTATGCATTATAAGACAAATGGCATTTCCTGTTCACTTTTTGAATTGAAGGTACCACTACTTGTGTATTACAAAATTTGCACAGGATTAAAATCTGCCACATCACCTCTTGAAACATTCAGAGAACATGGAGGGACATACACGTGGGGGTACATTTTCTTTGTGTGTGGGTTCAAGTCCTGCAGCTTCAAGTCAGTGCCTCCACCCTGCCCATACACAGTTTTGCTCAAGGCTGATGCTCTACCACTTGAGACACAGCTTAATTTCTTAAGCATTTGGTTTTGCATGTGTAACCCCAAAATGACTTCAGTGCTCACTTTATATTTAATCACTGGTGATGAGTCAATTGTGATTGGTTCACCCTTAATCCATTCTGTTCTGCTGAATGAGTTATAATAAAACACCAGGGTGTAAGATCTGAAGAGCTTGCAGCGTCTCACTGTTCTATAGGCTGAAAGTGAAGGTCTTAGGAGGACAAATAGCTCTCTACCACCACTTCTGTACCTTCTGCTGCCTTTAGATAGTTGTACCAAAACACAATGAGAACATGGTTTTAAACATAATTCTGGAAGAAATGTAAAAAATTAGAAACATGGAAAAAATGAAGCTAGTTAGAAGATGGTTATAGAAATCCAAGTGATGGGGCTGGGAAAGTGGCTCACTGGTGAGTTGCCTTGCATGCCTGAGGCCATGGGTTCCATTCCTCAGCACCACATAAGCAAAAAGAAAAAAGCCGGGAAAGGTGTTGTGGCTTGAGTGGTAGAGCGCTAGCCTTGAGCTGAAGAACTGAGGGACAGTGCCCAGGCCCAGAGCTCAGGCCCCACGGCTGGACCCCCCACCAAAAAAAAAAATCCCAGTGATGAGAGAGACAACTAGATAGAGGTAAGGCAGTGCTAGAACATTTGATAGGGTAAAATTTGGGTAAAAAGTGATCCTTATTGCTTTCTACTGCATAGGTATGTACATACATTATTTTGAAGTACAATATTGTGTTCCATATTTTCATTGTGAAGTGATTTCTTATCCAAAACCCAGAACACATTTCTTTGTGATGACTGTCATTTGGAATCTCATCGAGGGTTATGGGAGATAAAAGATTAAGCTAAATAACCAGGTATAGAAAGATATTGAGCAATCTCACACAAAACAAGTTAAGAAAAATAGAAGTAGCTGGTAACTCAATGTTGTTTTGATTTGCATTTCTTTTATGGCTAGAGAGGTTCACCCCAGTTAGAATGGCTATAATCAAGAACTCTAATAACAACAGATGCTGGGGAGGATGTGGACAGAAGGGAACCTTACTGCATTGTTGGTGGGAGTGTAAATATGTTCAACCACTTTGGAAAGTTGTATGGAGGTTCTTCAAAAGACTCCACATAGAGCTCCCCTATGACCCAGCAACGCCACTTTTGGGCATTTACCCAAATGATCACAAACAAGACCATACTAAAGCTACCAGCACAACTATGTTTATTGCAGCATTATTTACCAGAGCTAAGATATGGAACCAAACCAGATGCCCCTCAGTAGATGAATGGATCAAGAAAATGTGGGATATGGGCTGGGAAGGTGGCTCAGTAGTAGAGCGCTTGCCTTGCATGCATGTGGCCCTGGGATCCATTCCTCAGCACCACATAAGCAAAAAGAAAAAAGCTGGAAATGGCACTGTGGCTCAAGTAGTAGAGTCCTAGCCTTGAGCTGAAGAGCTGAGGGACAGCACCCAGGCCCAGAGATCAGGCCCCACAACCGGACCAAAAAAAAAAAAAAAATGTGGGATATATACACAATGGAATTCTATGCCTCCATCAGAAAGAATGACATTGCCCCATTTGTTAGGAAATGGAAAGACTTGGAAAAAACTATAAGTAAGCCAGGCCCAAAGAAACATAGGTCCCATGATTTCCCTTATTTGCAATAACTAGTATGTCTGAGACAAGCAGAAAAGGTCGGATAAATTGATGTTAGGTGAAATGAACCCCAAGATAAGTATTCAAATGTTTTTTCTTTCATGCGATTGTTTCTAACATATTTATAAGATGATTTCTTTGTTGCTTTGTATGTCCCTGCCCCACAATATAACCCCTGCTCTCACTGTATTTGATATTGGTATAATTTGTGGGGGGAAAGGCAAAAAACATCGTTTAAATAGGGCTACAGGTGGACCCACTGCAACAATGAGATGGACAAGTCGTTATGTTGAGAAACGAACTTTACAACTTTGGCAGAGGGGGAGGGGAAGATGGGAAGGTATGGGAAGGGGAAACAAAGGAGGGGGCAACAATGCTTGATAAGAAATGTACTCATTACCTTGCCCATGTAATTGTCACCCCTCTGTACAGTATTTTCACAATAAAAATAAAATCAGGTCAAGAAACACACACACACACACACAAAAGAGGTAGCTGGGTGCCAGTGGCTCACGCCTGTAATCCTAGCTACTTAGGAGGCTGAGATCTGAGGATCATGGTTCAGAGCCAGCCCAGGCAGGAAAGTCTGTGAGACTCTTATCTCCAATTAACCACCAGAAAACTGGAAGTGGCGCTGTGGCTCAAGTGGTAGAGAGATCACTTTGAGCTGAAGAGCTGGGGGACAGCGCCCAGGGCCAGAGTTCAAGCCCCACGGCCAACAAAAAAATAAAATTCTAGCTGGGCGCTGGTGGCTCATGCCTGTAATCCTAGCTACTCAGGAGGCTGAGATCTGAGGATCGTGGTTCAAAGCCAGCCCGGGCAGGAGAGACCGTGAGACTCCTATCTCCAATAAACCACCAGAAAACCGGAAGTGGCGCTGTAGCTCAAGTGGTAGAGTGCTGGCCTTGAGCTGAAGAACTGAGGGACAGCGCCCAGGCCCAGAGTTCAAGCCCCACGACTGACAAAAAACTAAAATAAAATAATAAATAAATAAAATTCTGGATTTCCATGTCTAACACTCTATTTGGATATCTGAAGAAGATGATAGATTTGTTTCATTAAATTCTATTACTATATTTACCTTTTTCTTTTGTTGGTGCTGGTAGTTAACCTTAAGCTCATGGCACTTTAGTGTCCTGTGGCTTTTATGCTCAAGCTTGGCACTCTACTCCTTGTGTCACATCTCAAATTCTGACATTGTTCTATTTACAATCATGATTCCCCTCATCTAAGGAAGGAAGTGAAGGTGTATTCTCTGTTATTGTTTCTCTTCCAAGATGTTTACTAAAACTACAGTATTTTTAAATTAGGAAAATATAGTAGAATCTATAATAAAAATTGTGTAACTTAATGGAATTTTGTTACACATTTAAAAATAAGTAAAGATGGGGCTGGGAAGGTGGCTCAGGGGTAGAGCACTTGCCTTGCAATGCATGAGGCCCTGGGTTCGATTCTTCAGCACCACATAAGCAAAAAGAAAAAAGCTGGAAGTGGCGCTGTGGCTCAAGTGGTAGAGCGCTAGCCTTGAGCTGAAGAGCTGAGGGACAGCGCCCAGGCCCAGAGTTCAGGTCCCATGACTGGAACTAGAGAAATGGGGGATGGTGGTTCAGGGGTAAAGCATGTGCTCCTCAGTATGAGGCCCAGGGTTTGACCCTTACTACCACAATCATCAAAGGAATGGAAAGTGGCCTTATGAATGTATAAACATAATAGTGATACTGTAATGGGGAAAATGAGTCACAGCCATCCCTGTGTCTGGCCAGGGGCTGGAGCTGTTGATTTCATAGACAGCCTGTAGACTAGCCAGGAGATAGGAAATTGTCCCCTCAGCTCCAAGGCCTATAAGCCATCCTTTGAATTATAGATGTTTAGCTCCATGGGTAGGGACAGGAGGGCCCAGCCTTGGGGAACTAACTGTAGATACTGTAGTAGCCCCAGGGGAACACTGCTCCTTATGCTATTTTGTTTTGTTTTTATCAGTCATGGGGCTTGAACTCTGGGCCTGGGCACTGTCCCTCAGCTCTTCAGCTCAAAGCAAGCACTCTACCAATTGAGCCACAGTGCCACTTCCGGTTTTCTGGTGGTTTATTGGAGATAAGAATTTCACAGCTTTTCCTGCCTGGGCTGGCTTTGACCGCAATCCTCATATCTCAGCCTCCTGAATAGCAAGGATTACAGATGTGAGCCACTGTGCCGGGCAAAAATAGGTACTAATTTTAAAACAGAACAAGACAAAAAGTGAAGGCTGAGTTGGGGCCTAGTAGTCCTCCAGCTCATCCTTACCAGAACTCTGAGTCTGCCACTGCTACTCCCACTCAGTGAACTGGAACCAGAGAGTAGACCAGCCCCTCCCATTCAGCAAGCCCAACTCCACACTATACACTATTAGAGCACTACCAGATGCCAGGTAGGCGTCTCTCCCAACCATGGCGGAACCAGATGCCATGGTGGCCCACCCCAACCATGGCCAAACCATGTGCCTGCCAAGGCCAGACTAAATGCTGTGGTGAGTGGTCCCCTCCCCAACTACAGCCAGACCAGGCAGCAGGGTGGAGGAACCCCCTGCCAACCACTGCCCTATGCCAGGTAATCTCCCAGGGCTCTCTGCTCTGCTACCATGGCCCTCTGTACCTTCACAGTGCCATTGTACCCTTGGAGGCTGTAGAAGAGAGGAGGACAGTAGTATTGAAAGTGAACTAAAGTCACTTGTAAGTGGGGAAACATTGACCAATTTAAATAAGCAGACCTTTTTATCTGAAAAAAGGAAAGAATATGCTGGTAGGTATCCACCTTCCATGTACTGGGCAAAGGGTTTGATGCCCAAAATTGGAAAGGAAGAAGGTGGAAAATGGAATGACATGAAGTATCCAGTTACAACTAAATAAAAAAAGGATGATGAGTGAAAAAAAATAGAACAAAGACAATGAGTAAGAGATTCGATTTTTTGTTTGTTTGATTGATTGGTTGTTTTTTAATTCAGTTGTGGGGTTTGAATTCAGTGCCTGGGACCTGGGAGCTGTCCCTGAGCTTTCTCACTGAAGGCTAGCATTTTACCACTTTGAGCTAGAGTGCAACTTCCAGTTTTCTGGTGGTAAATTGGCGATTAGTCTCACTTTCCTGCCAAGGTTGGCTTCAAACCACAATCCTCACATCTCAGCCTCCTAAGTAGGATTACATGTGTGAGCCACTAATGCCTGGCTGAAAATCAATTTTGCATGTGTTCTCTACTAAATCAACTTTATCAGTGATCAGTTCATTTTTAATGAAGCATCATCATCAACTATGACATCAAATGGATCTTTGAAAATTTCAAGTTCATATTATTAAGCATGTATCACTGTTATGTCTATACATTCATAAGCCACTTTCATTTCTTTTCTTTTTTTTGGGGGGGGGGTCCGGTCGTGAGGCCTGAACTCTGGGCCTGGGCGCTGTCCCTCAGCTCTTCAGCTCAAGGCTAGCACTCTACCACTTGAGCCACAGCACCACTTCTGGCTTTTTTCTTTTTGCTTATGTGGTGCTGAGGAATCGAACCCAGGGCCTCGAACATGCAAGGCAAGCGCTCTACCACTGAGCCACCTTCCTAGCCCCTCAATGTCATTTCTATTAGCATTTCCTTTATGGCCAATGATGCTGAGTATTGGTCCATCTACAGATATTCTCATTTGTTTCTTTTGGAACTCAGTCCTTGTTTTTGTTGGTCATGAGGCCTGAACTCAGCATGAGCTCTGTTCCTGTGCTCTTCAGCTCAAGGCTAGCACTCTACCACTTGAGCCACAGAGCCACCTCCAGTTTTCTAGTGGTTAATTGGACATTAGGGGTTCAAGAGCTTTCCTTCCTGGGCTGGCTTTGAACCTTGAACCTCAGATCTTAGCCTCCTGAGTAGCTAGGATTACAGGCATGAGCCATGGGTGCCCATCTAGTTCAGTCTTTTGTCTCTTCAGTTCATTTGCCTATTTATTAATTGGATCATTGGTTCTATCCACGTTTTGATATTTGAGCTTTCGTTGTATCTTGATTATCTTTCTATTTTCAGATATACTGCTGTTAAAGATGTTTTCCCATTCTGTAGTCTATTAGGCCATGTTTTAATCTACATTTAGTAAATCTGTAATAACATCATCCAAATAATTAAAGACCTTACCTTGTTATTTACTACATAAATACTGGATTATTTCCATGATACAAAAATCTGTGCACACTATCTTCTCCATATACCCAGTTTTTAGATTTGATCGGCTCCAATGCTAGTTTCCTTATTATTGTTTTTGCCAGTACCCGAGTTTGAATGCAGGTTTTGTGCTTGTTCAGTTTCCTTGCTCACAGCTGGCTCTCTACCCTTTAAACCATGCCTCCAATTCAGCTTTTTGCTGATTAATTCAAGATAAAGTCTTGTAGTCTTTTCTTCCTGGGCTGGCTCTATTACTTGATAATCAGATCTCAATTTCATGAGTCTCTAGGCTTAGAGGCAAAAGCCACCAGTACGTATATGTTTCTTTCCTTTTATATCTGTTGCAGTTCAAAATAAGATGAATTTTCAAGTGCTCAGTTTTATAAAAGTATGTCTACTTCTATTTGGACCTATATGTATACAGAGAGAGAGAGAGAGAGAGAGAGAGAGAGAGAGAGAGAGAGAGAGAGAGAGAGACAGAGAGAGAGAGAGAGAGAGACAGAGACAGAGACAGAGACAGAGACAGAGGAAGAAGGAGGAGGAGGAAGAAGAGGAAGAGGAGGAAGAGAAAGAGGAGGAAGAGAAAGAGGAGGAGGAGGAGAGGGAGAAGGAGGAGGAGGAGAAGGAAACTAAAGGCATTCTTTGGCTAACCATGACTGTGAACATTCTTTACAATAACCTAGTAGTATTTTATGTACACATAAAATGTATATGTATGCACACATGTATATGTGGCTATATATACACACATAGACACATCCATTTATGTACATTCACTCACACACACACAGATTAGATAGATAGACAGATAGATACACGTTTTGAGGCAGTGCCTTACAGTGTAGCCCTGCTTGCTCTCAAACTAGTAAACTTCCTGTCTCCTCCTCCTAAGTTTTAAATTATAAGCCTGACCAACACACCTGGCTTAGTAATATTACTTGAAATGAGTATACTACTGTCCTCAAATCAAATGAGCTTTTAGTTATTAAGGAAGTATTTAGTGGAAGTAAACAATAAAATACCTCCACATCTCTACTATAGAAACCTCATTTTCTGCAAAGAGGATTCCTTAAAAGTGTGCATTTATGCACAAACATGCACTTTGTATGGCTGGTATTAATTTCCGTATATCACAGCCAATACGCCAATATAAGGGTTTGAACTCATTGCCCGAGTGCTGTCCCTGAACTACTTTGCTTAAGGCCTTACCACTTGAGCCACATCTCTACTACTTTGGGATTTCTGGTGACTAATTAGAGATAAGAGGCCCATAGAGTTTTCTGCCTAGGCTGCCTTCAAAGCTCAATCCTCAGAACTCAAGTTTCTAGGAGTGAACCACCTGGGCTTAGCAGCTTTAGATATTTTTTTATTCATATGTATCAGGTTATTTCTGGTACTTAAAATAATTTGTTTGTCTTTGTGCTGGTCCAGTGGCTGGAACTAAATGCTTAGGTGATGTCCCTGAGCATTTTTGCTCAAGACCAGCATAGCACTTGAGCCACATCAGACTTTTTAGTGGTGAGTTGGGAGATCATAATCTCAATGACTTCCTTGATAGTTCAGGTGTGAGCCACCTTCTTGAATACTTCATAATGACCAACACTTTTCCATTTTGTAGGTTTCAGACACGTTTTGGGTTGTAAGGGAGAAACAAGCTGAGTAGGAGAAACAGGAATACTTGCTCAGAGTGCTAATGTGGCAGAGAAACTATTCAGTGAGGTGAACTGTGCTTTTATTTATTTATTTATTTTTGGGTCCGGTCGTGGGGCCTGAACTCTGGGCCTGGGCGCTGTCCCTCAGCTCTTCAGCTCAAGGCTAGCACTCTACAACTTGAGCCACAGCGCCACTTTCGGCTTTTTTTCTTTTTGCTTATGTGGTGCTGGGGAATCGAACCCAGGGCCTCAGGCATGCAAGGCAAGTGCTCTACCACTGAGCCACCTTCCTAGCCCCTGTGCTTTTATTTTTTGAATGAACTAAATTCCTTTCTTTTTAGTCCTCTCCTTTGTAGAGATCTTCACATCTTTAGTTTTCAATTTTTTTTTCTTGTTGGTCGTGGGACTTGAACTTTGGGCCTGGGTGCTTTCCTTGTGGTCTTCAGCTCAAGGCGAGCACTCTAGCTCTGAGCCACAGCACCACTCCTGGTTTTCTAGTGGTTTACTGGAGATAAGAATTTCATGGAGTTTCCTGCCCTGGCTGGCTTTGAACCATGATCCTTGGATCTTAGCCTCCTGAGTAGCTAGGATTACAGGCGTGAGCCACCGCGCCCAGCTGGTTTTCAATTCTAAATCATATAAATAATCTTACTAATATGTTTTTTTTTGAGAATTTATCAAACAGTAAATGAGTTTCCTTGTTTGTGTGCCTGTTTTTCAGGGACCAATATGGGTCTTGTGTCCTGTTCCACTATGGCTCCTCCTGAGATGAGCTCCCTCAGGAGAGCCAATGATTGTTCAAAAGGTCTCAAGTTGGCAAGCGGTATTGGGGAGTCTGGGTCTATTCAAATGACTGCATGAGTTTGTCCTGATTTATGCATAGCACTGATTTAATATTTCAGTTGAATGAAATGTTATCTTATTGCTTACTCCAAAGCAATATGTGTATATACATATATATAATACACACAAATATAAGTATGCATGTATATACACAAACATATATACATATGTATATACATATCTGTCTTTGAAAGAATTGCAGACATTTTATATTAGAATGATTTCAAACTTAAAGAAAGTTGAAATTGGTTAGGTTAATATTTCAAATCAAGGTGGCTCGGTGGTAGAATGCTTGTCTTGCATGCATGAGCCTCTGGGTTCAATTCCTCAGCACCACATAAGCAGAAAAAGCCAGAAGTGGTGCTGTGGCTCAAGTGGTAGAGCTCTAGATTTGAGCTGAAGAGCTGAGGGACAGCACTCAGGCCCAGAGTTCAGGCCCCACGGCCGACCAAAAAAATTCAAATCAAGAAAGCAGATTTTAATTTTTTACATCACATTTATCCTTAGTTCACAGTGAAATTTTCACTATCAGTGAAAGTGCATTTTGAATGCTGCTCACTTTTTGTCATTTTTAAATGATTTCATATGTAGACATTATTATTACGTATGGTTGTGTGGTTCACTTTTTTTGAAACAATAATGCCCATGGTAAAATGTCTGGTGGCGGGTGCTCAATGTGAACATTCTATGATGACCTCTCTGAGATGATGCAGTCTTGCCTTCTACTCCAACTGTTACTCAGACCCAAGAGGCTCATATTTCTGAATAGTTGAGACAGTCTCTGCTTCCTGTCTAAAGTCCTGAGAGAAGGGAAATCTGAGCTGTTGCTGTATAGGTATGTTAATACAGAGCTTCTGAATGCTTTTACACATGGGACTTCTCAATGTTAATCTATATTCCTCACCATTTAAAAAGTTCTGCAATATCTTTACTTATGGTCAACTATACTACTTTCAACCTCTAGGAGAAGTTGGTTCTATTTTTCTTAGCTTCTGTTTTGTGTGATTTTACTCAATATCTTTCTGTACCTGGTTATTTAGCTTAATATATTCTTTTTTTTGGGGGGGGTCCAGTTGTGGGGCCTGGGCACTGTCCCTCAGCTCTTTAGCTCAAGGCTAGCACTCTACCACTTAAGCCACAGCACCACTTCCGGCTTTTTTCTTTTTGCTTATATGGTGCTGAGAAATTGAACCCAGGGCCTCAAGCATGCAAGGCAAACGCTCTACCACTGAGCCACCTTCCCAGCCCCAGCTTAATATATTCTTATCCACAGCCCTCCAAGAGACTGCAAATGACTGCCTTCTTCTCATCACAAAGAAAAATATGTGTTCCAGTGTTGGATATGAAATCACTGCACAATGAAAACATGGCACATAAAACTGTACTTCAAAATACTGTCTTTACAGACCTATGCAGCAGAAAGCATTGAGGATCAATTTTTGCCTGTTTTACCGTACCAAATGTCCAGAACAGTCCTGCTTCTATCTACTTGTCTCTCTCATTCCATTGATTTCTGTTTGTTTTTTGTTTTTTGGGTCCAGTCATGGGGCCTGAACTCTGGGCCTGGGCGCTGTACCTCAGCTCTTCAGCTCAAGGCTAGTGCTCTACCACTTGAGCCACAGCGCCACTTCCGGCTTCTTTTTGCTTATGTGGTGCTGAGGAATCGAACCCAGGGCCTCAGGCATGCAAGGCATGTGCTCTACCACTGAGCCACCTTCCCAGCCCCCATTCCATTGATTTCTGTAACCCTCTTCTAACTAATCTTTTCCCCCCATTTTTCATATTTCTAATTTTTTACATTACATCCAGAATTAAGTCTAAGAAAAACATATTTTAATTGTTTTGATACAATTATCTGATGAAATCTGGGCAAAGGGACAAAGGGATAGTAGTGGTTGTATAGAGATATCCATTCTGCTGAGAACTGCAATTTCAGCCTCCAGGCCCTTCACATCATGCACTGATGTTTTATTATAACTCACTCAGAATGTATAAGAGTGAATTAATCACAAGTGACTCATCACTAGTGATTAATTAAATATTAAATATGCATTGAAATCATTTTGGGGTTACTCATTCAAAACCAAATGCTTAAGACACTTGTCTTTATTTACCCACCTAAGAAACCAGAAGTGGAGCTATGGCTCAAGTGGTATAGCATTAGCCTTGAACAAAAATGCTTAAGGAGAGTGTGTAGGCTCCAAGTTCAAGCTGCAGGATTTGTACCCATACAAAAAGCAAATATATCCCCAGGGGCTGGGAAGGTGGCTCAGTAGTAGAGTGCTTACCTTGCATGCATGAGGCCCTGGGTTCAATTCCTCAGCACCACATAAGCAAAAAGAAAAAAGCCAGAAGTGGTGCTGTGGCTTAAGTGGTAGAGTGCTAGCCTTGAGCTGAAGAGCTGAGGGACAGTGCCCAGGCCCAGAGTTCAGGCCCCACGACCGGACCCCCCAAAAATATATATCTCCAAATATGTGTCCTTCCATGTTCTATGAATGTTTCATGAGTTAATTTGGGGACAAAAGTCAATGAGACAGATTTTCCTACTGTGCACAATTTATTTGGAAATAGTCATTTGCATTATATTTCAGGGTCTGCACATTTAATGGGTGACTTTAGGGGGACAGTGAAAAAATCAATGATTTCATGTCCTTGGCTCAAATCATGGCAGTCTGTTTCTATCTATCACTCCCAAAACCACTTTGGAGATGACCTGAGTAGTGTCTCAAAGGTCTGGAGCTCTAATTTCTGAGATGAGTTTATACAGTTACCTTGATGAACCATTCCTTACTATGAAAGACACAAGTCAATTTCACTCTCTTCATTACTTGTCGAGCCTGGAAGTAATTAATGACCATCCCTTGTGTTCAAATCATTTGGATAATATCAGGGACATCATCTTCACTCAACACAATGAAAGGATGTGAAGTATTGGTTCAGCAAGTACCCAAGTATAAAGAATTGTCTCCCATTACACCTAGCTTACCTCTGCCATGAAGGATTCCTCTGTATATTTTACAGAGTTTTCTGACAAAGATTTTCCTACACTGGGTTTATTTCCTTTGTGAGTGCTCCAATGCTTGTTGAAAGTTGTATTCTGGTTGAAAGACTTCTGATGTTTACATTTACAGAGATTCTGTCATGTCTCCTGGTCTCTAATACCTGTAATGTGACTTCTGCTTAAACATTTATCTATATCTTTTATACTCAGATTGTCTCTCCTGTGTATGTTCTCAGATGCAGTGAGGACTGACTTCTGATTAAAAGTGATTGCACATTTGTTATATTCTTTTTTCCTATTGAGTCAGTTCTGAAGTATGCCTTCCAGGCGAAAGACTTTCCATATTTGTAATAAGTACAAGTATTCTCTTCCTGTGTGTGTTCTATGAACACTGAGGCATGCCTTCTTGGTGAAGGACTTTCCGCATTTGTTACATTCACAACATTTCTCTCCTGTGTGTGCTTTCTGATGTAAACTGAGGTATGATTTCTTGAAAACTTCCCACATTTGTTTCATTCATGTCCGTCCTGTAGGTTTTCAAGGCTGAACTCTGAGCTGTGCCTTCCAGGTGAAAGACTGCACATTTGCTACATTCATAAGGCTTATAAAGTGTGTACATTCTCTCATGTAAACTGAGTTTTCTTCCAGGTAAAAGACTATCCACATTTATTATATCCCTAAGGTTTCTCATTTGTGTAAACCCAAATTTGTGAGTGGAGGTATGAATTCTGGGTAAAAGACTTTCCACATTTCTTACATTCATAAGGTTTTTCTCCTGTGTGTGTTCTCTGATGTATGTTGAAATCTGAATTCAAATTGAAGGACTTTTAACATTTGTTATATTTATACAGTTCATCACATGTGTGAATTCTATTATGCCTGCAGAGGTATGACCTCTGCTTGAAGGTCTTTCCACATTTGTTGCATTCATAAAGTTTCTCTCGGGCTGGGAAGGTGGTTTAGTGGTAGAGTGCTTGCTTAGCATGCATGAAGCCCTGGGTTCGATTCCTCAGTACCACATACACAGAAAAAGCCAGAAGTGGTGCTGTGGCTAAAGTGGTAGAGTGCTAGCCTTGAGCACAAGAAGCTAAAGCCTTGAGTTCAAGCCCAGGAATGACAAAACAAAAACAAAAACACTTTCTAGCTGGGCGCTGGTGGCTCACGCCTGTAATCCTAGCTACTCAGGAGGCTGAGATCTGAGGATCATGGTTCAAAGCCAGCCTGGGCAGGAAAGTCCGTTAGACTCTTATCTCCAGTAAACCACTCAGAAAACCAGAAATGGCACAGTGGCTCTAGTGGAAGAGTGCAAGCCTGGAGCTGCAAAGCTGAGGGATAGCACCCAGGCCCAGAGTTCAAGCCCCATGACTGACAAAAAAAAGTTTCTCTCCTGTATGTGTTTTCTGATGCCACTTGAGGTATGACTTCTGTCTAAAAAAATTTCTACATCTTACTTTAATAAGGTTTCTCTCCTGTGTGTGTTCTCTGATGCAAAGTGAGCTTTAATTTCTGTCTGAAAGAACTTCCACATTTGTTACATTCATAAGGTTTCTCTCCTGTGTGAACTATCTTATGTTTGTTGAAATCTGATTTCCAGGTGAAGGACTTTCCACATTTGTTACATATTCATAAGGTTTCTCACCTGTGTGAATTCTCTTATGGCTGCTGAGTTTTGAAGTCTTGGTGAAGGACTTTCCACATTTCTTACATTCATGTTTCTTTCCTGAATGTATTCTCTGATGCAAAGTGAACCTTGGCTTCAGTCTGAAAGACTTTCCACATTTATTGCATTCATAAGGCTTCTTTTCTATGTGAGTTATCTGATGGCTGCTGAGAACTGACTTCTGGGTAGAAAATTTCCTGCATTCCTCATATGCATAGGGGTTCTCTTCTGGTGGTGTTTGAAGTGGGAATGTCAAGTCTGATTTGTGAGAGATCGATTTTGCACATTTGTTATACCCATCGGACTTTTTCTGATATTTTCTCTGAGGTTTTGTAAGGTATATTTACTTATTGAAAGATTCCTTGGGGCTGGGAAGGTGGCTCAGTGGTAGAGCGCTTGCCTTGCATGCATGAGGCCCTGGGTTCGATTCCTCAGCACTACATAAGCAAAAAAGAAAAAAGCCGGAAGTGGCGCTGTGGCTCAAGTGGTAGAGCGCTAGCCTTGAGCTGAAGAGCTGAGGGACAGAGTCCAGGCCCAGAGTACAGGCCCCACGAACAGACCCCCCCCCTCAAAAAAAAAAGAAAGATCCTTACATTTACTACATGCAAAAGGATTCTGTCCTGTACGCATTTTCTGATGTGTAGTGAGTGTAGGTCTTAAGTAGAATGTTTTTCCATATACAGTACATTCAGCTGTTTTTCTTCCTTCCTGAAGTTTTTCTTGGGCAAGGAGAGCAGATTTATCATAGTCCTCCCAATATTAATTATAGTTATAGGAGGGCTCTCCTGCACAGACACAATTATGTCTAAAGAATATAGTCACTGAGTTTAATATCGTCCCCTCACCACCATATTTTAAATACTACAGTTCATTTGGATTTTCATAATTTTGACTAAGACTCTCTGAATATCTGATGGATTGTTCAACTATAGGAGACACACTGGATGTATATGTAGCATGCATCTCATCAGGCTCATTATAGGGAAGCATGTTCTGACATTCAATGAACTCCTCAATCCTCTTCTCTATGGAGTTCCCATTATTCCTTAATGGCTTATAAATTGAGCTCAAATTAAAAGTTGTTATCAATCTCACTCTATCCTCTGCTGGGTTACTATTCATGACTGTTACTTCACACAGACATTCATCTGGGCTTTGCTGGCAGGTCTTCTTCACATCCTCCATTTCTTGGACATCTAAAAAATGTCATAGAAAAAAGACAAAAACATAAATGAGATCCAAAGAGTCCTTAACATAAAAGTAAAGACATTTTTTTTCTCATTCTGTTACAGATTTTACAATATCAAGGTAGGAATTGGCTTGTGAGAAATATATGTTTTTCTCCCTAAGGTATTAATTAAGAAAGCAATACAGATTTTTTACAATGGAAAATAATGTTTTTCTGTGGTTTGTTCCTTTTTGTATCAGAGAAAATAATTACTCAAATGACTCAACTACATACTGCTAGAATTTTAAGCTAAGTACTTACTATCTGCTTTTAGTATTCTTAGGGTTGATTTTTTTTTTTGCTTTTGTTTGGTCAGAGAAAAATAGCTGCTTTGTTTTCTTTTATTTTCTTGAAATAATTTAATAATTGTGCTGCTTTGCTTCTCAACCATTAGATGAGTAACAGAAATATTTTCTTGGATCGGGGACCATAAGAGTGTTTTATACATTCCTTTACCTTTCACCTAAGCAGGAATGGTTCCTGAGACTAAGGATTTATACCTATATCTCTTCAGTTCTAATTTCTCACTAAGAATTATTTGAGGTATCTGTGGGAATTTTAAAATGCATTTCTCTTCATCTTAGACTCATCAAAATTCTTTTTCTGAAACTCCTGCCCCTCATAACCATGGAAAGCCAAAGATACTCCAGCTCACTACTTAATCATCCTCTCTAGATTAAAAGTTTTGGTTTGGAATAAGTCTCTGCCTGCCAACAATAAGCTATTTTCCTTATCAGAGAATAACAGCCCTGGCATACTCCATATTTCCTCGTACCTGTATATTACTAGTTTGAAACAAAATGAGATCTCATTTTCTACATTTCTAATTTTCTTGTTTTGTTTCAGAATGGTTTCTACAAAGCAAAAGAGAAGTGCTAACTTTAATTTTACTGTCACACAGAGTTCAGTATGTCTCTAAATGAATTATTGGTTCACAAGTCTTTGAGATAAAGGGTCACCTAGTTCTCTGTCACTCAGAGGACACAGGGGAATGAAGAATATTAATGCTCGGTACAGTGCAAGATGAACTTACCAACTGGCCTCTGGATCCAACATCACTATGCAAGATGCTTTAACTCACCTGTAAAATACATGTCTGAGGCCTCGTCTATCCATTGTTCTACACTGTGCTCCAGCTTGACAAGCAACTCAAGTTTAGGAGTGCCCTATTAATAAGAAATAGTAGAGAACTATTGCTCATGCTGGGTCATTATTGCTGTAAGATCCCAGAAATCCTGTTCACAAGGTTGCTCCTAAATTTTGTTTCTCATTTCTCACGGGCTCCATGGTTGACTTTCCCCCAGCTTTGAATTTATTTTGCTGGTTGTGTGGCTTGAATTCAGCTCTTTTGCTCAAGGCTAGCATTCTAACAGTTTGAGACCCAGCTCCACTTCCAGTTTTTGAATGGTTAATTGGAGATAAGAGTCTCCTGGGCAGTTTCGAACCATTGCTGGCTTCAAACCAAAATATTCATATTTCAGCCTCTTGAATAGCTAGGATTTTAGGCATGAACCACTGCACCCAGTGCCAGGTTTGGATTATAAATACCCATGTTCAACAAGTGATTTCCAGATCATACTTAAAATAGTCATATACATCTATTCTAGATTGTATATCCACCTACAATAATCACCTCAAGTTTCAGAAGACGGTCTCCTGTTAGTGGAGCATAGTTTAGATCTTTAGGCAAACTGCTGATTTGGCTTCTTAAAAATGAGAATAGGGCTGGGAAGGTGGCAAAGTAGTAGAGTGCTTACCTTGCATGCATGAGGCCCTGGGTTCGATTCCTCAGCACCATATAAGCAGAAAAAGCTGGAAGTGGCACTATGGCTCAAGTGGTAGAGCACTAGACTTGAGCTGAAGAGTTGAGGGACAGTGCCCAGGCCCACGACCGACCAAAAAAAAAAAAAAAAAAAAAAAAGAATGAGAATAAACTATCCTGAGGAGTTATATGATCAAGTTGAAGTTTTCCTCATAAAAAAAGGACACTTTTCAAGTGTCTTATGCCTAAATAGCATTACAAGTTTGGTAAATATTCACATATCTACTAAACACAAATAACTTGACATTACAAATTAATGTGACTTTTGCTCACCCAAGAACACCAGGTTGCTGTAGGTCTCCAGCATTACATCTCTATACAGGGTCTTCTGAGAAACATCCAGGTCCTGCCTCTCATCCCAGCCAAAGTCCACATCCACAGCACCAAATGACACCAGCTTCTGTAAGGCACATTTCCATTAAGCAATTAGGCCCTGAGTCATGAGAACACTAAGTCTGGAAATTCATTTTTCTACATGTAGGCTTTGTTTTACATAAAATGTTTGGAGCTTGCTGTGTTATTCAGAGTGGTAGAAACAAAAATCAAAGTAGAAATATTTTCTCTAGGGCTGGGAAGGTGGCTCAGTGGTAGAGTGCTTGCCTTACATGCATGAGGCCCTGGGTTCGATTCCTCAGCACCACATAAGCAAAAAGAAAAAAGCCGAAGTGTTGCTGTGGCTCAAGTGGTAGAGCGCTAGCCTTGAGCCCACAACTGACCAAAAAAAAAAAAAAAGAAGTGAATTATCTGGCATGACAACATTAAGTCTAAGTAGGTGTCTGAGTGTGTTTATTTTGATAAAATTTACCACGTATCAGGGTAACAATGAAGGAAACGAACAATTTTTCCTGCAGTTTCATATTCTGGCTTACTGAAAAGCCTATTCAGATCTTATATTAAAAATGGTATCATAAGCAATTCATGCAATATATTCCCTATTTTGTCCACCTACAAAAAGCATCGTGTCCAGGTGAATTTGAAAGGGAATAACAGTACTCAATAAAGTAGCTAATGAGGGCTAGCAAGGTGGCTCAGTAGTAGAGCGCTTACCTTGCATGCTTGAGGCCCTGGGTTTGACTCATTAGCACCACATAAGCAGAAAAAAAAAGCCAGAAGTGATGCTGTGGCTCAAGTGGTAGAGTGCTAGCCTTGAGGTGAAGAGCTGAGAAACAGCACCCAGGCCCAGAGTTCAGGCCCCACGACTGGACCACCCCCCCAAAAAAAAGAAAGTAGCTAATGATTCACTTGGTACTTATAAGATTTGACTTAGCTCCCACAATAAAAATATCCCATATTAATCATGTTTCTGTTATTAAATTTCTAAAGACTGAAGTGTGGACAAAGATACCATGATACTTTCTTCATAAGTAAACAAAGAAGTCACATGAACTTTTGTGAATATCACCTATCTCGTACAATACAGGCAGAGTGGAATAAAGTATTTCTTGACCAGATTTGCATTTTAATAGGCTTTCATGGAAGGATGGAGGTAAATAGATATGGTCTGAAGGAACACTCACAATACCAAAAAAAAGAAGAAAGAAAAAGTGAAATATGACCCCCACAAGCAGGACAGAGAAAAACAAGAATAAAGAAGGATGAAGTCGGGCACTGGAGGCTCACGCCTGTAATCCTAGCTACTCAGAAGGCTGAGATCTGAGGATCACAGTTCAAAGCCAGCCCAGCCTGGAAAGTCTGTGAGACTCTCATCTCCAATTAACCACTCAGAAAACTGAAGTGGCACTGTGGCTCAAATGGTAGAGTGCTAGCCTTGAGCTGAAGGACAGCATTCAGGCCGAGTTAAATCCCCATGACCAAAAAAAAAGGATGTGATCTAAAAAAAATAGAACAAAAAAATTTTGGGGGGGGTCCAGTCAGGCGCCTGAACTCTGGGCCTGGGTGCTGTCCCTCAGCTCTTCAGCTCAAGGCTAGCACTCTACCACTTGAGCCACAGTGCCACTTCTGGCTTTTTTCTTTTTGCTTATGTGGTGCTGAGGAATTGAACCCAGGGCCTCAGGCATGCAAGGCAAGCACTCTACCACTGAGCCACCTTCCCAGCCCCATTTTTTTTTTTTGTTGGTCGTGGGGCTTGAACTCTTCCCAGCCCCATTTTTTTTGTTGTTGTTGGTCGTGGGGCTTGAACTCTGGGCCTGGGCGCTGTCCCTCAGCTCTTCAGCTCAAGGCGAGTGCTCTACCACTTGAGCTACAGCGCCACTTCCGGTTTTCTGGTAGTTTATTGGAGATAGAAGTCTCATGGTCTTTCCTGCCCGGGCTGGCTTTGAACCACAATCCTCAGATCTCAGCCTCCTGAGTAGCTAGGATTACAGGCGTGAGCCACCAGCGCCCGGCTGAGCTTGAACTCTTGACCTGGGTGCTGTCCATAAATTTTTGTGTTCAAGTCTAGCACTTTACATCTTGAGTCACAATTCCACTTCTGGTTTTTGTGTGGTTCCTTGGAGATATGAGTTTCACACGGACCTTCCTACACAGACTGGATTTGAACTGTGATCCTCAGATCTTAGCTTCCTGAGTAGCTAGGATTACAGGCATGAAACTCTGGCGCCCAGCTAATGCAAGAATTCTTGATACAGAGTGAGGAAAAATGACTGCTGTTCTCTGAGGTAGAGCCTGTCACAGTGACTCACACAGTAGCTAAGATTACAGACATGAGCAATGGGTACCTGACATAAAATGTACATGCTTGTGTTGTTTTGGTAAAATGCACCTTTCTCTTTGGGCACTGGTGGCTTAGGCCTGTTTCCTAGCTATTCAAGTAATCACCAAGAGGCCAGCAATGGAGCTGTGGTTCAAGTGGTAGAGCATTAGCCTTGGGCAAAAAATTTAAAAAAAGCTTAAGGACAGTACCCAGGCCCTGAGTTCAAACCCAGGACCAGCAGACACACACACACACACACACACACACACACACACACACACACACACACACACACACACACACACACACACACACACACACACACACACACACACACACACACACACACACACACACACACACGCCAGCAACACTGCAAAATGTACTCAGAACATTACCATTCTGTACACAGAACAACTAGGGCTCAAAAGAAAAAAAAAGCGGGGTGTTGGTGAACCTCACACCTGTGATCCTAGCTACTTAAGAAGTGGGTATGACCCCACAAACACAGGCTCCAAGCCTGAGCTGTCCTCCACAAGTAAGCCAGCCTTTCTGAGGATTAATCCCTGTTGGAACTCAGCATAGTATGATTGCGACCACAGGAAAAATGTCTGAAATGAAACTGAAGCCTTTGGAAGTGGCATTGATATAAAACCTGGCATACCTCCAATCAGAGTAGTAAAAGCACCACACCAACATCTAGTCCCTTCTGGGCTACTTCAACAAGTCTGAACAGCCAACCCAGCAAAATGAGCAGCATTGTCTAATCAGAAGCAGTTCTAGTCAGTCCCTGCGGCTGTGAGAATGACACACCCATTTCCTAAACAGTGTGCTCCCCAGGCAAAGCAGAGAGCAGAGGTTCTTCAGTCTAACAGCAGTTCTTCGCTGAACAGCAACAAAGCAAACACATAGGAGGCACTCAGAAAGTGGACAGTGATTCAAGTAAAACTCCTCAAACATAGACTGACCCTCCTGGTGTCTGTCAGGCAAAAAATAGAAGAAAAACTGCTACCAAGCCTGTTAGAACTGGACCAATCAAACCTCAGGCAATCAAAACTGAAGAAACAAAATTGTAAAGGCTGTAGTTTCCTGCAGGGTATGGAGGGAGAATAGGGAGAATGAAGTCTGATAATGCTAGCAGCCACAGAGGAAAATTGGTCTGTGACATTACCTTGTGTAGAGCTTAGAGAGATGCACATGGAGCACAGGAGCAATTACATTGACACACAGCTGTTGTTACCAGTTAAAATGAACCTTCCCAAGCTAACACCTATGCAACTTTCACTCAGTTGTTGGACATGCATCTTCAGTCAGAATGTATATACAGATACATGCACATAGTCCTTGAGTGCATACAACTTAGATCTAAAAAATCTCTTAATAGTTAAGTGAACACCAAAAATAGGAAGAAAGTAATACCACAGAGGATAAACAGTTCAACCTGAACAATGTGTTGGTCCCAGCTAATACATCAGAAGGCTGATTCTTTACCTCCCTTCCTTGCATTCTTTGGAGATTGTTATGATGTGGATGGTTTGGAAGTAAACTAAAGATAACTGGTGCTGGGTAGAGGAGCCTTATTTTCTATTATGGCAGCTTGCTATTTTTATAGCATGGCAATTGGATTGTTGTAACTGATCTCCCCTTCCTGGATGAGTGAGCAAATGGTGAACTATTGACAGCATCCAAACGTGCAGTACCTGGCTACTCTGGCATCTGGCTCTGTGAGGTTCTCGCCATTCAAACATACAACAGACTCGGTAAAATATTGTTAGGTTGAGTCTTGCTTGCCTTTACTTAGTCATCTTTGTACGAGTCCAGTGGTTGTGGGATATGGTTTTTGTTTTGTTGTTTGGGTTTTTTTTTTTTCCCTTCTTGCTCCCGCACCTCCATTTTCAAATGGTTTGTAGCTGATGTTCACTAAGAGACTGAGTACTTGGAACTGTCCCACTGATAGAAGGAACTCCTATCTAAGAAAGTGCATTTCTTCACAGAGCTGTGTCATACCATCCTTTGGCCCTCTGCTGGAAAAGTGGAATCAAGTCTCAAAAATGCCTTAATTGTATCCTCTAGTATTATAGACATAGTACAGTACTGTATCATCCCTTTGAGAATATAAATACCTTATACCTACTTTATGATACGTAGTAGTGACTGTGTTTTATCAGAGCTGTTTTTAATGATGTTACTCAAGAATGTTTTCTTTGCAGATGATGACTGAGAAGTTAATTTTTAAAAATGGTGCAAGGTACCACAACAGTAACAGAACTTAGCATTTTATGGATGTGCTGGATGTCTAATTTTGTTCAGAGGACTGCAGAACCTGGAAACGCTGTTGCTGCTATTGATGCATAATATACTGCTATTATTGGTCTTTTTATATAAATATAAATATATATACAAACATATATAATTTGAATTTTTGGAAACTTTAGCTGTGCTGTCAACTTTGGAAAAAGTATCCCAGTTTACCGTGTTGAGCTGGCGTTGTACAGAAATTAATAGCCATATTGGTCTAGAAATGTTAAACTTAATTTTTTTCCATTTGTACAGGGGCAAACACACTGTATTAAGTATGTAAGGTCTTATCTACATGGGTTTGATTATAGAAACTAATATTCTCTAAATAATGAAAAAAAAAGAGAAATGGGTATGAAGAGTATGGTTCAAAGCCAGCTTGGGCAGGAAAGTCCATGAGACTTTTATCTTCAGTTAACCCTCAGTCAGAGTGGAAATCAGCAAGTATAAAAAGTACTTCAAAAACCCAAAAATGGAATTACCATGGGATCCAGCAATACTACCATGGACATAGATCAGAAGGAATTTATATGAGGCTAGAAGAGAGTCATGTTCATATCCATCATCATTGAGATACTATTCCAAGTAGGCAACCAATGGAAGCAGTCTAGAAACATTAGTTGATGAGTAGATAAATGTGGTGGGCTGGGAAGGGGGCTCAGTGGTAGAGCACTTGCCTTGCATGCATGAGGTCCTGGGTTCGATTCCTCAGCACCACATAAGCAAAAAGAAAAAAGCCAAAAGTGGCGCTGTGGCTCAAGTGGTAGAGCACTAGCCTTGAGCTGAAGAGCTGAGGGACAGTGCCTACGCCCAGAGTTCAGGCCCCACAACTGGACCCCCCCCCCAGAAAAAAAGAAATGTGGCTTAGACATGCCATATTCTATGCAATTTATATGTGGTATCTTATTCACTTCTGCTCACAGTAATATGTCAGAACTATCAATACCCAGATTACAGAGGCATGCAATTACTTCTCCCATTGCATAGAAGGGAAATCAAGGCCCAAAAGGTTTTGAACTATGCTTGAGTCTCAGTGTTAATCAAATTGCCTCAGTGAACTGTAATCTATGCAGTCAGCTAGTGTCAGGGAAGACTGAAGATTTTACAAGGTAAGCACTCTACCACTGAGCCACCTTCCCAGCCCCTGAAGATTTTAAAGACAGTAGAAAGGATTGAATATTTCACAAAATTCCAAGCAATTTAATGTTTGTTGCATTGGTGAATGAATAGATACTGAAAATCAGGAATACATTCTGGAGTCCTGACTTCTCACATAATTTGAGGAGTTGCACATTTAGTGATTAGGCTATCACTGCTTGTGCCAGTCACTTTGATGCAAAGAATCACAACTCAACTTCCATTTTGGTATTAGGGGGTGATGGTACTTCTCATCTTGAAATGAAAAAATAAGCAGAGTGCCTTTACAAGGGTTGAAAATTTAGATTGGCAAAACATCAGGAAGTAGGAACTTGAAAGGCATGAAGTCAGGTAGAAAGTAGTAGACAAATGAAGAGAAGAGAGAGAGAATGTAGTGAAGGAATCCAATGTACATGTTAGAAAATGAGGGAGGGAAGGGATGTGTGAGAATAATGAAATATGTGATATGGATCAAGATATATTGTACTCCTGATTTGTTAAATAGCAACTATTTGTACAACTATTTAAATAAAAGAAAATAAAATGTGGTATACATACATATTGTACCCTTATTCAGTTATAAACAACAAAGTCCCATCATTCATTGTCAAAAAGAACTAGATATCAACTTGCCAAATGAACTAAATTAGATTCATATGGGCAAAAGTTATGTTTCCTCTTATATATGTAATGTGTGCATATATGTATAATTATATCCTCAAACCAAAATTGTAATAGTGGGTCTATTTGAGGATGCCAAGGTGAGGCAGTAAAGTGAATGAGAATGACACACTAAATAGCACTAATATACATGGCATGTATATATGAAGACTGCACATAGAAATTCACTAAAAGCTGTTGAGTAATAGAAGTGGGGGAGGGTATAGACAAGCAAAGAGAGCAATTGATTCATCTGATGAAAGTATATGCCTTATGAAACACCAGAGTGAAACCAATTTGCACAACTAATATGAATAAAAACAAATAACAGTACAGTTCAAAGAGATGAACTCAATGCTTGACTTATAAATCTGTGACCCCTTGGACCTAAAATAGGTTATGTTGAGAATGTAGGTAGCAATCGAATATGAGATAGAAAACAGATAGGGTAAAGTGAATATGCTCAAAAAACTTTCTCCATATCTATGGATACATATATGAATGTATAAATGTAATAGTTTTACATGCTTATACATGGGTATATGTACATATATATCCCTCTCGCTCTACATATACTACACACTTTTACACGCACACATGCACGCGCGCACGCACGCGCGTGCACACACGCGCGCGCACACACACACACACACACACACACAGCACAATGGGATTTGCTGACATTGTTTCTTTGATGGTTTTTTGCCAGTCCTGGAACACAGGTGTGGCACTGTCCCTAAACTTTGTACTCAAGAGTAACACCTAGGGGGCTGGGAAGGTGGCTCAGTGGTAGAGCACTTGCCTTGCATACAAGAGGCCCTGGGTTCGATTCCTCAGCACCACATAAACAAAAAGAAAAAAGCCAGAAGCGGCACTGTGGCTCAAGTGGTAGAGTGCTAGCCTTGAGCTGAAGAGCTGAGGGACAGTGCCCAGGCCCAGAGTTCAGGCCCCATGACTGGACCCAGAAAAAAAACAAAAACTAAAACAACAACAACAACAAAAAACCCAAGAGCAAAACCTAATGCTTGAGCCATAGTGCCATTTCAACTTTTTTTCTGTTTATGTGATACTAAGAAATTGAACCTAGAGCTTCATGCATCCTAGGCAAGCACTCTACCACTAAACCAAATTCCTAGTTCAGCTGATTGTTTTAAGAAAGGGGATGAGGAATAGAAGAGGATGAACTCATGCATATATAAAAATATCACAATCCTGCTTTGTTCAGCTAATACATGTTAATTAAGTATAAGGGAAAATAACATAGTCAAAAATTGTAGACTATAAAACAAGCCAGGTGCTGGTGGCTCATGAGGCTGAGATCTGAGGATCACAGTTCCAAGTCAACCCAGTAAGGAAAGTGTATGAGACTCTCATGTACAATTCATCACCAAAGGGGGAAAAAACCCCAAAAAGTAGGAAGTTGAGTTGTGACTGAAGAATTAGAGCACTAGCCTTCACTAAAAAAGCTCAGAGACAGCGACCTTCAATCCCTGAATTCAAGCTGTAGGCCACACACACACACAAAAGCATTGTTTAGTCATATTACAAAATTACCTGTCTACTATTAGAGAAATGGGTGTGGTCGTTCAGGGGTAAAGCATGTGCTCCACCTGTGTGAGGCTGAGTTCAACTCTTACTAGGTTTATGAATGTGTAAACATAATAGTGATACATGCTTAACAATATGAACTTGATATTTTCATAGATGCATTTTGATATGTGGATGATGTTGCTTTACTACAAATGGTTTAGTAGAGATCATATACAAAACTGATTTTGAGCCAGATGCCAGTGGTTCACACCTGTAATCCTAGTTGCTCAGAAGGCCAAGATGTGAGGATTTTGGTTTGAAGCCAGTCTAGGCAGGAAAGTCAGTGAGATGAATTGCCAATAACCAGAAAACTGGAAGTGGTGCAGTGGCTCAAAGTGTTACAGTGCTAGTCTTGAGTGTGTGCAGGCCATCTGTGATTTGAAACCCCACAAGGAAAAAAAAAGACAAGGAAAGAAAATAAAAAACAAACAAAAAAACCTGTTTTGTATTGAATAGGCAATACTCTTCTGTAGCTCACTTTTGTATGAAACTTGTTCACTGGACTTTTTATGAGTGCAACATTCATCAACAGTTTTCCAGCACAACACAGCTTCTTTCTGATGTGTCTATAGAATTCTCAGAAAGCTGCCTTGAGTTTTACTCTTCCCCCTTTCCTTACCGTAAGATTTGACTCTAATCACCCCACCAGGAGGCCTTCTATATTGGGCCCCTACCCCTGCTTGTTGCTCCATTGTGTGAGGCATGTCTTACAAGGAAACAACTGCTATCACATTATCTAGGCCTGTCATCTTTCCCCTAAAATTGTACTGATCTTCAAAAACTTTCTGAAACTTTAGATATTTTATCTATAAGACATGTCCTTTCTGAATTATTTGACTTTGTTTTCTAGTAAATCAGTCTTCATTTCACTCCCAGAAATTTTCACCATTTCTTATTAGTGTTTGAATCACGTTTCAGAGCAAGTTTTCAGTTCATTTCTTGATGTTATCAACATTCAGAATAATTGGTTTTATCAATGACAGCTGATTCCTACTTAACATTACTGATAGTGCTTGAGTCCTGTAGATCCCAGATCTTCCCATGAAGGTCTTCTGTATCTAGAATACAACTCCATTGACAAGTGTGTGCTTAGATGTCAGACATGAAGTTTTATCCAACCCCTGGATCCAAAAGAAATGTTCTTCTTTCTTACCTTCATTATTTTTGGAAACTGAGTTAGAAATAAATACTAATAGAACCTTTTTGATATTCCTTAGTGATTTTGTGGGGCGGGGGCAGTCGTGGGAGCTGAACTCTGGGCCTGGGTGCTGTCCGTCAGCTCTTCAGCTTAAGGCTAGCATCCTACCACTTGAGCCACAGAGCCACTTCTGGCTTTTTTCTGCTTATGTCTATTCTGAGGAATCAAACCCAGGGCACTCTACTGCTGAGCCAACTTCCCAGCCCTCTTTAGTGATCTTTTAAAAAGGAGGTTCACATGTAAAAATAAGTTCAGCATAGTATACACAGATATTATTCAAAGGAAAAAATATAAATGTTATTAGAGGTTATTATGTTTTAAGGTGAAAAAACAGACAAGCTACATTTTGAGTGGTCGAATGTTGGAGTCTTTATTGAAAGGCTGGTGACTGCATGGTGGACTCCTAGCTCAAAGACCAGCAGTGCCTTCATTACATGAGGGGACCCATGATGCTAAATAGAACAATGTCAGAATTGGAGATGTGGCACAAGAAATAGAGTGCCATGCTTGAACATAAAAGCAAAAGGAGACTAAAGTGCCATGAGTTCAAGGCTAACTACAAACACAAACAAAAGCAAAAGTATAGTAATAGAATTCCATGAAAAAGAAATTATACATCATTGCCTTCTTCTTCATGTACATGTTGAAGTACAGTGTTAGAGAGGGAAATAACTTAGTAACTGTTATTAGAGAACTACAGGGTATGTGATCACAAGCAGTAGTGTCATTCTAACAGTGCAATGGACACTGGGTAATAGAGTGAAAACACCTTTGGTTGTTATCAGTGAGTGGTTGGTCTGTGAAGGTGACGGGTTATCTACAAAGGAGATCAGCTTCTGCTCTCTAGTCCAGAAGCACTAGTCAGGGTAAGACTGAGCCCTTGTTTGGTGAGGAGGACCTGACCAGGAGAGTACCTATTCTCAGCTGACCTTGTCCTCTTGCTAACTCTGGTGCAAATCGGTAATTAACAGAAACATGTCACCATCCTCCAAGCATCAGTTCAGTAGGACACAAGGCATCCATAATTTAGTTTAACTGCTCATCAGGGTTCATCAGTTGAAGAAAAGTTCATTCTTGGCACAGATATCAAGTGGCAATTGGCTCAGGATGTTCTGTGTGCTGAGCCATCTTGGGAGCCAAATAGAACACTGGTCACAGGTGGGTCACCTATGAATCATGAAGGCTCCCTCGAGGCTTTTGACAGTGATAAGATGCTGAGAGGATGGTCATTATGTTTTTCTCCTGTGTGTGTTTTCTGATGCAAACTGAGGTATGACTTCTTCAAAAACTTTCCACATTTGTTTCTTCATAAAATTTCTTTAATGTGGGTGTTCAATGAAGAAATCAGAGCTATGACTTCTGGGTAAAAGGCTGCAAGTTTGCTACATGCATAAAGCTTCTCTTCTGTGTGAGTTCTCTGATGTAAACTTAATTTTCTTCCAGGTCAAAGACTCACCACATTTCTTACATTCCCGATTTCTCATCAGTGTGAATTCTCTTATGCTTGATGAGGTGTGAATTCTTGGTAAAGGACTTTCTGCACCTGTTTCATTCATAGGGTCCCTCTCCTGTGTGTATTCTCTGATGGATGTTAAGGTCTGACTTCCTGATGAAAGACTTTCTACACTCAATGCATTCATAAAGTTTCTCTCCTGTGTGTACTCTCTGATGGACATTAAGGTCTCCCTTCCTAGTGAAAGACTTTTTACATACATTACATTCATAAGGTTTCTCTCCTGTGTGTCTTCGCTGATGTTCAGTAAGGCGTATCTTCCGGGTGAAAGACTTTCCACACACATTACATTCATAAGGTTTCTCTCCTGTGTGTCTTCGCTGATGATTAGTAAGGTGTATCTTCTGGGTGAAAGACTTTCCACACATATTACATTCATAAGGTTTTTCTCCTGTGTGTCTTCTCTGATGGACAATAAGGTTTGTCTTCCAGTTGAAAGACTTTCCACACCTGTTACATTCATAAAGTTTCTCTCCTGTGTGTGTTCTCTGATGGATAGTAAGTTGTGACTTCCAGGTGAAAGATGTTCCACACATGCTACATTCATAAGGTTTCTCTCCTGTGTGTATTCTCTGATGGATGTTAAAGTATGACTTACTGATGAAAGATTTTCTACACTCAATACATTCATAAAGTTTCTCTCCTGTGTGTACTCTCTGATGGACATTAAGGTCTCCCTTCCTAGTGAAAGACTTTTTACATACATTACATTCATAAGGTTTCTCTCCTGTGTGTCTTTGCTGATGATTAGTAAGTTGTGTCTTCCGGGTGAAAGACTTTTTACATACATTACATTCATAAGGTTTCTCTCCTGTGTGTCTTCGCTGATGATTAGTAAGGTGTGTCTTCTGGGTGAAAGACTTTTTACATACATTACATTCATAAGGTTTCTCTCCGGTGTGTCTTCGCTGATGATTAGTAAGGTGTGTCTTCTGGGTGAAAGACTTTTTACATACATTACATTCATAAGGTTTCTCTCCTGTGTGTCTTCGCTGATGATTAGTAAGGTGTGTCTTCTGGGTGAAAGACTTTTTACATACATTACATTCATAAGGTTTCTCTCCTGTGTGTCTTTGCTGATGATTAGTAAGGTGTGTCTTCTGGGTGAAAGACTTTTTACATACATTACATTCATAAGGTTTCTCTCCTGTGTGTCTTCGCTGATGATTAGTAAGGTGTATCTTCTGGGTGAAAGACTTTCCACACATATTACATTCATAAGGTTTTTCTCCTGTATGTCTTCTCTGATGGACAATAAGGTTTGTCTTAAAGTTGAAAGACTTTCCACATCTGTTACATTCATAAAGTTTCTCTCCTGTGTGTGTTCTCTGATGGACAGTAAGTTGTGACTTCCAGGTGAAAGATGTTCCACACATGCTACATTCATAAGGTTTCTCTCCTGTGTGTAATCTCTGATGGACAGTAAGTTGTGACTTCTGGGTATAAGACTTTCCACACTTGATACATTCATAAGGTTTCTCTGCTGCATGTATTCTCTCATGTAAAGTGAGGTATGACTTCAGTCTGAAAGACATTCCACATTTGTCACATTCGTAAGTTCTCTCTTCTGTATGACTTCTCTGATACTGGTTGAGAGCTGACTTCTGGGTATAAATTGACCTATATCCCTCATATTGATAGGGTTTCTTTTCTGTGGGTGTTTGAGGTGAGAAAGTCAGGTTTGACTTCTGACAGATAGATTTTTCACATTGGATACACTCATTGGACTTCTCTGCATATTTGCTCTGGGGTTTTGCAAGGTGAATTTCCTTACTGAAAGGTTTTTCACATTCATTACATGTATAAGGATATTCTCCTGTGCACATTTTCTGATGTGTAGTGACTGTACTACTTAAATAGAAACTTGTTCCACATCCATTGCATTCAGGTGTTTTTCTCTGTCCATGAAGTATTTCTTGGGCAAGGAGAATAGACTTATCATAGTCTTCTCTATATTCATTATGGTTATAGGAAAGCTGTCCCATATAAATACAATTATGTCTAAAAAATATGGTCTCTGATTTAAATACCTTTCTTTCTCCACCATATTCAAAAAATTGCTGCTCATCAGTTTGACTAGAATACTCCAAATATCTCAGGGATTTTTCAACTACAGGAAACTCAATGATCTCTTCAGTCCTCATCCCTAAGGAGTTCCCATTACTACTACTACTAATCAGCTCTGGCTTATGTTTTAAACTCGAATTGAAAGTTCTCATACTTTCTTCTATTGAGTTATTATTTGTGACAGATACTTTACAAAGATATTCATTTGGACTTTCCTGGAAGGTCTTAATCATATCTTCCATTTCTTGAACATCTAAAATGAGTCATAGAAAAAAAAAACATAAATAAGACCAAAAAATCCCTTTATGTAAAGGTAAAGACATTTTCTCCCATCCTGATAGACTTAAAATACCAAAGTATGGGGCTAGGAATATGTTTTAGTGTTAGAGTGCTTGCCAAGCATTCATGAAGCCCTGTGTTTGATTCCTCAGTACCACATAAACAGAAAAGGCCAGAAGTGGCACTGTGACTCAAGTAGTAGAGGGCTAGTATTGTACAAAAGAAGCTCAGGGACAGTGCGCAGGCCCTAAGTTCAAGCCTTAGGACTGACAAAAAACAATGTATCAAAGTAGGAATAGATTTATGAAAAAATATATAGTCTTTTACCTAGTATATTAATTAAGAAAGTAAACTGGTATTTTACAATGGAAACTACTTTTTTCTGTGTTTCAGTTTTTTCTTCTTTTTACATCAGGAAAAATATTTACTCAATTCAACTTTGTATGGCTAGAGATTTAAGCTGAGTACTGACCTTCTTTCTTTAGTATTCTCGTGGTTGTGTTTTTCAAATATTGTTTTGTTTGATCATAGGGGAATATCTACTTTGTTTCCTTTTATTTTCTTGAAAAATGCATTTTGCTACTTTGTTTTTCAACTATTAGATGAGAAACAGGAATAATTACTAGATTTAGAGGCCATAAAGAGTATTTTATACATACCCTTGCCTTTCACCTAAGCAGGAATGGTTCTTGAAAGTAAGTATTTCTACCTAAATCTCTTTTGTTTTAATTTCTCAGTAAGAATTACTAGTTTTATCTGTGGGAATTTTAAAATTCATTTCTTTTCAGCTTAGACAAAGTCTCATCAAAATTCCTTTTTTAGCCGGGCGCCAGTGGCTCACACCTGTAATCCTAGCTACTCAGAAGGCTGAGATCTGAGGATCATGGTTCAAAGCCAGCTTGGGTGGGAGGAGGGATGGAAGGGGGGGGATGGGAAGGGATGGGAAGGGGAAACAAAGGAGGAAGCAACAATGCTTGATAAGAAATGTACTCATGCCGGGCACCGGTGGCTCACGCCTGTTAATCCTAGCTACTCAGGAGGCTGAGATCTGAGGATCGTGGTTCAAAGCCAGCCCGGGCAGGAGAGACCGTGAGACTCCTATCTCCAATAAACCACTAGAAAACCGGAAGTGATGCTATAGCTCAAGTGGTAGAGTGCTCGCCTTGAGCTGAAGAGCCCAGGCCCAGAGTTCAAGCCCCACAACCGCCAAAGAAAAAAAAAAAAAAAAGAAATGTACTCATAATCTTGCCCATGTAATTGTAACCCCTCTGTATGGTATTTTCACAATTAAAAAAAAAAAAGCCAGCTTGGGCAGGAAAGTCCCTAAGACTCTTATCTCCAATAAACCACTAGAAAACTGGAAGAGGCACTGTGGCTCAAGTGGTAGAGTGCTCACCTTGAGATGAAGAGCTGAGGGACAGTACCCAGGTCCAGAGTTCAAACCCACCCCTCAAAAAAGTTCCTTTGCTGACACTCCTACCTTAGATCCTTGGCGGACCAAAGATACTCCGGCTTACCACCTAATTAATCATCCATTTTAGACTAAATGCTTTGCTTCTGAATCCCAATATTTGCCCACCACTGATAAGCTATTTTCCTTATTAAAGGATAGCAACCCTGGCATACTACTTATTTTTCATACCAGCACAATCCTAGTTTTAAAGAAAATGAATTCTCATATTCTAAATTTCTCATTTTAATTTTTTGTTACGGAACGATTTTTGCAAAGAGAAAGAGAATTGCTAACTTTAACTCTGCTGCCACACAGAGTTCAGTATGTCTCCATATGAATTCTGGATTCACAAGTCTTTGAGACAAAAGATCACCTAGTTCTCTGCCACACTCAGGACTCAGGGGAAGTCGGAACATTATTACTCAGTATAGTGCAAGATGAACTCACCAACCAAACTGTCAATCCAACATCACTATGCAAGGTGCATTAACTCACTTGTGAAATTCTTGTCTGAGGCTTCTCCTATCCATGGTTCTGCACCTTCTTCCAGCTTGACAATCAAGTTAGGTTTAGGAACACAGGGCCCTGCTAATAAGAACCAGTAGAGAACTGTTGCTCATGCTGGGTCATCACTGCTGTAAAATCTCAAGACACTGGAGATTTGAGGATCATGGTTCAAAGCCAGCATGGGCAGGAAAGCCCATGGGACTCTTATCTCCAATAAAGTACTAGAAAACCAGAAGTGGTGCTGTGGCTCAAGCAGTAGAGTGCTCACCTTGAGCTGATGAGCTGACGGAGAGCGCCCAGGCCCAGAGTTCAAGCCCCACAACTGACCAAAAAAAAAAAAAATCTCAGACATCCCATTCACAAGGTTGCTACTAAATCTTGTTTCTCATTTCTCACTGGCTCCATTGTTGACTTTCCCCCAGTTTGTACTTATTTTGCCAGTAGTGTGGCTTGAACTCAGTTCTTTTGCTCAAGGCTAGTACCAGTTTGAGTCCCAGCTCCACTTCCAGTTTTTGAGTGGTTAACTGGAGATAAGAGTCTTGTGGGGACTTTGGTGCAATTTCTGGCTTCCAACTGAAATCCTGAGATTTCAGCCACCCGATTAGCTAGGATTATAGGCATGAACCACTGCACCCAGTGCGATATTTGAATGATAAATACCCACTTTCAACTATGATTTTCCAGATCATATTTCCAATAGTCATATGCATTCTACTCTACATTGTATGTCAACCTACAATAATCGCCTCAAGTTTGGGAAGACTGTCTCCTGTTACTGGAACATAGTTTAGAACTTTTGTCAAACTGCTGATTTGGCAGCATGAAAAATGAGAATAAAAATGCCTCAGGAGTTACATAATGAAGTTGAAGTTTTCCTTAGAAAGAAATGATGCTTCCCATGGACTAGAATCTACCATCCAAATAGCATTGAAAATTTGATAAATATTCAAATATCTACTGAAAACAAATCACTTGACCTAGAAAATGAATGTGACTTTTGCTCACCCAAAGACACCAGGTTGCTGTAGGTCTCCAGCATTACATCTCTATACAGAGTTCTCTGAGAAAAATCCAAGTCCTGCCACTCCTCCCAGCTGAAGTCCACAGCCACATCATCAAATGACACCAGTTTCTGTAATGACACATTTGAAGTAAAAGCCCTGACTTATGAGAACATCAAGTCTGGAATATAATTCTTCTACATGTATGCTTTTGTCTTAAATAAAATATTTGGGGCTTGAGGTATTATCTATACCATGAGAGAAGGAAAATCAAAGTAGAAATGTTTGCCTCTATATTAATTAGGTAATTATAAATATGAAGATTCCCTAATTCATCAGAACACATTTCTGGTGCTAGCAATAGAGACAAGATGACAATTCTAAGGAGCTAATACTCTGGCATGACAACATTTAATCTAAGTAGGTGTCTCAAAGAGTGTGTTTAGCTTATTTTGATAAAATTCACTAAATATCAGGGTAACAATGAAGTAAATAATTATTTCTGCATGTTCATATTCTGCCTCAAGGAAAAGCATATTTAGATCTTATTTAAAAATGCTCTCATAGGGGCTGGGAAGGTGGCTCAGTGGTAGAGTGCTTGCCTTGCATGCATGAGGCCCTGGGTTCGATTCCTCAGCACCACATAAGCAGAAAAAGCTGGAAGTGAGCTGAAGAGCTGAGGGACAGTGCCCATGCCCAGAGTTCAGGCACCATGACTGGCAAAAAAAAAAAAAAAAAAAAAAAACGCTCTCATAAGCAATCATAACACATTCAGGACATCACATTAGTAGATCTACAAAACACTGTCCAGGTGAATGTGAGAGTAACAATAGTCAAGAAAGTAGCTAATGATTGATTTGGCCCTCATAAGATTTGACTTAGTCCACAAAATAAAAATATCCTATGTCAACCTCTTCTTTCTTTTTTTTTTTGGTTGGTCACGGGGTCTGAACTCTGGGCCTGGGTGCTGTCCCTCAGCTCTTCAGCTTAAAGCTAGCCCTACCACTTGAGTCATAGCACCACTTCTGGCTTTTTTTCTGCTTATGTGGTGCTGAGGATTTGAACCCAGGGCCTCACAAATGTGAGGCAAGCACTGTACTACTGAGTCTACCTAGCAGCCAGGTCAATCGTTTTTGTTCTCACATTTCTACAGATGAACGTATGGATATACATATCCTGACACTGTCTTCAAACATCACCTACCTACTACAATAGAGAATTTAGGTGGGAGGAGAATAAAATGATTTTTTTAAGATTTATATTTTAATAGGCCTTCATAGAAGGAGGAAGGCAAATGGATAGAGGCTTAAGAATATTCAAGCTGACAAAAAATGTGACATATGATCACCACAAGCAAGAGAGAGAAAAGTAAGAATAGGGCTGGGCTGTAGCTCAGTGGCAAAGTGCTTGTCTAGCAAGTACAACATCCAGGTTCCATCCCCAGTTCCAAAAAAGAAAAGACAAAAAAATACAGTTAAAAAAAAGAAAAATAAAATAAAGAGGCATGTGATCTAAAAAATATAGAAATTAAAGATGGAATGAAATATAGCATTAATTTGTTGTGTAGAGACTAAAAGGAGATTTTTTTATGCCCATATTGACCCCATTACAGATAAAGAATGTACAAGAATCTTTCCAATCCAGCCACTCTTGATAATATCAGAGTTAAAGGCTGATTAACAGAAAATAGAAATATATCTGGTAAGTGGTGAAAGAAAATAACCTTCAATTCTCAATCCATTGGGCCAAAGGACTCTTCTAAAAATGCAGATTGTAAAGATTTTCAGGATGGCTAAAATCAAGAACTCTAATAACAACAGATGCTGGAGGGGATGTGGACAGAAGGGAACCTTACTGCATTGTTGGTGGGAATGTAAACTTGTTCAGCCACTTTGGAAACCAGTATGGAGGTTCCTCAAAAGACTCCACATAGAGCTCCCCTATGACCCAGCAATCCCACTTTTGGGCATTGACCCAAATGCTTACAAACAAGATCACACTAAAGCTACCAGCACGACTATGTTTATTGCAGCATTATTTACTATAGCTAAGATATGGAACCAACCCAGATGCCCCTCAGTAGATGAATGGATCAAGAAAATGTGGTATATAGACACAATGGAATTCTATGCCTCCATCAGAAAGAATGACATTGCCCCATTTGTTAGGAAATGGAAAGGCTTGGAAAAAATTATATTAAGTGAAGTAAGCCAGGCCCAGAGAAACATAGGTCCCATGCTTTCCCTTATTTGCAATATCTAGTATATGTCTGAGTCAAGCAGAAAAGGTCAGATAAGGTGATGTTAGGGAAATGAACCCTAAGATATGTATTCAAATGTTTTTTTTTTCTTTCATGTGATTGTTTCTAACACATTTATAAGATTATTTCTTTGTTGCTTTGTATGTCCCTCCCCCACAGTATAACCCCTGCTTTCACTGTATTTGATGTCGGTATAATTTGTGGAGGGGAAGGGGAAAAACAAATCGTTTAAATAGGGATACAGATGGATCCATTGCAACAATGAGATGTACAAGTCATTATGTCGAAAACGAACTTTACAACTTTGGTGCAGGGGTGGGGAGAATTGGGTGGGTGGGGGGGCGGGAGGAGGATGGGAAGGGATGGGAAGGGGAAACAAAGGAGGAGGCTACAATGCTTGATAAGAAATGTACTCATTATCTTGCCCATGTAATTATAACCCCTCTGTACAGTATTTTCACAATAAAAAAAAAAAGAAAACATTTTCAGGGGAAAGATAATTCATTAAAACACATTTGCATTTAAGAGTGTTTCAAGAAATTATTCTCCCTCAGGAGAACAACAAAAGGTGCCAATATAGATATATACATATGACAAAGTCATTAAAATGGTAAATGTGCTAAGCACTGGTGGCTCACACTTCTAATCCTAGCTACTAAGGAGGCTGAAATCTGAGGCTTGCAGTTCAAAACCAGTCTAGGCAGGAAAGTCTGTGAGACTCTTATCTCCAATAAACCACCAGACAACTGGTTGCCAGAAGTAGCACAGTGGCTCAAGTGGTAGAGCGCTTGCCTTGAACTGAATGGCTCAGTGACAGTGCCCAGGCCAAGCGTTCAAGCTCCACAACCAACAAAACCAACAACAGCAACAAAAAACAACAGTGAACATTTAGTAAGGATAAAGGAATGTATGAATGTATAGAACGTACATTTTATGTAACCTCTCTAAAACAATTTGTGCGAGGAAAACATAGTACCATATTCATGATTCATAAAACTATACAAATACATAAGTGTATTAAAAATAAAGTATGTGGGTTAGGTAAATGAATCAATTGATATTGTACTTCCTGGGCAAGTATGAGGGCCTGAGTTCAAAGAAATAATTCCACCAAAAAAGAAATGAAAAGGTCAGTAGTGTTAGGTTATCAATGGAATTTATTCCATTGAAAAGTAACTATATGATCAATGGAATTTATTCCATTGAAAAGTAAATATATGATGTCATATGGTAGAACTGTGAGAATAATGTATATAGTATATATAGTATATATTATATAGTAGTAATACAGTGAACTATACTGAGCATTTCAATGTCCTTTGTCTGCCATACAAATGAATCAGACTGGACAGGAAATTTATTTTCTTGCAGTTTCAGTGTAACAACAATTTTTGTTGTTGTTGTTGTTTTTTTTTGCCAGTCATGGGGCCTGAGCTCTGGGCCTGGGTGCTGTCCCTCAGCTCTTCAGCTCAAGGCTAGCACTCTACCACTTGAGCCACAGTGCCACTTCTGGCTTTTTCTGCTTATGTGGTGCTGAGGAATTGAACCCAGGGCCTCTTGCATGCAAGGCAAGCACTCTACCACTGAGCCACCTTCCCAGCCCAGTGTAACAACAATTTTTGTGCATGGTTTACTTCTGCCAAAGCTCTATGCTTCAGTCTGAGGACGGCCTTTGTTCTGTACAAAAAAATCTCTAAATCCTTCTTTATGAAGAAAACAGTGAAACTATCAGACAAGATTATAGGTACTTCATAACCTTTCAAAGGAATATATAGGTCTTGCATATTTATAAGTTGTCCAGATTCAGTGAACCATGGAGTGAAAATATTTGAAAAAGTATGGCACCCGTATTAAACATGCAGTCTTTTTTTCTTTTTGGCCAGTCATGGTGCCTGAACTCTGGGCCTGGGCATTGTCCCTCAGCTCTTCAGCTCAAGGCTAGTGCTCTACCACGTGAGCCACAGCACCACTTCCAGCTTTTTCTGCTTATGTGGTGCTGAGGAATCGAACCCAGGGCCTCATGCATGCAAGGCAAACACTCTACCACTGAGCCACCTTCCCAGCCCCTAAACCTGCAGTCTTTGAATAAACCATCATTATCCTATGAACAATTCAGTATAAAAACTATTTATATAGGATTTAAGTTGTAATAGGTATGATAGGTGGTTTACAGAGTAGAGAGGAATGCCTGCAGTTTATATCTGACTTGAACAGAAAGAAAAAACTCAATAAGCCTTTGAAAGAGATATATACTAAATATAGAGAAAGAAAAATAAGTAAATACAAAGATACCATAAGTAAAAATCAATAATGGAAGCTCGGTGCCAGTGCCTCATGCCAATAATCCTAGCTACTCAGGAGGCTGAGATCTGAGGATAGCAGTTCAAAGCCAGCCTAGGCAGGCAATTCCGTGAAACTCTTATCTACAATAAATCATTCAGAAAAACCAGAAGTGGAAGTATATGGCTCAAGTGGTAGAGTACTATCCTTGAGCTGAAGAACTGAGGGACATCACCCAGGCCCAGAGTTCAATAATGGAATAATGGAAAACACAAATACTAATATGAAATGAAAAAAACATCAGCCCTAATTGTATGGTCACTGACACAAACCATTCATAATAACAGACAGATCTTACATCTGGATAGTAAAAGCTGAATGCTGAAACCCAAAGTCTCCAAGGCCATGTTTAAAAGGCCATAGAATTATAATTTCTTAAACCTACCATCCTGTGTGGCTACATTAACCATTCTTTGAACTACAATCCATATATCTCTGCCTCCTTAGTAGCTAGGATTACAGGTGTGAGCCACTGATGCCCAACTAGGTGGTTTATTTTTTCCAAGTATTCATGGTAACTTTCCCTATGTAAATTCAAGCAAATATGCTTGATCCTAGAGACTCAGGGCCCAAGTGTTAGTGAATCTTGAGACTCCCAGTTTCACCCTATCTATCAGTTTATGTCTGTGTTTATGTAATTTTATTTGCCTCCAGAATCCTGTAGAACCGCCTGGGGTTTTAGTTAGTAGCAATTTTCCTCTACAATGAGTAAGAAAAATGTCAATTTTAAGAGTTACATCAGCAAAGGAAAATTGATCAGTAAGAAAACTACTTCCCTGATAGAACATTTGAAGAAAAGAAAAAAAGTGAGAGGTATATGGAGGTAGAGGAACTGAGAAAAAGAAAGAGAAAAAGAGACAGAGAGAAAAATACAAAGAGAGAAAAAGAAATAAAGAAACCTAGTGAGCAAGAAACAGTATGAAGAGGGAAAATTTTAGGACAAGTCTTGTGAAGATACCTTAGAATAAAACAGAGGGATTTCTAAAAAGGCCATAGACTATATCATCAAATATACCTAAGTATCAAGTAAGAAAAAGAACATGAAACAGTCCAAGAAGTATGTACAGTGAGTAATTTAAGTTCATATAGCTTACTCAATCCCTTAGAATATAAAAAGTTGTGTGGGACCACACTGTTTCAGCAACTCTAGTAAAACTTTATTAAGATAGTTTAATGTTACTCATGAGGATAGGGTCTCCAACAAGTTGCTAGTGAACTGTCGTCATCTTTCATGAGAAGTCACCAACTTTAAATCACGTAACAAATATAACTCCTTTTTCTCACATCAGAAAAACTAGAAACAAACTGAAGCAAAGCTGCATTCAACTTAGACAGAATATAAGATTTCATAATCTGCTACATCTACAAGCCATCTTTACCTGATTCAGAAACATGTTCCTGAAGCTGAAGCTGTCTTTCTGTTTTTCAATGAACCCTTTCAATGAACCGTTAGATTCATAAAATGGAACACAAAAAACACGAGAAATAAAATGCAACTCACCACAGATCCTTTCATTCTTTCTTGCTGTTGACAATGCATAGAAGATTCTGGAAGCATGGGGGAGAGAAGGCAAATGAAGTGGTCAGGAAAGAATGTGTGTGACTGTGCCCCAGATTTTCCTCCTCAAAATATTATACATAAGCTGGAAAAGCAGAAAGCCTTCTTGGGAAAGAATCTTGTCCGTGTCAAGTAGAACATTAAACTCTTTACTAAAGATGAATCCAGTCTATCCATATACTATATACTAGATAGTATAAAAGCAATTCATTTCTTAGTTAATATACATATGGAATTTGTAAAAACTAATGTTCCCACAAAAATAATTGAATAATTGAAACCAAAAGAACACATCACATCTTCATTAAAACTAGTTATTAGTGAAATACACTCAGGGATGTATACAGTTATTTTTTTTTAATTAATGAAAAGCTATCCTAGGACTCCATTGAGCATTTGTGCTCTACCTCATTCATTTACATATTTAAACGCCATGGAAAGCATGTATGTTATAACTTAGTATTTTTTACCCAAAGTTATGTAGGTAAAATGTATACAGACCTATTTCTTGTGTTATAATATTTCAATAATGGTTATCAAATGGCATATTTACCTAAATACCCAAATACTCAGTGCACCCTTGTGAAATTGCAATTTGCCATTTAATCTGCTTTGGCCAAAGGGATATCAGTAAGAATGATATAAACACCAGTTTAAGAAGTCCTTCACTGTCCTAAACATTCATATTAAGAGCCTTGGCCATCCTGCTGGATATACAGGATGTAATAAAGATGCAACATGAAATACTGGTCATAGGAGTAACAGAATCCCAACCAGCAATTCTCAACCAAGGAAGCAGAAGATCAGTCTTATATGTTACTTAAATAATATTAACACAAAATACCAAACTGAGGACACCCAAATGTAGACTGTAAAACTTAAAACTATTAAATTAAATAGCTTTGTCTTTTTGTTTGTACTTCTTGGTTGGCTTATTTCACAGGAAAAGCTATTATCCACAATTCTGTTTGTTTTTTATACAATAATGTAGAATGGAAACTCAATATAAAATAAAATGAACTTTACAGTGACATTTACAAAAACTGAAAATCTACTCTGTAGACTTGTTAGGTGGTTTATGTTAGGAAAGACAATATGAATCATTTAAAAGCAATGTTTGCACATTAACATTGTGTTTTTGTACATCACAAGAATGTTTTCTTACTTTAAAAAGGTTAAAAAGAATTTATTGTAAACTAAATGTCCATATTCACAATGCTTGAGACCATGAATGTCACAAATTTCAGGGTGGAATATTTTATATTTGCTTTGTGATTTGGACTAGTCTCATATTTATTAGTGATAGAACATCCCTCCTTAAAAATTTAATATTTTCTATTTCAGATTATTTTATTAGAAATATAATCTGTATTTAAGAGAGGGCATTGTAACTGGGCTCTGGCTGTTGAAGGGTATAATCTGAGCTACTCAAAAGTCTGAGAACTTAGGATCACAGATTGAAGCCAGCTGGGGCAGGAAAGTCTGGGACACTCTGATCTCCAACAAACTAACAAAATAGCTGGTAGTGTAGATATGGCTTAAGTGGTAGAACATTAGCTTTGAGCAAAAGAAACTCATGGTCAGTGCCCAGGCCTTGAGCTTAAGAAGGAGGACTAGTACAGAATAAAAAGTTATTGTATTGTATTTGTTATACTTTATGAATTGTTTTAGAAAACATGTTTAGGCAGCCTCATTTTATGTGATGTAAAGTAGGCTCATTATATTGGAGAAATTGCAATTTGTTTTTTTTTGTTTTTTTATTTTGTTGTTGTTTTTGTTTTTTTTTGTGTGTGTGGGGGGGGGTCCGGTAGTGGGGCTGAACTCTGGGCCTGGATGCTGTCCCTCAGCTCTTCAGCTCAAGGCTAGCACTCTACCACTTGAGCCACAGTGCCACTTCTGGCTTTTTTTTTTTTTTTTTTGGCTTATGTGGTTTGAGAGATCACATACTGGAAATGATCGTGGGAAGAGGCTGAATAAATCAGTGAGAGTAGGATTAGGGATTAGGACATGATAGATAGTTCAGGCCCCATGACCGGCCAAAACAAACAAACAAACAAAAGAATACCCCATGAATCTTTTTCTTTTTTCTTTTGTCAGTCATGGGCCTGAACTCTGGGCCTGGGTGTTGTCCCTCAGCTCTTCAGCTCAAGGCTAGTGCTCTACCACTTGAGCCACAGTATCACTTCTGGCTTTTTCTGCTTATGCGGTGCTGAGGAATTGAACCCATGGTCTCATGCATGCAAGGCAGGCACTCTACCACTGAGCCACCTTCCCAGCTCCTACCATATGAATCTTGTGCTCTGGGAAGTAGAACTAGTTTTTGCTTTTCTGTCTTTGCTTTTTAGGGCTTTTCAAAGTTGACAAGGTCTGTTCTTTTAGGAAGAAAAATCCTATTCACAGGGTGCCCTCCTTCAAACATTGCTAGGCTTCACTCTTACAAATACAGCACCAGCACTCACTACTCCATTATGCCATATATAACTGTTTCTAGAAACAACGTCATGTACTAACATGTGTGAACTCAAGCCAGGAGTGCTAAGAAGGCTAACAAAGCAGAAGCAGAGCAGAGACACCTGTAGGAGAAATAACACAGAACTCCAAAATACAACTGCAATATAAGAGGACTCCAGGGAGGCACACACTTCACAATTTCACTACAGCTGGGCAAAGTGAAGTTACATGGGTTAACAGCAGAATCTCTTGGTCATGGAGTACAAACACACAGCTCCTTGCTCTCCTAGTCTGGAGCACCAATCAACTTGCTCTCAGAACTTCAGGAGCCACTTTCAGGTGTCCGGAGGCCCACAGGCTAATAGCAGGGCAAACTCATGAGCCACAAAGGAATCATCAACCCCAGACTGGAGGAACACGTGGAGGGCAGATTCAGGTCCTCCACCCACCTCGGGGGTTTTACCTGACGTGGGTTCCATAGCCTGCGATCCCTTCCAGTTACAGCTCTCAAGGTCCACTGAAGAGAGCCTGGGCGCCTGGCTCAGGGCTCCAACTTTGAAGTGCAAAACTGACTTCTGAGCACTTCCAGCAGCAAGGCAAAGGGAAAGGAACTGGAATTTGCAGCGTGAACACAAAAATAGGCAGGGAGGCACACACACATGAAGAAGGTTCTTCTACCATACCCTTCAAAAACAACCCCTTACTTTCAGTGAATTTGTGCTGCCATGGAGACTACAATTCCCACAATGTGGTGTTCCACCCTAGAGGAAGTGGGCTTAGAACAGGGCCTGACCCCAGGTCTAAGGAGTGCCTGGATGCTTGAGAACCTTTCTTCCCAACTCTGGTAGCTAAGGTGAGTTTCTTCCTGATAATCAGTTTGCCTGGTGAAACATTGTGAGACCAACCAGATAATGGAAATGCATTGGGAGCATAATAATTTTTCATTTTAATTCTTGTTATAATAATTATATTATGTGGTTATGAATCTATGTTGTAGGAGAAAATTGAGGGAAGGGCTAACAAGGTTGACAAGAAATGTACTCATTACTTATGTAATTGTAACCTCTCTGGACATCACCTTGAAAATAAAAAAGAGAAAGGAAAGATTTGCTGTGTAATATAGATTTCATTGCTAAAGGTTACATTTTTGATATTTATTTCTGATGCCCTACATTAGTTTTAAATTGGTCATTGCTCACAAATATAAGTCCAATTATTATTTTTTTTTGTCGGTCGTGGGGCTTGAACTCTGGGGTTGGGTGCTGTCCCTGTGCTGTTCAGTTCAAGGCCAGCGCTCTACTGCTTGAGCCACAGCACCACTTCTGGTTTTCTAGTGGTTTACTGGAGATAAGAGTCTCACAGACTTTCCTGCCCGGGCTGGCTTTGAACTGCGATCCTCAGCTCCCAGCCTCCTGAGTAGCTAGGATTACAAGCATGAGCCACCAGCGCCCGGCTAAGTTCAATTATTTTTATACTCACATTATACCCTGTTACTTCATTGAACTCACTTGTTAACCATAATAATTTTTAGTGAATCCTTGCAATTTTCTAAATAAAAGATGATGTTAGCTTTAGGAGCCAGTGTTTGCTGCCTTTAATCCAAGCTCAAGAGGCTGACTTCTAAGGATTGCAGTTGGAAGCCAGCCTGGGCAAAGAAGTACATGAGACTTTTATCTCATCAAAAAAAAACAGAATTAGAGCTGCAGCTCAATTGGGAGAACTCTAGCCTTGAGTAGAAAGCTCAGGGACTGCATACAATCCCTAAATTCTAGGCCCAGGATGGCACAAAAAAGATGTTATCTGCACAAAAGATAATTACGCTCCTTCCTATCCACCTAATAATTATATTTCTATTGTCAAATGACCATGCTAACAACTCCAGTACAGTGCAACTTAAAAAGTGATTAGATATATTTATCTTGTTGCTGATTTTAAAGATAAATACATGCGGTTTCATCTTTATGTAGGAGGTTGGCTATCATCTGTTCTTTTTTCTTTTTCTTTTTGTTAGTCATGGGCCTGAACTCTGGGCCTGGGTGCTGTCCCTCAGCTCTTCAGCTCAAGGCTAGTGCTCTACCACTTGAGCCACAGCGCACTTCGGCTTTTTCTGCTTATGTGGTGCTGAGGAATTAAACCCAGGGCGTCATGCATGCAAGGTAAGCACTCTACCACTGAGCCATCTTCCCAGCTCCTCAACTGTTCTTTTTTAAAAACAAATATTTTTATTAACATATTTTAATTGTATAGGGAGTTTCATGATGACATTTTAATACACGAATATAATTTACTTTATCTACCTAACTCAATCATTCTTCCTCATCCACTCTCCTTCCTAAAATAATTTTAGCCTATTTCATTGCATTGTTTTTATCAATGCTTCTAAAGTACTTTGACAGAGAATAAATATGGTCAATATTAATTGTTTGCACATATGAGAATAAAACAATGAACCATGTCCAAACTATTTTACATCATGATGAAGGGAGGGTAATAAACGGAATAGAATACATTATAAACATATATGAAAATACCATTATGAAATACTAAGAATATAACTAATGTATACACTTTCTTTTGTTCCTGTCTTGGAACTGTCCTTGACCTTTTATTATTCCCATCTAGCATGGCTTTCTACCACTTGAACCACATTATTTTGATTAAGTTATTGGAGATTAGAGTATTATGGATTTTCCTGCCTATTGTTGGCTTTACTCCCTGATCCTCAGATACTAGCCTCCTGACAAGCTAGTATTGTTGGCATGAGTCACCAGCATATGGATATGTTCATTTTATAGTCAGTCACCCTCACCATTTCCCTACCTCTACCACTGGGGTCATCTTCCAACAAATACTCTATTTCCTGTATGTTGTTTTTTTCATTACTTTGAAATATGTTTATTGAATCTGTTATCAGGCTTCTCTCCCAATAGCTATCTTTCCCCCTGGATGTGACATTTACTGTCTCTTTGCATATCTGATAATTGTTAATAAAAATAGAACATTTAGCTAGGCGCTGGTGCCTCACGCCTATAATCCTAGCTATTCAGGAAGCTGGGATCTGAGGATCACGGTTTAAAGCCAGCCCTGGCAGGAAAGTCTGTGAGACTCTAATCTCCAAGGAACCACCAGAAAACTGGAAGTGGCACTGTGGCTCAAGTGGTAGAGCACTGGCATTTAGCTGAAGAGCTAAGGGACACAGCACCCAGGCCCAGAATTCAAGCCCCATGACTGACAAAAGAAAAAAAGAACATCTATAAAGTAGCCAGGACTTGTTGTTTATTTCTCTGGTTACTGAAAGACTATTGTACAGAATTCTGATTTTCTACAGAGCTGTTCCAGGGGCCAAACCTGAGCATGCAAACAGGCTTTTCAGGGTATTCCTAGAAACCTGCTGCTTCTATTGCCTTCACCACACTGAAAAGTTCCACTAATACTAGCTGATTGCTGTCTTAATTGTGAGAGGAAATGGGAGCCTAGGAAGATGAGAGATACCTGTTTGCACTCTTGGTTGGCTGACATCCTTAAAATTACAGCTCTGGGGAGGAGGTGCCTGTCTCCCACTGCTCTGTGGAATTTCTTTCCCTTGGAGAGGGAGGATATATGTGGTTATGTGGCAGAAATGACGTTCTTTATTGTTTTAAATTATGTTCTTTAAACACCAAAAAAATTCTCAAAAAAGAAATTTCTTAACAACCTTTAGTGTTTTCCTCATTTGCTATATGCCCTTAGGCTACTTCCAGACTGTAAATGGTAGTTGTGGTATTTTATAAATATTGGGTTATTCCGCATATATTTCATAACCAACTCCATGTAGTTCAACAACGACCACTGCTAACCTATTACTGCCCATTTTAATTCTTCCTACCCCAAGTGGAAAGTACAAGTCTGAGTCACTCCAGGAGCAATAAGTCTGAGGATAACATACCTGATTTTGGACCTTCATAAGCCAGAAATTATATAATGGTTGATTACTTCTCACTACACTGAGATAAGCTCCCTGGGTCTATTTCTTTTATTTTTTCCTGCTTATGTGGTGCTGAGGAATCGAACCCAGGGCCTCATGCATGCAAGGCAAGCACTCTACCACTGAGCCACCTTCCCAGCCCCCCGGGTCTATTTCTTAGGTGTGTTGTTCTATCCTTTAGTCCTGGAATAGTAGGTGGCATTGAATGGAAGATTTATCCATATTGGATAAGCAAATGTTTGAAATGATATTGCTTAAGTGAAAATGGAGACAGACTGGGAAAATTTTTTTTATGGTCTCAATGGAACGGTCTGCTTATGTTAGTTTTTAAATTACAATTAAAAAATAGTTTTGTCCAGAATGTTCAAATCACTTAATGGAGCAAGATCAAGAAACCAAAAGCACAACCCAGCACAGAAGTAGTTTGATGATAACAGTGGCATCACAGACTAGAGAAGAGTAAGTAGGGCCTGGCCCTACTTATTCTTCTAACATCACCCATTGCAGGTCCTACTTACTCTTCTCTAGTCTGTGATGCCACTGTTATCATCAAACTACTTCTGTGCTGGGTTGTGCTTTTGGTTAGCACACCAATCTGTCCTTAACATCAGTCTGACTCTCATTCTCATTCTTTAAATGACTATTAATTCCAAACCAAAATTCCTACAACTTCATTTAAAGATGCTTTATTTCATATCTCTATTACCAGGTGTCTTGAACATTCACTGTCTAGTGTAGTCCTTTAATACCACATATGCTGATCTTCATTTTCTTTCTACTTAATAGTTTGTAGTCAGATCTTAGAAAGGTAAGTGCGCTTCTATCTATAATCTTGGTATTTGCTGCATTAAGATGAGTCTAATTACAGAAATTGAATCTGGGGACAGAGGCTGTCAGGCAGCCAGCAAAATGAAAGATAAAATTAGAGTACATATAATGTGTGTCTCATTGACTGGCATTTGGGAAAGGTCTGCAGTGAGGCTCTCCTGGATATGTCTATTTGAACATGCCTATTTGGTGGCTCCATGTGCTCTGAGCTAATGAATTCAAAGAGATATGTGAGAGCTTAGAAAAAAACAAGTTAACGAGGAGCAGCATGTGCATGCATGCATTGCACATGGGCATACACACACACACACACACACACACACACACACACACACACACACACACATACAGCTCCTTGGTGAGGGATTTTAAAAAGACATCATCTTCAAGAAAGGCTAGAAGCAGAAGACAGTAAAGGATTGAAGAGCTCATGTGAGTCTGCCTGTTTATAAGCTGTACAAACCTATGCCTTCTTTTCTTTCTTCTGGGAGATTTAAACATGAAGAATGTGGCAAAAAGGTCATCTGATTGAGTCCCTTACCATAGGTAGAGGCTTTCATAAAGAAAGTGCTCAGGTCAGATTACAGTGGCTCTCACTTGGTTTGTAATTCTAGCTACTCAGGAGGCTGAGATCTGAGAATCATGGCTCAAAGCCAACCTAAGCGGGAAAACCTATGAAATCCTTATCTTCAATTAAACACCAAAAATCTGGAAGTGGACAAGTGGCCTAAATTTGTAGAGCACTAGCCTGGACCAAAAAACTTAAGAACTGCCTCCAGGCCCTGCGTTAAAGGTCCAGGGCCATCATAAAATGAAAACAAGATGAAACAAAAAAGGCATGGATTATCTTTTTAGTAATAAAGGAGAAAACAACATAATGTTGTGTACCTAGCTATTTGGTAGGCTGAGGGAGGAAGACCGCTTGAGCTCAGGAGTTTGAAATCAACCTGGACAACATAACAACACTCCTACCTCAAGCTAGTGGTGGTGGTGATGATGATGATGATGATGATGATGATGGTAGCAGTAATAGGAAGATAAAGTAGGGCATGAGACAAGTTGGCAAATGCAATGTCCACAGGAAGAAAAGAGGTTATGTAATTGTGTAAGGAAAGCCAACAAGACAGTCATAAAGACAAACAACACATAGCTCAGTCTAGGAGGTAGTGGGAATAGTGTGGACTGTGGAAAACTAGAAAGTTCTTAGACAATCAGATATTAGTCATTTACAAGGGAAAGCACAGGTTGTTGAATAAAAAAATCTAGATGACAATTCAAATTTTCCTTCTTATTAATTTTGTGACCATGAGGAAATATGTAATTTCATAAAATGAAAAATTTTTTAAAGTAGCATGAAGCTAGGTGCTGGTGGCTCACACCTGTAATCCTGGCTACTCATTAGGATGAGATCTGAGGATCATAGTTCAAAGTCAGCCGAGGCAACAAAGTCCATGAGATGCTTATCTCCAATTCACCAGGAAAAGGCCTGAAGTGGAGCTGTAGCTCAAGTGGTAGAATGGTAGGCCTCAGGAAAAAAGCTAGGGACAGCACACTGGACCTCAGTACAAGCTGCAGGAATAGTACAAAAAAAAAAAAAACAAAGCCAGCATGAAAAGCAAAATCTGTGTATTGATTAACATGGGCTGTAATACACTGTTGAATGGCTTGACTTGTGTCCCCCCATAAATTCGTATTTTGAAAGCCTAATATCAGTATTTCAGAATATGATGTTGTTTGGAAATACTATCATGGCAGATGTAATGAAGATGAGATCACTAAAGTGGACTTAAAAAAATTACTGAGCTGGGTCTCAGTGGCTCACACCTATAATCCTATCTACGCAAGAGGCTGAGATCTGAGGATCCTGGTTAAAGACAGCCTGGGAAGGAAAGCCAGTGGAATTTTACTACCAAAAGTCAGTGGAATATTACTACCAATTTACTACCAAAAAGCTGGACCTAGAGCTGTGGCTCAAGTGGTAGAGCAAAAAAGCTCTGGGGCAACACCCAGACCTTGAGTTCAAGCCCTAAGACATGGACACACGGGGACACACACACACACACACACACACACACACACACACACACACACACACACACACACACACACACACACACACACACACACACACACACACACACACACACACACACACACACACACACACACACACACACAGAGTATATGAGCAATGACTCCCATTTGCCTGCCTATATTCCTCAGATGCTCTTCCATGAGGAAAGGGAAGGAATGCTGGGGAAGGGGGAGATAGTATACTCAGGGAAGATAGTATGTGCATAGAAAGGCTAGACAGCAATGGAGAAGTGATGTTGCCTCCAGCTTTCCAGAGAGCCCCCAAAATGATTATATGTAAAATTAGTGATGTTCCAGAGGGCTCAGAAGCAGGACAGGAGGTAATTTGGGGTTCCCTGCAAGCCTGATCTTGCAGGAGGGCCTGAGTTGGAGTAAACAAGCCTGTCCTCCTGCCCTAATCAAATTGGTCACCTGTCTAGCTCACTTTCTCTTCTGAAGAAAGCCAAAGCTGTTGAGGTGAGAAGAAAAACCCACAGTTGGCGGAGGAACCATGGAACTAGTAAAACAGTCAACAGAAGTTATTCAGTGGGCATCATTGGTGCCCATGCAGGTAACGGTGGTTCTGAATCTACACCAGCCCTGCTTCATGGCCTGTATGCAGAGCCCAAAGAGAAGAGAGAGCCCATAGGCTTGAACTCAAGGCCTGGCCAGCTCTTTGAGCATTTGTGCTCAAGGCTGGTGTTCTACCATTTGAGCCACACCTCCACTTCTGGCTTTTGGGGGGTAGTTAACTGGAGATAAGGGCTTCACAGACTTTCATACCCAGGCTGGCTTTGAACCTTGAGTAGTTCTAGTTTATAGGTGTGAGCCACTCGCACCTTAATCAATACTGGATAGGATTCTTCCTGCCAGTGCTGGCTTAGACCACAGATACCCCTGTCAGCTATCCTGAGAAGACACACTTTTTTTGTTTTCAAATCTACGTGGAAGGCTGGAGGGAAAGGTACATTGTATTAATCACATAGGCATTCTTTTGTTTGTATTTTGTGAAACAGGATCTCACTATGTGTTCTCTGCTGGCTTCAAACTAAACTATGTAGCCCAGGCTGGCCTCAAACACTTGATCCTCCTGCCTCAGCCTCCTTACTGTTGGGCTTACTGGTATGTATGGTTACTTCTGCACTATGCAATAATTTTTTTTTCTGGTCGTGAGACTTGAACTCTTGACCTGGGTGCTGTCCATGAATTTTTTGTGCCCAAGGCTAGCACTCTACCACTTGAGCCACAGCTCCAATTCTGGTTTTTGAGTGGCTCATTGGAGATAAGAGTCTCACAGGGACTTTCTTGTACACACTAGCTTTGAACTGTGACTCTCAGATCTCAGCCTCCTGAGTAGCAAGGATTACAGACATAAGCCACTAGTGTCCAGCTAATGCAAGAATTCTTTTTTTTTTTAATGCAAGAATTCTTGACACATTGGGAAAAAATAATTGATGTTCCCTGAGGTAGAGCCTGTTACAATGCCTACACAGTAAAGGATTATAGACATGAGCCACGGGCACCGGATATGAAATGCCCATGCTTTTGTTGGATGTAAACATATTTGTTTTGGTAAAATGTACCTTTCTCTTTGGGAATTGGTGGCTTAGGCCTGTTTCCTAGATACTCAACTAGTTACCAAAAGGCCAGCAATGGAGTGTGGCTCAAATGGTAGAGCATTAGCCTTGAGCAAAAAATTAAAAATGCTTAGAAACAGTACCAAGGCACTGAGTTCAAACCCCAGGTCCAGCATACACACACACACACACACACACACACACACACACACACACACACACACACACACACACACACACACACACACTAATAAGAACACTGCAAAACATATTAAGAATATCACCATTCTGCCACACAGAACTAGGGCTCGAAAAAAAAAAAAAGCCGGGTGCTGGTACCTTATACTTGTGATCCTAGCTACTCAAGAAGCAGGGGTATAAAGATCACAGTTCAAAGACAGCTGGGCAGGAAAATCCATGAGACTCTTATCTTCAATTAACCACTAGAAAACCAGTAGACCCATGGCTCTAAGTGTGAGGGTGCTAGCCTTGAGCAAAAAAGCTCAGGGACAGTGCTCAGGTCCTGAGTTCAAGCCTGGTCAGTGGTGAGCAGAAGAGCAGCAACCAGGCACATCTCCTTCAGTGAAATGCCTTCTGGCAGCCCATAAATCCTCCTGGGCCCTGGTGATCCTGTTTATTAGTTGACTGATAACTTCATTTACAACACCCCCTACTGACTTACAGAGCTACTCTGAAAGGTACCAAGACCTGACTGATGCAGGCCCCAGGAGAGGGGAGACAAATGTCTGAGCCACTCAGCCTATGGGAATGACCAGCTCTACCCTCTCCACTGGGCAGAGCCACTCTACACCCAGCTTTGACCCTGTTCTGCATCTTGCAGGCTCCATTAAAGACAAAAAGTTCTGGAAATTTTAGGAACATAAATTATCCCAGGGTCTAAAAGGTGGGTGCCAGTGGCTCACACACACCTGTAATCCTAGCTACTCACCAGGCTGAAATCCATGGATCAGAGTTCAGTCAGCTTAGGCAGGAAAGTCTGTGAGACTTTTTATTTTATTGTCCATTGTGAGGCTTGAACTCAGGACCTGTATACTGTCCCTGAGCTCCTTTTCCACAAGGCTAGTGCTCTACCACTGTGAATGAAAGCTAGCTGTTTATTGGAGATAAGAGCCCTGCTCTGGCTGGCTTTGACCCTTGATCCTCAGATCTCAGCCTCCGGAGTAGCTAGGATTACAGGTGTGAGCCATGAGAGCCTGTGGTGTGAGACTCTTATCTCCTATGAACCACCAAAGCACAGAGAAGTGGAGGCAGGCCTCAAATGGTAGGGCATTGGCTTTATCCTGAATACAAAAGCCAGAGGCGGAGTGCAAGCCACAGTATCAGCCTGAGTGCATGCATATGTGCGTGCATGTGTATGCATACACACACACAAAATAGTCTGAGTGAAAAAAAAGAATGATAAATGATAGGTGGGTTGTGAGAGAACGTGGAAGGTAAATCTGGAGGCAAATGAAGTTGACATCTGTGAATCTGTGATGGTTAATCTTGAGTATGAACTTAATTGGGTTTGATTTGGTTGGGTTTAGATGCACCCAGCTGATAAGTAAAGCGCACCTCTGAGGGTGTCTGGAGGGATTCCATAGCAGATTAACTGAAGCAGAAATCCCTCCTGCTTGTAGGTGGCACCATCCCATTGGCTGGCTTTCCATATGGAATTAAAGGGGACAAAAAGAGAATCCTGCAATTGAGGCATTCCCTTTCCCTCTCTTACACCACCCCCCTCCTTTTGCATGGCCACAATGAGTTGTTCTACTCTGCTATGATTGCCTGAAATCTGTGACACTGAGAAAAATAAATCCTTTCTTAATTATTTCTATCAAGTATTTTGACATAACAATAACAGCAACAACAACAAAAAACTATGACTAACCCACAACCGAATCTTCCTCTTCTTCTACCTCTTATTTCATTTATTTATTTACTTATTTGTTTATTTATTTATTTATTACTGGTTCTGGAACTTGAACTCAGGACTGAGCCACATACATGAGCCCCTTTGTGCTCAATCAAGGCGAGTGTTCTACCCCTTGAGCCACAGAACCATTTCCAGCCTTTTCTGAGTAGTTTTTTTTTTTTTTTAGATCAAAGAGTCTCACAGTGCAGACTTCCCTGCACTGGCTAGTTTCAAACTCCATCCTCAGATCTTTGCCTCCTGAGTAGCAAGGATTACAGGCTTGAGCTACTAGTGCCTGGCCACCTTCACCTCTTCCTCTTGGTTCTTCCTCCTCACCATGCTAAGTAAGTATAGGGTTTACCACTGAACTAGACACCCAGCCATAGGTTGGTTTACTCAATGAAACAAACAGCTGACTTTAATGGGTTGCTGGCTATATGCTAGGCACCAACCCACCTTTTGCTATGTGAACTTGCTAATAAACTAATGAGATAGGTAATCATTATCCTAGTTTTCCAGACAAAGAAACTGGAACACAGAATGAATGATTGGCCAGGGCCAAGATCACAAAACTTGAATCTTGGTCCCACAAACATCTCAATCCAACTTCAGTAGTGAAGATGACACTCAAACCCAGACACTCTCCTCACCAGACCGAGCCATGTACTTAATCAAATCTGTGGGTGTTTTTGATTCCTTGCTACAGGAATGTGAGGGTAGGGGATGACAAAGTCCACATACAGATGGAGTATTATTTAAGGGTAAGCTTTGCAATTGGAAAGACCAGGATAAAAAAAAAATCCAGCTCTGGGGCTGGGGAGGTGGCTCAGTGGTAGAGTGCTTGACTTGCATGCATGAGGCCCTGGGTTTAATTCCTCAGCACCACATAAGCAGAAAAAGCTGGAAGTGGTGTTGTGGCTCAAGTGATAGAGTGCTAGCCTTGAGCTGAAGAGCACAGGCCAAGTTCAGGCCCCACAACCGACTCCCCCCCCCCCAAATACTATGTCCCATCAGTTCAGAGGAGAGAGAAGTCATGTGGCATTCTACCCTCAGGAAACTGCACTCTGGGACATTTTGGGGGATCCCTCCAGAGGGACACCTCTATACTCCTGAGGAGTCAAAGGTGGAAAGTTCCTCAAGAACTAGAAACTCATCTTTCACCCCATCCAAAGGACCTGAAGCTCCAAGAGGTGTGGATTCCCCTAGGAATCCACAGGAACTGAGAAATAGAATGGGGGAGCTGAATACGGAGAGAGAAGCGGGAAGGCCCAGGGGCAAATGGTAAAAGCAAAAGGGACTGACCTGAGCAGAAGCACCAAGATCAGCTGGTGGGGGTGAGGGAGGGGAGCAGAGATGGGGAGGGAACCAGTCCTACAGAAGCCATCACACCCTGAGATACAGGCATATGCAGACAGGGTTCTCCCCAGAAAGAGAACCCTGGGACGAGGTCAGGAGATAGGAGAGGACAACAGAAAGGAGGACTGACTGTAAAGTATGGAAATTTGAAGTAAGAGTCCCAGACTGGGGCACCAAGGGCCCTGGGTTCTAATTCTGACTCTATTGTGAGTGGACACATTTCTGTCCTTGGAGCCTCAATATACCCTATCTGGGGAAAAAAAAACCGGGAAGAAGGGCAGACTTTTCCCATGCTACTTCTGAGGACTCCGACAGGAGGAGGAGGAGAAGCAGCCACAGACCAGCGTTTTGGGGGGGAGAGGGGAGCGGGATTCCCAGCCCCACCGCACCCAAACACTTACCTGCCGGCCGCGGGGACCAGCGCAACTCCTGTACCCCGGGGGGGTGCAGTCGGGCGGAACAGAGCCCGCAGCCGCACGCTGGGCGGGAAGACCAGGGCCGCCAGTTCCAGAGCCACCGCCTGCAGAAGCCGCTTCTCCTCCCGCCTCTTCAGACCCAGTCAGCCCCGCCGCGCCCCACCACGCATTCGTCGCGTGTCCCACCGTAGACACAGGCCATCACTCACCAGCGGAGGAGGCGCGACCCCGCCTCCAACTCGGCAGCACTTCCGCTTCCTGCCGGATGATACCACAGAGTCACCGCCGCAGGGGGTGTCGCCGCCGCCAACGCCGGGATTGGGGGAGCCATCAGACCTTATGCTACACATGCTAGCACACACCTGTACCTGTCAACCTCTACCATCTCCTGGAGCGTTCCAATCTATCCTGGTGCGACCTGGGGGTTTGACATCAGAGATCTCCCCCCTCCGGAGCTGCAATGGTGCATCCCGCTCCTCCCCCGCCCCACCCCCCCTTCCCAGGGCGGTCAGAAAGAAGTCTGATTGGATGTTGGGAGCTAACTGGTGCGCGCTAGGCACTGGTGGGAAAGGTGTGTTTGGGCACGGTTTGAGTGCGCTCCAGTATCCGATCCTGGCCTCCTCTGCTGCTGCTACGATCTATGGGGAGTGGGGGAGAAGGAGTCGAGCACCTTGGGCTTTGCAGATAGTGCTGGAGCCCCTCCATTACCAGCACCCCCCCCCCCCCCGCGGTCTGGGGCTCCTTCTTCCTCTTGGCCTGGGCCTGAGGACACCAAGACCTGCTTTGACCCCAGGATCTCTGTCTGTGGGCATTCCTCCATTTCAGGGCCTTAGCCACTCCCACGGTCTTTCCCAAGCTGTAACCCCCCCCCAGCTCCACCCAGATCTGAGCTCCTCCCTGCCCTAGAGTTCCAGCCAGGATAGCTGGCCACGCCCACTCTCCACCCAGCTCTGCCTGGGCCTGCAGAGAACCTGCTCTACCTCTAGCCAGGGGTAGTCGCCATATTACTCCCTCTCCCCGTGGCAAGATGGCCACACTAATCTCTTGACAACTATTAGCATTATGTCCACCTTTGGCCCTCAGCTCCACCCATACCTTAGCTCCTCCCAGCCATAGATTTCCTACCATACAGCTGGCCACACCCATACCTTAGCTCCTCCCAGCCATAGATTTCCTACCATACAGCTGGCCACGCCCACTCTGCCCAGACCCACCTGAGCATGCACTTACCTCAGTTCCTGCCCCCAGACCTTCCGGCTACATAGAGACAGATGCCCTGTGCTTCCTCTCCTGTGCCTGCTAACCTCCACATAGTTCACCTGGGATGGATGTGAAGGATTCCTTTCAATAACACTCCTTCTGTATGTGCCTGCCTCTGCATGGTCCCTTGGGATGGCCGGGATGGATTCTTTCAGTGTCCTCAGCTGTGAAATTGGATCCACACTGTAATCCCTATGCAGTTCTTCCCACGGCCCTAGGTTTCTTCCTGTAGAAGACAGAAGATGTTGAATATGTTCACGCCCATACCTTAACAAGAGTGCAGTCAGTGCCCACCTGTAAGCCCAATAAACTCCCTTCTGATGGCTTAGCATGCTCCTTCCCCTTTCCCCAAATTAGCGTGCTCCTATCCTAGGCAACACTAGGCCCATTTAGCAAAGGCAATAAATAATCAGCCTCCAACCTTTACTTTGAAATGGCACTCCTTTGGGGCAACTACCACCATATAAGGAAACAAGAGGTCCTTAGTATGACCTTCAGGTCTGGGCAGCTGCAAGGCCTCTTCTTTACTATTTTGGCAGCAGCCATAAATCCTAGTCCACCATGATGGACCCCTAGTCCACATATCCATACCAGGGTCTCTGCCTCCTAAACTTCCTAGGTTATATAGGTCACCAAAGACAATAACCAACTCTACTTCTCATTTCTCTCTTGTGAGAAGGGGTCTTGCTGGTCCCTGGCAATAAAATTTTCTCTTTTTTTTCCTTTTGCATGCTTAAAATTATTTTAAATTTATGCACATTGTTACAGGTAATTTTTCCAAAATGTCACAATAATACACTGATAATAATGAAAACAATAACAATATTTCTTCTTGTAAGATGCTTATTGAAACGTTTGTATTTGTTCTAAGTATTATTTATTTTAATCTTCACTACTGCTATGATTTAAGTATTTCATTATCCCCACTTTATTAGTGAGCAAATTAAGGCTTTTAGAATTTAATTTATTTTCCAAATTTACACAACTAAGTCTAGGTTTCTGGAGACAAAGTCTCTGGTAGTAATTTTGATTTTTAGCCATACCCTTAGTTTACTAAATATGTCCTGAAACAGTCTTTGGAGATGTCATTAAGGAACACATCATAGTTCTTGCAACTACTCTACAGAATTTCAGCTCAGACAACATACTGATGCAACAAGTTGTTAAAATTCAACTTTTCAATAGAACGTACTTCTTGCAATTTTTCCTTTTAATGGATTACTCTTCTCAGTTTACATGTGTGTTAGCAATTCTGAGCTAATTCATTAACATTTCTGTCTGAAATTTTACACCCCTACAAATCTCTGAAGCTATTGATGCATGGCGGTGAAAAGAATTCTGCCAGGCATTCTGGCTCACACCTATAATCTTAGCTACTCAGGTGGCTGAGATCTAAGGATCTCGGTTCAAACCCAGGCCAAGCAGGAAACTCTGTGGGACTTTTATCTCCAATTAACCTCTCAGAAAAGCAGAGGTGACACTGTGGCTCAAGTGGTAGAGTGCTTGCCTTGAGCTGAAAAGCTGAGAGACAGCTCCCAGGCCTAAAATTCAAGCCCACAACTGACAACAAAAGAAAAAGAAAAGAAAAAAGAAAAGAAAAGAATATGCTAATAACACAAAAATAACAAAAATGCAAATTCAATAAATTAAATAAATGCAAAACATCAACAACCTGGGCTGGGAAGGTGGCTCAGTGGTAGAGCACTTGCCTTGCATGCATGAGGCCCCGGGTTTGATTCCTCAGCACCACATAAGCAAAATAGAAAAAAAGCCGGAAGTGGCGCTGTGGCTCTAGTGGTAGAGCGCTAGCCTTGAACTGAAGAGCTGAGGGACAGCGCCCAGGCCCAGAGTTCAGGCCCCGACCGGACCCCCCCAAAAAAACATCAACAACCTGAAGGTATACTTACTGTGATAAATTGTCCCCAAATACTAAATAAGTATCTGCCAAGACACAAAGACCACTGACCAGTAACTGGTTCCAAGTTTGAGGCTTAGGTGTGCTTTGAAGAATGTACAATAAGAGAGTAAAAGGATTTCTGTAAGGATCATGATAACTAATTTCAATATCATAATACATTTCAAATTTCTACCCTCTCAAACCACTAAGGTTTCCTATAGTCTACTTAAGGGACTTGGGGAAAACATAGTTTCTTGATTTGTATTTTGAGATAATTTTAGATTTATAGAATTACAAAAATATTTCAAATAGCTACTTGTCATTCATCAGCATCTCCTAAGGCTAAAAACTCACAGAACGTTAGTATAATTACCAAGAGATGTAATGCTTTAAACTAAACTGCTCTAGTTCATTGGCTTTATTAATACCAGCATTTTTCACTAATACTCTATTTCCATCACAAAACCTAATCTAGCCTGCTTATTCTGTTTACTTAGCTTGCCTAATCTGCACCAATTCCTTTGTCTTTCCTTGTCTTTCATTAACTATAGCCTTGAATCTTTCAAATATTAGCTATTCAAGTGAAAGGCTGGAACAAAGTGTTCCCAGAAAATGGCCCTCATAAACAAGTTGGGGTAGTAATACTACTATCAGATAAGACATATTTCAAATTACAATTAGAAAAAACAAGGGCATTTCATATTAATAAAGCAAACTCTCCATTAGGGTTCTGTCTGATGTGATTCCCTGGTCTTGATTATTTCCTTCAGGCTATGTTCCTCCAGTTAGTATTTTTTTGTCGTGCTGACTTCTTGTTCATTAATTCCTTTAATTTTCTTTATTATTAAAATTTTTAGTTTCTCCATTTAATGTGAATGCTAGTTTCACTGGATATTCCAGTCTGGGTTGGCAGTTACTGGTTTTTAGGGCTTGGATGGTACTTTTCCAGGTTCTCCTTGCATTGAGGGTTTGTATGGAGAGGTCTGCAGCGATACTAATTTTCTTTACATTGTAGTATAGCTCTTTCTTTGATTTTACAGCATTTAAAATCAGCTCTTTGCAATTCAGGTCCAGTGTCTTTACTACAATATGTCTAGAAGTGTTTCTTCTAAGATCCTGTCTTCTAAGTGTTCTGTATGCTTCTGTTCTTTTTGAATAAGTGCTGCATCCCTCCTTTCTGGTGTTCCTCTCCTTCATTGATCCCAATTATAGAAGATTAGATTTCTTGGCATTGTCCACCAGTTCTTGGACTTTCCTTTGTTAATTTCTGAGTGATAAACTTGTCTTTGTTCATTGTACCTGGATATCTGCATGGTTTTCTGGCAAATATACCATACTCTATACTCTATATACTATACTCTATATTTTAGCAAATATAATATACTCTAACAGCACTGCCCTATGACACCTGTCTTCTATGCCTCCCAAAGTGGTGGAGAGGTGACCCAAGCCTGTCTTTGGGCACCTTCCTCACACAGGTCCTGGCCCACATATTCTCTCGACTCTCAGCACATCCTGAGCCCTCCCTGAAACCTCTGATTTAGGGTTTGTCTCCATTCAGCACTATTTGGCAAGCCATCAGCCAGCACCACGTGTGCCAGGCCCTGTGCTAGGCACCAGGAGGACTTGCAAGCAGTCTGAACCCCTGTGAGTAGAAACAATGAGGGCTGAAACACTAAACAAATGTGCAATCACCCAAGATGGGGAAATGTGTGCATCACTGTGGTGAGGACAATGAAGACAGACTGTCTGATCACAGAGAATCTGGGCCCCATGCTCCAATGCTCAGCCCTTCACTATTTCCTCCCTGATGCCCTCTTGTCTGCCATACTTTACACATGCCCTCTTGATTTTCTGCTTTGCCAGCCCACCCACTGATCCTGGTAACTTACTTCCACCAGCCCTATACATGCATCCTGATGACTCTCTTCCCATTTCTTCTAGCACAAGTTTGAGCAGTAAGGGATTGGTTTTTCTGACAGCACAGTTTGAGTCTTAACATCCTTAACAAAACTTTGAAGGCATGGGTCACCTGGACTCAAGGCCACATTCCTGGGGATGATACACACATAAGAGTTAATCAAACTGGGGAGTAGTGGCTCATGCCTGTAAGCCTAGCTATTCAGTAGGCTGAAATCTGAGCATCAGTCTCCATTTGAAGCCAGCCTAGCAGGAACGTCCATGAGACTATTATCTCCAATAAACTACTCAGAAAAAGCCAGAAGCAGTGCTGTGGCTCAAGTGGTAGAGCACTAGCCTTAAGGAAAAAGAGGCTCAGAAATAGGACCAAGGCCCTGAGTGTAAGCCCCAGAACTGGCAAAAAAAAAAAAAAAAAGTAATCAGACCTCTCTTATCTTCCCTGTCCTTCATTCTTAGCCTAGTGCTGGCTTTATGTGCTCTTCTCTGCAACAGTGCTGTTGACCAGGCAGATCTTTGCACCCAGAAAGCCTGTTCTTGCTCATCGGCACTGGCCATCTCATTCATTCTCCATTTGAAGTTGAACTATTTTGTTCAAGGCTGACGTTCTACTGTTGAGTCCCACCTCTACTTCTGGCTTTTTGGTAGTTAATTGGAGAGAAGGGTCTCAGACAGTTTTCAGCCTATTCTGGCTTCAAGCCTCCATCCTCAGTTCTCAGCCTTCTGAATAACTAGAATTTTAAGTGTCAGCCACGGGTACCCAGCAAAATCGAGTATTTTTTTTATATCTCATGGATATGGGAACACAAATTATAATTTATTTATTTATTTATTGCCGGTCTTGGGGCCTGAACTCTGGGTCTGGGCTCTGTCCTTTAGCTCTTCAGCTTAAGGCTAGCATTCTACCACTTGAGCCACAGTGCCACTTCCAGCTTTTTCTGCTTATGTGGTGCTGAGGAATCGAACCCAGGGCCTCGTGCATGCAAAACAGGCACTCTACCACTGAGCCACCTTCCCAGCCCCACAAATTATAATTTTTTTTATATCTGGTTTATTTCACTTACAACATTTTAAAGATTCCTTCATGTTGTAGTATGGGTCAGAATGTCATTGAATAGCATTCCATTGGATGGATATACCACATTTTGTTTATTGTGGACATTGGGTTGTTTCTACCTTTCCCCTACTGTGAATAATGTCATGAATAATATACTGATTTTATGTTGAGAGCAGTGCTGTAGCAGAGTAGCCAAAGGCATCCTTTCATAAGAAATCCAGGTGAACTGTGGAGACTCACCTGTGGCTTTCCTTCACATGAACAATTCATGAGAATCCTTCCAGCCTGTGAGTCCCATATGGTATGATTGAATTACACCTTCTGCTTTTCTCCTAGTTATGCTGATCTTGCTGTTTTCCTAAATAAATAAATAAATATTCAATAAGTTGACAAATCAGGGAAGGCTTTTGCAAATTTGCTCCTCTTCTCTTGAAACTTCTTCCTCTAATCCTTTGTGTAGATGTGGATGCTTGATGGCTCCGGCCTGTAATCCTAGCTACTCTAGAGGCTGAGATCTGAGGATCTCTGTTCAAAGCCAACCTGGGCCAAAACCTGATAGACCCTTATCTACAATAAACTATCAAAAAAAAGTTGAAGTGGATATTTGGCTCAGGTGGTAGAGGTTCTGACTTGCAGGAAAATCCAAGCAAGGGCATGAGACCCAGAGTTCAAACCCCTGTACTGGCATATGCGCACACATACATAAAAATAAACCTTTCTGTGGTTCTCTCCATCTTCTCAGGAACTAGATGAGAAGTTCTGCCTCGGCAAGCCCTTCCCTGGCCATTTCATCTAAAATATGAACTTCCTCTCCAGTTGCTTGATTCCTCCTCAGAGCGGGTCTCAGTTTGGGCCTCCCTCTGGAGGGTGTGAGCGCTAATGCTCATGCTCTATTCTATAGCATCCTTATCTCTAGCAGCATCGCCTTCCTTTTATTGAAAATCAGAAAACTGGCTCTCCTTCTGGGCAGAGAAGTTTGCAAAAAGGGCCCCCCTCTTCCCTGGGCCAAGCAGCCCAAGTAGAGCTGAGACCTGAGGATTTTAGTTCATATACCTCTCCACCATGGGAAGATAAACTGAGGACCTTCCCAGGCTAGGCACACTGTAACTACTATATTTCAGCAATTACTACTTGAGCAAAATGTAGCAATCAAAGTCATAAAAAGAAGGAAACTAGAGTCTCTCTCTTCCCATCTCCTCTTCTAGCTCCTTAGAGGTTTCTGAAGGAAATTGGATTTGCGGTATGTTTTCTGTTGGTTTTATCTTCCCAGAGTCACTTATTGATCAAAGCTGCAAACCAGCTTCCTACAGTAGGGACTCTGCCCTAAGAACCCAGCTTTAATTTCATGCCTCTTTAATCACTTTTGCAATATGGGATACACCCAGCAAGGGAAGGGGCTTCTAGAACTTTATTCCAGTCCCAGAGACAAGACTATTTTCAGGGGAAAAATGGAGCAGAACTGATACTTTTAAACTGAGCCCTCCTATTGGGGCAGTTATGGCATTAAATGAGATAATATATAATAAAGGGTTGTCTGGCTGTGGTGGCTCACACCTGTAATCCTAGCTACTCATGAAGCTGAGGACTGGGGCTTGAAATCAGGGCCTGGACCCTGTTCTTGAGTTCAAGGCTAGCACTCTCCCACTTGAGCCACAGCACCACTTCCAGCTTTTTTTCTGAGTAGTTTTTTGGAGATCAGAGTCTCGTGGACTTTCCTGCCTCACCTGGCTTTGAAACAGAATCCTCAAATCTCAGCCTCCTGAGATTTGATTACCTTACTGAGATTTGATTACCTTACTGATGTACCTCCCATCATTCCCTTTCTCACTCAGAACCAGCCATCCATACCTTCTCCCTTATGGCCCTGAGTTCATTCCATCCCTAAGACTTTCACCCAAGCTATTGCTTCTGCCCCTGAGGCTGGCTCCCTCTCATCCTACAAGTCTTGGCTTCAATGCCACCTTTTCACAGAGAGCCTTTTGTGTATGTGGATTCTGGGGTTTGAATGCATTTGAACTCAGGATCTGGGCACTGTTGTTTAGTGCTTTATTTTTTTAAGCTGAAGACTGGCAGTCTACCACATGAGCCACAGTTCTCACTGATGACTTATTGCTAATTAATGGGAGATAAGAATTTCAAAGACATTTTGCCCAGCCTGACTTTGAGCCACGATCCTCAGGTCTTAGCTTCGTGAGTAGTTAGTTACAGGTATGAGCCACCAGCATTTGACTCACAAGGATCCTTTTAAGCATTCTCACCTGTACCATTTATCATACTATGGTTGCTTCATATATTTGTTTATTTTCACTAGGCTTCCCCAAATAGATGACTGGTTTTGCCATGGGTTAGGTGCCTTGTCTGCTCCTAGCCTACATTGTGGACCATTCATGCCTGACATGTGTCTATTTAATTGTGAATCTTTCCTCCCACTGTCTCCTTGCTACTTCCCTTTTTTGTGTGGTCCCCAGCCTTGAATTAAGAGTCTGGGCCCTGTTCTGAGGTGTTTGTTTGTTTGTTTGTTTTTTGCTCAAAACTAGCACTGAGGGCTGGGAAGGTGGCTCAGTGGTAGAGCGCTTGCCTTGCATGCATGAGGCCCTGGGTTCAATTCCTCAGCACCACATAAGCAAAACGAAAAAAACCGGAAGTGGCGCTGTGGCTCCAGTGTTAGAGTGCTAGCCTTGAGCTGAAGAGCTGAGGGACAGTGCCCAGGCCCAGAGTTCAGGCCCCACGACCGGACCCCCCCCCAAAAAAAAGAACCCCCAAAACTAGCACTGAACGACCTGAGCCACAGCTCCACTTCCAGCTTTCTTGGTCATTAACTAGAGATAAGAGACTCACAAACATCTGGCACTGGTGGCTCACACCTATAATCCTAGCTACTTATGAGGCTGAGATCTGAGAATCAGGGTTCAAAGCCATTCAAGGAAGGAAAATTCATGAGACTATCTCTAATTAATCAGAGAAAGACCAGAAGTGGTACTGTGGCTCAAGTAGTAGAATGCTATCCTTTAGCAAAAGGAACATAGGGACAGTGCCCAGGCCCAAAGTGTAAGGGCCAAGACTGGCAAAAAAAAAAAAAAAGTAAAAAAGAAAGACATTCCTGCCCAGACTAGCTTCAAATAGTGATCCTCAGATCTCTGCCTTCTGAGTAGCTAGGATTACAAGCATGAGCCACCAGCGTCCAGGTCCCTTTTTATTTATGTATTTATTTTAACAAACCAATTATTCATGGGCTGTGTCTTCAACCTTCCTGGTGTGGATACAAAAACTTTCCTACTAGTGGCCTTACTTCGGGGATTTTTAGGGACCTTCAATGCTGACGCCATTTGTCATGGGACCTCAAGCTGATAAAGCCAAAGCCTTGAGCCAAGGGTTGTGAAAGAATAATAAATTCACTAGTCTAGACATGCTGGTGTATGGGTCAGAGTTTAAAACATATTTTATTGATTTTGAGAGAGAGAGAGAACGAAAGCAAGAGAGCGAGCTGGTACTAGGACTTGTTCTCTTGTTTAGCTTTTCGGCTCAAGTCTGGTGTTTAATCACTTGAGCCATATTTCCATTTCTATCTTTGTTAACCTGGTTAATTGGAGATAATAATAATAATAAGACTCTCAGGGCTGGGAAGGTGGCTCAGTGGTAGAGCGCTTGCCTTGTATGCATGAGGCCCTGGGTTCCATTCCTCAGCACCACATAAACAAAAAGAAAAAAGCCAGAAGTGGCGCTGTGGCTCAAGTGGTAGAGCACTAGCCTTGAGCTAAAGAGCTGAGGGACAGCGCCCAGGCCCAGAGTTCAGGCCCCACGACTGGACCCCCCCCCCCAAAAAAAAAAACAACAAAAGGCTCTCACAGGCTTTTTTGCCTAGGCTGACTTCCAACTACCATCCTCTGATCTCAACTTCCTGAGTCACTTGAAAGGCAGGCATGCATCACCAATGATTGGCTTGTTTGTAGTATTCTTTAGCAAATTGCTGATTCACAGACTGGGTCTCCAGTTTCCCATTTCATAATAAAAAACCTTTAGCCCCATTTCCTTTCTTTGCCAACTAAAGATGATTATAATAGTGTGAGTTCCAGGCTGGCAACAAAGAGATCTGCTTAGCTAAAAGCAAAGCCTGAAAATCACAAGTATGAGGCTTCTGGCAGAGATCTAGGAGAAAGAAGAAGGGATTGGAATGCAAAGGATTAAGGACAATGTCTGTGAATTGTGGAGGAAATGAAGGCTCAGAAGAGGAACGTGACCTCTCATAGTCCTACTGGTGGCAGCAGAGTACAGGAAGAGCTTTGGTGCTCGGCACCCCAGGACATGGCATGCCTGCAGTGAGCGGGCATTCATTTAACTCCTTGGAGTCCTCCAAGAGGGCAGTGGCATTTGTCAGAAGCTCTAGGATTACTTGCATTCTGGCAGATGCCAGTGGTAGCAGGCTCAGATACCACACTGTCTATCCCAGGCTTATTGCCTTATGTTTAGCCTAGTTGTCATAATAGCATTGCAATAGATTGCTGGGACCAGAGACTGAATGACTCAGGCAAAATAGGAAGGGGTGACAATGATAGAAAGGGAGTGAAAAGCCAGGACAGGAAGCTAGGAAAGATGGTGGACCTGAAAAAGGGACAAGACAGATGCAGCCAGTGCTTGTGGCTCATGCATGTATTTCCAGCTACTCAGGAGGCTGAGATCAGAGAATCATGCTTTGAAGTTAGCCTGGGAAAGAAAATCCAACTGAATCTTATGTCCAGTTACCTAAAAAAGTTGGAAGTGGAGCTGTCTCAAGTGGTAGAGTGCTAGCCTTGAGTGAAAAAGTCAAGTGAGCTACATGTGGTTCATACCTATAATCCTAGCTACTTTGGAGCCTGAAATGTTAAGCTCATTGTTCAAAGCCAACCTGAGCAGGAAAATTTATGAGAATCTTCCTTTTTTGTGGAGGGGGTGGGGGGGAGGGATGGGGGAAGTCAGTCCTGAGACTTGAACTCAGGGTATGGGAGCTTTTTCTGAGCTCTTTTGCTCAAGGCTAGCACTCTAGCATTTTGAGCCACAGCAACACTTCTGGTTTTCTGGTGATTAACTATACATGAGTCTTATGGAATCTCCTGTCTGGGCTAGCTTTGAACCATGATCCTCATATCTCAGCCTCCTGAGCAGCTAGGAGTACAAGCATGAGCTATGAGATTCTTGTTTTGTTTTAACTACCAAAAAGCTGGAATTACAGATGTGACTCAAGTGATAGAGTGTTAGCCTCGAGCATAAAAAGCTCAAGATTAATGCCCAGTCTCTGAATTCAAGTGCCAAGATAAGCGCGCGCGCACACACACACACACAAACACACACACACACACACACACACACACACACACACACACACACACACACACGGATCCACTAATAGCCAGAGCAATGAAGACAATGAAGAGAACATTCTCCTGCTTAATACCCTAGGACCTTGCAGAACCATTTAGAACTGAATACAGAGTTCCTCCTGCCTCCTCTACTTTTGCCTTGGATTAGGTTGCTGGCTCTTTCTGTTTCTGAACCTCCATTCCCAGGCCTCCAGGAGACCCTTCCTCCAGTTCTGTCCTCCAGCAGCATACCACAAACAGGACTCCCAGCCAGCCACCCCCTCTATGCCACACTAACACGTCTTCCTCATTTTCTTTGTGTGTATGTGGGACTTGAACTCAGGACCTGGGTATGGTTCCTGAGCTTTTCTACTCCAGGTTAGCATTCTATCACTTGAGCCACAGCTCTTCTTTCAGGATTTTGATAGTTAATTGAAGATAAGTGTCTCATGCACTTTCCTGCCCTGGCTGGCTGCACACCAGGATTCTTGGCTCACTCTTAGCCTCCTGAGTAACTAGGATCACAGGGGTGAAATACCAGTACCCAAAATATCTATCTATTGCTGGCACTGACTGAGGCTTGAACTCAGAACCTGGGCACTATCCCTTAGCTTTTTTTTTTTTTTTTTTTAGTCGGTCATGGGGCTTGAACTCTGGGCCTGGGCACTGTCCTTCAGCTCTTCAGCTCAAGGCTAGCGCTCTACCAGTTGAGCTACAATGCCACTTCCGGTTTTCTAGTGGTTTATTGGAGATAGGCGTCTCATGGTCTTTCCTGCCTGGGCTGGCTTTGAACCCCGATCCTCAGATCTTAACCTCCTGAGTAGCTAGGATTACAGGCGTGAGCCACCGGCGCCCGGCCCTTAGCTTTTTTTTTTTTTTTAAATCAAGGCTGGCACTTGACCACTTTAGCCACAGTTCCGCTTTGTACTGTTTGCTGGTTCATTGAAGATAAGAGTCTCAGGGACTTTTCCTACCCAAGTTGGTTTCAAACCATGATCCTTAGATTTCAGCCTCTAGAGTCCTTTCTCCTGTGTGAATCTTCCATATCTGTTTGTTAGTATTCACCTGCTTTTGCCCATTGAAAGTGATGAGACCTTTCCCAGAGCACAGGACATGTGCTCACTGTCATGTATGGCGTAGTTCAGGAATGGCTTGTGGAGTGAATGAATGAGTTCAGTGTGTCCAGCAATCATCCAGGGATGTGGCAGGTTTCAAAGAAGGGGACTAAAGGTTGCTAAGTTAAGATCCTTACCCAGGGCAGCTCATGTTCCTCCCATAATGAGAAAGCCCTACAGAATAGGCAAGATCTTAGCGGTGGCTACCCTGAACTCGTATTCTGGTGGAAAGGAACTTCTTCCTAGGAGAGTTCTGGGACTCTGTGATAAGGAACAAGGCAGTCACCTGAAAGGAGTGGGCATAGCCTGAAAGGAAAAGGGCTAAAAGAGTGCTTTCCTCCCCTCACCCCCAAATCCAAGACCCTCACACAATAAAAAGTGGGTGAAAGCACTGTTTTACCCTTTGAACTGGGTTCGGACAATGTCCCTGCTGCTGCACACATGCACACATACACACACACACACAAATTAGATGAACATAGAAGCATTACTTTAAAAATAATTTCTAAAGCAAGACACAGATGGCTCAGCCTATAGTCCTAGCTACTCAGGAGGCTGGGATCTGAGGTTCTCAGTTTGAAGCCAGACACACCAGATATATTTGAGCAATTCTTTTCTTCCATAAACCAGCAAAAAAAACCTGAAGTGAACATGTGGCTCCAGTGGGAAGAGTGCCAGCCTTGAGCAGAAAAGCCAAGTAAAAGTAAGAAACCCTGAGTTCAAGCCCCACTACTAGCACAAATAAATGAATTAACTAGCTAAAAAAAATATTTCCAAGCTATATCTGCAAAATGGAATGATGAATAAGATAATGGAAGGATTAAGAAAGTGAATTCTGAAGGCCCTTATCTCACCCCATTCCACCCCAACACACATAGCAAACGTACAAAGTTGCCTGCTCTTTACCTAAGCCCAACCGACCAGGCCCACCTAGCTCTGTCTTTTAGTACCACCTGCTACTGCAGATGCAAAGTGCTGCATGTTTTCATCCTATGAGACACTTGGGCAAGTATCTCACTTCCTTCACAGACCCCTGGCCTCTGTGGGCCTCCCCCTCTCTATCTACTACATAAACAAGGTAGACTTACCCTATATCCTATGTCTGCCTGGCTTGGAGTTTTCAGATTCTCTTTTTTTTCTTTTCTTTTCTTTCTGCTGGTCTTGGGGCTTGAACTCAAGGCCTGGGTGCTGTCCCTTAGTTTCTGTGCTTAAGGCTAGCACTCTACCACTTGAGCCACACCTCCACTTCTGGCTTTTTGGTGATTAACTGAAGATAAGAGTTTCACATGAGCAGTGGCCCATGCCTGTATTACTAGCTATGCAGGAGGCTAAGGATCTGCAGATCACAGTTCCAGACCAGGCTTGGCAGAAAAGTCTCCAATAGACTCTTACCTCCAATGAACCACTCAAAAACAAGAAATGGCACTGTGGCTTAAGTGGTAGAGCACTAGCCTTGAATACAGAGGCTCAGGGACAGCAACCAGGCCCTGAGTTCAAGCCCCACAACTGACAAAAATAAATAAATAAGATAATAGATAAATAACTAAAAGGAGAAAAAAAAAACTATCCTTTAAAAATGAGATATGAGCTGAGTACCAATGGCTGGGGCCTGTCATCCTAGCTACTCATGAGGCTGAATTCTGCCAGGCTGGACAGATAATCAATGAAATGTCTTCTCCAATAACCACCAAATGCCAGACTGGAGGTGTTGTTCAAATGATAGAGCAATACACAAAAGCAAGAAATCCAAACAAAAATGGATGCTGGTTGTGTTTCTAACGCATTTATAAGATTATTTCTTTGTTGCTTTGTATGTCCCTCCCCCACAGTGTAACCCCCGCTTTCACTATATTTGATGTCAGTATAACATGTGGAGGAGATGGGGACAAACAAGTCGTTTAAGGATTCAGGTGGACCTGTTGCAACAATGAGAAGTACAAAATGTCATGTCAAAACCAGCTTTACAATGTCGGTGTGGGGGGGGGGGAGGGGGGTATAATTGGGTGGGGGGAGGGGGGTAAAATTGGGTGGGGGGAGGGGGGAGGCGGGGAAGGGAAGTGAAGGGTAAACAAAGGAGGAGGCTGCAATGCTTGGTAAGAAATGTATGCATTATCCTGCCCATGTAATTGTAGCCCCCCTGTACAGTATGTTCTCAAATAAAATAAAATACAATTAAAAAAAAAAAAACCCTCAGAGTTTGGAAGCTGAAAACTAGAATTATTGATGGGAAGTATATATTCACTCTAAAACATCTTTTACCTTCTAATAAAAATGTGAAAAAAGAAAAAAAATGGATGCTGGTGGCTTATGCCTGTAATCCTAGCTACTCAGAATGCTGAGATATCAGGATCATGGTTCAAAACCAGTCTGGATAGGAAAGTCCATGAGAATTTTATCTCCAATTAAGCACCAAAAAAGGCCAAAGTAGAGCTGTGGTTGGAGTGGTAGAGCTCTGGCCTTGAGCAAAAAAAGCTCAGGGATGACACAGTTGTCCTGAGATGAAGCACCATGACCAGCCCCCTCAACCCTCCCAAAAAGAAAAAGACAGCCAATCAAGAACACAAACTCAAAAATTCAGTCCTTAGCATCCTCCACACACACAGAGATTGAAATAAAAGCACTAAAGAAGGTATGCTGATACATATAAGTAAGTTGTTTTAAAACCATAAATATAAATGATAGTTACAGGTTACTCTCAAATTGAGAGTCTCCAGTTTCAAACTAGATCCCTCTCACTAGGCAGGGGATCTAGTACTTGAAGCCCCTCCTGTAGCCCTTGCCCTTCATCAATTTATACATATCAACCCACTGCCTCTGAATTACAAAGCCATTGATGAAGACCTGATGGGAAATGATGATGTTTTATTTAACCTCATAGACGGTAAGAAATGCTGGTAACTCCTATTGGAAGTGGATATTGACCAGAAATTGTTCAGATTTCTACCACCAAGTGAAGTGGGAGAGAATGGAGAGGGGCCCTGTGACCAAGTGAATCCAGAGAAGAGAACCCTGAATAAAAGGATAGAAAGGTACAAGCAAATGATGGAAATCCACAGAAGGCAGAGAAAAGCAGCCTGCATCTGGCTTCACCTCCTGACTCCCCCTCCCCCACCTCTAGGATTTAATTCTTCTTGGACATATTCGTTACAATGTCTCCTTTCTTAGCAATACCTCCTATGCCTCAGCTACAGGTTTGAACTTTCTCTTATTCTCGCAGTTTGTTCTTTCGTTTGTGATTTCATCTTTTCTTTCCATGTAGCCTTTTAATTTGAAATCATTTACTCAAATGATGTAGGTTTTGAGTTGTTGTATCTTTTTTTTTTCATTTTTTAAATCAACTAATTTGGCACCAAACATGAAGAATAAGGGTGTTTTTAAAACTAGATGTCACTCTAGTAGTCTCTTTGCACACCCCGGGCATGCCTAGGACTTCATTGTGCACTGTGATTCACCATGGTTTCACAGATGGTTGGAACAAGTCCCAGGGCATATGCACAAGAATCCTGAGGTACTTGCACCTGGAACATGAGAAGGTGCTTCACAGAAACAGGTCCTAGGATCTGATGGCCCTGGAGAAGGAGGGAAGTACTTGGCCACTGTCCCCAAGGTTCTTGAAACTGCCATGATAGTGAACATAGCAGTCCACCTGGAGCCCACCTGAAGCTAGACCTCCAAGGGATCCATGCCTGGCTTTGATTGGTCCATTCTTCCCTGATGTCACTAGGCTCAACTGTGATTGGTCCATTTCCTCACTGACACCCACATGCCATTGTGAGGTCCCTGCAGGGTTATAGAAGGCAGTTAGTTGCTCTACCTTTGTCAGTAACAGTGCTGAGAGATCTCCTTTGAATGACCTGCTAGACTAAATCATAGCTAAGTTGATGCATTCTTTTGGGGATACAAGGTGGGAGAGAAAGGGAGGCTTTGTGTTGTGTGGGTTTGGGGATTTCCATTATTCTGTGGTTTAGATTGAGCTAATTTTAGTTAAGATTTTCTACCCACCAAATTCATTCAGTTAATTTCAGTTAAGATTTGTTATCTGCCTTATTTATTGAAATAAGTTAAGATTTACTATGCACCATATTTATTTAGCTAAGTTAGTTAAGATTGACTCCCTGCCATCCTTTTTAAGATGGAGCCAAGCACATTTGAATATATGTCATACTCTGTTGTGTTGGAGATCTTTTCAACCAATAAGCTGATGAGATTATTGGAGGTGGTAGCTATGATGTGGTGGTGAAGACCTATCACTGTCTTACAGACAGCAAGGTGGCAGTGAGAATGCTCAAAAAAAGGGCATCTCAGCATGGTGAAAAATGAGGTCAACATAGTTAAAAATCTCCATCATCCCCAAGTGATCAGAATGTATCAAGTGATCCAGGGAGAGAAATATGTATACCTAGTGCTGGAAATGGCCACCAAAGGAAACCTCCTGGAATGGCTCATAGACTTACGCTGCTGCATTTTGAGCATTTAGCCAGAAGGTTTCTGAAGCAGATAGTCAGTGGTGTAGTTTACTTATACCAGAACAGAGACCTAAGGCCTGACAAAATCCTACTGGATGAAAATGGCAATGCCAAGGTTGGTGATTTGGGGCTGAGTGTCAGGATAACCCTGGGGCAGGTTCTCACAGAAAAGTTCAGTACCTTCATATTCTGTGCCCCTGAAATGTATCTGCAACAAGTACATGATGACTTTAAGGTGGATCTCTGGAGCATGGGCACTATCTTTTTTTTTCATGGTTATGGGAAAATACCCATTTAAAATGACCACTTTCAAACATCTATGTACACAAATTGCACAGGGCAGGTACAATGCTATCATTTCACTTGACTACAAAGGGACTTAGCATCCTTTTGAAGCTTTTAACTGTAGACCAGTAGCAGAGGCCAGATATACAATTCATGGTGCACCCATAGGTTGATCAATGTGAGGAAGGCTCCCTGTATCCAGAAGAGCCAGTGCCCAGCCAGCTGGACCCCACAATTGTCACTGCAATGTGTGTCATGGTATATACCAAACCTCATATCTGCAAACCAGTACTGCAGAGGATTTTTTTTTGTTATTTTTTTATTGTAAAGATACTGTACAGAGGGTTACAGTTACATGAGTAAGGTAATGAGTATACTTCCTGTTAAGCATTGTTACCCCCTCCATTGTTTCCCCCTACCATCCCTTCCCTCCTACCTTCCCCGAGGTTCTTTTTTTTTTTATTGTGATTAAGTGATTACATAATTTCCTGAATTTCACAGTATTGTGGAATAATGATGCTCATTTAAAGTCACAAGTTCATTCTAACTTTCCTGGAGCAAATTGTCTATCACAGTCTATAACATATAACGGTGTTCACATGTTATACACCATACATGTGATCAGCAGCATGGGAATATTTAGTAGTGGTTTGACCAGATAAGTGGGAGTTCTTTGTTTCTTAAGTCCTGTTAGTTTTGTCGTATCACCTAACATTTTGGATTTAGCATCCACTTATCAGGGAGACCATGTACCGTTTGTCTCTTTGCTCTTGGCTTACCTCGCTCAACATGATTCCTCCTAGCTCCATCCATTTCCCTGCAAATGTCATTATTTTGTCATTTCTAATGGCTGCATAATATTCCATTGTGTATAGATACCATAATTTTTTGGATCCATTCATCTGTGGTGTGGCATCTGGGTTGTTTCCATATCCTAGCTATTGTGAACAGTGCTGCAGTAAACATGGAGGTGCACGTGTCCTTGTATATTGGTTCCTCTTGTTCAGGGTAGATGCCTAGAAGTGGTATGACTGGGTCGTAAGGGAGGTCAATCTTTAGCTTTCTAAGGACCCTCCAGATTGCTTTCCAAAGTGGTTGTATAAGTGTACATTCCCACCAGCAGTGTAATAGGGTTCCTCTTTCTCCACATCCCCTCCAGCATTTGTCGTTGGCTGATTTGTAGATGTGGGACATTCTGACTGGGGTAAGGTGGTATCTCAGGGTTGTCTTTATTCTGCAGAGGACTTTTGATGGAGTCATGGCTATCACCTTTCTGATAAAAGATGGCTTCAAGCTAGAGTGTGTCAGGCTTTGAAAGTGAAACCAGTCCACCTGGGTGTTGGATCACACAAACCTTTCCACCTTCCCTCTATAGAGGACAGCAAGTTTACCTGCTCTGCCTCATCTGAGTTTGTGTTGACCTGGGATGAGAAGAAGAGAGGCAGAAGTGCCTCCCTGCCTGCCATTCTCCTCTGCTTCCAGCAGAGGAGCTCCAGCCCTAGCATCATCTTACAGCATGATTCAGTAGCTGCCCTCCACTGCTGCTGCCTCCAGAGGAGCCATAAGGAGAGAGAGAGAGCTGTAAAGCAAAAGCAAAAGCCCTTGTCTGTGCTCAGGGCCAGGATGAGAGCAGAGCCTGTAGGGTTAGCAAGAGTCAGGGCTGCAAGGAGCCCGGAATGGGGCCTGGGTGATATGCTTGGTAGGGAAGAAAAGAGCTGCTAGAGGAGTCTGCACAGAAAGTTCACATTGCTGTGTTTCCAGCATGCTCAGCAACGACCCCTAGCTACTCTTGTTTTGGGAACAGAGAGAAAACATCAGAGAAAAATGCCCTTGTCTCTGAGCAGCCTAAGAATGATAGCATTAAACTCTCCCCTAATTTCCAATCCACAGTCCATTGTTAGATAGATATTGTGAAAGCAACTCATTTCTAGGTTAATATACATATAGAATTCTTAAGAATTAATGTTCACACAAACCATCATTGAATAATTGAAACCAAATAAACATATCACATCTTCATTAAAACTAGTAATTACTGAAATACAGTGAGGAATGCATGAGCTATTTTTCTATTAGTGCAAAGATATCTGAGGACTTCATTGAGTATTTGTGCTTTACTTCATTTATTTACATATTTAAAAACCATGAAGACCATGTATGTTATAATTCAGTATTTTTTGTTTTGTTTTGTTTTGGGTCCGGTCGTGAGGCCTGAACTCTGGGCCTGGGCGCTGTCCCTCAGCTCTTCAGCTCAAGGCTAGCGCTCTACCACTTGAGCCACAGCGCCACTTCCGGCTTTTTTCTTTTTTCTTATGTGGTGTTGAGGAATCGAACTCAGGGCCTCATGCATGCAAGGCAAGCGCTCTACCACTGAGCCACCATCCCAGCCCTAATTCAGTATTTTTTACTCAAAATTTAACAGGAAAAATATATGCAATACATGTTTCTTGTGTTATAATATTTCAATAAGGGTTGTCAAATGGCACATTTATCTGTATCCAAATACTCAGAGCACCTTGTACAATGACTTGCAATTTGCCATTTAACCTGTTTTGGCCAAAGGGACATCAGTAAAGATGATGTAAACACAGTCTTGAGAAGTCCCTAATACTCACTTTCCTAAATAGTCATATGAAGAACCTTGGCCATTCTGCTGGATATACCGAGCCTAATAAAATAGTGTGTTATAGGAGTGACAAAATCCCAAGCAACCATCCTCAGCCATTAAAGTAGAAGATTAAAAGTTTTATATGTTATGTAAACAATATTATGACAAAATACTAACTGTGGATACTCCAAAATGTGGATCTATAAAACTTAAAACAAATATTAAATAGCTATGTGCTTTTGCTTGTACTTGTTGGTTGGTTTATTACAAGGAAATTCTTATCCAAACTTCTGTTGTTTTTCACAATTATGTAGAATGAAAACTTAATATAAAATAACATCAACTTTACAGTGATATTTACAAAAAATTAAAATCTGTCCTGTATACCTCAATGAGGGTGTTTTTGCTAGAAAGACAATATGAATCCTTTAAAATCAATGTTTGCATATTAGTACTGGGTTTTTCTATATCACAGAATTTTTTCTTACTTTAAAATACTTAGGTTGGGAGGTGGCTCAGTGGTAAAGTGCTTGCCTTGCATGCTTGAGGCCCTGGGTTCAATTCCTCAGCATCCATAAGCAAAAAAAAAAAGCCGGAAGTGGCCCTGTGGCTCAAGTGGTAGAGCGCTAGCCTTGAGCTGAGAGTTCAGGCCCATGACCGGACTCCACCCCCCAAAAAAAACAAATAAAATACTTAATAAGAATTTTTATAGACTAAGCCGGGCGCTGGTGGCTCACGCCTGTAATCCTAGCTACTCAGGAGGCTGAGATCTGAGGATCACGGTTCAAAGCCAGCCCGGGCAGGAAAGACCGTGAGACTCCTATCTCCAATAAACCACCAGAAAACCGGAAGTGGCGCTGTAGCTCAAGTGGTAGAGCACTCGCCTTGAGCTGAAGAGCTGAGGGACAGTGCCCAGGCCCAGAGTTCAAGCCCCACGACTGACAAAAAAAAAAAAAAAAGAATTTTTATAGACTAAGTGTTCACATTCACAATATTTGGGATCAGGAGTGTTAAGGATTTCAGGTTGGGATATTTTCTTTTTGTTTTGATATGTGGACTATCCTCATACACACTAGCAACTGAACAATCATCCTTAAAAATTTGAAGTTTTCTATTACAGATTATTTTATTAGAAATATAATCTGTATTTAAAAGAGGGTATTTTAACTGGACTCTGGTGGCTCATGGCTATAATACTAGCTACTCAGAAGTCTGGGATCTGAGGATCACAGATTGAAGTCAACTGGGCAAGAAAATCTGGAAGACTCTGACCTCTAATAAATTACCAAAAGTAGCTGCAAGTAGAGATGTGGGTTACGTGGTAGATTATAAGCAGAAGAAGCAAAAGAAGTTCAAGGTCAGTGCCCAGACCTTAAGCTAAAGAATCAGGACAAGCATACAAAAAAAAAGGACATTGTATTTTTATTTAAATTATATTTTATCAATTGTTTCAGAATACATATTTAGGCAGTCTCTCTCATTTTAAGTGATGTAAAATAGCTTCCCTATTCTAGTGGAGGAATTGTAATTTGTCAAGAATGGACAAATAAAGTGGAGAATATCCATGTTAGTAGCACTTTAAAGTTACAAAAGCCATAGGAAGTGCAGAGGATAAAAATCAAATCAACATGTTTCTATAAGTGTTTTAAAGGAATTGACTTCATTGACTTCAATTCCCAAAAAGAATTTTCTAAGTGAAATAATACTTCTTTGAGCAGACTGAGACAAATGGGTAACACAACTAAAACTTCAAGATAGGTAACATCTACAAATCATACAAGACACATTACCTCAAGTTTTCTTCAGTAATTTTTCTTATAAGGCCAAAGATTCCTGAGCTCCCAAGTTCCACTGAAGAGAGGCTGGCCGTCTGCCTCTGAACCCCAAATAAGGAATGCAAAACTGAACTTTGGAGCACCTTCAGCCAGCAAGGGTAGGGGAAAGAAACCAGAATTTGAAGATTGCAAAAACCACCAGGTGGGTGGGGAGACACATGCGCAGAAGGATCTTCTCCCCGCCACTTGAAAAAATGCACTTTCGAAGGATTTTTGCTCAAATGGAGACTACTATTCCCACAATGCACTACGCCAACTTGGAGGAAGTGGGCTTTTCCAGGGGTTCCAGGAGTGCCTGGATGCATGGGGACCTTCCTATCCCAGCTGCAGGAGGTAAGGTGTTTCTTCTTGAAAATCACTGCCTCTTGAAATTTCTCTCCATCTTAGACAGTCTCATCAAAATTCCTTTTCTGACACTCCTACCCTCAGAACCATGGAAGACCAAAGATACTTGACCTTACTCCCAAGTTAATCACCCTCTCTAGACTAAAAGCTTTCATTCTGAATCTCAGTCTCTGCCAACCACTTAAGTGATTTTCCTTATCAGAAGATACCAGCACTGGCATACTCTTTTTTTCCCCCATATACCTGCATAGTCCTAGTTTCAAAGAAACTATAATCTCATATTCTACATTTCTATTTTTTCTTTTTGGTTTCAGTATACTTTCTACAAAGAATAAGCAAATTCCTAAGTTGAACATAACTGCCACACAGAATTCAGTATGTCTCCATATGAATTCTTGATTTACTAGTCTTTGAGACAAAGGATCACCTAGTTTCCTGCCACACACAATACTCATGGGCATTAGGAACATTATTGCTCAGTACAGCACAAGATGAACTTACAAACTAGACTCTAGATCCAATATCATTATGCAAGGTGCATTAACTCACCTGTGAAATTCTTGTTTGAGGCTTCTCCTATCCATGAACCTGCCGGAAATGGCGCTGTGGCTCAAGTGGTAGAGCACTAGCCTTGAGCTGAAGAGCTGAGGGACAGTGCCCAAGCTCAGATTTCAGGCTCCACAACCAGACCCCCCTCAAAAAAAATATGACCTACAATCTCAAAAAGGCATGTAGAACCCATACACTGGAGATTGCATATCAGGCATGAAAGTTTCCTACATAGTCCTTCCCAATCATCTAAAGGATCATCAAATATCACAATAAACCTTTAAGAGAAACACATAAGATCTTATATATGAGGGAGGGGAACAAAAGATTTATTCCACGGTCTAATGGATAAGACCTGGGAAGACAAGTTTGAGGTCCCCAGGGTGTGTAACCTAGAGTTACTGAGAGGAACTTTAAGGATCAGAGAAGAGGAAGGAATTCAAAAAAAATAGAGCATGGAAAACAGAAAGACAAAAAATTTGCGGTCTCTTACTCAGAAGGAACAGCTCAGAGTTCATCTTTGAACACCCACATGAGAGAAATCTTTTTTTTCTTTTGTTGGTTGTGGGGCTTGAATCCTGGGCCTGGGTGCTGTCCCTGAGCTCTTCAGCTCAAGGCAAACTCTACCACTTGAGCCACAGCACCACTCCCGGTTTTCTGAGGTTAATTGGAGATAAGATCTCACAGACTTTCCTAACCAGACTGGCTTTGAACTGTGGTCCTCAGATTTTAGCCTCCTGAATGGCTAGGATTACATGTGTGAGCCACTGGCGCCTGGCACTATAAGATAATTTTAAAGGAGTGTTTATGCTTTATTGACTTCAATTCCCAAAATGAATTTCCTAAGTGAAATAAGCAGATTGTGACAAAATGGATAACACTAGTTAAAACTTCAGTGTATGTAACATCTGCCAATCATACAACATTGAGAAAGATACATTCCTCAAGTTTCATCTGTAATTTTTCTTAAAAGGCCAAAGATCCCTAACCAACACTTCCTGAATTCCAGGAAGAACCAATATGTTAGTGCTAGCTTCAGCTAGATAAGACATTTAGGATAAATTTGAGAGATCATGTACTACTAGAACAGATACTGGGAAGAGGTTAAATAAATGAGTAAGAAAAGGATTAGTGATTAGTATAGACAGATACTTTGAGTTGTGACAGTTATCTCTCCACCACAAACCACAGCCTCATGTGCCCTTTGATCAGTGAGCTCTAGCTTATTCCAGAGACTACCTCCCTTTCCCTTCTGAATATTGGTCTAAATTTTACAACAGCACCAAGTGATTGAGAAAGTTGGAGGAAAGAGTACCACATGAATCTTGTGCTCTGGGAAGTAGAACCAATTATTATTGCTTAAGGCAAGGAAAGCTAAAATCATTTTCCCTTTCCTGTGCTTTTTTGCCACTGCTCTTCAGGGCTTGTCATAGTTGATAAGGTCTGTCTTTTTAGGAGCGAGATTCCTATTCATAGGGTGCCCTCCTTCAAACATTGCTAGGCTTCATTCCTAAAACTACACAAACAGCAAACACTACTTCAATAACCCATGTAGAACTGTCTCTAGAAACAAGGTCATGTACAAACATGTGTGAACCCAAGCCAGTAGTTCTAAGAAGGCCAACAGGGCACAGGGGTAGAGCAGAGACACCTGTGGGAGAAACAAACAGAACCCCAAAATAAAATTGCAGTATAAGAGGACTCAAGGCAGACACATATTTTACAATTTCACTAGAATTTCTGTACTCTTGTTACATCTGGGCAGCATGAATAAAGTTGCATGGTTTTTAATAAGCAGAATCTCTACGTCATGGAGCATAAAAGCACGGCTCCTGGCTCTCCTAGTCTAGAGAAACACCCAACTTGCTCTTGGAGCTCCAAGAAGAAATATTCTGGCATCTGGAATACCAGCTAATGACAGCACAAACATATGAACCCCAAACCAATCATCAACCCAAGAGTGGAGGGATATGTGTGAATAGACGTTAGTCCTTCACCCAGCTAGCCATTTGTACCTGATATCAGTTCAAAACCTGAGATTCGTTCAAGTTAGAGCTGTTAAGGTCCACTGAAGAGAAGCTGGGTATGGTCTCAGAGCCCAAACCTATGGAATGTAAAATTGTACTTCCGAGCACCTCCAGCAGCAAGACAAAGGGAAAACTGGAATTTGCAGACTGAAAACACCAACCATGGGTAGATAGATGCAAGTGCAAAGGGATCTTTCCTGCCTTCTCCCCACAAAGCCCATACTTTTGAAGGTTCTGTGCTCCAACGCAAACTACAACTCCCACAATGCACTGCATCATCCTGGGGGAAGTGGTTTTTTACAGGATTTCCACCAATGTCAAATCCTCTATCCCAGGAGTATATAGATGCATGGGGACCTTCCTCTCCCAGCGGGATCTAACGTGATTCTTCTTGAAAATCACTGTTTGCTTCTTGAAACAGTGTAAGACCAACTAGAAAATGGAAATGTATTGAGAACACTAGACAAGTTGACTTTTTCTTTCTTAATTCTAATAATGTAGTTGAGGTTATGAGACAATGTTTTTGTTTTTATTTTTGTTCAAAACCTACATTCTGGGGGGCTAGGAAGGTGGCTCAGTGGTAGAGCGCTTGCCTTGCATGCATGAGGCCCTGGGTTCGATTCCTCAGCACCACATAAGAAAAAAGCCAGAAGTGGCGCTGTGGCTCAAGTGGTAGAGTGCTAGCCTTGAGCAGAAGAGCTGAGAGACAGCACCCAGGCCCAGAGTTCAGGTCCCACGACCAGACCCAAAAAAAAAAAAAAAAAAAAAAAAACCTACATTCTGCTGAAGGTAAATTTTATCTCTGTTTTGCCTTCAAGTTTTGAGTATCTCCCCTCTCACTTTAAAAAGGTATTCAGAGCCACTGATTCCTGGATCATTTCCCACTGCTCTAATGTCTGCACTGGAGTAAAATAGATTCTTAGGTAAATATACTGCATAATCCTGTGTCAATTTAGATTTCTCAAAATCTAACAACTACTTTCCCAGAAACTCCCAAATTCCATCTATGAAACCTTAAGGCAATTTTGCTTGTTTCTGAATTTTGCTTTCTCTTAATGTTTTTTTTTTTCTTTTTGCTGTTGGACCAGTGGCTTGAACTCAAAGCTTGGGCACTGTTTTGAGTGTTTGCTGTGCTCCCCCTGCCTTTTGCTTAATATTTCTTCAGTGAATTGGTGAAAAGTTTCCTCACAGGGTTTTCTCAGACATGGTACATCAACCTCCATTGCTCTTCAAAGAAATGGTGGTGTGGGGGTATCAGGAGTGAAGTTAAGGGTAAGTCTATGCTAATGTGAAGCTCAATCACTTGCCGCAAACCAGTCTGTTTTTTGTCCTTCTGTTTTCCATGCTCTATTTTTTTTTTAATTCCTTACGCTTCTCTGATCATTAAAGTTCCTCTCAGTAACTCTAGGTTACATACCCTGGGGACCTCAAACTTGTCTTCCCAGTTCTTATCCATTAGACCATTCCTCAGCACCACATAAGCAAAAAGAAAAAAAGCCGGAAGTGGTGCTGTGGCTCAAGTGGTAGCGCACTAGCCTTGAGCTGAAGAGCTGAGGGACAGCGCCCAGGCCCAGAGTTCAGGCCCCACGACCGGACCCACCCCCCCCCCCAAAAAAAAAGAATACAATTTACTTCATCAAACTCAATCATTCTTCCTCTTCCCTTCTTCCTTCCTAAAATGATTTCAACAGATTCCATTGGTCTATTTTTATAAATGCTTGTGTAGTACTTTGACAGAAGGAAATAAACATAGCCAATATTAATTGTTTGAACATATGAGAATAAAACAATGAAATGTATCGAAACTATTTATCAACATGATGAAGGGAAGGTGACTTAGGGGCGATACTGAATATCATACATTTTACACATGAATGCAAATGTCACAATGAAATCCTAAGTATGTAACTAATGTATACACTTTCTTTTGTTTCTCTTGGCATTGCCCCTGAGGTTTTTTCTTCGCCTTCAAGGCTTGCTCTCCACCACTGGAATAATACCATTTTGATTCATTTTTAGAATGTCATGGATTTTCCAGAGTGGCTATAATCCCTGATCCTCAGATCTCAACTTCTTGAGGAGCTAGAATTACAGACATATAGATATGTATACAGTTTTTATATGCACATTTTACATTCAGCCACTCTCATCATTTTCCCTACCTCTGCCACTGGGCTCATCTTCCAACAGAGACTGTATTTCCTGTATGTCATTATTATTTTTAGTGCTTTGAAATCTTTGTTAAATCTGTTATCTGGCTTCTCACGCTACCTTTCCCCCTAGTCGTCTCTGCATATCTAATAATTACTGTCTCTGCATATCTAATAATTTTTTTTAAAAAAATTGCACATTTAAAATGACATAGTGTAGCAACTGTGCACAGGACTTGTTTATTTCTCTGGTTACTGAAAGACTATTGGGGAGAATTCTGCTTTTCCACAATGGTATTCCAAGGGTTGAGCATGCACACAGGCTCTTCAAGGTTTGCCTAGCAAGCTGCTACTTCTATTGCCCTTGCCACACTGAGAAGTTCCACTAATACTGATTGTTGTTTTGCTAGTGAAAGGAAAATGGGGATTAGGATGATGAGAGATACCTCTTGCCATTCCTGGCAGGCAGACATCCCTCTTATAGCCATGGGGGAGGACATGCCTCTGTGGCTTTATCCCTGCTCTTTGAAGTTTCTGTATCTTAGAGTGCGAGTATATAAATGGCTAGTTATGTGGCAGAAATTATATTCTTTTTTATTTTAAATTATATTCTTTAAACACCAAAAAAGCTCTTGAGAAACTTAGAAGTTCTTACAAAGTTTTGTGTTTTTTTGTTTTATTTTTTTTTGGGGGGGGTCCGGTCGTGGGGCCTGAACTCTGGGCCTGGGCACTGTCCCTCAGCTCTTCAGCTCAAGGCTAGCACTCTACCTCTTGAGCCACAGCGCCACTTCTGGCTTTTTTCTTTTTGCTTTTGTGGTGCTGAGGAATCGAACCCAGGGCCTCAGGCATGCAAGGCAAGCACTCTACCACTGAGCCACCTTCCCAGCCCCAATTTTTTTTTGGATTTTTTTTATTGTGAAAATACTGTACAGAGGGGTTACAATTACATGGGCAAGATAATGAGTACATTTCTTATCAAGCATTGTAGCCTCCTCCTTTGTTTCCCCTTCCCATCCGATCCTCCCCCCACCCAGTTATTCCCCCCCCCCACGCACCAAAGTTGTAAAGTTTGTTTTTGACATAACAACTTGTACATCTCATTGTTGCAATGGGTCCACCTGTATCCCTATTTAAACGATTTGTTTTTCCGCTTCCCCTCCACAAATTATACCGACATGAAATACATTGAAAGCAGGGGTTATACTGTGGGCGAGGGACATACAAAACAACAAAGAAATAATCTTATAAATGTGTTAGAAACAATCGCATGAAAGAAAAAAAAACATTTGAATACATATCTTAGGGTTCATTTCCCTAACATCAACTTATCTGACCTTTTTTGCTTGACTCAGACATATACTAGATATTGCAAATAAGGGAAACCATGGGACCTATGTTTCTCTGGGCCTGGCTTACTTCACTTAATATAATTTTTTCCAAGCCTTTCCATTTCCTAACAAATGAGGCAATGTCATTCTTTCTGATGGAGGCATAGAATTCCATTGTGTCTATATACCACATTTTCTTGATCCATTCATCTACTGAGGGGCATCTGGGTTGGTTCCATATCTTAGCTATAGTAAATAATGCTGCAATAAACATAGTTGTGCTGGTAGCTTTAGTGTGGTCTTGTTTGTGAACATTTGGGTAAATGCCCAAAAGTGGGATTGCTGGGTCATAGGGGAGCTCTATGTGGAGTCTTTTGAGGAACCTCCATACTGGTTTCCAAAGTGGTTGAACAAGTTTACATTCCCACCAACAATGTAGTAAGGTTCCCTTCTGTCCACATCCCCTCCAGCATCTGTTGTTATTAGAGTTCTTGATTTTAGCCATTCTAACTGGAGTGAGGTGGTATCTCAATGTTGTTTTGATTTGCATTTCTTTTATGGCTATGGAGGTTGAGCATTTCTTCATGTGTCTATTGGCCATCCTTTCTTTCCTCTTCAGAGAAGTTTCTCTTTAAGTCTTTAGCCCACTTATTTATTGGGCAGTTGTTTCTTTGAAGATTTGTCATTGGGGGATTTAATTTTTTGAGTTCCAGGTATATTTTAGATATGAGACCCTTGTCCGTTATATGGTAAGTGAAGATCTTCTCTCAATCTGAGGGCTTTCTATGTCCTTTGCCATGCAGAAGCTCTGCAATTTCATGCACTCCCATTTGTCCAACCTTTTTTTGATTTGTTGTGTTTCTGTGTCTCTATTAAGAAAATTTCAGCCTGTGCCAACAAGACCTAGGGTTTCTCCTATTCCATCCTGTAATGTTTTCAGAGTGTCTGCTTTGACTCCGAGGTCTTTGATCCATTTGGAGTTGATTTTGGTGCAGGGTGATATATAAGGATCTAGCTTTAGTTTTCTACAAGTAGTTAACCAATTTTGCCAGCACCATTTACTGAAGAGGCTGTCTTTCTTCCATTCTATTTTTTTAGCTCCCTTATTGAAGATTAGATGGCTATAGGTCTGTAGGTTCATTTCTGGGTTTTCAATTCTATTCCACTGGTCCTGAGGTCTGTTCTTGTGCCAGTACCAAGCTGTTTTTATTACTATGGCTTTACAGTAGAGTTTGAAATTTGGTATTGATATTCTTCCAGCAGTGTTCTTTCTGTTGAGGATGATTTTTGCTATTCGGAGTCTTTTATTGTTCCATATGAATTTTTGGATTGCCTCTTCTATTTCCTTGAAGAATGAGGTTGGAATTTTGATAGGTATCGCATTGAATTTGTAGATAGCCTTGGGAAGTATTGCCATTTTCACTATGTTGATCTTTCCAATCCAGGAGCATGGGAGTTTTTGCCCCTTTCTAAGTTCTGTATTGATTTCCTTTTTCAAGTTTTAAAAGTTTTCATCATAGAGGTCCTTCACTTCTTTGGTTAAGTTAATTCCTAGGTATTTTATTTTTTGTGGCCAGCCCCAAATTTTTAAATACTTTCTTCACTTGCTGTATGCCCTTTGGCTACATCCAGACTGTAAATGTTAGCTGTGGTATTTTGTAAATATTAAGGCATGCGCCATGTATTTCATAAACCCCAAGACGATGACTACTAATCTATTATTGCCCATTTTGATTCTTCTTACCCCAACCAGAACGTTTAGGTCTGATTCACTCCAGGGGCAACAAGTCTGAGGAGTACATCCTTCATCTTAGACCTTCATAAGCCAGAGCATATATAATGGTTGCTTACAACTTGCTACTCTGAGATAAGCTCCTTGTACAGAATGCATCATTCACTCTTATAGGCCTAGAATAGTACCTGACATTGAGTGAAAGATTTATCTATATTGGTTGAGTAAATGTTTGAAATGATATTGTCTGAGTGGATATTTAGGGGGTCTAGTGGATTTGGAGAAACTGGACTAGAAGAATTGTTTTCTAAGGTCTAATGGCATAGCCTGTTTACGCTCAACTTTTTTAAAATTACAGTTAAAAAATACATCTGTCCAGACTGTTCAAGTCTATTAATGAGGCAAGATTAAGAAACCAAAAGTACAGACCAGAATCAGTGGCATCTCATAAGTAAGCCTGAAGTAGATGATGTTAGCACATCAATCTGTCCTCAACATCAGTCTGACTCTCATTCTTTACATGACTATAGATTCCAAACCAAAATCCTATAATTTCATTAAAAGATGCTTTATTTCAGATCTGTATTGTGTATACTCCCCAAGTTCACCATCCTTCTTGAACATTCAGTGTCTACTTGTAGTCCTTTTTTATTCCACATTTGCTCATCTTCATCTTCTTTTTGTACTTTTATTATTTGCAATCAGACCTTAGAATGATTAGTGTGATTCCCTTTGCCCCAGTTGCCCACTTATTTTTTAAATTTTTAATTAATTTTTAAATTTTATTGTAAAGATTATATATAGAGGGGATATAATTATATAAATAAGGTAATAAGTTACATTTCTTTATAAACAGTGTAACTTCCTCCCTCATTTTCTTCTCCCCCAATCCTCTCCCCATGTGTACACTTCATTTTCAACATGGTATCTAGTGAGTATAACTTGCATTGGTTCACCCATTGTCCCAACATATATGTGACTTTCCTTACCTTCAAAAGACAAAGGGTACAGAAATCAAAAACAGTAATGAGGGAATATACCAAAGGGGAAAAAAGAAGATATAAGAAATAATTGCAAACAGTGTGATTTTATTTTATTTTTTATTTATTTTTTTTTTTGGTCCGGTTGTGGGGCCTGAACTCTGGGCCTGAGCACTGTCCCTCAGCTCTTCAGCTCAAGGCCAGTGCTCCACTACTTGAGCCACAGCGCCACTTCCGGCTTTTTTCTTTTTGCTTATGTGGTGCTGAGGAATCGAACCCAGGGCCTCAGGCATGCAAGGCAAGCGCTCTACCACTGAGCCAACTTCCCAGCCCCAACAGTGTGATTTTAAAAAAGCCCTATTTCCATTTTTTGGAGTTCATTTTGATAAGCATCATTTTAGATGGCTATATGCACGTAGCTATTGTGATCCTCTGCCAAGAATATCTTTGACATTTTACAAGTGAGGGAAACCATGAACCCTTTATTTGGGTCTGGCTTCCCTTAGTATAATTTTTTTAAAATTTTTTCCATTTCCTTATGAATGGGGCAGTGTCATATTTTCTGATGCAAGCATAGAATTCCAGTGTGTAAATCACATTTTCTTAGTCCGTTCATCTACTAAGCAGCATCTAGGTTGATTCCATATCTTAGCTGTGATCAATAATTCTGCAATGAATGTGGTTGTGCTAGTAGCTTTTGTGGGGTCTTGTTTGTGGATATTTGGTAAATGCCCAAGACTGGGATTGCTGCTGGGTCATAGTGGAGCTCAATGTTTATTCTCTTGAGGAAACTCCATCCTGCTTTCTAGACTAGTTGAACAAGTTTACATTCCCACCAACAATGTAGTAGTGTTCCCTTTTGTCCACATGCCAGCTAGCATCTGTTATTATTTTAGATATGAGGTCCTTGTCTGTTGTATAGCTAGTAAGATCAGATACTCTAAAAATCTCACAGGAAGGGTTGGGGGAAGTATACTTCTCCTTGGCACAGGTTGAAACTTCTTAAGATCCAGAAATACAACAAATTAAAGATTGAAAATTGGGATTGCATTAAACGCAGAGTTTCTTTTTTTTTTTTTTTTGTCGGTCGTGGGGCTTGAACTCTGGGCCTGGTCGCTGTCCCTCAGCTCTTCAGCTCAAGGTGAGCGCTCTACCACTTGAGCTACAGCGCCACTTCCGGTTTTCTGGTGGTTTATTGGAGATAGGAGTCTCACGGTCTCTCCTGCCCGGGCTGGCTTTGAACCGCGATCCTCAGATCTCAGCCTCCTGAGTAGCTAGGATTACAGGCGTGAGCCACCAGCGCCCGGCTAAACGCAGAGTTTCTGCATGGAAAATGACATAAATAGCAAAATAACTAGATAGCCCATGTACTGGAAGAAGATATTATTATTATTATTATTATTATTATTATTATTATTATTATTGTGTGGGTTGTGGGGCCTGAACTCTAGGTCTGGGCATTGTCCCTCAGCTCTTCAGCTCAAGGAAAGTGCTTTACTGCTTGAGCCACAGTGCTACTTCCAGGTTTTTTTTTCTGGTGGTTAATTGGAGATGAGACTTTCAGGGACTTGCCTGCGGGGGCTGGCTTTGAGCCTCCATCCTCAGGTCTCAGCCTCCTGAGTAGCTAGGATTACAGGCGTGAGCCACTGGAACCCAGCTTGGGAGAAGATCTTTAATAGAAGATCTTTATAGACAAGAGTCTCAGATGCCAACTTTTACCTGCTGTTCTCTGCACTGACTGTTCAGGTATCTTCTCTCATCCTAACTCAGAGACTTGAGCTGGTATAGAGCACTTGGGTTTCTGTTTTAGCTCATTTGACATCCCTTATTCATGTTTGATCTGGCCTATTTTAAGCACAGCTACTTATAATTGAAGGACATAAAAATGTCTCAGCATTTGCTTTATTATCACCATCCATTGCTGACAGTTCCATTAGAAGTGTGGTGGGGTTTTTTTTATCTCCTAGTTTATTTCTTTTACATCTTTCTACACTTAAAACATACATTGAAAAAACTTAACAATACATGAAATAATAGTTCTGCAAAGTCATCTGCTGGTGGGTGCTCTTGGTTCCCTGGATGTAAAGTTTACTTTGTAAGCAGACAACTGTGAGGCAATATATAGGTTTAGTTAGCTTCACTTTAGTTTACATCACTGTCTAATGACCTCTGTTGCTGTACTTTTTCACCTTGTTTCCCTGGAGTTCAATAGCTATCCCAACCCTCCAGAAGATATTCATGTGAATGCACCACACATATGTAAAAGCATTTGTTTTTAGTTAAAAGGTGAAGTAAGAAAGTGACTGCCTTTAATATTTCATAGGTTGCAGTGTTAGCATACATTTCTTCCAGATCTGTTCTAATTTCCCTGTGTATATTTCACTGATTATTAGACATATATTATTTAAGTGTAATGTGTTTATGGCTTATCATTTTATATATTGATTTCTAGAAAATGTTTCTTGAGATTTGCTATCAGTGTTTCAATCCTGGTAAATGCAACACCACAAAACAGCATTTAGATTCAAATAATGCCATCGATGTGTGTGTTCCTGCAGACTTTTTGTCTGGTTTTTCCTGTCAGTTAGCAAGAGTAGTATTACTTTTTCAAGAGAAATGATAGTTTAACATAATTATAATTCTATAGTTATTTTTTGGAGGGGGAGGGAGTCTTTGGGCTTGAACTCAGGGCCTGTACACTGTCCCTGAGCTTCATTTACTCAAGTATAGCACTCTAACAATTGAGCCACAGTGCTATTTCCAGGTTTGTTTGTTTGTTTTTGTTTGTTTAGGTGGTACTGCGGAATCAAAACCAGGGCTTCATGTATGCTAAGCAAGCAACTCTACTCATAAGCCACATTCCAAGCCCTATATCTATTACCCTTTAAAATTTTTTTGGTAGAATTAATTCTTTCAACTCAGGCCTTCATATTTGCCAAGTAAGTAAAATATTAATTGATCTATATGCTCAGTCCATATATTTTTAATACAATTGTGTTTATATATGATATTTTTATGCATTATGACTCATAAATATGGTGCTATACGTTTTTCTTTCATAAATCATTTTAGAGAGTATACAAAGTATATGTTCTGTACATTTTTTAAACTTACCTACATATTTACCATTTTAATAACCTTGTCCTGTGCGTATATCTATCTTAGTGGGAGAGCCCAAAAATTCAAGCTGTGGGACCCTGAAAGGATTGGGAGTTTGGAATGCTTTCTCCCAGTACACTCTTGCAACACTGTGAGTTTCCTAGAAAGATCAATCAGTCCTGGCTTAAGAGAACACAGATTCCACACTAAACTGTATGGGAGGCTATGGGTAGACTTAGGTTTATGCAAATTGTATGCTATTTACTGTTTAGCCCTCTTTCTCAGAATAAGAATGTCACATGTTGAAATTTATACCTTACTTCCTTGCACAAGCCCAATAAAAATTTTGGTTAATGGAACCGTGGGATCTGTTGTAGAAGGCTGCAGAAGGCTACAGGTTCCTTGGTACCCCAAACCTCAGGGTCTGGTCTCCATTATTGTGTTGCTCCTGGTCCCAGTTGACTAAGGAGCAGAAGGTGAGTTGCAATAATTGGCATCTTTTTGTTATTTTCTTGAAGTATAATTTCTTGTAACACTCTTAAAATGCAAATGTGCTATTAATAAATTATCTTTCTCTGAAAATATATTCAATCTACATTTTTAGAAGAGTTGCTTTGCCTAATGGGTTGTGAATTGAAGGTTATTTTCTTTCAAAACTTTACAGATATTCTGTTTATTTTTGGACAAAAAAAACTACAGATATATTTCCTTCTGGTGTTTTACTCAGCACTCACTTCTGGTATTGTCAAACATGGCTGGATTGGATAGTATTGTTGGCCATTCTTCATCTGTAATGGGGTTCAAAATGGGAGTAAAAATCCCTTTTTAGCCTCTGCACAACAAATCAGTACTATATTTCAGTCTAACATAAAATTTCCTTCTATATTTTTAGATCACATCCCCCTTTATAGTTTTTTTCTCTATCCTGCTTGAGGTAGTCATATTTCACATGCTTTGTTATCATAAATGTTACTTAAACCTTTATCCATTTGCCTCCATCCTTCCATGAAGGCCTATTAAAATCCGGTCAAGAAATATTTTATTCCTCTATCCATCCATATTGTGTATAGTAGGATGTAAACAGTGTTCACAAAAGTTTATGCTAGCAGTTCTTTTTTACATAGGAAGAGAGTATCAGTGTTTCTATGACCACAATCTCCAGAAATTTAATAACAAAAATGGTTAACAAGGATATTTTTATGTGGGAAATAAGTCAGTCAAATCATATAAGGGCCAAATCATCACCTCCTTTCTTGAGTACTGTTACTTACTTTAACATTCACCTGGTCACTGTGCTTTTTGTAGATCTACTAATGTGGTATGTATTTCATATGATGTCCTGAATATGTTCTAATTGCTTGTGAGAGCATTTTTTTTGGGGGGGGGATCCGGTCGTGGGGCCTGAACTCTGGGCCTGGGCGCTGTCCCTCAGCTCTTCAGCTCAAGGCTAGCACTCTACCACTTGAGCCACAGCGCCACTTCCGGCTTTTTTTTCCTGCTTATGTGGTGCTGAGGAATCGAACCCAGGGCCTCATGCATGTAAGGCAAGTGCTCTACCACTGAGCTACCTTCCCAGCCCCGGGAGAGCACTTTTTAATAGAAGATCTAAATAGGATTTTCAGTGAAGCTCAACATGAAAATGTAGGAAAAATTATTCATTGTTACCCTGATATGTAGTAAATTTTATCAAAATAAGCTAAACATACTCTTTCAGACACCTACTTAGTCTTACTGATGTCATGCCAGATTGCAAGTGCTTTAGAATTGTTATATTATCTCTATTGCTAGCACCAGAAATATATACTGATGTATTAGGGAACCTTTGTATTAGTAATTACCAAGTTAGTATAGTGGCAATTATTTCTACTTTGATTTTTCTTTCTTTCACTGAGTAGACAACATTGCAAGCTCCAAATATTTTATGTAAGACAAGAGCATCCATGTAGAAGAAGGAAATTCCAGATTTGGTGTCCTTATAACTTAGGACTAATTACTTAATTACTTCATGGAAATGTACCATTACAGAAGCTGGTGTCATTTGATGATGTGGCTATGGACTTCAGCTGGGAGGAGTGGCAGGACCTGGATATTTCTCAGAGGACCCTGTATAGAGATGTAATGCTAGAGACCTACAGCAACCTGGTGTCCTTGGGTGAGCAACACTTAAATTAGCTACCAAGGTCAAGTGCTTGTTTTTTGTAAATATATGAGTATGTTATTAAGTTGTAAGATTCCAGTCCATGTGAAGTATCACTTCTTTCTAAGAAAAACTTTGATTTAATTATGTAACTCCTGAGGCAGTTTTATTCTTACTCTTCAAGAGGCCAAAGCAGCAGTTTGGGAAAAGTTCTAAACTATGTTCCAGTAACAGGAGACTGTCTTCCCAAACTTGAGGTGATTGTTGCAGGTGAATATACAATCTAGAATAGAAAGCTTATCACTATTGGAAGTATGATGTGGAATCCACTAATTTAAAATGTGCATTATAAACCAAGCCTGGTGCTGGGTGCAATGGTTTATGCCTGTAATCCTAGCTACTCAAGAGGGTGAAATCTGAAGATTTTGGATTAAGGATAGCAAAGGCAAAAAATGTGCCCATGAGGATTTTATTTCCACTTGACCACTCAGAAACTGGACATGGAGCTGGGACTCAAAACTGTTAGAATGATAGCTTTGAGCAAGAGTTGAGTTCAAGCCACACAACTGGCAAAATAATTCCAAACTTGGGGGAAAGGCAACCATGGAGCCAATGAAAAATGAGAAACAAGATTTAGTAGCTATTTTGTGAATAGGATGTCTGAGATTTTATAAAAATGATGACCCAGCATGAGCAAAAGTTCTCCATATTTCTTATTTACAGGGCACTATGTTCCTCAACCTAAATTGATCATCAGCTTGGCGCAAGATGCAGAATCATGGATAGGAGAAGCTTCAGACAAGAATTTCACAGGTGAGTTACAGTATCTTTCATAGTGATATTGGAGCCAGTTTGTAAATTCATCTTTCACTGTACAGAGCAATAATGTTCCTAGTTCCACTGATTGCAGTGTGGCAGAGAACTAGGTGATCCTTTGTCTCAAAGACTTGTGAATCAAGAATTCATGTGGGATATGTATGAGTCAAGCGGAAAAGGTCAAATAATGTGAGGTCAGGAAAATGAACCCTTAGATATGTATTTTAATGTTTTTTTCTTTCATGCATGTGTTTCTAACGCATTTATAAGATTATCTCTTTGTTGCTTTGTATGTCCCTCCCCCACAGTATAACCCCTGCTTTCACTATATTTGATGTCAGTATAACTTGTGAAGGAGATGGGGAAAAACCAATTGTTTAAGGATACAGGTGGACCTGTTGCAACAATGAGAAGTACAAGTTGTCATGTCCAAAACGAGCTTTACAACGTCGGTGCGGGGGGGGGGGGGGGAAGGGGAGGGAAGGAGAAGGATTGGGATTGGGGGGAGGGGGGAGGCTGGGAAGGGATGTGAAGGGTAAACCAAAGGAGGAGGCTGCAATGCTTGGTAAGAAATGTACGCATTATCCTGCCCATGTAATTGTAACCCCTCTGTACAGTATGTTCACAAATAAAATAAAATTAAATTAAAAAAAAAGAATTCATGTGGGGATAAAATGAATTCAGTGTGGTAGTAGATTAAGGTTTGGAATTGAAAGGGAAAAAGAAATTTAGAAACATAAAAAATGACATTTCATTTTCTTTGAAACTAGGACTATGCACGTATGATGTATGCTAAGGCTGCTATCCTTCAATAAGAAAAATGGCTTATCAGTGGTGGTGGGCAAAGACTCAGATTCAGAACCAAAGCTTCTAGTCTACATAGGATGATTACCTGGGTGTTAAACTGGAGTATCAGTGGTCTTTCATGGTTCTGAGCAGTAGGAGTGTCAGAAAAGAAATTTGGATGAGACTTTTTGTAAGAGGGAGAGAAACAAATTTTAAAATTCCCTCAAATACCTTAAGTAATTCTTAGTGAAAAGTTAGTACTGCACAGATGTAGCTATAAAACCGTACTCTCAAGAACCATTCCTGCTTAGATAAAAGGCAAAGGGATGTATAAAACACTCTTATGGGGCTGGGAAGGTGGCTCAGTGTTAGAGCACTTGCCTTGCATGCACGAGGCCCTGGGTTGGATTCCTCAGCACCACATAAGCTTTTTTTCTGCTTATGTGGTAGCGCACTAGCCTTGAGCTGAAGAGCTGAGGGACAGCACCCAGGCCCAGAGTTCAGGCCCCACGACTGGACCCAAAAACAACAACAAAAAAAACACTCTTATGGTCTCCAAAAATAGAAAAATTTCTGTACTTCACCTAATTGTTGAGAAGCAAAACAACACAATATATAAATTATTTCTAGAAAATAAAAGAAAACCAAGCAGGTATTATGACCAAACAAAACAATATTTGAGCAAAACAACTTAAAGTCTACTAAAGGCAGATAATTAGTTTTCAGTATAAAACGCTCGCAGTTGAGAGTTTGAGTATTTCTTCTGACATAAAAAGAGAAAAGTCTGAAACAGAAAAACATTTTCTATTGTAAAATATCAGTATTGCTGTCTTAATACATTGGGAAAAAAGCATGCATCTCGAATCTCTTAATATTTAGAATTGGAGAAAATGTCTACATTTACATTAAAAAGTCTTTGGATTTCATTTATATATTTTTTTGGGGGGGGTGGGTCCGTTCTTGGGGCCTGAACTCTGGGCCTGGGCGCTGTCCCTCAGCTCTTCGGCTCAAGGCTAGCACTCTACCACTTGAGCCACAGCGCCACTTCTGGCTTTTGTCTTTTTGCTAATGTGTTGCTGAGGAATCGAACCCAGGGCCTCAAGCATGCAAGGCAAGCGCTCTACCACTCAGCCACCTTCCCAGCCCCTCATTTATATTTTTGTCTTTTTCTCTCTGATTCACTTTAAGTGTCCAAGAAATGGAGGATATGATTAAGACCTGCCAGGTAAGTCCAGATGAATGTCTGTGTGAAGTAGCAGTCACAAATAGTAACAGTGGAGGAAAATGTGAGATTAGTAACAACTGCTAATATGAGCTCAAAACATAAGCCACAGCTGATTAGAATTAATGGGAACTCCTTAGAGATGAGGATTCAGGAGTTTATTGTGTGCCAGAACATGCTTCTCTGTAGTGAGCCTAATAAGATGCATGCTGCATATAGGCTTTATGTGTCTCCTGTAATTGAAGAATCCTTCAGATTTTCTGAGCATTTAACTGTATTTGTGTGTGTGTGTGTGTGTGTGTGTGTGTGTGTGTGTATCTTTCCTTTCTTGGTACTGGTGTTCGAACCCAGGACGTTACATTGCTAGGCTAGTGCTTTACCACTGAGCTACATCCCAGCCCCTTTTCTGAGCATTTTAGTCAAAATGTTGAGAGTCCAAATAAGCTGCAATATTTGGAAAATGGTAGAGAAGGAAGGGATTAAACTTGGAGACCATATTTTTCATACACAATTGGGTTTTTGTGGGACAGCCCTCCTATAACCATTTGAATATAGAGAAGACTGATATAACTGCTTTCCTTTCTCCAGAAATACTTCACGGTGGGAGGAAAACACCTGAATGGACTGCATGTGGAAAAGCATACTACATAAGACCTACAGTTGCTACATATCAGAAAATATACAAGGCAGAGAATCCTTGTACAAGTAGTAAATATGAGAAATCTTTGAATAAAAAAATACACCTCACAAACCCTGTGAGCAAATATCCAGAGGCTAAGTCCAATAAGAATATCCATTGTGTAAAATCTATCTCTGAGAAGTCAGACCTGAGTTGCAAACTGAAAACACCTCCAGAAGAGAAATCCTATGAATATGAGGAATGTAGCACCTTTTCCACTCAGAAGTCGGCTCTCAGCAGGCAAAAGAGAACTCACACAGAAGTGAAACCTTATGAATGTAACAGATGTGGAAAGACCTTCAAGTGGGCATCACACCTCCATAGGCATAACAGACTTCACACAAGTGAGAAAAAACCTTATGAATGTAATGAATGTGGAAAGTCTTTCACACAGAAGACAAACCTTAATGTCCACCAGAGAACACACACAGGAGAGAAACCTTATGAATATAAGAAATGTGAAAAATCCTTCACCCAGAAGTCACATCTCAATACACATAGAATTCAAACAGGTGAGAAACCTTATAAATGTAACAAATGTGGGAAGTCTTTCAGACGTAAGTCATACCTCACTGTGCATCAGATAACACACATAGAAGAAAATCCTTATTCTTGCAACAAATGTGGAAAGACCTTCAAGTGGTGGTCATACCTTAGCAAGCATAACAGAATTCACACAGGTAAAAACTTTACAAATGCAACAAATGTGTGAAAGTCTTTCAACAAAAAGACACACTTTACTGTTCATCAGAGAAAACACACAGGATAGAAACCTTATGATTGTAACGAATGTGGAATGTCTTTCACCAAAAAGGCAGAACTTACTTTTCATCAGAAAAGACACACAGGAAAGAAACTTCATGAATGTAAGAAATGTAAAAAGTCTTTCACCTGGAAGTCACATCTCAATACACATAAGATTTCACACAGGTGAGAAACCTTATGAATGTAACAAATGTGGAAAGTCTTTCACACAGAAGTCAGACCTCACTTTTCATCAGAGAACACACAAAGGAGAGAAACCTTATGAATGCAACAAATATGGAAAGACTTTTATTTGTAGGTCACAACTTGGCAGGCATAACAATTCACACAGGTGAGAAACCTTATGAATGTAAAAAATGTGGAAAGTGCTTCAACCAGAGTTCACACCTCAGCACACATAAGAGAATCCATACACATGAGAAACCTTAGGAGTGTAATGAATTTGGGAAGTCTTTCGTCTAGAAGAAAACTCCACACAGATTAAAGACTTATGAATGTTGCCTATGTGCAGTCTTTCACTCAGAAGGCATAGCTTGAGGAACATCATTGAATACTCACAGGACAGAAATTTCATGAATGAAAAAAATGTGGAAAGATTTTCAAGAAGTCATTTCTCAGTTTGCATCAGAAAACACACAGGAGAGAAGCCATATAAATGTAACAAATGTGGAAATTATTTTACCTGGAAGTCATACCTCAGTTTTCATCAAAGAACTGGCTCACATAGGAGTAAGAAAATCAACAAATATGACAAATGTGCAATGACAGTCCTAGGGCTGGAACTCAGGGCCTGGGCACTGTTCCTGGGCTTAATTTACTCAAGGCTAGCACTCTACCACTTGAGCCACAGCACCACTGCTGGCTTTTTCTGTTTATGTGGTACTGAGGAAATCAAACCCAGGGCTTCATGCATGCGAGGCAGGCACTCTACCACTAGGCCACATCCCTCGCCCCTAAGAGGCCTTATTTATTTACTTTTGTCAGTTGTGGGGCTTGACCTCTAGGCCTTACTAGGAGCTGTCCCTTAGCTCCTCTGCTCAAGGCTAGAACTGTACCGCTTGAACCACAGCACCACTTCCTATTTATTTCTTTATTAAACATATTAAAGTTTATTTCAATAACTAGTTTCATTTTTTAAGTAAGAGCTTTGGATAATTACTTTTTATCAGAGGTCAGAACACAATATAAGCTATCAAATACTGCAGTGACTAAAATTACTTGGGTATGCATTTAGAAAAGCCATGTTTAATAGACAAAAATTCTAGTATTATTGCTTAACTGAAAGACTTTTAGCTCTGTATTCTAATTATAGCACATTCTCGTTTATCTAGTTCATATAATCATTACTGTGTCCATCAAAATTGTTCTCAATTTTAAGCCTTTCTGAACCGCTTAGGAAGTATGACAACTCCTTGGGAACTCTTCAAAATAACCAGAATTTTTAGTTTGCACCAACTTGTTGACCACAAATGTGTTGAAACTTGTGATATCAGTACATGAGTCAAAAACTTAATAAAACTGAGTGCTATACATAAGTTAGCAGATTATCTTATGACATTTTAGCTTTTCCACAGCTCTAGTTAGCATTAAAAAAACACAAAAACGGACACTAAAATTGTAGTATTTGGCATTTTTGGTACAAGCTTTAAAAAAGTGTTACTCGGGGCTGGGAAGGTGGTAGAGCGCTTGCCTTGCATGCATGAGGCCCTGGGTTCGATTCCTCAGCAACACATAAACAAAAAGAAAAAAAAAGCTAGAAGTTTCACTGTGGCTCAAGTGGTAGAGCGCTAGCCTTGAGCTGAAGAGCTGAGGGACAGTGCCCAGGCCCAGAGTTCAGGCCCCACTACCGGACCCAAAAAAAAAAAAAAAAGTGTTACTCAACACCTCACCTAAGAAAATGGTGGTGTGCAAAAATACAAAAACTGTTACATCCAGTAGATATTTTACAGTCAAAATAATAAATCTTTTGGAAAAAATGCATAATATCTTCATAACTACCAGTTGTCTCAAAGACTAACAGAAAAATAGATGTTCCCATTCATATCATTTTGCTCTGAAAAATCAGAAATTACTCCATTCGTTAGCAAAAATGATTTTAAAAATATGATTAATACACTGTATGTCTTGAAGCCAAAACAAACTTTACCTCAAAGAGAGCAATTTTGACTTGTACATTCCTAGTATCCTTGTTCTAGAAGAAGGCCCAATTTTAAGCCATTATTTAAATGGAGTGCATATGTAAATTCATCATTCTCCACAGGATGTTTGACTTCATTATATCACCTGCAAAATGGCAAATCATTAAGTCATTGATAAAGAATCTGTACTGCAAGTATTCCTTTTCTGAAATGCTTGGGACCAGAAGTGTTTTAGTTCGACATCATATTCATTGCCATTTCACATAGCCTAAAGGCAATTCCATACAATATTTTTAGGGTGTCTGTGTTTTGAATAAAACCCTTTACAAGGTCAAGTGTGGAATTTTCATTTGTAAATCATGTCTACATAAAAGTTTCAGATTTTGGAATATTTATGATTTTATATTTTCAGATTAATACAATGTACTTATAATGTCAATAGATACCAACAAACTTTCACACACAAAACTAAACATGAATATTGAGATCAGAACATGAATCTTCTATATAATCAGATTTAGTTTACTAAATAATCCTATGATGAAATCAAAACAATGAGTCCAAAGCTGCATAATTTTCCAAAAGATTCTCCTCTAGGTGCAGAGCTTGTTCACTCCATTCCTTTTTTAGTTATTTAGCTTTTGCAATATTTTGTTGTTTTTGTTTCTTATTTTGCTGCTCCTCTCTGGCTTCAATCATCTTGGCCAATTTCCAGGATGGGATGGCACTTGCTAGGAATAGTGTGGTGAAAGCCAAAATAACTGTTGTAAGGAAACCATAAGGGTCCTTTGCAGCCCATTCCACAACATACTCAACCCAAGCCTTTATGTGAAACATCTTCACAGCCGTCATAGGAAACTTAAGTTTGAGTAGTAGTCTCTAATTTAGTCCTGATATTATCAGTGAGACAATCACAATTTCCCCTGGTTGTCATCTTCTTTTGTTCTACCATACACTTCTGAGCAGTTTAAATTCACTAGACAAAGTAGGAAGGGCTGCAATGACTTTTAATCACAAGTCAGTCTTCAGTGAATCTGACAACAGATACAATAGAAACTGAGTATAATAAATGTAGAAAGACATTTAGCCAGAAGTCATATTCCAACTGGTATCAGAGACCTGGAGAAATGACAAAATTTCTGTAAATGAAAACATTAGAGGAAGTCTCAACCTGAAGTAACCTTCAGCAAGCCTTAGAAGACTCACATGGGAAAGAAACAATGCAGAAAAATCTTTGTAGGAAACCTCTGTGAATTATACAGAAAAATCCTTAATGGCAAAGGTAAGTGAGTTCTAATGGGAAACCCTTTTTTACACTCACTAAACCAACATTTCTCATCCTTTCCTTGTGTTGAATAGGGATAATGGAACTGAAGTTTATCCAAAAGATTTGGATACAAATGATGCGCATTAATTACTTACAACTTGTCAAGTAATTAAGATAGTAAAGTTGTTGACTTGTGTCTTTTATAATTAGGAATGGTTTTTCAACATATTTTATACATTCTTCTCAGAAATAAGAGGTCCATCCCTTTGAGGCTGGAGTCAGATTATCTCAAGGTGGTTTGGGGAACAGTATCTGGGGAAACACTGTTGTGATTTAAGCCAAGACCATGAGAGCATCAATTTCTCCATTGCTCCCCTAAGGTTTCCCACTGTATATGTGATCCATATGAAATAACAGAAATGATACATTATTCCCCATTCAGCTTTTGATCCGAAGATCTTTGTTACAAAATGTGCACAGGGCCAGGCACCAGTGGCTCACGCCTGTAATCTTAGCTACTCAGGAGGCTGAGATCTGAGGATCGGGGTTCAAAGCCAACCTGGGCAGGAAAGTTTGTGAGACTATCTCCAATTAACCGCCAGAAAACCAGAAGTGGTGCTGTAGCTCAAGTGGTAGAGCACTAATCTTGAGCTGAAGAGCTGAGGAACAGCACTGAGACCCAGAGTTCAAGCCCCACAACCAAACAAAAAAATGTGCACAGGACTAATCACCTTTTGTCCTGAAGTTTGTGAAACATTCAGAAACATTCAAGTCCTCCATCTTGAACTCAAAGCCTATGCACTGTCCTGAAGCTTTTTTTTTTTTTTTTTTTTTTAGTATTGAACCAATGGTTTATATTTGGCATCGCATTTCTCTTTCCTGAAGCATTTTTGCTCAATGCTAGTGCTCTACCATTTGAGCCACAGCTCCACTTCTGGTTTCTTTGGTGGGCAAATAAATACAAGAGTCGTAAGCATTTGGTTTAGGATGAGTAACCCCAAAATGACTTCAGTGCTTACTTTAAATTGAATTAACCTCTGGTGATTCATTCTTTTTTTTTTTTTTTTTGGGTCCAGTCGTGGGGCCTGAACTCTGGGCCTGGGCGCTGTCCCTCAGCTCTTCAGCTCAAGGCTAGCGCTCTACCACTTGAGCCACAGCGCCACTTCCGGCTTTTTTCTTTTTGCATATGTGGTGCTGAGGAATCGAACCCAGGGCCTCATGCATGCAAGGCAAGCACTCTACCACTGAGCCACCTTCCCAGCCCCTGGTGATTCATTCTTATCCCATTCTGTTGTTCTGCTGAGTGAGTTATAATAAAACACCAGTGTGGATTATGTGAAGAGCCTGTCTTTCTTCAGCTTCCTGAGGACAGTTGCCCCCAAAACATAAGACATGGTTTTGTTAAACATAATGTGTGGTTAATCTAAAAATTTAGAAATGTGGAAAAAATGAGGACTAAAGCTAGTTAGAAGATGGTTACAGAAATCCAAGGGATGAGAGAGACAAGTAGATAGAGGTAGAACTATGATAGAAATTTAGTGTAAAATTCAGATAAAAAGGGATCCTTGTCACTTTCTACTGCATAGGTAGGTATACATATAGTATTTTTATCTACAACATTATGTTCCATGTTTTCATTGTGCAGTGACTTCATATCCAACACCTGGAACACATATATTTCTTGTGATGAGAAGAAGGCTGTCATTTGCAATCTCTTGAAAGGCCAGACAGAGAAAGACATTGAACAATCTCAAAAATGGAAGCTAATAGAAATAGAACCAACTTGTGACAGAAGTTGAGAGTAGAATAGTTGTTCTAAGAGACATGGAGAGATTGGTCTATGCCTTCAGAATTCTCTTTAGGATTTTGGTTGACTTCATGCTTTGGTCAAATTGACCCAAGAGGGAATGTGCTCTTGAAGATTGTGCTTAAGCATTACAGAGTGGTTAGGTGGACAAACGCGCTCACTGAGAGGAGGTCACGTAGGAAGAACAGATCACACAGAGAGAATGGTGACAGAAATCTCGGTTGGGGACTGATATCCTGGTTTTAAATCTGACATGGAAATAATACAATGTTCAGATTACTCTCTGCCAAAGATCCACATTTGGAATTGTGGAAATGTTATCCCTGCCCAAGTTACTCAACTTGGTAAACCATGAGAAAAGGCAGGTGGTCCCTAACTCTTTTATCTTGTTAAATAATTTGCAACTCCTAGATTTTTACTGTTTCCTGTAATCTCCACCCTGCCCTAAGGGAAGGACAGAGCAAGAATTGAACGTAAGAGTTTTTTTGTTTTGTTTTGGTCGGTCATGGGGCTTGAACTCTGGGCTTGGGCTCTGTCCCTGCACTCTTCAGCTCAAGGTGAGCTCGATACCTCTTGAGCCACAGCGCCACTTCTGGTATTAGAGTGGTTTATTGAAGAGAAGAGTCTGACAGACTTTCCTCCCCGGCCTGGCTTTGAACTGCGATCCTCATATCTCAGCCTCCTGAGTAGCTAGGATTACAGGCGTGAGCTACCGGCTCCCGGCTAAAGTAAGAGATTTTTGAACACTTGCTCAGATTCCCAACACTCCTGAGTGATTGTAATGAGAAAAGAATCTAATTGGGTGATAGAAACAGTTCCTTCAACTCTTGATTCCTCTGTATGATGTCATGGAATTCAGAGCCAAGAGCAAGTCTTAATCCCTTTCTTAAATCCATCTGCAACAAAGTGATTCTGGGAAGACTGATGCTGTAGGAGATGGCCTGAGCCATGGAAAGATACAAATCATGAACCTATGCCTACTGCCTCTACATTTCCATTCCTTCTTCTAAACAGAGTTTCTTTGAAAGAGATGAGGGAGAGCTAACTAGTAATAATCCTCTCCCAACATCTCTGTGTCAAAGGCCTCTAGGGAGCCTTCATTATCCCAACTGTGAATAGTGTTCTACTTGGCACACAAGAAGGCTTAAGAGCGTAAAACATCCTGAACCACTTGCCATTTGAAGTGTGTGTCAATTCACTTTTCTCCAATTGATAAGCCCTGCTGAGCAGTTAAATCTAATTAATGATGTAGTCCTCAAGTACTACTGAACTGATGCTTGAAGGATGACAACTTAATGCTGATTACTGATATGAGTCAAAGAACAAGCAACGGGACAAGGTCAGCTGACAAGGTCAGTTATCTTTTTTCTCAGGTCTTGCTCACCAGCCAGTAAATCTTGCCTTCACTAGGTGCTTCGAGACAATGGAGCAGAAATGGATCTCCCTTGTAGATAACCCAGTCACTACCACAGTCCCTAACTGACACAAACCACTCACTGAGGACAATACAAGCTATTTTCCCTCCATCACCCAGTGTCCACTGCGGTGTCCTGATGGCAACTACTTCTTGTCATCACTACACCACTAGCCACCTAACAGGGACTAAGTTATTAGTACTCTCTCAGTCACTGTACCCTGAAAACCCACCCCAAATTTCTGGATTTCCCTATCTAATGTTCTCTATTTGGACATCTACATGGGAAAAAAGGTGATGTATAATCTGTGTTTGATGAAATTTTCTTACTGTATTTACCTTTTTCTTCTGTTTGGGCTGATACTTAGCTTTCAACTTATGATTCTTTAGTGTCTTTTGGTTTTTTTGTTTTGTTTTGTTTTTTTGGTTTGTTTTGGGTCCGGTCGTGGGGCCTGAACTCTGGGCCTGGGTACTGTCCCTCAGCTCTTCAGCTCAAGGCTAGCACTCTACCACTTGAGTCACAGTGCCACTTCTGGCTTTTTTCTTTTTGCTTATGTGGTGCTGAGGAATTGAACCCAGGGCCTCAGGCATGCAAGGCAAGCGCTCTACCACTGAGTCACCTTCCCACCCCGTCCTTTGGTTTTTATGCTCAAGCTTGCCACATCGCAAATTCTGACATTGTTCTATGTAGTATCACAAGCCCCCTCACCTATGGAAGGCAGTGTACACATGCTCCCTGTTACCTTTTCTCTTCCAAGATGTTTATGAAATCTACATCAGAAAAACTACAATATTTAGAATTTTAACAATTAGTTTCATAGTAGAATCTATTATAAAGATTGAATGCGTTAATGAATTTTGTAACATTTACAAATGTAGTTATTACAAATGTAACTGAAATAACTACATCATCTTGACTATTGAATTTAAAAAATAAGTTATACATTGTAAAAAAAATGAGGAATATGGATTAACATTGAGCAGTCTCGTGAGTAAAAGCAGCATTCAGAAACTATGTACATACCTACACAGCAGCATCTCAGATTTTTCCATCTCTCAGGACTTTGACAGGAAACAGAATGTCCCAACTATTCACAAATGTGAGTCTTGGCTCTGACTGAGAGTTGGAATAGAAGGTAAGACATGCCTCATTTCATCACATCACAACAGGTCACTATGGAATGTTCACATCATGGAATGTTCATGGAATTCCTTCCCGTGGCCAGTTCACCATGGATATATATGGAAAAACAATAAATCTCAGGAACACGTTATATTAATACCTGCATACGAAAACATTTTGAAATGACCAAAAATGAGCAGCTTTTGAAATGTACTTTCACTGATTGTGAAATTTTCAGTGTGAGTTAAGCATAACAGGGTATGTAAAAAACAAACCAACTTTCTTAATTTGAAATATTAGTTGGTAATTTACCAAGTTCTACTTTTCTTGAGTTTGATATAGTCCTAAAATAAAAAGATTGCAGTTCTTTCAAAGACAGACATATATATATATATATATATATATATGTATATACGTATATACATATATATGGATACATATATATGGATACATATACATACATATTTATGGATACATCACATTGGAGAAATCAGATTAGATTTCATTCATTTGAAATATTAAATTAGTGCTACGTATAAATGAGTACAATCTGATCTAGTTACTTGAGTCCACCCAGGCTCTCCCATAACCTCTGTCAACTTATCAGTACTTTTGCACAATCATTGACTCTCCTGAGGAAGCTCATCTGAGGAAAAGCAATGGTGGAACAGGACACATGACTCATATCAGGGCCTTGAAAACAGGCACACCTAAGAGGAAACTCATTTTTTGTGTGATCAATTCTCAAATGGACAAATTTGTTTATTTTATTTGGGACTGAAAACCAAAGAAGTGAAGATCTCTACAAAGAAGAGAACTAAAAAGAAAGGAATTTTGTTGATTCAAAGAATAAAAGCACAGTTCACCTCACAGTGAATAGTATCTCTGACACATTAGCACTCTGAGCAAGTATTCCGGGTTCTCCAACACAGCTTATCCCTCCCTTACAACCTTAATGTTTCTGAAATCCACCCAGTAGAAAACTGTTGGTCATTATCAAGTATTCAAGGTCGTCTTAGTACTTATTAATGGGCCAGGCACCTGTGGCTCACACCTGTATTCCTCTACTCAGGAGGCTGATTTATGAGGCTCATGTTTCAAAGTCAGACAAGGTTAAGAAGACATTGAGCTTATTATCTCCAACTCAGCAGCAATGAAGTGGAGATGTGGCTCAAGTTCTAGAGTGTTAGTCTTGAGCAAAAAAGCTCAGGGACAGCACCTATGCCTTTAGTTCAAGCCCCAGTACTGTACAAAAAACCAAAATCTAAGTACCATAAATAACCAGATATATGTAAATAAAAGTATCTAAACTGCTGGGTGCAGGTGGATCATGCCTGTAAACCTGAGATCTGAGGTTTGAGCTTTAAAGCCAGCATGAGAACCAAAGTCCATGAGACTTCTCTCCAATTAATCACCAAAAAATTCAGAAGTAAAAGTAGAGATGTGGCTCACATGGTACAGCACTAGTCTTAACTTGAGATAAGGGACAGTACCCACAACCTGATTTCAAGCTTTATGACCAGGGGAAAGGAATGGCAGGGAGGAGGCTGGAGAGAGGAAAAAATATTTTAAAATGAAAAATGTCAGTGGGAAAACAGAAAAAAAACTGAAAGAATTATTTCATAAGATACAAGGAAAAACTAAGAATTTCTTTTAAAGAAGAAAAGAACAAAGTAAAGGTGGTTATAGAAAAACCAAGCTGACATGATCAAAACTTTACTCCAACAAAAACAACAAAAATAAAACCTTTCGTTTTCCTTCCTGTCAGGGAGGTCAGTTGTTTAGAATTAAAATTTTGCGACCTATCTTGAGATGTATGTTCATTCTCTGATCCCTTGGGCTATGTAGCTTTGGGGGAACTGATGGACTGTGTACTATTTGACTTTCCTTATTTCCCTTGTCTTATGTGCCTAGGGAGGGGGTGACCACAGCCAGTGGTCATCATTCTTGAGTCTCTTGCTCACAGGAGTGAATTCACAGCATTCAACATCTTCACCAGCAGTGATTTATGCTTTATGCTGCTGTCTCTCGCTGTCATGCACTTGTTCTCTCTCTCTCTCTCTCTCTCTCTCTCTCTCTCTCTCTCTCTCTCTCTCTTTCTATGTCTCTCTGTCTCTGTCTCTCTGTCTCTGTCTCTGTCTCTGTCTCTCTCTCACCAGTCCTGGATCTTGAACTCAGGGACTGGGCACTGTCCCTGAGCTTCTTTTTGCTCAAGGCTAGCACTCTACCACTTGAGACACAGTGCCACTTCCAGCTGTTTATGTGATACTAAGGACTGGAACCCAGTGCTTCATGCATGTTAGATAAGCACTCTACCAATAAGCCACATTCCCAGCTCCCTCCCTCTCCTTGTTCTTCAACCCCCCTTACAAATAAAGGGTTTTTTTTGCATTTTTTTAGATTTTTAAGAACAGTTATGTCATACTTATCAAATTACTTATATAACTCATAGGTTCTTTTTGTTGTTGTTGGTCTTAGAGCTTGAACTATGGGTCTGGGTCCTGTCCCTGAGGTCTTCAGCTCAAAGCAAGTGCTGTACCACTTGAGCCACAGCACCACTTCAGATTTGCTGGTGGTTGACTGGAGATAAGTATCTTAAGGACTTTACTTGCTCAGGCTGGCTTTGAACCACTATCCTCAGATCTCAGCCTCCTCAGTAGCTAGGATTACAGGCATGTGCCACTGGCACTCAGCACATGTTTTTAAATTTTAATTTTATTGTCAAGGTGATGTACAGAGGGGTTATATTACATAAGTAAGGTAATGAATTCACAGGTTCTTATAGATTATATTATTCATAAATTCATAGATTTATAAAATTCACAGATTTATACCATGTATTTTATTTATTTATTTATTTATTTAGGTCATGGGGCTTGAACTCTGGGCTTGGGCTCTATCCCTCAGCTCTTCAGCTCAAGGCAAGCACTCTACCATTTGAGCCATTAAAGAGTGGAGAAGTCAATGGAGAGTGGAGAAACTTGTGTAGACAGAGAGAGGCAAGGCTTATAGGAAGGAGGAAAAAGGAAAAAATGCTTGCCTCCTGGGAGGTTGCAGTTGCTTCTGGTTCTGAAGAAATATACAAAAGAGTTGCAGACCAAGTAATAAAACTCCTTTATTACCTTTAACCATGGCTCTTTGGATTTTTTTCACTGATGGGTTATTACATATGGAGGCTTCAGTGAGATAATCCATATGGATAGCACCAGACCTTGGCCCCAAGGAACCGCCCTTGTAGGTGTCTCAGCCCTCAGGGGAGAGATCCTCCCTTGAGTGGAACAGTGGAGATAATGGGGAATGGACACACTCAGTAACCTATCCACTATCAAGGGAGCAACAGCACCATGAGGTTCTGTTCTGTATGGCTGTGGTTGAGGGAAACCATTCATCATGGCATCTAGTCTGGCTTTGGTTGGATTCTACCTGGCATCTGGTCTAGCCATGGTTGGGGGGATCTCTACATACCCCACCTAGTATCTGGTAGTGCTCTCATACTATATAGCAGGCAGTGTGGCTTGCTGAATGGGATTGGCAGGCCCACTCAGCAGACTCAGAGACTTAGCAGGGATGAAATGGGGTCCACTGGGACCAACTCAGCCTTTGGTTTTTGTCTTGTCTTGTTTTTGGAATTAGTACCAGTTTTTAAATGTGGATCATGTTTTTGTTGCTCATTTGGACATCTCCAGGGAAATAAAAGTTCCAGCCTCTCACTGGGCCCAATTACAGGCCTGTAATGTCCACCTTCCTGTGTGGTGGCAGTCAGGTGGCTGAAGGACTGGTTTGATCCTATAGCAATCTGGCTAAAGAGATTGCTGTGGGTCTGGTTCAGACATTTGGCTGGTCCTGGCAATGTAAAAAGTCATAAAGTGCTTGTCTAAAATTAGACAAAAGACAAGAGTCAGGCCAGTTTAGTTTCAAGTGACTCCCACTCAGCCTTCCTCCAACTGAAGGTATTCAGTCTGCGCAGTTAAATGTTGTATATAATTTCCAGTTTGGAGTAACATATGTTTTTAATGACATCTAATTCTGGAAACCCCTTGGTAAAATAGGCTAAGGTTATAGGTTCCTGGATAAGTAGGGCCAGAACCCCTGAGTCAGCTTGAAGAAGTTACAGAAGATGGACAATCTTTGCCCATCAACTCTGGTCAAGGGACCAGACTCATTTTTTGAAGAGTGAGGCAGGATAAAATTAAAGAGGCAATGAAAACAGTGGCAACAAGTGTGAAGGTGTAGAGACTGCATTTGTGGAAAATGGTGACTGGTTCAAGCCTTCTGTGTCTGTCTATATCTGGTTATTTGTCACCCTGGTAAATTGCCCTAGGCTTTGGCCTAAAACTGTCTTGAAAACCAGTGGGGTGTTAGCCTGCCAAGCCTATGTAATGTATGCTTAGCCAGTTTATGTAGAAATCTGCAGGAAATGCAGCAGGAAATGTAAAATCCATCGAAGCTGCTGGGAGACACCAACACATCCCAGCCTAGATCCACCCCATCTCTTCCAACCTAGAGATTTCATTTGGAAAAAGTTCAAGGATGACAAGTTATTATCTGCTGGCCTGTTATTAGCTGCCTCCTCCCCCAGGGCCAGTCTAAGATTTGACCCAAAAGGACCTAAAAATCAATGATTTGATTGGACATAAAAACCAATGGAGAATGTGAGAACGTGTAGGGTGGGAAATCCCATGGGAAGTCCCACCCCACACTGATGTGACCTCCACACATGCCAGGCTACTGGGGGTGGGGTGTCAATGGGTAGCTTGGGGGCAAGCCACTGGATAGAGAAGAGGTGGTTCTGGGGAAGGGACTGAGAAGAGGTACCACAAGAGATAAAAGGCAAGAGATATGCCTTCCAGAGTAGAGTGGTAGCTGGGCCCTCCTCAGGCTTGAGGAGAACCTGGGCAGGCCTGAGCAGAAGCCCAGGCTGGCAGAGAGGCCTAGAGAGGCCCCTACCATCAAGAGGGAAGACCTGGGCCAGAAGAGAGGCCCCAGAAGACCCAGGCCAGTGGAGGGGCCAGGGAAGCGCACAGCAGTGGAGAGGCCCACGCAGGGCCCGAGGAGGCCTGGGCTAGTGCAGAGGCCTGCTCAAGGCTGAGGGGCCCATGCAGAGCCAAGAGGCCTGTGAATGGCCTGTGAAGAGCCAAGAGGCCTGCAGAGATTGAAGTGGCCTGTGGAGAGGTGGGGAGGCCTGAAGATGGTTAGAGACACCCACAGAAAGCAGAGAGGCCCGTGAAAATCACAGAGGCCCTCCAAGAGATAGAGAGGCCCATGGAGAGGCCATTGGAGAGTGGAGAGGTGAGGCTTGTAGGAAGGAGGAAAAATGAAAAAAAAAAAAAAAAGGCTTGCCTCCTTGGAGGTTTCAGCTGTTCCTAGTTCTGAGGTAGACCAGGACAGAGCAATTGCAGACTGACTAATAAAACTCCTTTATTACCTTCAATTGTGCCTCCATGGATTTTCTTGCTTGTGGGTTATTCTAACAGTATAACAAATGTGTTTGGCTCCTTCTTAGAAAGATGGCAGGGAGTCAACCTTTTTTTTTTTTCCTTCCTTTTTTTTAATTGTGAAAATACTGTACAGAGGGGTTACAATTACATGGGCAAGATAGTGAGTACATTTCTTATCAAGCATTGTAGCCTCCTCCTTTGTTTACCTTTCCCATCCCTTCCCAGCCTCCCCCCTAAATCTTAACTCAGATAAATAAATATGGTGGGTAGTAAATCTTAACTAAACTTATCTCAATAAATAAGGCAGGTAGCAAGTCTTAACTGAAGTTAACTGAATCAATTTAGTGGGTAGCAAATCTTAACTAAAATTAGCTCAGTCTAAACCACTGAATAATGGCAATCCCCAAACCCACACAACACAAAGCCTTCCTTTCCCACCCACCTCCCACCCGCAAAAGAAAGCATCAACTTAGCTCTGATTCTAGCAGGTCATCCAAAGGAGAGCTCTCAGCACTGTACCTGGCAAAGGTAGAGCAACTGACTTCTATAACCCTCTGCAGGGGGTTATAGAAGTCACAATGGCATGTGAGGTCAGTGAGGAAATGGACCAATCACAGCTGAGCCTAGTGACATCAGGGAGGAATGGACCAATCACAGCCAGGCATGGATCCCTTGGAGGTCTTGCTCCCAGGTCTCTAGGTCTGTTGTCAAGGGCTCCAGGTGGGTTGGAGTTGGACTGCTATATTCACTATCATGGCAGTGTTTCAAGAGCCTCCCTCCTCCAGGGACATTGGATCCTAGGACCTGTTTCCTCAGAGACACTGTCCCTGTGCTCCAGGCATAAGGACCTCGGGCTTCTTGTGCATAGGTCCTGGGACTTGCTCCAACAATCTGTGAAACCATGGTGGATCACAACGAAGTCCTAGGCATGCCTGGGGTGGGCAAAGTGGCATCTAGCTTTAAAAACACCCCAATTTTTCATGTTTGGAACTAAATTATTTTATTTTAAAAATGAAACAAAAAAACCAACTCCATACCTTTGGTACACAATTTGAGGAAATGGATTTAAAATTAAAAGTATGAGAACGAAAGATCAAATCACAAAACAAATGAACAAAAGAACAAACCCTGAAAATAAGAGAAACTTCAAAGCTGTAGCTGAGGCATGGAAGGCCTTCAAAGAAAGGATACATTGTGACAAATGTGGCTAAGAAGTATTCAACCCCAGAGGTGGGGGTGGGGGAGGGAGTGGGAGTCAGGAGGTAAAGCCAAGTCTGTACCTTTCCTTTTATTCAGGATTCCCTACACTGGATTCACTGGGTTACAGGGCCTGTCTCCATTCTCTCCCACTTCACTTGGTGGGAGAAAGTTCTGGTCAATATGTACTTCCACTAGCAGCTACCAGCAGTTCCTACCATTTATGAGGTAAAAGAAAACATCATCATTTCCGATCAGGTCCTTATCAATTGCTGTGTAATTCAGAGGCAGTAGGTTGATTATGTACAAATTGATGAAGGTCAAGGGCTAGAGTGGGGGCTTCAAGTGCTAGATCCCCTGCCTAGCAAGAGGTATCTAGTTTGAAACTAGAGACTCAGTTTGAAACCTAGAACTTCTCTTAAAAATCTTTAACTAGTTATCATGTAAATTTGTGGGTTTTTAACCACAAAGGCTTATTTATTTATTTTTGGGGTCCAGTCGTGGGGCCTGAACTTGGCCTGGGCGCTGTCCCTCAGCTCTTCAGCTCAAGGCTAGCGCTCTACCACTTGAGCCACAGCGCCACTGCCGGCTTTTTCCTTTTTGCTTAATGTGGTGCTGAGGAATCGAACCCAGGTCCTCATGCATGCAAGGCAAGCGCTCTACCACTGAGCCACCTTCCCAGCCCCCACACAGGCTTATTTAGATTTACCAACATACCCTCTTCATTGCTTTTATTTCAATCTTTGTGTGGGAGGATGATGAGGAGTGAATTTTTTTACTTTATGCTCTTTTCCTTTTTGGGAGGATTGAGGGTTAGTCAAGGTACTTGATCTCAGGGCATATGGATCATCCCTGAGCTTTTTTTTGCCCAAGGCCAGAGCTCTACCATTCAAGCCACAGCTCCATTCTGACTATTTTTTGGTGGTTACATGGGATAAAAGTTGTAAGGTTTGCCTTGGGAAGGGGAGACAATCTCTACCCTCCTCTTGGCTACGTTTCTGCCCAGTACCTGTGCCACCTAGGCAACTGGCACACCTGGAGGTCTATCCTGGCGCCCCTCCCATGCTTCCCATGGAACCAGGGGAGGGTCTCAGGCCCTGAGTCACACCGGAATCCAGTGAGGCCACACCTCCCCTCATCTGGCTGCACCTGCTCCTGGCTCCCTACCAAGTTAAACCCAGGTCAGACCTCAGCCCGCCCCTTTTGGCCACGTGGTCTCTACCTTGCAAGAGGAGGGAGGTAGTTCAGTAAAACAAACTTCTCTTCCTGAAGAGCTCGCGGTGTTCTTTTTATCAGCTACCTAATTAAACTTATCTATCCAATTACCTAACAAAAGTCTTGTAGACTTTCCTGTCCAGACTGGTTTTCTGATCATTCTATTATCTCAGCCTTCTGAGTAGCTAGCACCAGTTTCCAGCTTTGTTTGGATTTTTTTCCCCTATTGCTCTATCAGTTGAGCCACACCTCCCATTTGGCATTTTGCTGGTTATTGGAGATCTCCTGGATTTTCTGACTAATCTGGCAGAATTCAGCATCATGAGTAGCTAGGATGACAGGTCCCAGCCACTGGTACTCAGCTCATATGTCATTTTTGAAGAGAAGACTTTCTCCTTTTATTTATTTTATTTTTATTTATTTTTGTCAGTTGTGGGGCTTGAACTGTGGGCTTGGACACTGTCCTTGATCCTCTTGGTACTCAAGCCTAGTGCTCTACCACGGAAGCCACTTCCCATTTTTGAGTGGTTATTTGGAGATAAGCGTCTCATGGGGATTTTTCTGCCCAAGCTGAGTTCAAACTTAATCCTCAGATCTCAGCCTCTTGAGTTGTTAGGCTTACAGCCATGAGCCACTGGTGCCCAGCTTTTCTGCTTTTAGAAAGGTTGGTTGATAATCTTTTACTTTTAGCACTGTAAATCTTTTTTTTTTTTTTTTTTTTTTGCCAGTCATGGGGCCTGAGCTCTGGGCCTGGGCACTGTCCCTCAGCTCTTCAGCTCAAGGCTAGCACTCTACCACTTGAGCCACTGCGCCACTTCTGGCTTTTTCTGCTTATGTGGTGCTGAGGAATCGAACCCAGGGCCTCATGCATGCAAGGCAAGCACTCTACCACTGAGCCACCTTCCCAGCCCAAAATCAACTTTCTTTTTTTAACTGCATTTTTTTCGACTTTTCTTTTTTGGTACTGGGGATCAAACCCAGGACGTTGCACTTGCTAGATAAGCGCTTTGCCACTGAGCTACATCCCAGCCCTAGCACTGTAAATCTCTTGCCCTTGCTGTCTGTTGGCTTCCTGGATTTCTGATGAAAAACTGGTCATAATCTCATTGAGGATCTCTTGTGTGTCTTTGGAGGTTCTCTTTCTTTAACAATTACAATGTGTGTTAGTGTGGGTTTCTGAGTTTATCATACTTGAAGTGTTGAGCTGTGAAATTCTCATATATGTAAGTGCATGCTTTAAATAAAAATGGAGAAGTTGGGCTGGGAAGGTGGCTCAGTGGTAGAGCGCTTGCCTTGCAAGCATGAGGCCCTGGGTTCGATTCCTCAGCACCACATACACAGAAAAAGCTGGAAGTGGCGCTGTGGCTCCAGTGGTAGAGCGCTAGCCTTGAGCTGAAGAGCTGAGGGACAGCGCCCAGGCCCAGAGTTCAGACCCCACAACCAGCAAAAAAACAAAACAAAACAAAAAATGGAAAAGTTTTTGGGCATGATGTCTTCAGGGACTTTAATAATGAATATATTAGTGCCTGGCTCATTCTGTTATTTCTGTTTGAAAGACCCCCTCCCTAACCAACCAGGCCCTGAGCCTCTTTGTAGGGGAACAGAGTTTTGTATCTAACCAAGCTATTTCTGGCTTCTGTAACATGCTTTGCTAAGAAAATTATATTATCCCCACACTCCCCCTTTGATAACTAACCTCACCAGTTAATCAATAAGTCCACACCCTATTAACTAATCCCACCCCGCAGTCAGCCCCCTGGTGTGAGCGAACGACAGGTGCTGACAAAGGTCACTTCCTCATACCAAGGGCCGGAGACACACAACTCGGCAGGTACACCGAGGGACCCCCTCGAACAGTGATTGGCCAAAACATATGATTTGTTTTAAAAGGATTGGCTGCCTGCGTGCAGACCAGGTTGTAACACTTTAAATTTACTGGCTGAAAAAGCGCGGGCTCTACTGTAAGGGACTGAGGGGTCCCATAAAAGGACCATCCCCGGGACTGCTCGGGGTTCCCAGCCACTGACCCGAACCTTGTGGATCTCGAGGTCACGTGCACCTGGGAACCTGGGCATGCCCAAATAAAACCCTCTTGCCTTTTGCATCTGGTGTCGTCTGACTGGTGCTTGGGGCAGGGAGGTCCTGATATGGGGGACACCCGAAGTCGGGGGTCTTTCATGTTGTATTTATTAGACACTGTAAACATAGCAATGAGAAAAAGAAAAGCTTTTTTTTTTTTTTTTACCAGTCCTGGGGCTTGAACTCAGGGCCTGGGCACTGTCCCTGAACTTTTGCTCAAGGCTAGCACCCTACCACATGAGCCACAGCACCACCTTTGGCTTTTTCTGTTTATATGGAACTGAGGAATTGAGCCCAGGGCTTCATGCATGTTAGGCAAGCACTCTACCACTAAGCCACATTCCCAGCCAAAACTTTGTTTTTGAATGTTTATACTTCAGTGTGTGTATGTGGGGGGCATCTAGAGAAAATACACACATACATATTTACATAAATAAATAATGTAAAAAAAGTAGAAATGAGGGACTACCAGGGAAGAGGGTTGGCAATTTGCAAGAAAGTAGGAATTTACAAAAACCTCATTTGGTAAGGTGACTTAGAAGAAATCAAAGCAAGGCATCCAGGCCCAAGAATCAGCCAGGGTCATGACCTCAAAGTGTGAGGGTTTCTAGCCTGTTTTAGAGTCAGTAGACCAGTGTGGATGTAGCATAGCCAGTGGAGGGGACTAGCGGAGATGCTTACTGTAGGACAAGCTAGTGGCCAGCCTGTGCAGAGCAGTGAGCTACAAAATGTGGTCTTCACCCAGCAGCAGTGAGGTCATCCAGGAACTTGCTAGAAATACACATTAGTAGAGCTGGGAAGGTGGCTCAGTGGTAGAGCGCTTGCCTTGCATACATCAGGCCCTGGGTTTGATTCCTCAGCACCACATAAGCAGAAAAAAAAGCGAGAAGTAGTGCTGTGGCTCAAGTGGTAGAGTGCTAGCCTTGAGCTGAAATGCTGAGGGACAGCGCCCAGACCCAGAGTTCAGGTGCCAGGACCAGCAAAAAATAAATAATCTTCAAACACTTGAAAAAAAAATACACAGTAGTGGGTCCAGCCCAGGCCTGCTGAGTCAGGGGCTAGGGCCCAGTGGTTCCTGCTTCAAACAAGCCCTCTCGATGAGTTTGAGAACCACTAGCCAAGGTGAGGCCTGTAAGCTTTGGTAGGGACTTTGGCTTTTATTCTGAAACTCCTAGATTTTTACTGTTTCCTGTAATCTCCACCCTGTCCTAAGGGAAGGACAGAGCAAGAATTGAAAGTAAGAGATTTTTTTGTTTTGTTTTGCTCGGTCTGGAGCTTGAACTCTGGGCTTGGGCGCTGTCCCTGCTCTCTTCACCTCAAGGCAAGTGCACTACCACTTGAGCCACAGCGCCACTTCTGGTTTTCTAGTGGTTTATTGGAGATAAGACTCTCACAGACTTTCCTGCCCAGGCTGGCTTTGAACTGCGATCCTCAGATCTCAGCCTCCTGAGTAGCTAGGATTACAGGCCTGAGCCACCGATGCCCAGCTTTGAAACAGCTCTTGAAGACTGGGGTTCAGAAAGTGACATTATTTGACTTAAGAAACATAAAAACTGGGTACCAGGAGGGAAGGAAGGAAAGAAGGAAGGAAGGAAGGAAAGAAAGAAAGAAAGAGAAAAGAAAAGGAAGAAGAAACATACCTACCATGACCAGACAAGAGTGCCTGTAGCTCTGTGGATGGCCAGTCTCAGAGGTCCATGTAGTATCTTGGATTATGGAATGGCCAGTAGGCCCACAGCTGCTCTTCCTCCCCATGGGCTGACCTACAGTCATGAGAGGCAAACAGCAGACTACAACTCAGTGACAAAGCAGGCCCAGCTGTCTTTCAAAGTCACCTGCTCAAAATCACGTGTGGCAGTTCCTGGACATCAGCGGCAACCCAAATCCAGTGAACTTTCGGAATAGAAATCACCCCAAGCTAAGGCATTTCAACAAGTGCCCACCAGCTTTAATGAACATCAGCATCTTTGGAAGAGGAAAGAAAGAACTCATCCTGACTCAGGCAGACACTGTCCAGCATCTGGATGGCAGTAGAAGAGTCACTCTGAGTTGGAGGCTAGAAATGAACTTCCCAAGCATTCCAGAGGAGACAGGTGATGTGCCTGGCTTGATTGGGCCCTGACATATGCCTGAATGTTCTTTTTTTTGGGGGGGGGTTCGGTTGTGGGGCTTGAACTCTGGGCCTGGGCACTGTCCCTCAGCTCTTCAGCTCAAGGCTAGAAATGAACTTCCCAAGCATTCCAGAGGAGACAGGTGATGTGCCTGGCTTGATTGGGCCCTGACATATGCCTGAATGTTCTTTTTTGGGGGGGGGTTCGGTTGTGGGGCTTGAACTCTGGGCCTGGGCACTGTCCCTCAAGCTCTTCAGCGCGCGTGCGCATGCACATGCCAGTCTTGGGGCTTGAACTCAGGGTTTGGATGCTGTTCCTTAGCTTTTGTGCTCAAGGCTAGTGCTCCACTGCTTGAGCCAAAGCTCCACTTTGTGTTTTCTCCTGGTTAATTGGAGATAAGAGTCTCATAGATTTTCTTGCCCTGGCTAGTTTTGAACCACAATCCTCAGATCTCAGCCTTCTGAGTAGTCAGGATTACAGGTATGAGCCAACAACGTCAGGCTTAGAATGGCATTTTGATGACAGGGAATGACTTGTTTGCTTTCTCCAGTGGCACTTGAAACAAGCAGGAATTTTATGGAAAAGAAAGTGAAAAACTACAATATTTGAATCAGGTTCCTTTTTTTCTATGGTTTTAAAGAAAAAAATCCATGGACACAGAGGGAAAGTAAAATGGCCAGTATTTATTGAAGAACTAGATGAGGAAACCTCCCACTAGACCAAAGCAGTTGTAAGGGAAGGTACCACCTGGAGTGCATTGTGCAGGAATTGATAAGCTGTCTCTGGGAGAGAGCATGGTGACTCTAAAGATCATTGGAAAACCTGTGTGCCACATCAGTCTCTACCCAATCAGAGATTCCATGCAGTCTATACCAGCTCTCCATGAAACCTTTAACACTTCTGACTGGATGTCCATTCTGACAAACACCTCTGGGGTCCAATCAGTCCAGTGTTCATGTACAAGTCTTCCAGGGGTGATGGGCCACAGTGTGATACCCAGGGGCCCACATGCTTAACTGCTGAAAGCCATTATGAGATGAAGTGTAGGGGCTTGCATACAGGATTGCTCAAGGACAAGGTGATATGAGGTAGAATCTCTATAAGAGGGGCCCTTTGTATAATCCTAGCTGCTCAGGAGGCTGAGATATGAGGATCAGGCTTCAAAGTAAGCCTGAGCAAAATATCTGTAAACTCTCTGTTTTTGGTAGTCTTGTGGGTTGAACTCAGGGTCTGGGTGCTAGTCATGATCTCTTTTGCTCAAAGCTAGCACTCTGAGACACAGCACCACTTCTAGGCTTTTCAGGATTAATTGGAGATAGAAAAGAAAACTTTTCTGCCCAGACTGGCTTTGAACCGAGAACCTCAGATCTCAGCCTCCTGAGTATCTAGGATTATAGGCTTGAGCCACTGACACCTGAATAGTGTGAAACTCATCTCTAAGTAATCACCAATAAGCTGAAAGTGGAGGTGTGGCTCAAGAGTTAGAGTGCCAGCCTTTATCAAAAAAGCTAAGGAATAGTTCCCCACCCCCACCCCCCCCACCCCCGTTCTGAGTTCAGGCCTTAGTACCAGCAATAGATAGGTAGGTAGGTAGATTAGATAGATAGTTAGATAGATAGATAGATAGATAGATAGATAGATAGATAGATAGATAGATAGATAGATAGATAGATAGATAGATAGATAGATAGAAAGGTATTTATGCTGGGTGCAGGTATTACCTGTATATTTAACTACTCAGGAGACTGAATGTGGCCCAAGGGTCATAGTGTGAAGCCAGCCAGGGAAATAAAGTCCATGAGACTCTTATCTCCAATTATTAAAAAGCTGAAAGCAGAGCTGTGACTCAAGTAATAGAGTGTTAACCTTGAGTACAAAAGCTCAGGGACAGTGCCTAGGTCCAGAATTCCAGTCCCAGCATGAGTGCCCACACTCAAATGGGGGGGTGTAGAGGAGGTGGCTGCCTGGGAACCCTTTCTGACAGAACTGAAAGAAGGGTCTCCTAAAGGCCTGGGAATGGAGCTTCAGAAACTGCCAGCAACCAAATCCAAGGGAGAAAGGCAAAAGGGGAGGAGGCAGGAGGAACTCTGTACTCAGTTCTAGATGGTTCTGCAAGGTCCTAGGGTGCTAAACAGGAGAATGAATATTCTCTTAATGGCCTTCATTGCTCTAGTGATTAATGGATCCATCTGTGTGTGTGTGTGTGTGTGTGTGTGTGTGTGTGTGTGTGTGTGTGTGTGTGTGTGTGTGTGTGTGTGTGTGTGTGTACATTTGTCCTGGGGCTTGAACTCAGAACCTGGGCACTGGCCTTGAGCATTTTATGCTTAAGGCTAGCACTCTACCACTTGAGTCATATCTGTACTTCCAGCTTTTTGGTAGTTGAAATAAAGAGTCTCATAGCTCATGACTGTAATCCTAGCTACTCAGGGGGCTGAGATATTAAGTTCTTGGTTCAAAGCTTGTCTAGACAGGAAATTCCATGAGACTCTTATCTACAATTAACCACCAGAAAACCAGAAGTGTTGTTGTGGCTCAAAGTGGTGGAATGCTAGCCTTAAGCAAAAGAGCTCAAGAAAAGCTCCCAGGCACTGAGTTCAAGCCTCAAGACTGACTCTCCACCAACACCCACCTCTCCTCACCCAACACCACAAAAAATTAGTCCCACAAACTTTCCTCCTTGGGTTGGATTTGAACTATGATCTTCAGATTTCAGCCTCCTGAGAAGCTAGGATTACAGGAGTGAGCCACCAGCATCTACCTCACTTGAATTTTTCACTCAAGGCTTTGCCACTTGAGCCACAGCTCCATTTCCATTTTTTTGATGGGTAACTGGATGTAAGAACCTCTTGGATTTTTCTTCCTAGGCTGACTTCAAACCATGATCCTCTTATCTCAGCCTCCTTAGTAGCTAGAATTACAGGCATGAGCCACAAGCACCTGACTCCATCTCTCTTCTTGTCCTTTTTACAGATCTACCATCCTCCCTAGCTTCCTGCCCTGGCTCTGCACTCCCTTGCTATCATTGGTGTTGACTGTCACTCCCTCCAATTTTGACTGAGTCATTCAGTCTCTGATCCCAGGAATCTATTGCAATGCTGTTATGACAACTAGGCCAAACATAAGGCAATAAGCCTGGGATAGACAATATGGTATTTGAGCCTGCTACCTCTGGCATCTGGCAGAGTGCAAGTAATTTTAGAGCTTCTGATAAATGCCACTTCCCTGTTGGAGGCCTCCAAGGAGTTAAATGAATGCCTGACAGGCATGCTATGTCCTGGGGTGCAGGGCATGTAGGCTCCTCTTGCCACCAGAGGGACTGTGAGAAGTCACATCCCTCTTCTGAGCCTTCATTTCCTCCAGAGTTCACAGACATTGTTCTTAAACCCTTGCATTCCAATTCCTCCTCCTTCCTCCTGGATCTTTGCCAGAAGATCATACTTATGATTTTCAGGCTTTGCTTTTGGCTAAGCAGATCTCTCTGTTGACATTCTGGAAATCACACCATTATAATCATCATTACATGATGATTATATGATGGCTAAAGATTTCTGATGATGAGATGGGAAACTAGAGACCCAGTCTGTGAATCAGGAGGTTATTAAAAATATTAAAAAAACAAGCCAGGCACTGGTAGATCATGCCTACTTTTCAAGCAACTCAAGAGACTGAGATTGAGGATTGTGGTTTGAAGTCAGTCTGAACAAAATAGCCTATGAGACTCATATCCAATCAACCACTTAGCAAAAAAGCCAAAAATGGAATGGTGGCTCAAGTCGTTGAATACCATATTTGATCAGAAAAGCAATGCAAGAGAGCAAGCCCCAGTACCAACACACACACACACACACACACACACACACACACACACACACACACACACACAATTAATCAATCAATTATCAATCAATAAATAAACCAGCACCTCTAGACTGTGGATCTATTCTTCTTTTACAACCTTGGCTCAAGACTTTGGCTTCCTCAGCTTGGGTTCCATGATGAATGGCATAGCATTGAAAGTCCCTAAAAAAGCCAAGGTAAGGACACCTTGTATGAAAGGTTCTCATATCCCTACCAGGATGTTTGAAGGGCTGTACCTGTTACAGACCTCTAGTTGACTTTTCCAGTTACTGGAAATAAGATGGAAAACTAAAGACATAGTCTGTAAATAAGCAGTTTATTAAAATAAAAACATAAAATGGGACCTGGACATTGGTGGCTCATGTTTATATCCTAGCTACTCAGGAGGCTGAGATCTGAGGATCACAATATGAAGCTAGTGTGGGCAGGAATGCCTGTGAGCAGCTGCCGCAGCCGCCTCCTCCTCCTCCTCCTCCTCCTCCTCCTCCTCCTCCTTCTCCTCCTCCTCCTCCTCCTTCTCCTTTTTTTGTCAGCCTTGGCCTTAAATTTCGGACATAGGCACTGTCCCAAGCTTTAGGATAGCATGCTACCACTGGAACTACAGAGCCACTTCTGGATCTTTTGTGAATAATCAGAGATAAGAGTCTCATGAATTTTCCTGCCTGGGCTGCCTTGGAACCACGATCCTCAGATCTTAGCCTCCTGAGTAACTAGGGTTGCGAGTGTGAGCCACCAGTGCTGGGTGTCTATGAGACTCTTACCTCCAGTTAACCACCAAGGAAGCTGGAAGTAGAGCTGTGGCTCAAGTTGTTGAGTGCTAGCCTTGAGGAAAAACCTCAGGGATGGTGAGTTCAAGGCCAATGACCACAAAAAAATAATAATAAAAAAAGGAAGTAGCATGGGGTCATTAGGAGGAATGATTCATCATTCATCAGATACATGCAAGGCATGAATTGCCCACAATGTAGGCTAGGAGCAAACAAGGCACAACTGATCATCTATTTGGGGAAGCCTCGTGACAAGAAATAAACAAATATATGAAACAACCATAGCAAGATAAACAGTACAGGTGAGAGGGCTTAAAATGGTCCTTGTGAGTCAATTGCTGGGGGCTTACACCTGGAATCCTAACTACTAAGAACACTAAGATCTTAGGATCATAGTTCAAAGTCAGCCTGTGCAAAAGCATTTGTGAAATTCTTATTGCCCATTTATTAGCAAGAAGTCACAAGTAGGAATTGTGGCTCAAGTGATAGAATACCAGCATTGAGATTTTTAAAAAGGTAGGCAATAATTCACAAACCTTTTCAAACGCCACCTATACAAAGGGTCTCTGTAAAGAGGTGTTGAAGAGCCAAGACCTGTAGGATATGAGAGAACCAGCCTTTGGGGCAATATGATAAAATTATCAGGCAGAGGCAATAGCTAGGGTGAAAGTCTCAGAGCTTGAACTCAGGACCAGGAGGAAGGGGGTGTATGGCTGGTTCTGAGTAAGAAAGAGAATGAGGGTAGGTGACATTAGAAAGATGAGGCCCAGTCTATCACGGGTGGCACATGCCTATAATCCTAGCTACTCAGGAGGCTGAGATCTGAGGATTGTGGTTCACAGCCAGCCAGGCAGAAAAGTCCATGAAACTCTTATCTCTAATAAACTACTAAACTACTAAACAGAAAAAGCTGGAAGTGGTGCTGTGGCCCAAGTGGTAGAGTACTAGCCTAGAGCTCATGGACAGGGCCCAGGCACTGACTTAAAGCCCCAGTCCTCAGACTTCAGCTAGGATTATTTGTGTGAGCCACCACAGCCAGGCAACTCTTTCTTATATATTATCCCTTTATATATTATCCCTGATAGGAAGGCTCAGTCTGAAAGGATCAGTTCTGGTTCAGTTTCAGTTTGAGTCAGTGGTCAGCTCAATTTCACCCTGAAAGTAGTCTTGTTTCTGGGAAGAGGATAAAGTCCTAGAAGCCCCTACCCTTGCTTGGTGCATCCTAGATTGCAAAAGTGATGGAAGAGGGCTGAGATTAAAGCTGTGTCAGTAGGGCAGATTCCCTATTGTGGACAGACTCGGCTGGTATACAGTTTTGATCAACGATTGACTCTGGGAAGAGAAAAACAAAACAAAGTATACTTCAACTCCAATTTCCTTCAGAATCCTCCAGGGAGCTAGAAGAGGAGACTCCAAATAGTTTCCTTCCTTGTCCTTGATTGCTTTCCTTTGCTCAAGCAGTAATTACTGAATAATTACAATGTGCCTAGCCTGGAAAGGTCCTCAGTTTACCTTCCCATGGTTGGGAGGTATATGAGCTAAAATTTTCAGGTCTAAGCATTACTTGGGCTGCAAACTCCTCTGCCCAGAAGGAGCTCTAGTTTTCTGATTCTCAATAAAGGTAAGGTAGTTCTGCTAGAAATAAGGATGCTCAGGGCTGGGAAGGCGGCTCAGTGGTAGAGTGCTTGCCTTGCATGCATGAAGCCCTGGGTTCGATTCCTCAGCACCACATAAAGCAAAAAGCCAGAAGTGACGCTGTGGCTCAAGTGGTAGAGCAGTAGCCTTGAGCTGAAGAGCTGAGGGACAGTGCCCAGGCCCAGAGTTCAGGACCCAAAACATAAATAAATAAATAAATTAGAAATAAGGATGCTATAGAATCGAGTGTGAGCTTGGAGCTCACACTATCCAGAGGGAGGTCCAAACAGACCTGCTCTGAGGAGAAATCCAGGAACTGGAGAGGAAGTGAATATTTTAGGTAGCTGGCCAGGGAAAGGCTGGCTGAGGCAGAACTTCTAGTTCTTATAAGGATGGAGAGACCACACAAAGGTTTATTTTTACTTTTGCTTGTGTGTACCAGTAATGGGGCTTGAACTCAGGGTCTTATAACCCTGCTTGATTTTTTCCCTCAAGGCAGATCTCTACCACTTGAACCAAATCTCCTCTTCCAGTGTTTGCTAGTTTGTTGTGGATAGGAGTCTGTCAGCTTTGTCTGCCCAGGCTGGCTTTGAACAGAGATCCTCAGATCTCAGCCTCCTGAGTAACTAGGGTTACAGTCAGAAGCCATGAAGCATCCAGGACCACACAAAGGTTTTGAGCAAGAAGTTTCTAGAGAAGAGTAGAGAAAATTGTCAAAGGCCCTGCCTGATTTGTCAAGTTGTTAGATATTTATTTAGGAAAACCACAAGATCAGCATCCCTAGGAGAAAAGCCAAAGGTACAAATTGGTCATATCATATGGGCTTCACAGTGCCGCGGACCGGGTTCTGTCGGGACGATGGAGGATACCTAGGGGAGGAACCTGGAATAGGATGGGGAGATGGCAAACAGACAACTCACACACATTAGGAGTGGATGCTGAGTGCGATTTAATGCAGAGGATAACAAACTTTTATAACAGAAGTCTTCATAAGAAAAGGGGCAAAAGTTTACACAATCTTGCTGCAGGGCTTTATTCTTAGGTGGTCACCAGCTGGTCGCCTGAAAGGCACTTGTTTCCGGCTTATCTCTAAGAAATATAATGGGTTTTGACGTTTGTCACCATCTCACCATTACCTTATTTCTATAAAGGCCTTAATTATAAGGTTACGGAGGCCTAGATCTAGCAAGTCTCTTAGTAAATGAGAGTACCAGGAAGTTCTTTCTCCTAAGTAGTTATCTCAGCAACTGCCATACATTCCTTCTGTTCTAGCCGTGCCTAAGCTTCTTGTAAATTTCTTACAATTCCTTTTGCTGGAGTGACTTTGTGAAACCCCCAATACTTTTATATTTGCTTATGGCTTGTCTACTAGCCTCCATAAGAGGGGTTTCAGGGTAGCACTTAACTCTGGTTAGTCATATTTTTAAGACACTCATCAGATATTGGAGTCGTCAAACACTCTTAAGAAAGAGCTTTGAGAGGGGGGACCAAGATGGCGACGGGGCAGTAGGGAAACGCCACAGCTCTCTCCAACCAAAAAGAGAGTTCGAGCTCCAATGCTTAATCTCCCCAAGAGACCGACAACAACAAAAAGACGAACACTCAGAGAAAAACCAGAGGCGGAGAATAACAAAAAAGAAACAGAGGAAAAGAAGAATTTCAGAAGAAAAGCGAAGACCCCTCCCCCAACCTTTACTGGCCGCGCGGCAGTGCGCCAAGCCGCCGGCCAGCCGGCCCGGCGGGGGCTGCGGGAGCCCCAAGAGACACAGCAGAGACACAGGGGGCCGCTTTCAGATCACCAGGTACTGGTTTACAGAACAGCGGATCGCCAGGAACAGAGAAGCCTACCAGCCGGGAGTCTCCACGAGGATCCCACCCCCACCCCTCACTCTCCACCTGAGCAGAGAGGCTCCATCCCGCCAAAGCCGCTCGGCACCAGCAGCGCGCCCGCCCGATCCCGATCGCAACCACCCGGCACTCTCCACCCGAGCAGAGAGGTTCCATCCCGCCAAAACCGCCAGCAGCGCGCAAAGGGAACTGTCTGCAGACCACCCACCCGCCCGCCCGATCACGATCGCAACGACCCGGTGGGGCCACTCGGGCCCCAGAGGTACCGCGAAGAAGCTGTCTGAGCGGGGACACTCTTGACCCGACAGCTTCGACAGAGGCAGAGACAGAAAAGAATCACACAGAGCCACCACCGCCCAACCCAGCCCGGATTGCAACAACAACTGACGACCTACACCACACAGAAACAACCAGCTCCAGGGTGAGTACCCCACAGGGGAAGTGTATCCCTCAAGGGAGACCAGAGCTGGAGGGAATCCCCAGACCCTGACCTAGACTCCCTACCCCAACACCCGGACCACAGGACCCACTAAAACTGGGAACTGTTTGAGAGCTCCACCAGCCCGTGGAGCACACTCAGCTGGCCAGGCTAGAGCAAGAGCACCCCTGGAAGGGAGCTTAAATGCCCAAGCCAGGAACAGCGCCCCTGGGTCAAGACTACCAACAGTAGAAGAAATTTGAACTGTGTCCCCCAGGCTGTATAACCTAGGTGGTATACACATCAGCACAGGCCTAACGAGTGCGCTCCAGGCTGCATAACCTAGGTGGTATACACATCAGCACAGGCCTAACAAGCGCGCTCCAGGCTGGGGCCGGAACCAGGCCCGGGGATCCGGCGCCTGAACAACACAACCAACTCCTCCCAATTGAAGTAAAAAGCTGAGCATACGCCTCAACAGAGGGGAGAAAGCCAGGAAACAACACTCCCCGGGGAAGCACGCCTGTGACAACAAAAGACCTGGAGGCCCAGGACAAGAGAAGCCCAAACCCCACCAAAACTCCACCCATATACCCTAGACTGGGAATTGGGCAACACAGGCTGCCAGCACCTGATAGTAAGCAGGAGCTCAGACTGTTAAGGCGGCTCAGCAATAGAGTGATAGTCTTGGATGTATGAGGCCCTGGATCTGATTCCTCAGCATCACAAAAGCAAAAAGGGTCAGAAGTGGTGCTGTGGCTCAAACGGTAGGGTGCCAGCCTTGAGCTGAAAAGCTGAGGGACAGCACCCAAACCTAGAGTTCAAGCCCACAACCAGCCCAAAACAAACAAACAAAAACACATCAGGAGCCCATAGCAGACTCCAGCATTTGGGAGAGTGCATCCAGAGCATCTGTTCTTCACAAGAGCACCCGTAGGAGCAAACACAAGCAGTCTAGGCTGCTCAACCCTTCCAAAGGCGGGAACTGCCAGCAATCTACAGCAGAGAGCTGAGAATCCTAAGTAAGTCAGAATAGCAGCTGGAAATAGGCTCCCAACAGAACCCAGATCAGGCACAGACTCTCTCTACCAATACAGAATCAGCAACCAAGCAAAGACAGACACACCAAAACAAAATTGAAGAGCAGTCTCCTGAACCTCCATGCGAAAATCACAGAGAAAAATCACAAGGTTTACTACCACCCAGGACAGCAAGCTCACCTCAAAAGCCAGCAGCCACACAGGGGAGAGCCCCAGTGGGAGCAAAGCAGGAATGGAAGACAAAGGCTACTTCCAAGGGTTGCTGGAGGCAATGACTCAAGAAATAAAGCGAGAAATTTATCAGAAATTGAAAGAGCACAAGGATGAACTATCCAAAGAGATACAGGGTATCAAACAAGAGATGCATGCAAAAATAGAAGCTGCACAAACCTCAGTAAGAAGTGAGATAAACGCCAAATTAGAGGTAATGCATACCTCATTGAGAGATGAGATCAGTACTCTGAGAACCAACATTGAATCCATAAAGGGATCCATTTCCTCCATGCAAACCACAATAGAAGCCACTGTCAACAGAGTGAATGAAATGGAAGGTCGAGTGTCAGATACAGAAGACAGAATACACCAACTGGACCAAAAAGTGACAGATATGGAAAAATTACTCAAATTAAACCAAAGGGATATTCAAGAGCAAGCAGATAATGCTAAAAAATTTAACCTTCGCATAATTGGAGTGGACGAAGGTGAGGAATTCCAGAGCAAGGGAATGCACCACCTATTTAACAATATAATCAATGAAAATTTTCCCCACCTCAAAAACGACCATCTTAACTACATCACAAAAGCTTATCGAACACCCAACAAGCAAGACCCCAGGAGAAACACTTCTAGACACATTATAGTAAAAATGATAGATCTGAATAATAAGGAAACAATCCTGCATGCAGCAAAAATGAAGAAGGAGCTATACTACAATGGGAAAAAAATAAGAATTACTGCAGATCTCTCCACACAAACAATGAATGCAAGAAAAGCCTGGGAAAGCACCATACGAGCCCTGAGAGCCAATAACTGCCAACCCAGACTGATCTACCCGGCAAAGCTAGCATTCACATTTGATGGAGAACTGAAAACTTTTAATAGCAAAGAAAAACTAAATGAATACATAAACATTAAGCCAGCATTACTGTAGGGAGCCGAGGCGAGACTCCGCCCACTCCCTTGCAGTTTTGAGGATTACCACTCCAGACGGTGCTTGGCGGGACGCCTGGGCTGTGCCCGTGCGCGAGCAAGGTAGTGTCCCCAGCCAATCCCATGACACCTGGTGACGGTAAAAGGCAGGCGACCAACAATAGAAAAGACCCGTGTTCGAATTCCCTATATAAGCGGCTGTATTTCAGGTGCACGCTCTCTCGCGCCCAAGCTCTCCTACAACTAAAAGGCTCTCCAATAAAGCGTGATCTGAGAAGACTCCTGGAGTGGTGGTCGTTTTTCCTCGCTGGTCGAGTAGGCGGTCACTACAACTGGTGCCGAAACCCGGGAACGAACCTGGGACGGGACCCGCGCGAGAGGCCGAATTGGAGCCAGAACTCAACACGCGGAGAGGAGACGTTGGTAAACATCCCCCGGTATGCTGTTCACTGTAGATTTAGATATTTATTGGTTGCTTGCATTGCTTCTTCCCTTGTGGCTTGTCTTTTTGATGGTGCGCACTTGCCTCGAGGAGGGAGGGTTTGATTTAATCCAGGAAGGACGCAAAGTACTAACGCAGCAACAGGATAGTCTATCAGAGTCAGTATACAGTAATGGGGAGGAAAAGAGGCCTAAAAGAAAAAGGGAAAAAAGACAGAAGGATCCTAAAGAATTGAAGCGAGAGGGGCTGCAGCCCTCACAAAAGGAGAAGGGTTTTAGGGAGGGGGTCTCAAGGAGACCTCCGTGCCCTTCTTTAAAAGCAAACCGGTTCTCAGCCCTACATGTGGAAGGGCGGGACCAAGAATATAGTAATCTTGTGAGTGACTCAGAGGAAGAAATGTTAGAGGAGGAGGGAGAACAGCTCGATCCAGCTGATAGTGAAGAGTTAGAAGAGGCTGCGGCGGAGCACGTGGCAGACAGATATGGAGGGTGGCGCCCCCTAGGGGTGGGAGTACCGCAGCAGCCAGGGAGAGGAAACGGAGCTGCCCCTCACCCGTCGGCCCCCCTGCCGTGCCCGCCGGCAGGGAAGAGTCACTTTATAAAAGGCAGCACCTGGTCGCCGTTAGCAGCCGCTTTTCCAGTTTTTGAAAATCCCATTACTAATGAGAGAATTCTTGAGCCGGTTTCCTACTTCCAGCTTAAGGATTTAGTTGAGGCAGTCAGGACTTATGGAGTGACGGCCAATTATACCACTGCCTTGCTTCAAAGGCTAACTATTAATGCTATGATTCTGTGGGAGCAAAAACTGTTCAATATTTTCCTGAATTAGTGGCTAAACAGGCAATTTTGATCTGAGAAAAATAAAATAAAATTAAATTAAAAAAATAAAAATAAAAAAAAAATTAAAAAAAAAAGCAGGCAATTTTGGGTATAAAGTATTGTTTAATGCATTTTGCAAAAATTCCAGATAAATTAATTATTCCATATACCCGTGAGCAAGTTGAAATTTTAGGTTTTAAGTTTTGCCTTTTTTGTTTTGTGTTGTGTATTCTACTACTGACTAAATGGTTCTAAAATACTGGGCATATCTATGCTAAAATTTTCATCACATCTAATGAGTTTTGTCATTTCAGAATATTTGTTGGTCAATTCTTGATAAGAACCAGGTAAGCTCTACTTATTCTACTTGATCTCCATGTTGCTTTAATTGAAAATAATAAAGGGCTTTTGTGGCAAAGATTTCAGTTCAAAGCCAGCTCGGGCTAAAAAATCCCTAAGACTCCATCTCCCAGCTAAACTCTGCAAGTGGTACTATAACTCAGTGTGGTAGAGTGCTAGCCTTGAACGGAAGCGCTCAGGGACAGTGCCCAGGCCTTGAGTTCAAATCTTGAATACCAACTGGGACAAGCCATCCCAGCAACGAGCACCTAGACTCAGCCAGTCTAGGGAACAAGGGAACGTGGAAAGGAGTAAGAGGAGATGATGTCACATCAGCTACTTTGTGCCTGCCCTTTCAAAATTAACCTGAGCCGGGAGGTCAGTAGAAGTAAGAAGCCTGCCCATCCAATGTCTATACCTGTCTACCTATTAACTGAACAGGGATTTATATTCTTGCCTTTGTCACCTGAATTCTCTACCTAGTCGCCAGATGTCAGAAGTAACTAGGGACATTTCTACCAACATTTTCAGCCCCAAGTCCTTCCTCTTGCCATTTATTTGCTCTCTAGTATTTTTTTTTTTTCCAGCCCCTCAATGCTCATGAGACTTCTCCAGATTTCATCTAAGGACTCACGCAACCAAGGGACAGCTGCTGTTCACTACCTTCTCTGGGAGGAGACCAAATTCCAGCCTTTTACCCCTATTGTCGATGCCCCTTGTCAGCAGGAAGTAGCCAGAGAGAATCCTCGCCCTATTTCATGATTATTAAAAGGCTGGAATGTAAGGTCCGCTCCTGGATGGCGAGCAAGTTGAAATTTTAGCAGCCACAATGGATATGTGGGCAATTCTTGTTTGCTCATTTCCAAATGTAATTGATAATCATTATCCTAAGCATCCTCTGCTTGCCATAGTTAACAAAAATTTAGTGTATTTTCCTGTTGTCACTTCAAAGGAGCCCTTGGTTGATGCTCTAACCATCTTTACGGATGGATCAAAATCTGGACAAGGTGCCTTTTTTGTTCAAGGACACAAACAGCCGGTAGTCTTTAATTTTCGGCCGAATGTCCCACAGGCTGTTGAATGTTGTGCTTGAAGTTTTTAAAAGATTTGATCAACCTTTTAACTTATTTTCTGATTCATTATATGTTGTAAATGCCGTTGCTTCTCTTGAAGTTGCTGCTTCAATTAAGCAGGCCAGTACAATTTCTAATGTTTTGTTACAGATTCAATCCCTTATCTTAAACAGAAAACATCCTTTTTATATTGGACATATTCGTGCCCACTCTATGTTGCCGGGCCCAATGGCAAAGTGTAATGATTTGGTGGACCAGGCAACTCGGGCTATGGCTCTGGTTGCTGCTGATCCTGTAGAATTGGCAAAAGACTTTCATAGATTGTATCATGTACCTGCTAATACCCTTAGGAAAAGATATAATTTGTCCAGGCATGTGGCAAGAGATATTGTTAAAGCCTGTAAATCTTGTGTTACCTTTCTTCATCCTCCCCATGTGGGGGTAAACCCCAGGGGGTTGAGACCAAATGCCCTATGGCAAATGGATGTTACTCATCTGACGGAATTTGGTAAGTTAAAATATTTACATGTGTCTGTGGACACCTTTTCCGGTGTCATTCATGCCACACCTCTGGCAGGAGAAAAGGTGTCTCACGTCAGAATACACTGCTTAGAAGCTTGGGCAGCTTGGGGAAAGCCCCTTAGACTCAAGACGGATAATGGCCCTGCTTATACTTCCCATGGTTTTCGTGCCTTTTGCGCACAAATGCAGGTTGCCCACACCACTGGATTGCCCTACTATCCTCAAGGACAAGGTATAGTGAAAAGAGCTAATAAAAACATAAAAGAAATGCTTCAAAAACAAAAAGGGGGAGTTGCTGAGTCCGCGTCCCCCAGGGAAAGACTTTCTCTTGCGCTCTTTACCCTTAATTTTTTAATTCTAAATGACAACGATCAGTCTGCCGCAGATCGGCATATGACAAGAGACTCCATGGATACTAAAGACATGGTTATGTGGAAGGATGTTATTAATAATAAATGGTATGGACCGGATCCGGTAATAACGAGATCCAGGGGAGCTGTTTGTGTTTTTCCACAGAGTCAAGAAGTACCTCACTGGGTGCCAACGAGACTGACCAGGCCAGTGGAGACTGCAGAAGAACCCCATCTTGAAGATGCCATCCACTCGTCTCCTGATACAGCTGATCTTCTTGCTGTTAGCAACAGTGCTAATAGCAATCCCTGTGATAGCTAAACCAATGATGCTGTGGGCTGTTACAATTTACTGACTGGATTGCCTCTGTGGTGTCCTTTGTCAAAGAGCGGGTGGGAGTCGGAATGTTTTTAGCCTGCTGCTTGGGAGGATGCGTGGTCTGCCTATGGTTGGTCTGTCGCCTTCGAGCCCAAACCAGAAGGGACAAGGTTGTTATCTTGCAAGCATTAGCCGCTTTGGAGAGTGGATCCTCACCCCAGATTTGGCTGTCGGCCCTAAGAGGCAGTTAAGCCTTACCGTTCTGCATAGCCTTAGCACCCCGAGGGATCAGGGGATCCCATTGCACCGGGACAGGTATGCAATTTGCAATTTGGGACAGGGTGCAAGGCAAGTGCACTGCACTTGAGGAGATGGTTCTCATCTCCTCAAGAAGAGCATGCTGGGTTGCAAGTGGGTTGATGCCCAAGATCCCACCTCTGCAAAAAAGGCATCGGACGGGCCTGGTCATCACTGGGGAAGGCGCCCCTCAGGCGAAGGCCAGTGCAAGGTCCTCTCATTAATGTCTTAGACAGAGGCCCAACCTCTACTCTTACCTGTTGCCATAAAACAAAGAAGGGGGAACTGTAGGGAGCCGAGGCGAGACTCCGCCCACTCCCTTGCAGTTTTGAGGATTACCACTCCAGACGGTGCTTGGCGGGACGCCTGGGCTGTGCCCGTGCGCGAGCAAGGTAGTGTCCCCAGCCAATCCCATGACACCTGGTGACGGTAAAAGGCAGGCGACCAACAATAGAAAAGACCCGTGTTCGAATTCCCTATATAAGCGGCTGTATTTCGGGTGCACGCTCTCTCGCGCCCAAGCTCTCCTACAACTAAAAGGCTCTCCAATAAAGCGTGATCTGAGAAGACTCCTGGAGTGGTGGTCGTTTTTCCTCGCTGGTCGAGTAGGCGGTCACTACACATTACAAAGAATTCTAAGAGGGGGGACACAACCTGAAGAAAGCAGCCAGGAACTGGGGCCTGCCCCAAACAGGCGTTACTCAAAGTCTAACTGAGCAAGCACAGGAGGAAAGGAAAAAAGAAAAACTTAGGAAAACGGAATGGCAGGGACAACAATGCATCTCTCTATACTTTCTCTTAATATAAATGGGCTGAATTCGCCAATTAAAAGAAAACGAACTGAGGACTGGATAAGAAAACAAGACCCATCCATCTGTTGCCTTCAGGAGACCCACCTCTCAGCCAAACATACAAACAAACTCAGAGTGAAGGGGTGGAAAAGGATCTACCAATCAAACGCCCCCAGTAAGAAAGCAGGTGTAGCTATCCTGATATCTGACAAAATAAACTTTTCATTAAAATCAGTACAGAAAGACAAGGACGGACACTACATATTAATAAAGGGAACAATCCAAGAGGAGGATATAACCATCATCAACTTATATGCCCCAAATATTGGTGCACCCAGATATGTCAAACAAATGCTCTCAAACTTACAGAATAAAATAGATCCCAATACGATAATACTAGGAGACTTTAACACACCACTCTCACCAAAGGACAGGTCTACCAACCAGAGGATTGGCAAAGAAGCTACCGAATTAAGAGAGGCCATACTGCAAGCGGAATTAACTGACATCTACCGAGTATTTCACCCTAAAACAACACAGTACACATTCTTCTCAGCAGCTCACGGAACTTTCTCCAAAATAGACCATATCATAGTTCATGCAAGGAACTTAAGCAAATACAAAGGGATCGACATAATCCCCTGTATCCTATCTGACCACAGTGGAATCAAGCTAGCTCTCAATAACAAAGCATACCGCAGAAATTTCTCCAATACATGGAAATTGAACAGCACACTCCTTAACAATGCCTGGATAACAGAAGAGATCAGAGAAGAAATAAAGCATTTCCTACAACTCAATGAAAATGAAAACACCTCACAAAGAAACTTGTGGGACACAGCAAAAGCAGTCCTGAGGGGCAAATTTATTGCCCTCAGTGCCCACATCAAGAGAATGGAGACAGACCAAGTAAATAATCTCATGTTGCAATTAAAACAGCTAGAAAAACAGGAAAAAAATGGGACCTAAAGCTACTAGAAGAAGCCAGATAACCAAATTAAAAGCAGAGATTAACCAATTAGAAAATCAGAAAACCATAACCAAAATAAACCAAACAAAAAGCTGGTTCTTTGAAAAAATAAACAAAATTGATGGCCCATTGGCTAGATTAATTAAAAAAAGAAGAGAGGAAACCCATATTAATAGGATTAGGGATGCCACGGGAAACATCACCACACGTACCCAAGATATCCAAACAATTCTAACAGACTACTTTCAAAAGCTATACTCTCTAAAGGAAGAAAATCGGGCAGAAATGGATGCATTTTTAGAGAAATACAAGTTTCCCAAACTGAGCAAAGAAGAAGTTAACCAATTAAATAAGCCAATATCCTATAATGAGATACAGGAAGCTATCAAAAGTCTTCCAACAAAAAAAAGCCCAGGACCAGATGGATTCACAGCAGAATTCTATAAGACCTTCAAACAAGAACTAATACCCATACTCCTCAAGCTCTTCAGAGAAACAGAGAAGGAAGGAGCTATCCCAAACTCATTCTACGAAGCCAATATCACACTCATCCCCAAACCAGGCAAAGACCCAACCAAAAAGGAGAATTACAGGCCAATCTCCTTGATGAACACAGATGCAAAGATCCTTAACAAGATTCTAGCTAACAGAATCCAGAAACACATAAAAAAAATAATTCACTATGACCAGGTAGGCTTCATCCCAGAGACACAGGGATGGTTTAACATACGTAAGTCAATAAATGTAATCCAACATATCAACAGAGCCAAGGTCAAGAATCACATGATTATCGCTACAGATGCAGAAAAGGCCTTTGACAAAATTCAACATTCATTCATGCTAAAAGCTCTGGAAAAAATAGGAATAGAAGGAACATTTCTAAAAACAATAAAAGCCATTTATGACAGACCAATAGCCAATATTATACTTAATGGGGAAAAGCTACAACCAATTCTCCTAAAATCAGGAACAAGGCAAGGATGCCCACTGTCTCCACTCCTCTTCAATATAGTCCTAGAACCCTTAGCCAGGGCAATAAGGCAAGAAAAAGACATTAAAGGGATCCGCATAGGAAAAGAAGAAGTTAAACTATCCCTTTTTGCAGACGACATGATACTATACCTCCAAGATCCCAAAAACTCCATCCCCAAACTCTTAGAAATCATAAATCACTTTGGCAAAATAGCAGGATACAAAATAAACCCACAAAAATCAGTTGCCTTCCTATACACTGATAACGTACAGGAAGAGAGGGAAATAAAGGGAGCAACCCCATTCACAATAACCTCCCGAAAAATAAAATATTTAGGAATTAACCTAACCAAAGATGTAAAAGAACTATTTAATGAGAACTATAAAAAGTTAAAGAAAGAAATTGCAGAAGACACTAGGAAATGGAAAGACCTCCCATGCTCCTGGATAGGCCGACTTAATATAGTAAAGATGGTAATACTTCCAAAACTAATATACAAATTCAACGCAATTCCTATTAAAATCCCAATGACGTACATCTCTGAAATACAGAAAACAGTCCAAAAATTCATATGGAACAACAAAAGACCTAGAATAGCCAAAACAATTCTAGGGGATAAAGACAATATGGGAGGGCTATCCATGCCAAACTTCAAACTCTACTACAGAGCTATAATAACAAAGACAGCATGGTACTGGCACAAAAACAGACCCGAAGACCAATGGAACAGAATAGAAGATCCAGAAATAAATCCACAGGCCTACAGCCAGCTGATATTCGACAAAGGAGCCAAAGACATACAATGGAAGAAACACAGCCTCTTCAACCGCTGGTGCTGGGAAAACTGGGCAGCCACATGCAGAAAACTAAAAGTGGACCCCAGCCTATCACCATGCACCAACATCAACTCAAAATGGATTAAAGACCTTAACATTAAACCTGAATCTCTGAAACTACTGCAGGACAGAGTAGGAGAGACACTTGAACTAATAGGCACAGGAAGGAACTTCCTGAACAGAGTCCCAGGGTCACAACAAATTGGAGAGAGACTCGACAAATGGGACTACCTTAAAATAAAAAGCTTCTGCACAGATAAAGCTATCGCAACCAAGCTAGAAAGACAACCAACTAATTGGGAAAAAATATTTACCAGCAATATATCAGACAAGGGGTTAACATCCTGTATATACAGGGAACTCAAGAAACTAATCCCTCCCAAACCTAACAAACCAATTACTAAATGGGCAAGGGAACTAAAGAGGGACTTCTCAAATGAAGAAATAAAAATGGCAAAGAAACACATGAGGAAATGTTCATCATCCCTGGTGGTGAAGGAAATGCAAATAAAGACAACCCTGAGATACCACCTTACCCCAGTCAGAATGTCCCACATCCACAAATCAGCCAACGACAAATGCTGGAGGGGATGTGGAGAACGAGGAACGCTATTACACTGCTGGTGGGAATGTACACTCATACAACCACTTTGGAAAGCAGTCTGGAGGGTCCTTAGAAAGCTAAAGATTGACCTCCCTTACGACCCAGTCATACCACTTCTAGGCATCTACCCTGAACAACAGGAACCAATATACAAGGACACATGCACCTCCATGTTTATTGCAGCACTGTTCACAATAGCTAGGATATGGAAACAACCTAGATGCCCCACCACAGATGAATGGATCCAAAAATTGTGGTATCTATACACAATGGAATATTATGCAGCCATTAGAAATGACAAAATAATGGCATTTGCAGGGAAATGGATGGAGCTAGAAGGAATCATGTTGAGCGAGGTAAGCCAAGAACGAAGAGACAAACAGTACATGGTCTCCCTGATAAGCGGATGATAAATCCAAAATGTTAGGTGATATGACAAAACTAACAGGACTTAAGAAACAAAGAACTCCCACTCATCTGGTTGAACCACTACTAAATATCCCCATGCTGCTGATCACGTGTATGGTATATAACATATGAACACCGTTATATATTACAGACTGTGATAGACAATTTGCTCCAGGAAAGTTAGAATGAACGTGTGACTTTAAATGAGCATCATTATTCCACAATACTGTGAATTTCCGGAAATTAAGTAATCACTTAATCACAATCAAAAAAAAAAAAAAAAAGAACCTTGGGGAAGGGAGGGAGGGAGGGGATGGTAGGGAGAAAACAATGGAGGGGGTAACAATGTTCAAGAGGAAGTGTACTCATTACCCCACTCATGTAACTGTAACCCTCTGTATAGAATCTTTACAATAAAAAATTAAAAAAAAAAAAAAAAAAAAAAAGAAAGAAAGAGCTTTGAATAAGGGAACGTTGACAATGAGTAAGTACAATGAACAGCAGAAACAGTAAAAGATTGATAGGCACTCTTATGAGGAGAAGATAGGCAGAAACACATCTTTTCCAGGGGTTTTGCCAGCCTTTTCCCAGGAGTAGGCCTCTTAGAAGCCCTATTCTCCGAGGTAGACTTCGGTGAAGTCCCAAAACTTGGAGATAGGTTTCTGTAAAGCCCCATTCTCTGAGGTAGACTTCGGTGAAGTCCCAAAACTCAGAGATAGGTCTCGAGGACCCTATCATGGTCTGATAGATGGTTTCCCATGCTAAGCAGACTCTACTGGGGTCGGCGTGGCATCACAGGCTGAAAGGATTCTGATGGATAGTTAATGTGAAGGAAAGCCACACGTGAGTCCCCACAGTTCATCTGAGTTTCTTATGAAAGGATGCCTCCGGCTGCTCTGTGCTCAATGTAAAAGACAGATAATGTTATAACATTATTCACAGTAGTGGAAAGGTAGAAACAACCCGTGTCACTTGATGGATAAACAAAATATGGTATCTCCATCCAAAGGAATATTATTTAATCTGAAAAAGGAATGACATTCTAACCCATGCTACAACATGAATGAATCTTTCAAATACCGTAAATGAAATAAACCAGATATGAAAAACTATAATTTATGTTTCCACATACATAAGTTATCAAAAAATAAATTTGCCGGGTACCTGTGGCTCACAGTTATAATACTAGCTACTCAGAGGGCTGATAACTGAGGATGGAGGCTTGAAGCTAGACTAGACAGAAGTCTCTGAGACACTTATCTCCAGGTATCTACCAAAAAGCCAGAAATAGAGGTAGAACTCAACAGTTGAACATCAGCCTTGAGCACAGAAGTTCAACTTTGAGGTAGTCAGTGCAGGAGAGTAAGAGCAAGTTTTCTGGGTGCAAAGATCTGCCTGGTCAACAGTACTATGGCAGAACAGAGCACACAAAGCCAGCCCTAGGCTAGGAAGGAAGGGCTGCAAAGACAGAAAAGGTTTGATTACTTTTTTTTTTTTTGGGTCGGGTTGTGGGCCTGGGCGCCATCCCTCAGCTCTTCAGCTCAAGGCTAGCACTCTACCTCTTGAGCCACAGCACCACTTCCAGCTTTTTTTTCCTGCTTATGTGGTGCTGAGGAATTGAACACAGGGACTCAAGCATGCAAGGCAAGTGCTCTACCACTGAGCCACCTTCCCAGCCTATGATTACTCTTTTTTTTTTGGCAGTCCTGGGGCTTGAACTCAGGGCCTGGGTGCTGGTCCTGAGTCTCTTTGTGCCTAAGGTTAGTGCTCCACCACTTGAGCCACAGCACTGCTTCTGGCTTTTTCTGAGTCATTCATTGGAGATAGAATCTCATGGACTTGACAGCCAGGCTGGCTTCCAACAGAGATTGATCCTCAGATCTCAGCCATCTGAGTAGCTAGGATTACAGACATAAGCGACTACTGCCCAGTTTGATGAACTCTCTTTTTTTTGGGGGGGGGGGAGTCCGGTTGTGAGGCCTGAACTCTGGGCCCGGGCGCTGTCCCTCAGCTCTTCAGCTCAAGGCTAGCGCTCTACCACTTGAGCCACAGCCAGCTTTTTTTTTCTCTGCTTATGTGGTGCTGAGGAATTGAACCCAGGGCCTCATGCATGCAAGGCAAGCGCTCTACCACTGAGCCACCTTCCAAGCCCTTGATGAACTCTTGTGTGTCATCCCCAGACAGGAATATGGACTGGAGGCAAGATGACCGAAGCCTTCAAAGTTTTGTTACAGATGTTAAGACTCAAGCTGTGGTTGGTCAGAAGAACAGACCCCTTACTGCTCAGCCTGGAGCTAGAAAAAATGGGAGGCTGGAAGGCAAGAGTCATCAGCATACAGGTGTAGGGCTGGGGGAGATAAGTTACCAGGATCCGTGGTTGAGCTGGAGAAGCAGAGAATCAAGAGGGAACGTGTGGAGTGTGGCAGAGAGGAGGGCATTGGGGAGGAAGCAGTTAAGGGATGATTGGAGCAAGGGGCCAGATTCTCTGTGGTGCAGACAGTCTTTCTTCAGATCCCTCATCACAGTGATGCACACATTTCCTCATCTTGGGTGACTGCATATTTGTTTAATGTTTCAGCCCCCAATGGTTTCAACTCCCTCCACTCCTGGAGCCTGGCACAGGTTCTGGCACACGTGGGTGCTGGCTGATCGGTTACCAAATAGTGCTGAATGGAGCCAAGCCCCAAATTGGAGGTTTGGGGCAGGGCTTAGCATGTGTTGAGTGTCCAGAGGATATACGTGGTACTGGACCTGCATGAGTAAGGGGCCTACAGACAGGCTTGGGTCACCTGTCCACCACTTTGGTAGGCATGGCAGTGGCACTGACTACATTCTTGTTTATGTATGGGCATGTACATACCAAACATCTGGTGTCTTATTCAGGAAGAAACCCCAGGGCCGATGGGCAGAAATACACAGAGATCACAGCGTGAATCCCATTTCAGGGCCAAGGACTTCGAAAGAATCCATCGGGGCCATCCTAGGACATCATGGGGGAGGCAGACACATAAAGGAGAGGATTGTTGTAAAGAGATTTATTAGTGGGGTCATCTTGTTCTTGGGAGAGAGAGCAACTTGGTGTTTACCCCTATCCAGCTTCTAACTCTGGGGCTAGAGGTAGAGGGGGTACTCTGCACGCACAGGGAGATCTGGGCAGAGATTGGGAGTGGCCAGCTATCCTGGAGGGAACTCTAGGGCAGGAGAAAGCTCAGATCAGGTTGGAGCTACAGACTGCCCCAGGAAAGGTAGTGGGAGCGGCTGAGGGCCTGAATAAGACACTGAGATCCCGGAGACAAAGCAGGTCTTGGTGTCCTCAGGCCCAGGCCAAGACCAGTGGGGAGTCCCAGGCAGGGGGCTGGGCAATGGCTCTACTCCCCCGACCACAGCAGCAGCAGGGGAGGCCGGGATTGGATCCTGGAGCGCACTGAAACCGCGCCCAAATGCACCACGATCATCAGCCTCCCGCGTGCACCAATTAGCTCCCAACAAGCCAACTCGGCCTCTTCCTCACCGCCCTGGGGGTGGGGGTGGGGAGCCACCGAGGAGCGGGACGCACCATGGCAGCTCCGGAGGGGGGGTATCAGATGTCGATGTGGGACCCTCTCCGCCCCAGGTCGCACCCGGATAGACTGCAAGACTGCACAAGAAGTCGTGGCCCGGACAGCTACAGGCATTTACTAGCAAGTGTAGACTAGGGAATCGTGGGTCTGGTGGCTCCATAGTGCCCCACACGGGCGACTTACCCTGCAGCGGTGACCTAGTGGTATGGTCCGGGTCGCGGGCCAGCCAGTGGCGGGAGTGCTGCGGAGTTGGAGCGCTGAGGGCGCCGTGGTTGCTCGTGTTTAGCGGGTTGTGGTCGCTGCCGCCACGTGGCCGAGGCCCAGGTGCGGTGCAGGGCTCGCGGCCCGCGGAGAAGAGGCGGGAGACAAGGGGCTTCTGCAGGCGGTACATGTGGGACTTAGTAGCCCTGGTCTTTCCGCAGCCCGACGGCATCCCTGGGGTGCTGGTCTCAGCCGATCGGTGCGGTGGGGCCAGGAATTGCTGCTCCCCTTCTCCCCCAAACGCTGGCGTGTGGCTCCTTTTCCCGCTTACTTTTGTCGGGAAAAGTCTGTGCTTTTCCCCGTCCTCCCTCCCCCCCCCCCCCCCGCCCCATGGGGTAAATTGAGGCTCCAAGGACTGGGATTTGTCCAGAGGAGATTCAGAATTAGAACCCAGGGCCCTAGGTGCCCCAGTCTGGGACTCTTACTTCCAGTCCTCCTTTCGGTTGCCCTCTCCGGTCTCCTGATCTCGGCCAGCGTTCTCTTTCTGGGGAGTACCCTGTCTGTATATGCCTGTATCCCAGGGTGTGATGCAGGAAGGCATCATCTCATCCTCTCTGCTCCCCTCCCTCACCCCCACCTGCTGATCCTGGTGCTTCTGCTCTGGTCAGCCCCTTTCCCACCTTACCATTTGCCTCCCCCGTCCCCTTTCCCTATTCCGCTTTCCCCACCTTATTTCTTTTTCAGGTCCTGTGGATTCCTTGGGGAGTGAGTGCAAAAGACCTTCTTGGAGTTTCCTTTGGATGGGGTGAAAGGTGAGTTTCTGGTTCTTGAGGAACTTGGCACGTTTGACTCTGCAGGAGTATAGAGATGTCTTGGTAGAGGGATCCCACAATTCCCAGAGTGCAGTTTCCAGAGGGGAGAATGCCACATGCCTTCCTTTTCTCCTCTGAACTGATGGGGCTATTTTTTACAGCCCAAACTGTGATCAGGTTTATTTCTGCCTCTTTGAAACTTACTCCTGCACCTCCTGATGTGGATATGCATCTGGACTAAATTAGCGTGTGTGTGTGTGTGTGTGTGTGTGTGTGTGTGTGTGTTCAGATCCTGGGTCTTGAACTCAGGGCCTGGGTGCTGTTCTTTATTTTTTTTTCACTCATGGCAAGTGCTCTACCACCTGATCCATAGCTCCACTTCTGTCTTTTTGGTGGTTCATTGGAGATAAGAGTCTTACAGAGGGGCTGGGAAGGTGGCTCAGTGGTAGAGCACTTGCCTTGCATGCATGAGGCCCTGGGTTCGATTCCTCAGCACCACATAAGCAAAAAGAAAAAAGCCGGAAGTGGCGCTGTGGCTCATAGTGGTAGAGGGCTAGCTTTGAGCTGAAGAGCTGAGGGACAGCGCCCAGGCCCAGAGTTCAAGTCCCACAACAGAACCCCCCCTACCCACCTCCCCCCCCAAAAAAAAAAGAGTCTTACAGACTTTCCTGCCTGGGCTGGCTTACAACCAGGATTCTCAGATCTTAGTCTCCTGAGTAGCTAGGATTAGTTGTGCGATCCACTGGTGTCTGGTTGGTTTTTTTTTTTTTTTTTTTTTTTTTTGTCAGTCCTGGGGCTTGAACTCTGGGCCTGGGTGCTGTCCCCCAGCTCTTCAGCTCAAAGCGAGCGAGCACTCTACCACTTGAGCTACAGTGCCACTTCTGGTTTTCTGGAGATAGGAGTCTCACGGTCTTTCCTGCCCAGGCTGGCTTTGAACCATGATCCTCAGATCTCAGCCTTCTGAGTAGCTAGGATTACAGGCGGGAGCCGGCTTGGTATCTGGTTTTGACTAGCATTTTCTTACTCAGTTACATCACTCCAACTCTCTCATCTCCTGGTAAGTCTATGCATGCTTGAATTGCTTCGTAGAGTAAGACATTTCAGATTTATCTATATGATTTTCCTGGTACTATAGGAAGTGGGTAATTTTTTTTTTTCTTTTTTTTTCTCACATTTTTTTTAATTGTGAAAATACTGTAGGAAGTGGGTAATTTGTGTATCAGGATCAGTCTTGACTGATTGTTAGCTGGCCTGAAGGGAAAAGGCTGACTCTTTGAGATGGATGGTTTTCCTTTTTCCTCACTGTCAGGCTGATCCATGGCTCTTTTGGTATCTTGAGCACTGAGGACTCTTTGTCATAGTACTAATCAATTGGAGGTTAGCAAATGCTCTAGTTAGTATCTTGAGGTGAACTTGGCAGTTGACAGTGTGTCCTGAAGCAGCTAATTGCCCCTAACAGTGTTTGAGTTGTGTGGGCAAGTTGTGTGTCTTCTGTATTTTGCATATGCCTGACCTTCTGCATCTTACACATGTGTCAGAGTCAGAAAGAGAAAGACTTGAGACTTTGGCTTCTCCAACCAATACGATGTAATGGAGAATGGAGGGAGCTTCTGTAGCATGTGCAATGGAATGGGGAAAATGAGGTGAGCCTCCCATACCTGGCCTAGATCCCTCTTTGAGACTTCTCCTCTTTCCTGACTTCAAGTAAGAACTGGAGCATTGGAGTTGGTAGCCAAGTCTGCGAACCCTAGCCTAGGGTCTGCAGGCAGGGTTAAGCTCTCCTCAGCTAGGGCTGACTAGCAGGTCTGGCTTTATCCTGGAGGAGTGGAACTGTCAGCAGGAGAGGTTCAGGAGCCCCTCAGGATGCTCACTTCCACTCCAGGGTGATGAATTCTGGGTGAGAGCCTAGTTTCCTGGGTCCCTCAGTGGGCCCTGGCACCAGTTACTGTTTCAGTCATGGGCTTGTGGATTACTAGAGTGCTAGAATAAAGGAATAGAATTATTTAGCTGGCACCAGTGGCTCACGCCTGTAATCCTAGCTATTCAGAAGGCTAAGAGCTGAGCTCAGGATTGAAAGCCAGCCTGGGTAGGAAAATCTGTGAAATTCTTCTCTTCTCCTCTTCTTGAGCACAAAACCATAGGGACAGCATCAAGGCCCTGAGTTCCAGCCCTAGGACCAGCATAAAAAATAAAACAGAGTTACTCTCTTGGGAACTTTGAGAGAACTATGGTGTGGCTGGCTGTTCTAGGCTGGCAGTTCGGGCTGGGAAGATGGCTCAGTGATAGAGGGTTTGTCTTGCATTCATGATGCCCTTGGTTCGATTCCTCAGCACCACATAAACAGAAAAATCCGGAATTGGAGCTGTGGCTCAAGTGGTAGAGCATTAGCCTTGAGCTGAAGAGCTCAGAGACAGTGCCCAGACCCAGAGTTCAAGCCCCATGACCGGAAAAAAAAAAATGTTGCTAGGCTGGCAGTTCTAGACTCAGGTAGGACACTGATCCCCAAGAACCTGTAAGGAAACTAGGGTTCTGGCACTTGAACTTCTTTGAGAAACCCATCACCAGCTACATGACTGCTGGCCACCTTGGAATTGTGCCCAAAGCTGTTCTTTTTTGTTTCCTTTCACGTAACTTTCTTTTCTTTGAAAGTGGAGCTGTGGCTCAAGTGGTAGAGCACCAGCCTAGAGAGAAAAGGTCAAGAGACAGCACACAGACCCAGAATTCAAGTTCTAGCACTGGCACAAACCAACACATTTTCTTACCCACCTATTTGAGCCCAGCAGAGCGTGGTGCGGGAGTGAATGCAGTGTGTGCTGTCTTGCTTACTAGCTGGTAAGTCTTTCTATACTTTTGCTTTTTTTTTTTTTTTTGGTTGGTCGTGGGGCCTGAACTCTGGGCTTGGGCGCTGTCCCTCAGCTCTTCAGCTCAAGGCTAGCGTTCTACCACTTAAGCCACAACACCCACTTCCAGCTTTTTCTGCTTATGTGGTGCTGAGGAATCGAACCCAGGGCCTCATGCATACAAGGCGAGCACTCTACCACTGAGCCACCTTCCCAGCCCATTTTTTTTCTTTTTTTTTTGCTTATGTGGTGCTGAGGAATCGAACCCAGGGCCTCAGGCATGCAAGGCAAGCGCTTTAACACTGAGCCACCTTCCCAGCCCTTTTTCTATACTTTTTCATGACAGCCCTAGGGCTTGAAATCATGGCCTGGGTACTATTCCTGAGCTTTTTTGCTCAAGGCTCTACCACTTGAGCTACAGCTCCAATTGCAGCTTTTTGGGTGGTTCATTGGAGATAAGAGTCTCATGAACTTTGCTGCCTAGGCTGGTTTGAACCCTGGTTCTCATATCTCAGCCTCTTGAATAGCTAGGATGACAGATGTGTCTTAGCTAGACTCAAATGCAGACTGCTAGGAGGCAGCCCCAGAGACTTGGACTCAGTTGTTCAGGCTGGGCTGGGAATATGGTGTGTGTGTGTGTGTGTGTGTGTGTGTGTGTGTGTGTGTGTGTGTGTGTGTGTGTTTATGTTTATGTTTATGTGTGTGTGTACATACACACGCACACATGTGCATGCATGTACACAGGCATGCAGGTGTGTGTTGATCTCAGGACCTCATATTCTTATTTTTTTGTTTTTTGTTTTGGTCCTGGGGCTTGAACTCAGGGCCTGGGAAGTATTCCTGAGATTCTTTTTCTCAAGGCTACCACTTGAGCCACAGCACCATTTTTGGCTTTTTCTGACTAATTTATTAAAGATAAGAGTCCCATGGTATTCTGTCCAAGCTGGCTTTGAACTGTGAACCTCAGATCTCAGCATCCTGAGTAGTAGCAAGGATTACAGATGTGAGCCACCAGCACCCAGATCGTATATTTTATTTTGTTTTGTTGGTCCTGGGGCTTGAACTCTGGGATTGGGAGCTATCCCTATGCTCTTCAGCTCAAGGCAAATGCTCTACTCCTTGAGCCACAGTGTCACTTCCAGTTTTCTAGTGGTTAATTGGAGATAAGAGTCTCCCGTACTTTCCTGCCTTGGCTGTCTTTGAACCGTGATCCTCAGATCTCAGCCTCCCGAGTAGTTAGGATTATAGGCATAAGCCACTGAGGCCCAGCCCAGATAGTTTTTTAAAGAGGGGGAAGTGATTTCCTTTAAAGTTTGCCTCTAGGCATGAATAGGTTTCAATGTAGTAGTTGTTTTTTGTTTTTTGTTTTTGTTTATATTTTCACATTTGAGGATTGGAACTCAGGGCCTTGTACTTGAGGCAAGTGCTCTTCCCCTGAGCTAAATCTCCAACCCCAGCCCATATTTTTGATTGGCTTTTTTTGCTCACAGTTGATTCTCTACTTTGTGATCCACATTTCTACTTCTGGTTTTTGGTTTTTGATTTTTTTTTGGGGGGGGGGGGTCCGGTCGTGGGGCCTGAACTCTGGGCCTGGGCGCTGTCCCTCAGCTCTTCAGCTCAAGGCTAGCGCTGTCCCACTTGAGCCACAGCGCCACTTCGGCTTTTTTCTTTTTGCTTATGTGGTGCTGAAGAATCGAACCCAGGGCCTCAGGCATGCAAAGGCAAGCGCTCTACCACTGAGCCACCTTCCCAGCCCCTGGTTTTTGATTTTTTTCCTTGTTAATTGAGATAAGAGCATCAGACTTGCCTATACAGGCTGGCTTTGAACTGCAATCCTCTCATCTCAACCTCATGATTGGATTACAGCTGTGAGTCACCAGCTCCTTTCTGGGATTTCTCATTTTGGACAAATGCCAAATGTGTCTGTTGAAGTAATGTGAGTATTGAACATTGCACTGAACACAAGACTAGATGTCGTGGGATTCTTATCTGCATACACGATAAGGTGCCTAGGTGCCTCTTTATATTTATATGAAATATACATAGTCAAAGGAGCTCCTAGATATGTAGACAAGAGACTTTTTAAAAATGATAAGGTGACAGCTGGGCCCTACTGGCTCATTCCTGTATTCCTAGCTACTCGGGAGGCTAAGAGCTGAAGAGTATGGTTCAAAGATTGTCTGAGCAGGTAGGTCTGTGAGACTGTTAGGTCCAATTAACCATCAAAAATGCCAGAAGTAGAGCTGTGGCTCAAGTGGTAAAGCATAGCTAAGGGACAGTGCCTAGGCCCTCAGTTCAAGTTGTACTCTCTACCACCAGCTCAAAAATTTTTAAAAATGACAAAGCAACTTCTCATCTGAGAGCCCACAACACTTATAAGTAGTTGATACACATACCTGCTTTCCCAGACCATGGGACACACAGCTGTTGTTTCTTGGGACATGGTAGACTTATATTTTCTGTTCTTTTCAAGGTTAGGCACAATCATGTGATTACCACATATTAGCTGTAGAATCTATGTGTCAGTATGAAGTCTGAGTTCATTTCTCTTTGCCAGTGATCTTGGAAGTGTGTCAGAGCAGAGACTGCTTGGTGACCTTTGTCCTCTACAGGAAGAACAGAAGCTCCTACTGACTCACCTTGAACTCATATTGTGAGTAGAATTAAGGTCAGGATGTTTGTCGTCACAGTATTACTTGGCTGGTTTTGACTCATCCTGGCTCCTTGAAGGCAGAGCCCTGCTGTGATTGTACTTTAGGGATCTCAGAGGAGGTCAGTATGGAATAGGTACTGAAGAATCTCACCAGCTCCCCTTCATTAAAACATTATTATAGCCAGAAGCTGGCTCACATCTATAATCCTAGCTACTCAGGAGGCTAACAATCTGATGATTGTGGTTCAGTGCCAGCCCTGGGTAGGGAAGTCCATGACACTTTTATCTCCAATTAAACATCAAAAAATGCTGGAAGTGGGCCAGTGGCACAAGTGGTAGAGTGCCAGCCTTGAGCAAAAAAGCTCAGGGATAGCTCTAGGACTGGCACACACACATACTCACACATACACCCCTTGTTGTTAGCTCATCTAATGCTTCCAACAATCATACAAGTCAGGTATCCTCATTTCCATATGACAGGGGAGGAAAATTTCTGGTGAATCAATGCCTTAAACAAGTATCTGCCATTGTCCCAGTACCTTTCTTTGGAGCAACGTATGTGACCCAAGAGACAAACAGGCTAGAGGCATTTGTGTGTGTGTGTGTGTGTGTGTGTGTGTGTGTGTGTGTGTGTGTGTGTTTATGTGAGTCCATGTATGTGCACATATACCACAGCTAAGGCTTGAACTTTGAGTCTGGGAGCTGAGCCTGGCTTTTATTCTCAAGGTTGGCACACTATACCACTTGCGCCACAGCTCCACTTCTTGCTCTTTATTTCTTCATTTGTGATAAGAGTATCACAGACCTTTCTGTGCAGGCTGGCTTTGAACCACAGTCTTCAGATCTCAGCTTCCTCTGTAGCTAGGATTATAGATTTGAACCATTGGCATCAGGCATAGATTTCTTGAATCTTCAAGGTAAATATGTTAAAGTGAGCTTTAAGTTTCCCCAGTGTGAATTTGTTTTAATAATGTTTGATCCTAGCCAGTTGAGACATATATGTCCTTTTCACAGTGCCTGGCTTGTGTTTCAGTATAGCACTAACTACTCTGTCTGCTATTAAAATCCTTGAAAAGAACAATTAATTGGCCAGGTGTTGGTGGTTCACCTGTAATCCTAGCTAGTCAGGAGACTAAGATCTGAGGATTGTGGTTCAAAGCCAGCTTGGGCAGGAAAGACTGTGAGACTCCTATCTCCAATTAGCTACCAAAATCTGGAAGTGGAGCTGTGGCTCAAGTGGTAGAATTCCAGCCTTGAACTAAAAAGCTAAGGAACAATGCCCAGGCCCTGAGTTCAGGCTGTAGGACCAGCACAAAATGAAAGAAAGAGAAAGAAAAAAGAAAGAGGGATAGCAGGAGAGAGGAGAAGGAAGGAATGAGTGAGGACAGGAACAAAGGTGGCATTAGTGGCTCAGACCTGTAATCCTAGCCAGAAAGCCAAAAATGGAACTGTGTCTGAAAATGGTAGAGAGCTAGCCTTGAGAGAAAAAGCTCAGGGACAGGCCCTAAGTTCAAGTGCAAAGAATGAGAGGAAGGATGCCAGAGAAGGAAAGAGAGAGGGAGGGGAAGGAAAGAAGTAGTTCTTTTCCAGAGTTGAGTGAAATAGAATGAGCTGGGTATCTGGGAACCTCTAGAGAGCCAGGAGACAAACTTGAGTTTTTTAACCATGTGTCCTTGGCTGGTGCTGAAGGTCAGATTCCCCCTACAGTGCCCTTGCATTCCTGAGCCCTGGAAAAGAAGTGCTAGCCTTTGCTTCTCTTGAAAAAACTAGGAAACTGAGGCCATCAAGGACCTCTTCTGACCAGAAGAAGCAGAGATGGATGTCCACTCCCTGGAATCTGAGCCTTTCCATGACATTCCTAAAATCTTCCAATGTGATCTTTTTCCTACTTCATCTTCTTCTGGTAGCCTGTGAAAAAGACCCACAACACCAGCATCCCAGGAAAAGAAAGTGAGCCCCCTCAGTGGCTGCAGGGTGGGTCCCTCCAGCCTAGTTGGCAGCCCTGAGCCAGCACAGACTCTTGTCAGCACCGTGATTAGTAGACTAAACAGCTTTGTGGAGCAGCCTCCTCTCTCTCTATTTCTCCCTCTCTGCTCTCTTTCTCTCTTTCTCCATAATGACTGGGGAAGCCTTCAAAGACCAGAGTCTAGAATGGGCTGCAATCTCCCCATTGGCCCCAGCTGCATTTAGCCCCTTTCCTCAAACACACAGCCAGAGCAGCAGTGGTTCAAGTCAAATCTGGCAGCAAGTCATAACCAATAGGGTTGGGACATTTATTACCCCAGGGCCTCTGGTGACTTCAAAGGGTGGGTGGCTGCAGCGGGACCTTTCTCATCTACCCTGCACCTTAGAAGGCGTCTCAGATCAAGGCCAGCCCAAATAATAGCAGTGACAAATAATAAATATTGATTACTAATAACTGCTGTATTGAGATGAATGTTTCATTTATCTTATTTTTACCCCATCAGATGTGCATAGCCACCCCCATAGAGTATTATTTTTTTTGGGGGGGGGGTCCGGTCATGGGGCCTGAACTCTGGGCCTGGGCGCTGTCCCTCAGCTCTTCAGCTCAAGGCTAGCGCTCTACCACTTGAGCCACAGCGCCACTTCTGGCTTTTTTCTTTTTGCTTATGTGGTGCTGAGGAACCGAACCCAGGGCCTCAGGCATGCAAGGCAAGCGCTCTACCACTGAGCCACCTTCCCAGCCCCCCCATAGAGTATTATTATTACTATGCTTTTTTAAAATCCTCACTTCACATGTCAGGAAATGGGACTAGAGATATTAGGCCACTTGACTAGAGCCACACAGCTCAAAATTGAAAATAGTATGACCCTTAATACTATTTGAGCCAGGTGCTGGTAGCTCAAGCTTGTAATCTTAGCTACTCAGGAGGCTGAGATCTGAGGATGGTGGTTTGAAGAAAGTGTGAGACTCTTATCTCCACTTAACCACTAAAATGCCTGAAATGGAGCTGTAGCTCAAGTGGTAGTCATTCTTAGTCTTGAGTAAAAGAGCTAAGGGACTGTGATCAGATCTTGAGTTCAAGTTCTGGTACTGGCACCAAAGAAAAAATGGCAGACTGCTAACTATCACCCAAGACAATCTCCATTTCCAGCAGCCAGTGTATGATCCTGGCATCTTGTGTGAGACCCTAGGCCTGACCCAAATCCATGGAGTTTCCTGGGATTTGCTGCCGGGTAACTCTAGCTCCTGGAAGAACTGGGTTTAAGTTCCACATGATGGAAGTAGACCCAGATGTACAGAACCAAGATGACATGTATGTGTCATATGACAGTGGCTCATGCCTACAGTCCTAGCTATTCAGGAGGCTGAGATCTGAGGATCGAGGTTCAAAGGCAATAGAAAGCCTTATCTCCCACACACGAGCAAAAACATGGAACTGAAACATACCTCTGTGTGTGTGTGTGTGTGTACGCATATAGTGTGTGTATATACATACACACACGCACATATGCAGGTATGTTTCATATATATTTTATATACACACAGAGGTGTTTATATAGATTGGGAGATGTCAGGCCTGACAGCTCAAGCAAGAGCTCATGTTGCATCATGGAGCCTATAAATGGAGACAAGTAGGATTTCTATATTGCAGCACAGTAGCAGAATTTGAGTAACCTCAGTCTTCTCTCTGAAGTTCATTAAATCATTGGATAAAGCCAATTCCTTTTAAGAAAAGTTATCTTTTTTTTTTTTTTTGCCAGTGCTGGGATAGTGCCCATGACCTGAGTACAAACACTAGTGTGTGCATGAGCATGCACCTGCACACACATGAAGTTTATCTTATATTAAGAGTTTCCAGCCGGGTGCTGGTGGATCACGCCTATAATCCTAGCTACTCAGGAGGCTGAGATCTGAGGATCTCGGTTCAAAGCCAGCCTGGGCAGGAAAGACCGTGAGACTCCTATTTCCAATAAACCACCAGAAAACCGGAAGTGGCGCTGTGGCCCAAGTGGTAGAGCGCTCACCTTGAGCTGAAGAGCTGAGGGACAGCGCCCAGGCCCAGAGTTCAAGCCCCACGACTGACAAAAAAAAAAAAGTTTCCAGTCTACTTTATTGTATTACAAAAAAAAAAAACACACCAAAACAGAATGGGCTGGGAAGGTGACTTAGTGGTAGAGTGCTTGCCTTGCATTCATGAGGCCTTGGGTTCGACTCCTTAGCACCATATAAGCAGAAAAATCTGGAAGTAGCACTGTTGCTCAAGTGGTAGAGCACTAGCCTTGTTCTGAAGAGCTGAGGGACAGTGCCCAGGCCCAGAGTTCAGGCCCCGGGACTGACCAAAAAAAAAAACCAAAAAACAAAAATAAAAAAAAAAACAGAATTGTGGATAGTAGCTTTTCCTGTGTAATAAGTGAACCAAGAATTACTTAAATTATTTAAGTTTTACAGTCTACATTTTCGGGTATTCTCAGCTTGTTATTTTGATTAATACTGTTTAAATAACATATAAGACTTCAATCTTCCAGTTCCTTGGTTGAGGGTTGCTGGTTGGGATTCTGTTACTCCTATGACCAGTATTTCATGTCGTGTCTTTATTACATATTATATATCTAGTAAGATGGCCAAGGCTCTGCATATGAATGTTTAGGACAGTGAACAACTTGTCAAACTGGTGTCTATATCATTTTTACTGATATCCCTTTGGCCAAAGCAGATTAAATGGCAAATTGTAAGTCATTGCACCAGGGTGCACTGAGTATTTGGGTACAGGGAAATATGCCATTTGATAAAAATTAGTGAAACATTATAACATAAGAAATAGGTCTGTATACATTTTTTGGGTAAAAAATACTGAATTATAACATACACCCTGTCCATGGTGCTTAAATTTGTAAATGAATGAGGTAGAGTACAAATGCTCAATGGAGTCCTAGGATAGCTTTTCATTAATTAAAAAAATATTTTATATGTTTCTAAGTGTATTTCACTAATAACTAGTTTTAGTGAAGATATGATGTGTTCTTTTGGTTTCAATTATTCAATTATTTTTGTGGGAACATTAGTTTATCAGTTCTATATGTATATTAACTAAGAAATGAAATGAGTTTATACTATCTCGTATACTAATGGACTGTGGATTCGTCTTTAGTAAAGAGTTTAATGCTCTACTTGACACAGTCAAGATTCTTTCCCAAGAAGGCTTTATGCTTATCCAGCTCATGTATAATGTTTTGAGAAGGAAAATCTGGAGCACAATCACACAGGTTCTTTCCTGACTACCTCACTTGCTTTCTCTTGCAGCCATAGTTTCAGAATCTCCTGTTCATTGTCAACAGCAAGAAAGAATGAAAGGATCTGTGGTGAGTTGCTTTTCATTTCTCACTTTGTTTTACATTCCATTTTATGAACGTAAGAGTGTCCAAGATTGAAAAACAGACTCAGCTTCAGGAAAATGTTTCTAAATCAGTTAAAAATGGCTTGTAGATTTTGCAGATTATGAAATCTTCAGTTTGTTTAGTTTTTCTGATGTGAGAAAAAGGAGTCACATTAGTTATGAGATTTAAAGTAGGTGACTTCTCATGGAAGGTGAAGGTTCATTAGCAACTTGTCAAGAGATCCCATCCTCATGAGTAACATTAAGCTCTTAATAAAGTTTTACTACAGTTGCTGAAACAGTGTGGTCTCACACAACGTTTGATATTCTGTGGGACTGAGTAGCTATATGTACATAAATTACTCTCCATACATAGTTCTTGGACTGTTTCATGGTCTTTATCTTACTTGATACTTAGGCTATATTTGATGATATAGTCTATGGCCTTCTAGAAATTCCTCTGTTTTGTTCTAAGGTGTCTTCACAAGACTCTTTCTAAAATTTTCTCTATTCATTCTGTTTCTTGCTTACTAGGTTTCTTTATTTCATTCTTTCTATTTGTTTTTCTCTGTCTCTTTCTCAGTTCTTCTACCTCCATATATTTCTCATTTTTTTCTTCAAATGCTTTATCTGGGAACTAGTTTTCTTACTGATCAATTTACCTTTGCTGATGTGGGCTCTTAATAATTGACATTTCTCTTGCTTATTATAGAGGGAAATTGTTGCTACCCGAGGTAGTTCTACAGGATTCTGGAACCAAAGAAAATCACACAAACACAGACATAAACTGAGAGAGAGAGGGTGAAACGGGGCATCCCAAGGCTCACTAGCACTTGGGCCCTGAGTCTCCACAGGCAAGCATATTTGCTTGAATTTACAAAGGGAAAGTTACCATGGATACTTGTAAAAAATAGACCATTGAGCCGGGCATGAATGGCTCACACTTGTAATTATAGCTACTCAGAAAGCAGAGTCATAGATTGTGGTTCAAAGAATGGTTAATGTAGCTACACAGGATGGTAGATTTAAGAAATTGTAATTCTATGGCCTTTTAAACATGGCTTTGGAGACTTTGGGTTTCAACATACAGCTTTTATTATCTAGATGTCAGCTCTGTATATTATTATGAATAGTTTGTATCGGTGGTCATACAATTTGGGCTGATGTTTGCTTCATTTCATATTAGTATTTGTGTTTTCCATTATTGATTTTTACTTCTGATATCTTTGTATTCATTTCTTTCTTTCTCTATATTTTGTATATGTCTTTTTCAAAGGCTTATTGAGTTTTTTCTTTCTGTTCAAGTCAGACAGTACGTTATATATTAACTATATATTACAGTGTTAATGCAGTTTAATTTTGATGGCCACTTTGCTATTTGTTATCTGTTTGTCTCATATGATACTTATTTCCTATTTTGTTTCCATGTAACCTGCACACATCCTTCCATATACTGTAAAACACCTCTAATATAACCTGTAGGCATTCCTCTCTACTCTGTAAATCACCTATCATACCCATTACAATTTAAATCCTATGTAAATAGCTATTATACTGAATTGTTCATAGGATAATGATGGTTTGTTCAAAGACTGAATGTTTAATACAGGTGCCATACTTTTTCAAATATTTTGGCTCTATGGTTTACTGCATCTGTGCAACTTATAAATATGCAAGGCCCATATATCCCTTTAAAAGGGCTGTTATGTAGTACCTGTAATCTTGTCTGATAGTTACACTGTGTTCGTCATAAAGAAGTAATTAGAGATTTTTTTTGTACAGAACAAAGGCCATCCTCGGACTGAAGCATAGAGCTTTGGCAGAAGTAAACCATGCACAAAAATTGTATACAGGAGGGCTGGGAAGGTGGCTCAGTGGTAGAGCGCTTTCCTTGCATGCCTGAGGCCCTGGGTTCGATTCCTCAGCACCACATAAGCAAAAAGAAAAAAAAAGCCGGAAGTGGTGCTGTGGCTCCGGTGGTAGAGTGCTAGCCTTGAGCTGAAGAGCTGAGGGATAGTGCCCAGGCCCAGAGTTCAGGCCCCATGACCGGACCCCCAAAAAAAAATTGTATACAGGAACTGCAAGAAAATAAATTTCCTGTCCAGTCTGATTAATTTGTATGGTAGACAAAGGACACTAACATGCTCACTGTATTATTGCTAGGTACTCTTAACAGTTTACATTATTCTCACAGTACCAGCATATGACATCATATAATATAGTTACTTTTCTGTGAGATAATTCCATTAATAACCTAACACTATTGACCTTTTAGTTTCTTTTTTGGTGGATTAATTCTTTCAACTCAGGCCCTCATATTTGCCCAGGAAGTACAATATCAATTGATCCATTTACCTAGCCCATGTACTTTATTTTTAATACACTTATATGTTTGTATATTGAATTTTCATGCTCTATGAATAATGAATATCGTGCTACATTTTCCTTGCACAAATCATTTTAGAGAAATTACATAAAATGTATGTTCTATACATTCATACATTCCTTTATCCTTACCTAAACATTTACTGTTGGGTTTTGTTGTTGTTGTTTGTCGGTAATGCAGCTTGAACTCTAGGCATGGGCACTGTCCCTGAGCTCTTCAGCTCAAGGCCAGCGCTCTACCACTTGAGCCACGGCACCACTTTTGGTTTTCTTGTGGTTTGTTGGAGTTAAAAGTCTCACAGAGGGCTGGGAAGGTGGCTCAGTGATAGAGCACTTGCCTTGCATGCTTGAGGCCCTGGGTTCGATTCCTCAGCACCACATAAGCAAAAAGAAAAAAGCCGGAAGTGGCGCTGTGGCTCAAGTGGTAGAGCGCTAGCCTTGAGCTGAAGAGCTGAGGGACAGTGCCCAGGCCCAGAGTTCAGGCCCCACGGCCGGACCCAAAAAAAAAAGTCTTACAGACTTTCCTGCCTGGGCTGGTTTTGAACTGCAATCTTCAGATCTCATCCTCCTCAATAGCTAGGATTACAGGTGTGAGCCACCAGCACATGGCACTTTTACTGTTTTATATCTGTGTTGACTCCTTTTGGTGTTCTCTTGGGGGAGAATAATTTCTTGTAATACTCTTAAATACAGTGTGTTTTTAATGAAGTATCATTTCCTGAAAATGTCTCCAATCTGCATTTTAGGAGAGTGCCTCAGCCCAATTGTGAATTGAAGGATATTTTCTTTCTTACAGATATATTTCCATTTTTGGTGTTAGTCAGCCTACACCTCTAGTATTGTCAAGTATGGCTAGATTGGAAAAATTGCTGTACAGTCTTCATTTGTAATGGGTTTGATATGGGAGTAAAAAAATCCCTCCTTTTAGTCTCTACAGAACAAATTAGTACTATATTTCATTTGAACTTTTAAAAGTTTCTTGTATATTTCTTAGATCACATGCCTCTTAACTTTTTTTTTTTTTGATGGTCGTGGGGCTTGAACTCTGGCCTGCGCACTGTCCCCAGCTCTTCAGCTCAAGGCTAGGGTTTTGCCACAGTGCCAAATCTTATAAAGGCCAAATGAATAATTAGCTAGTTTCTTTAAGCAAACATTTCTACTTTGATTTTTCTTTCTTGCATTGTATAGATAATACATCAAGCCCCAAATACTCTATTTAAGACAAAAACATGCATGTAGAAGAATGAAATTCCAGACTTGATGTTCTCATGACTAAAGGCACACACACACATACACATATATACACACATACACATATATACACACATACACATATATACACACATACATGCACACATATACATACACACCTACACATACACACAAACACATATTTTTACTTGATGGAAATGTGCCATTACAGAAACTGGTGTCATTTGATGATGTGGCTGTGGACTTCAGCTGGGAGGAGTGGCAGGACTTGGACCTTGTTCAGAGGACCCTATATAGAGATGTAATGCTGGAGACCTACAGCAACCTGGTGTCCTTGGGTGAGCAAAAGTCCCATTCATTTTCTAGGTCAAGTGATTTGTTTTCAGTAGATATTTGAATATTTATCAAACTTGCATTGGTATTTGAATAGAAGGTTCCAGTCCATGCAAAGTATCATTTCTTTTTCAGGAAAACTTCAACTTGATTATATAACTCGTGAGGCATTTGTATTCTTTTTTCAAGCTGCCAAGTAAGAAGTGTGACAAAAGTTCTAAACTGTGTTCCGCTAACACAAGACAGTCTTCCCACTTGAGACGATTTGTTGTAGGTGGATATACAATGTAGAGTAGGATGTATATAACTATTGGAAGCATGATCTGGAACTCACTAGATGAAAGTGGGTATTTATTATTCAAGTGTGGTACTGGGTGCAGTGGTTCATCCCTTTAATCCTAGCTAATCTGGCGGCTGAAATCCAGGATTTCAGTTTGAAGCCAGTAATGGCAGCAAACACCCCACAAGACATATCTCCAATTAACCACTTAAAAACTGGAAGTGGAGCTGGGGCTCAAATTGGTAGAATGCTAGCCTTCAGCAAAAGAGCTGAATTCAAGCTACATAACTGGCAAAATAAATCCAAAGCTGGGGGCAAGTTAACTATGGATCCAGTGAGGAATGAGAAACAAGATTTAGTAGCAACCTTGTGAATAGGATGTCTGAACTTTTATAGCAGTGATGACCCAGCATGAGCAACAGTTCTTCACTGGTTCTTATTAGCAGGGCCCTGTGTTCCTAAACCTAACTTGATTGTCAAGCTGGAGGAAGGTGCAGAACCATGGATAGGAGAAGCCTCAGACAAGAATTACACAAGTGAGTTAATACACCTTGCATAGTGATGTTGGATTGAGAGCTTGGTTGGTAAGTTCATCTTGCATTGTACTGAGCAATAATGTTCCTACTTCCCCTGAGTCCTGAGTGTGGTAGAGAACTAGGTGATCCTTTGTCTCAAAAGACTTGTGAATCCAGAATTTATACGGAAACATTGAACTCTGTGTGGCAGTAGAATTAAAGTTAGCAATTCTCTTTCTCCTTGTAGAAATTACTCTGAAACAAAAAAATAAAATGAGAAATTTAGAATATGAGATTTCATTTTCTTTGAAATTCGGAGTGCGCTGGTATGAGGAAATAAGTAGTATGCCAGAGTTGCTGTCCTTTAATAAGGAAAATAGCTTATCAGTGGTGGGCAGAAGTGGTGGGATTCAGAAGCAACGCATTTAGTCTAAAAAGGCTCCTTAAGGGGGCTGGGAAGGTGGCTCAGTGGTAGAGTGCTTGCCTTGCATGCATGAGGCCCTGGGTTCGATTCCTCAGCACCACATAAGCAGAAAAAGCCGGAAGTGGTGCTGTGGCTCAAGTGGAAGAATGCTAGCCTTGATCTGAAGAGCTGAGGGACAGCGCCCAGGCCCAAAGTTCAGGCCCCACAACCGACATAAAAATGTACTCACTATCTACAGTATATAACTGTAACTCCTCTGTACATCATCTTCACAATTAAAAAAAACAAACAAACCATTCCTGCTTAGGTGAAAGGCAAGGGGATGTATAAAATACTCTTAATGGTCTCTGAGTCTAGTAATTATTCATATGCCTCACCTAATAGATGAAAAGCAAAGTAGAAAAATACATTTTTCAAGAAAAGAAAAGGAAACAAAGCAGTATTCCCCTATGGTCAAACAAAACAATATTTGAAAAACACAACCACAAAAATACTAAAGGCAGAGGGCAAATACTCAGCTTAAAACTCTAGCAGTATGTAGTTGAGTAAATATTTTTCCTGATATAAAAAGAAGAAAAAACTGAAATACAGAAAAACATTTTCCATTGTAAAATATCATTATTACTTTCTTAATTAATGTATTAGGCAGAAGACTATATTTTTCATAAAGCTATTCCTACTTTGATACAGTTTTTGTCAGTCCTGAGGCTTGAACTCAAGGCCTGGGCAGTGTCTTTGAGCTTCTTTTGCTCAATACTAGCAGTCTATTGCTTGAGTCACAATGCCACTTCTGGTTTTTTCTGTTTATGTGGTACTGAGGAACCAAACCCAGGGCTTCTTGAATGCTAGGCAAGCACTCTAACACTAAGACATATTCCCAGCCCCATACTTTGGTATTTTAAGTCTCTAACAGATAGGATGGGAGAAAATGTCTTTACCTTTACATTAAGGAATTTTTTTTGGGGGGGTCCGGTCATTGGGGCCTGAACTCTGGGCCTGGGCGCTATCCCTCAGCTTTTCAGCTCAAGGCTAGTGCTCTACCACTTGAGCCACAGCACCACTTCCGGCTTTTTTCTTTTTTTCTTGTGTGGTGCTGAGGAATCGAACCCAGGGCCTCATGCATGCAAGGCAAGCACTCTACCACTGAGCCACCTTCCCAGCCCCCTCATTAAGGAATTTTTGGTCTTATGTTTTTGTCTTTTTTTTCTCTGACTCATTTTAGATGTCCAAGAAATGGAGGATGTGATTAAGAACTTCCAGGAAAGTCCACGTGAATGTCTGTGTGAAGTAGCTGTCAAAAATAGTAACACAGTTGAAGAAAGTATGAGAACTTTTGATTTGAGTGATGAGCAGCAATATAAGTCTACTCTCCTTGCCCAAGAAATACTTCAGGGCCAGAGGAAAACACCTGAATGCACTGGATGTGGAAAAACATTCTTTGTAAGACATACAGTCACTACACATCAGAAAATGTGCACAAGAGAGAATCCTTGTACATATAATGTAAGTAAAAACCCTTTCAGTAAGGAAATTGTCCTTGCAAAACCCCATAGCAAATATGCAGAGAAGTCCAATGATTATATCCAGTGTGAAAAATCTATGTCTCAGAAGTCAGATCTGACTTTCCCACCTCAAACACCAACAGAAGAGAAACCCTATCAATATGAAGGATGTAGGACAAATTCTACCCAGAAGTCAGCTCTCAACCAGTATCAGAGAAGTCTCACAGAAGAGAGAACTTATGAATGTGACAAATGTGGAATGTTTTTCAGACTGAAGTCATACCTCACTTCGCATCAGAGAAGACACACAGGAGAGAAACCTTATGAATGTAACAGGTGTGGAATGTTTTTCACCTGGACATCACAACTTACTATCCATCGGAGAACACACACAGGAGAGAAACCTTATGAATGTAACAGGTGTGGAAAGCATTTCACCCGGAAGACACACCTTAATGATCATCAGAGAACACACACAGGAGATAAACCTTATGAATGTAATGTGTGTGGAAAATCTTTCACCCGGAAGACACACCTTACTGATCATCAGAGAACACACACAGGAGAAAAACCTTATGAATGTAACATGTGTGGAAAGTCTTTCATCAAGAAGGCAAACCTTACTGTCCATCAGAGAACACACACAGGAGAGAAGCCTTATGAATGTGTCAAGTGTGGAAAGTGTTTCATGCGGAGGGCAGATCTTAATGTCCATCAGCAAAAACACACTGGGGAAAAACTTTATGAATGTAACAGGTGTGGAAAGTCTTTCACCCGGAAGACAGAGCTTAACATCCATCAGAGAATACACACAGGAGAGAAACCTTATGAATGTAACAGGTGTGGAAAGCGCTTTACCCAGAATTCACACCTCATCAAGCATAAGAGAATTCACACTAGTGAGAAATCTTAGGAATGTAAGGAGCCAATGATTGTGCCAAAGGTCTGATAAATTGACAGGTGTTACAGAGGAGTCTACGTGGTTTCAAATGACTGGGTGAGTTTGTGCTCACTTATACAAAGCACCGCATTCAATGAATGAACCGTAATCTTACTGCTTACTCCAAAGCGACATAAATATATATCGCTATCTATTGATCTATTTGCCTGTATTTGAAAGAGTATATCAAATAAATTACCAATTAGTGAGATTGATATTTCAAATCAAGAAAAAAAATTTTTTTGGTCAGTCTTGGGGCTTGAACTCTGGGCTTGGGCACTGTCTTTGGGCTCTTCAGCTCAAGATGAGCGCTCTACCGCTTGAGCCACAGTGCCACTTCTGGGTTCCTAGTGGTTTATTGGAGATAAGAGTCTCATGGACTTTGCTGCCTGGGCTGCCTTTGAACCGTGATCTTCAGATCTCAGCCTCCTGAGTAGCTAGGATTACAGGCGTGAGCCATCAGTGCCCAGCCAAGAAAGCTTTTTATTTTACATGTCACATTTATTCTTAATTCAAACAGATATTTTCACTATGAAAATACATTTTGAATGCTGCTCATTGTCATGATGGCACGCTACATTGGTTACACATTATAATGTGTGGTTGAAGGATTTATTTTTTTGAAACAAAACTGTTCATGGCAAACTCTAGTGGCAGGTGCTCATTGTGAACATTCCATGATGACCTCTCGCCATGATTATGAGATGATACAGTCTTGCCTTATACTCAGTCAAGAGGTTCACATTTAAATGGTTGGAACATTCTCATGTTCCCGTGTCTAGTCATGAGAAATGGGAAATGTGAGTTGCTGTGGAAAGTATGTTCATACAGAGCATCTGAATGCTGTTTCTACACATGACTGTTCAATGTTAATCTATATTCCTCACTGTTTTAAAATTCTGCAATTTTTATTTTTTAAATTTGTTACAAAATTCCATTACTCAATTTTTATGCTATGAAAATATTTTTCCCAATTTCAAGTATTGTAGTTTTTCTAATTTAGTTTTGGTAAACATCTTGTAAGAGAACAAATAACAGGGATCACACATACACTGCCTTTATTAGATGAATGAACTTGTGATACTAAATAGAACAATGTCAGAATTTGAGGTGTGGCACGTGGAGTAGAGTGCCAAGCTTTACCATAGAAGCCAAAGAAGACTGCCATGAACTTAAGGCTAATAGAAGCCAAAGAAGAGTGCCATGAACTTAAGGCTAATAACCAGTAAAAGCAAACAAAAGAAAAACAGATATAGTAATAGAATTTCATCAGACAGTAATTATACATCATCTTCTTCCTGTAGATAACCAAATAGAGAAAGTTAGACACGGAAATCCAGATACTTAGGTGTGTTTTCAGGGCATAGTACTGAGATTGTACTGCTATCTTAGTCCCTGTTAATAGGGCCCTACTGGGGAAGTGATCAGAGGGAGTAGCGCCATCAGGACAGTGTAGTAGACACTGGGTGGTGGAGGAAAAACAACTTGGGTGTTCCTCTGAGTGGTTGGTGCTGTTAGGGACTGTGGCACTAACTTTACATGGGAAATCAATTGCTGTTCCCCTGTCCTAAAGATGATAAGACTGACTGAGTCCTTCATTGGGGAGGAGGACTTGAGAAGGAAGATACCTGTTCTCATGTGTCCTGGCCCCCTGGCTTGTTCGATAACTCAGCTCAGTAATCAACAGAAAGTCATCATCCTCCAAGCATCAGTTTACTAGGGCACAAGGCCTCTATTAATTAGCTTAAGTGCTCATTGGGGCTGGTCAAAGAAAAATTATTGGCACAAACATCAAGTGGCAATTGGTTCAGGATGTTCTGAGCTCTGAGCAGTCTTGGGGGCCAAGTAGAACACTGGTCATAGATGGGGTCACCTACTTACTGATAATGAAGGCCCCTAGAAGCCTTTGACAACAAGTATATGTTTAGAGAGGATTTTCACAAGTAGTCTCTTCATCATGCAGAAGCTGATCTAATTTTGTTCAGGAATGGAAATGATTTGAACCTTCCCCTGGTTCAAGCAATCTAGAGCATCAGTCTTTCCAGGATCCCTTTGTTGCAGAAGGGTTTAAGAAAGGGATTAAGACTTGCTTTGGGCTCTAGATTCCATGACATCAGGCAAGGAATCAAGCATTGAGGGAACTCTTAATTTCAGCACCTGATGAGACTTTTTTCTCATTACCATCACTCAGGAGTGTTGGGAATCTGAGGAAGTGTTCAAAAATCTCTCAATTCTTGCTCTGCCCTTCCCTGAGAGCATGGTTGAGATCACAGGAAACAGATATTCATATGAGCTGCAAATTATTTAACCACATAAAGGAAGCAAGTGAAGGCTTACCTTTTTTCCCCCAAGGTTAGTAAATTTGGTTAACAGGCACAGGTAACATTTCCACAACATCAAATATGGGACTTTGGCACAGAATCATCTATACATGGTATAGATTCCACCGTTCTTTTAAATCCAGGGCATCAGGCTGCAACCCTGTGATTTCTGTCACCACTTCCTATGTCTGATCTGTTTCATGTGAACTCCCCACAGTGAAGACTTTTGCCCTTAACCATTCTGTGATGGTCAAGCCCATGCCACACTGGTAAAAATACAAAAGCATATTCTCATTCACATCAATTTGGCCAAAGGATTAAAAAGAAAAATCTTTTTTTTTGGGGGGGGGTCCGGTTGTGGGGCCTGAACTCTGGGCCTGGGCGCTGTCCCTCAGCTCTTCAGCTCAAGGCTAGTGCTCTACCACTTGAGCAACAGTGCCACTTCCAGCTTTTTTCTTTTTGCTTATGCGGTGCTGAGGAATTGAACCCAGGGCCTCATGCATGCAAGGCAAGAGCTCTATACCACTGAGCCACCTTCCTAGTCCCCAAAAGAAAAATCATATATATATATATATATATATATATATATATATATATAATTGTAAAGATACTGTACAGAGGGGTTACAGTTACATGAGTAAGGTAATGAGTACATTTCGTATCAAGTATTGTTACCCCCTGCTTTGTTTTTCCCTGCCAACTCTTCTGGCCCCAACTCCTCTCCCCTGGCCCAAAGTTGTAAAGTTCATTTTCAACATAGTGTCTTGTTTATCTCATTGGTACAATGGATCAACTTGTATTCTTTCAGCATTTTGTTATTTTCCTTCTCAAATTAGAAAAATGTATATATAAGATGCAGGGCACCAGAATCAAATACGTTGAAAAAAACAGGGGTAATACCATGGGGGAAGAACATACCAAAAAAAAAATCACTTAGTACATTGTAAATACATTAAGAACAACAGCAACAAAGATAAAACATCTTGTGTCACTATCTTGGGGTTCATTTTGCTTAACATCTCATATGCTCCTATATACTTACCTTTTGACCTTTTCTGCTTGTTCTAGACATATACTAGATATTGCAAATAAGGAAAACCATGGGACCTATGTTTCTTTGGGCCTGGCTTACCTCACTTAATACACATTTTTCCAAATCTGCATTTCCTAACAAATGGGGCAATGTCATTCTTTCTGATGGAGGCATAGAATTCCATTGTGTATATGTCCCATATTTTCTTGATCCATTCATCTACTGAGGGGCATCTGGGTTGGTTCCATATCTTAGCTATGGTAAATAATGCTGCAACAAACATAGTTGTGCTGGTAGCTTTAGTGTGGTCTTGTTTGTGATCCCAAAAGTGGGATTTATGGGTCATAGGGGAGCTCTGTGGAGTCTTTTTTTTTTTTTTGGCGGTCATGGGGCTAGCGCTCTATCACTTGAGCCACTGCAACATTTTTGGCCTTTTCTGCTTATGTGGTGCTGAGGAATCAAACCCAAGGCCTCATGCATGCAAGGCAAGCACTCTACCACTGAGCCACCTTCCCAGCCCCTAACAATGTCGTAATAATGGTTTGGTAAAATCTGAAGAGAGTTGGAGAAAGGGATAGTAGTGGGGGTAGAGAAATATACATCCTTCTAACTTTACATTCAGCCTCCAGAATAATGAGAAAACATAGGCTCTTCACATTATCCACAGTTAGAATGGGCTTACTGTCAATCAATCAGAAGTGAGTCATCATCAGATGTTAATTAAATCTAAAGTAAGTACTGAAGTCATTTGGGGATTACTCATTGAAAACCAAATGCTTAAGACTCTTGTCTTTATTTGCCCACCAAAGAAACCAGAAGTGCAGTTGTGGCTCAAATGGTAGATTAGCCTTCAGCAAAAATGCTTGAAGACAGTGCTTAGGCTCTGAGTTCAAGTTTCAGAGCTTGTACCCCCCACACACACAAAAATGTGTGTACCCCCAAATGTGTCCTTCCATGTTAACTGAATGTTTTATTAACTAATTTGGGAACAAAAGATGATGAGAAATATTTTACTCCTGTGCACATTTTGTAATAAACAAGGAATGGTATCTTCATCAGATTTTCCATTCAAAAACTGAACTGGAAGTAGTAAGTCATTTGTGTTATAGTGCATAGACCACACATACAGTGGCAGACTTCGGTGGAGTGGTGGAGAAATCGATGCTTTCATATCCTTGGCTCATATCATGGCAGTCTTTTCCCATCTATCACTACACAAACCACCTTGGAGATGATCTGACTTCAGTCTCAAAGGGCCAAAGTGCTTATTTCTGAGAAGAGATTATAAAATTACCTTGACAAACCATTCCTTATAGATGACTCAGTGAGTGCCAAGAGCAATGAATGGTTCCCATTACACCTAGCTTACCTCTGCCATGAAAGATTTCTCTCTGAAGTTTCTGACAGTTTCCTACATTGGGTTTCTGTATGAGTGAGTGCTTTCATGCTTGCTGAAGATAGAGTTCTGTTTGAAATCCTTCCTCTAATGTTTACATTTAAAGAGATTCTGTCATGTGTTCAGCTCTCTGTTACCTGTAGAGATGTGACTTCTGGATTTGTTTTTATGCATTTATTATACATTTGTTATACATTTATCCCTACTGTGTCAGATCTCAGGGGCACTGAGGACTGACTTCTGATTAAAAGTCATTGTGCATCTGTTATATTTGTTAATTTTCTTTACTCTTATTTGAGTCAGTTCTCTGATGAACACTGAGGTATGCCTTCCAGGTCAAAGAATTGTCACATTTGTAATATTTATAAGGTTTCTCTCCTGCGTATGTTCTATAAACACTGAGCTTTGCCTTCTTGGTGAAGGATTTTTCACATTTCTTTCATTCGTAACACTTCTCTCCTGTGTTTGTTTGCTGATGCAAACTGAGGTATGACTTTTTATTGAAAAACTTTCCACATTTGTTTCATTCATAAGATTTTTCTCCTGTGTCCGTTCAAAGATGAATCCTGAACTGTGCCTTCTGGGGGAAGACTGAACATTTGCTACATTCAGAAGGCTTCTCTTTGATGTGTGTGCTCTGATGCAAACCGAGCTTTCTTCCAGGAGAGTGCTTTCCACACTTTATTACATTCCTAAGGTTTCTGACATGTGTGAATTCACGTATGCCTGTTACATTCATAGGATTTCTCTCCTGTGAATTCTCATATATTTGTTGAGGTGGGACTTCCACTTGAAAGATTTTCCACATTTGTTACATTCATAAGGCTTCTCTCCTATGTGTGTTCTTGGATGCAAAGTGAAGTCTGACTGCTGTCTGAAAGCCTTTTCACATTCATTACATTCATAATGCTTCTCTCTCTGTGTGTGTATTCTTACATGCAAAGTGAGGTCTGATTTCTGTCTGAAAGATTTTCCCTATTTGTTACATTCATAAGGTTTCTTTCCTGTTTGTGTTCTCTGATGCAAAATGAGAGATGACTTATGTCTGAAAGACTTTCCACATTTATCACATTCATAGGGTTTCTCTCCTGTGATGCAAGATGAAATCTGAAGATTATGGGTCAAAGCCAGCCTGGGCAGGAAAACCTGTGAAACTCCAATAAACCACCAGAAAACTGGAAGTGATGCTGTGGTAGAGTGCTAGCCTTGAACTGAAGAGCTCAGGGACAGCGCTCAGGCCCAGAGTTCAAGCCCAATGACTGACAATAAGTAAGTAAATAAATAAACAAAAATTTAAAAAATAAATACAAAACCACACAAGATTAAGTGCCTACAATGAAAACCTTGTATACTGAAAAGCACTATCAACAAAGAAGCAAAAGAATGGTATGAGAGAAAATATTTGCATATATCTCTAAATGGATTACAATAAAATAACTTTTACACATGCTCATAAGGACATAGTTTTAAATAAAAACAACAAAAATCCATCCGAAGTCTTACAAAAGCTAGGAAAGATGTGAAAACAATGTGAGTCTGGTGCATTTCTCTCATGTATGTAAAACTATCAGAGATGATACAAAGAGTCCTGAAAAGAACTAAATATAGAACTACATAGGAACATGGTTAAAGACTTCTATACTTGTACGCAACAGAAGATAAAGCAGGAAGTAGAACAGATACTTGGAGAATCTCTTCACAAAATCTACTCATAATAAGCAAAACATCGAAGCATGTGAAACAATAAATGTGTGGCAAAGGAGGAAAATTTTACTACATTTTATGGCAGGGATGAACGTTAAATAAAATAAGCTAAATAAAACACACCAGACATGGGGCTGGGAAGGTAGCTCAGTGGTAGAGTGCATGCCTTGCAAGCATGAGGCCCTGGGTTCGATTCCTCAGCACCACATAAGCAGAAAAAGCCAGAAGTGGCGTTGTGGCTCCAGTGGTAAAGAGCTAGCCTTGAGCAGAATCACTGAGGGACAGCGCCCAGACCCAGAGTTCAGGCCTCATGACTGGCAAAAAACAAAAACAAAACAAAACACCAGACATAAAGGAACAGCCACGGTATGTTTTCCCTTACTGAGCTTCCAAGGATCAACAAACTTGTAGAGGCCAAATGTAGGATGATTCCAGAGACTGGGATAGAGAGGAACAGGGGCTGCCTATTCAATGATCATACAGCTTCACAGATGGAAGATGAAAACTGGTGTAGATGGATGGATGGAATGGCCTCACAACAATGTGGCCATGTGTTTTATCAGTGAACTGTATGCATAAGAATAGCTAATGGAGCCACACACAGCCTTGAACAAACATATACTCCCTGAACATAGGAAACTCAGGAAGGATTAGGTGCCAGCCTATGCTACAAAACAAGTTCAAGAGCTTGCTGGACTCCAAAACAAGACCTGTCATTGAAAAGAATATGGAAAAATCAAATTTGGGATTCTAGGAAGAGATATGAGTGACATATGTATCTATTTTACATACTGAAATAACAAACTGAAATTGCTTCAAAATATGCTCAAACTGTTTAGCTGGAACCACACTAAAAATAGCATTAATAACAAACATAAATGGACAAAAGATACAAATTATTATAATCTGTGCATCTTGCTTGTAGGTTTTGCAGATGTTTTCACTGACTATTGCTCAAATGTGTCACATATTTCTGAATCATTTCTCCCACTAGATTCCTAATGATACATTGCCACACATGTTATTTAGTAGAAAAGTTCCTGAGATTAAAGTTTACTACTTAGCAAATGTATGTCAGATTTTGTCATTAGTGATATTTCAGATATGAAAACCATAGTCACTATATTGTTTATTTTCACAACCAGCTTCTATCTTATACTGTCAGTGAATGAAAATATTCAAACAGAGCCAGAAGAAAAAGTAAAACTGCAGGAACCACATCAAATGAGGTTAAATCAGAGAAAAATAAGAGAATCTGGGAAACTCAAATTATTTTATGTTTAGCAACAATATTCCTGTATATTGAGTAAGAAAAATATCAATTCTAAGAGCCATGTCACCAAAAGAAAACTGATCAGTAAGAAAAACTACTTCCCAGATAAACCATTTGAAGAAAAGAAAAATTAAGAGACAAATGGAGGAAAGTGAAACTGAGAGAATGAAGGAGAAACAGAGACAGAGAAAAAATAGACAATGAGAGAGAGAAAGAGAGAAATAAAGCTAGTGAAGCTACATGGTGGTGACTCATGCCTGCAATCAGGAGGCTGAGATCTGAGGAATGTTAGTATTATCCCCACCTTTGCTCCTCAGCTCCACCCAGATCTGAGCTCCTCCCAGCCCTAGAGTTCCCCCAGACAGCTGGCCACTCCCTGTCTCACTCAGACCCACCTAAGCATGCAACTTCCTGCCCCCCCCCCCAGATCCTGTTGCTTCCTGAATAGGGACAGATGCATGTGCTCCCTCTAAGACTGGGAAATATGGTCCCTCTAATAAACCTTATAATAATCTTTCTCCTGTGCCTGCTTGTGGTCCCCTGGGATGGACATGAAGGAATCCTACAAGGATCACAGGCTAAAGCCAGGGAGATATGAAAGTCTGAGTCTTATCTCCAATAAAGTACCCATAGTCACTGGAAGTGGAGATGTGGCTTCAGTGGTAGAACATTATCTTTGAACCCAATAACTTCATGGTCAGTTTCCAGACATTGAGTTCAAGAATCAGGACAAGCATACATAGTAAAAGGGCATTGTATTGTATTCAAATTAGGTTTTAACAAATGTTTTTGGAATACGTGTATAGGAAGTCTCTCTCTCATTTTTTTTTTTTTTTTGTCAGTTGGGGAGCCTGAACTCTGAGCCTGGGCACTGTCTTTCAGCTCCTAAGCTCAAAGCTAACACTCTGCCAACTGAGCCACAGTGCACTGCTGGCTTTTTTCTGCTTATGTGGTTCTGAGGAATCAAACCCAGGACCTTATTCATGCAAGACAAGCACTCAACTACTGAAACCACGTGCCCAGCCAGGCTCTCTCATTTTAAGTGATGTAAAATAGGCTAATTATCTTAATGGAGAAATTGTAATTTGTGAAGAACAAACACATAACGTGGACTATATCTGTGCCAGCAACATTTTTCTTTTTAATCGGAGCTTTTTTTTTTTGGTCGGTCGTGGGGCTTGAACTCTGGGCCTGGGCGCTGTCCCTCAGCTCTTCAGCTCAAGGCGAGCCCTCTACCACTTGAGCTACAGCGCCACTTCCCGTTTTCTGTTGGTTTATTGGAGATAGGAGTCTCACAGTCTCTCCTGCCCGGGCTGGCTTTGAACTGCGATCCTCAGATCTGAGCCTCCTGAGTAGCTCGGATTACAGGCGTGAGCCACCAGCGCCCGGCTCGGAGCTTTTTAATGGAGCTTGAACTCTGTGCCCGAGTGCTGTCCCTCAGCTCTTCAGCTCAAAGATGGATATAGCACTCTGCCACTTGAGCTACACCACCACTTCTGGTTTTCTGGTGGTTTATTGGAGATAAGAGTTTCATGGACTTTCCTGCACAAGCTGGCTTTGAACAGCCATCCTCAAATCTCAGCATCCTGAGTAGCTATGATTACAGCCTTGAGCCACCAGTGCCCAGATGCCAGCAATTTTTTTTTTTTTTGTCAGTCGTGGGGCTTGAACTCTGGGCCTGGGCGCTGTCCCTCAGCTCTTCAGCTCAAGGCCAGCGCTCTACCACTTGAGCTACAGCGCCACTTCCCGTTTTCTGGTGGTTTATTGGAGATAGGAGTCTCACAGTCTCTCCTGCCCGCGCTGGCTTTGAACCACGATCCTCAGATCTCAGCCTCCTGAGTAGCTAGGATTACAGGCATGAGCCACCAGCGCCCGGCTTGCCAGCAATATTTTTAAAGTTTCAAAAGCCATAGGAAGTGCAGAGGATGAAAAGACGATCACTATGTTTATATAAGATATTTTCAAGGAATGTTTACCATTCATTGGCTTCAATTCACAAAAAGCAAGTTTATAAAGTCACATGGGTGAGTACCAGAATCTCTAGGTTTAGGAGTATAAACGCACAACTCCTGACTCTCCTTGTCTCGAAAATCAGAGGTTTTTGAACCACATTCTGGCACTTGAAGGAACAAGTGCTAATGGCAATACAAACCCATGAGCCCGTAAATATTATCCACCCCAGACGGGAAAGACGGGAAGGGCAGACTTTGGCTAGGAGCCTCAGATCGCTTCCAGTTACAGCTCCCAAGTTCCCTTGAAAAAGAGAAGCTGGGCTTCTACCTCTTGGCTCTGACTATGGAGTGCCAACCTGTACTTCAGAGCACTTCCAGCAGCAAGGCAAAGGGAAAGAAACCTGAATTTGCAAACTAAAAACACCAACAGTGGGCAAGGAGGCGCTGGTCCCTCTTCCCCTCGCCCCTCCCCCGCCCACACACACTTTCAAAGGATCTATGCCCGGATAGAAACTACAATTCCCAGAATGCGATGCACAATTCACCTAGAGGAAGTGGGCCTGTTACAGGGTTTTGACTGGCACAAGACACTTGGTCCTAAGTGTGCAAGGATGCATGGGGACCTTTCTCTCTCAGCTGCGGGAACTAAGGTGAGTTTCTTCTTGAAAAATCAGTTTACCTCCTGAAACATTGTAAAACAAACCAAAAAATAGAAATATATTGGGCTCATTACATAATTTGGCTTTTTAATTCTTAGTTCTATTAATGTAATTGAGGTTATGAGAATACATTGTTTTTGTTTTTATTCAAAAAGTACGTTCTGCTGAATGTAAATTATGTCTCTGTTTTGCCTTAAAATTTTGAATATCTCCCCCTCTCACTTTAAAAAGGTATTTGTAGCTTTGCGCCAGTGGCTCATGCCTGTAATCCTAGGTACTCAGGAGGCTGAGATCTGAGGATGGTGGTACAAAGCCAGCTTGGGCAGGAAAGTTCATGAGCTTTATTTCTAATTAACCATCAGAAAAATGGCCGGGCGCTGGTGGCTCACGCCTGTAATCCTAGCTACTCAGGAGGCTGAGATCTGAGGATCGCGGTTCAAAGCCAGCCCCGGCAGGAGAGACCGTGAAAACCGGAAGTGGCGCTGTAGCTCAAGTGGTAGAGGCTCGCTTTGAACTGAAGAGCTGAGGGACAGTGCCCAGGCCCAGAGTTCAAGCCCCACGACCGACCAAAAAAAAAAAAAAGAAAAATGGAAGTTGTCTTATGGAAGGGCTCACCTTGAGCTGCAGAGCTCAGGAATAGTGCTCAGGCCCAGAGTTCAACCCACACGATCAGGTATTTACAGGCAATTAACTGATTGATTCTGGGATCATTTCCCCTGCTCTAATATATATATATATATATATATATATATATATATATATATATATATACACACACATACACACATATGTATATATATATATATGTATTATAATATATATATATACTTGGATAAAATAGCAGAATTTTAAGATATATATACTTTATAATCTTTGAATTAAATGGATTTGACAAAATCTACTCATTACTTTCCCAGAAACTCCCAAATTCCATCTATGAAATTTTAAGGGGTTTTTGGTTATTTGTGTCTGAAATTTGACTTTCCTTTAAAAGTTTTTTTCACTCCTTTTGTTTTCCTGTGGTTTGAACTAAGAGCTTGGGCACTGTCTGTGAGCATTTGCTGTGCTCTACTTGCCTTTCTTTTATTAATTGCTTCAGGGAACTAGTGAAAAGTTTCCTCCCAGGGGTTTCTTAGAAAATGGTACTCCCCCTCCAAGACTGTTCAAGAAATGGTTGTCTAGGGAGATCAGGGTGAATGTGGGTACGGATAGGGTTTGGGGTAGGTCTATACTCATGTGAAGCTTGATCACTTCCTCCAAACCAGTCTGTTTTTACTTTTCTGTTTTGCATATCCTATTTTGTTTTGATTTTCTACCTCTTCTCTGTACTAGAAGTTTCTGCCAGCAACTCTAGGCTACATATCTAGGGGACATCAGACTTGTCTTCCCAGACTGTATCCATTACACTGTGGAATAAATCTTTTGCCTCCCTCCCTCCTATCAGAGATCCTAAGCTTGTCTCCTAAGAGTTCATTGTGATTGTTGATGATCCTTTCCTACATCATGATTGGGAAGGATTGTGTAGGAAATATTCATGCCTGATATTCAGTCCTCCAGTGTATGGGTTCTCCATACCTCTTTTTGTGGACATGACCCATTCCTAATGAAAATGGAGATCGTGAGGCACATTTGGATGTATAGATGTCAACTTAGGAGCACCTATAAAATATGAAGGAAAAATAATTCTTTCTTTCTGTAAAAGTGAAAAGTAAGTTCCTGAGAGGCAAGGAGATAAGGATCAGGTATAAATGGGTGCTTCCTAGATTAGCTGTGTCCCATAGTTTTCATTGTAAGGTTATATTTTTCAAACATTCATTTCTAAGTATCATGTTTATTGTACTAGTATAAATAGAATTTACTTCCTACATTATTTTTGAATTGTTCATTGCTCACAGACGTAAGTCTCATTATTTGGGAGACAAATATTATATCCTCTTCCTTCATTGATCTCAATTATTTACTGTTGCAGATCCTGAGGTAGAACTTACAAGTATGGTAAGGTATTCAGGGATAGATTATGGTTCTGACTTCCTCTGGAGGAAAAGGTGAACAATGGATAAAGATGGAGCTTATACATAACACTATTAGAATTCCTTTGGCAGGAGATGTGGTGCATCCCCCTTGGGTTCCATTATGCCTATAGATTCCTGTGGTTGCGATGATCCACCACCATGGGGGGCTTGTGGATTATGGAGAGCCTGTGGATTTTACATCTTGTCCACTGTTCTGGTGGTGGGAGTCTCCCAGTGTGCACTGCAGGACTGGTCTCAGAGGAGTGACGTGATCAGTAGTACCTTGCTGGCCCCCATGTTTGTCAGCCTGTGTGGACAAACTCACCCTGACATCTGGTACTGGCTGCTGCCTTGAGGCCTATTTGGATGAATGCCTCTCTACATCCCATACCTCTGTTTCAGAGACCTGTTCTGTTTAATGGTTTTGTATCATTTACTGTGCAAGCTTATGTTATATATCCATACATGGTGGTAGTTGAGCTGGGTATGGCTTTCAAGGGTGGGGTGGTCTTTCATGCCACTTGCAGGAACAATTGTGTTCTCATTAACTGCATAAATCCTTTGAGACTACTATGCAATCACCTTAACTTATGTTGCCTGTTCAGTTGATAGAACCATGATGGTATTGTAAGTTTGGGTATGTTTCCTATTGAGGTTCAGAGTGCTCTTAGCCATTGCTGCAGATTTTTGGGGAATTTGGTTGCCAGCATTACTGCTACACTAACTATTCTTGCTAGTGCTTCTTCTGTGACCTTCTGTGACACTTACCCAAACCATATATACAGTACAACATGTTAATACTTTAGCTTGATATATTTCTGGTGCACTGGGATGCAGGTGGGCAAAGATAAGATGATTGTGATATGTTTTATGGTTTGGAAACAGCAATGATGTATGTTGATAATCAGGTAGAACTGCTAAAGATCCAGTTAAAAATGATGTGTCATGCTAATGGTCAGTACATCTGTGTTATCCCTCTTAAATATGATGGAAATATGATTTGGGCCAATATCCAGTGACATATTTGAGGAATCTAGCCCTCTGATCCTTTAAGCTTAGACATTATGTAGCTTCAGGGTCAGATATCTGGTATTGGTCACTCTATCATGCAGACTTAACTGCATCAGTTCTCCATTACCTGCAGGGATTCAACCTGGGAAATAGCACTCCTTTTACCATTTCTTAGGCATTTTCCTATTTCTTGTTTTGGTATTACTTTTTCTTCCTTTCTTCCTGAGATGTAAGATCTGCTGCTTTTTCCAGGTTCAGGCTGATAGACACTTGCTCAATTTACAAAATAAAGAAGGGGGAGATGTTGCAGACCAAGAGGTACCAGGAACTGGCAAGGTGTGAGCAAAAGCCCCACAACCACTGACTCCAACCTTCAGGGCTATAAGTACTTGCCCTTTTCCTAGGAGGGAGTGTTCCTTTTAGCTTCTGGGCCTGTGGGCATACCTATCGTTGTTTGGTGGACAAAGATTGAACTAGAATGGAGAAGGATGCATAGGGTCTGCACATGCTCCCACGTTGAGTCCTAGAACAATGTGATGCAACCATTGGACAGATATAGAAAGTGTCTATAGCTAAGGTTGTTGCTGGAACAAAGAGAGATTTACCATTGGCCTTCTCTGTCTCTTCAAGTATAACCCCCTTGCCCTTCCGGGGCACTGCTGGTATTTTGGGTAGCCCCAGCAGTGGTACAGTGGTACAGTGCTTACCAGGGCATGAAGCCCTGGGTTGAAATCCTCAGTACCACATACACGGAAAATGCAGCATGTGGAATTGTGGCTCAAGTAGTAGGGTGCTAGTCTTGAGCAAAAGAAGTTCAGGGACAGTGTCCAGGCACTGAGTTCAAGCCTCAGAGTTGGGACATAAAACACAAGAAATGCAAGCTGGGGACTGGTGCCTCATGTCTGTAATCCTAGCTATTCAAAAGGCTGAAACCTGAGGATCCCGGTTCAGAGTCAGCCTCGGCAGCAACATGTGTGAGACACTCCAGTGACCAGCAGAAATCTAGAAGTGGTGCTGTGGCTCACCTGGTAGAGTACTTACTTGCCTTGAGCTGAAGAGCTCAGATGGTTCCCAGGCTCAGAGTACAAGTGCCATGACCGACCCCCCCCCAAAAAAAAAGGATAAAAGAATAAATACTTGCATCATAAATGTAGACCTCAACAATGAAAACTACACTTCACAAGTAGTCTTGGAATCACCCCAGTTTTTCCTGATCCTTTTCTCCTTGCCTCTCAGGAATTTACTTTTACAGAACTAAATTAGTTTTTCTTTATATTGTTAGAAGTGCTTTAAGTTGATGTATATACATCCAAATATGCCCTTTGTTTCCCATTTTCATGAGGAATAGTTCAGTTCCATTATAGAGACATAGAAAGCCCATACACTGGAGAACAAAAATTAGGCATGAAAGTTTCCAATCGAATCCTTCCCAATTATGTTGTAATTAAAGGATCACCAAATATCACCATAAGCCCTTAAGACTGGTATAGTATCTTGAATAAGAAAGAGGGAGACTGTTGCAGACCCTGGGGTGCCTGCAGGTGCAGGCAAAATGAGAAGAAAGGCTTCAGGGCCATTGACTCCCACCCTCAGGGCTGCAAATCCTTGCCCTTTCTTGGTTTGAGGAAGTGTGTGTTCTAGCTTTTTGGCCTAGGGTTTAAGTGAAGGGAGGCTTTGGTGGAAAAGATGGATTGAAATAGAATGAGGAAAGATGTGTGCTGTTTGCACTTTTGGGCACACTGGGTCTAGACCAATATTACACAAGCATTTGAGAAATATAGCAGAATTGTGCCATCAGCCATCTCTCTGTCTCCATAATTATCATCCTATTTGCTCTCAGAGCCTTGCTTGTGCTCTGCTGGGATTGTGGCAGGAGACAAAAGATTTATTCCACAGTTTAATGGATAAGGTCTGAGAAGACTAGTCTGAGGTTCCCTAGATATGTAGCCTAAAGCTACTGAGAGGAACTTTTAGGATCCGAGAAGAGGTAAGAATTCTAAAGAGTTTTTCACATGCAAAATGAAAAGACAAAAACAGACTGGTTTGCAAGTGATTAAGCTTCACATCAACATTGACCTATCCTAAACTTCACTCTAATATCCCACCTGCATTCATCCTGACCCACCCCACCCACAAACTACTCTCTTTGTAGGGAAATGGAGGTGATTTGCTATGTTCTTAAGAATCCTATGAGGAATCATTTCACTAGTTACCTTAGAAAATTATTAAAGGAAATGCAAGTAGAGCATAGCAAAAGCTCACAGACAGTACCTAAGCTGTGAGTTCAAGCCACAGGACCAAGAGCAAAAGGAAAGAACAACAACAAAAAAAAAACAAAACAAAAACTCTTCAATGAAAAGCAAAACTCAGAAACAACCAAAAACTCCTTTTGATTGAATAGATAGAATTGAGGAGTTCCTGGAAAATTGTTAGATTTTGCGAAATCCAAATCAACACAAGGATTTTGCTGCATATATACTTAACAATCTTGCTATTTTATGCCAGTGTATATATTGCAGCAATGGGAAATGACACAGGTATAAGTTTAGTGTCTGTGAGTACCTTTGTAAAGTGAGAGGGGATGTATTAAACAAATTAAGGCCAAATTGAGATATAATTTACATTCAGCAGAAGGCAGGCATTGAGCAAAAAGAAAGGTATAAGCAATGCAGTCTCATAACCTCAATTTCATTATTAGAACTAAGACCCCAAAAGCCAATGTATCCAATTCTCCACATATATTTCCATGTTCTGATTGGTCTTACAGTATTTCGGGAGAAACACAGTGGTTTTCAAAAAGAAACTTAGCTCCCATAGCAGAGAGAGAAAAGTCCCAATGCACACAAACACACTTGTTCCCAGGTATGTAGCAGGGTGGCACCGAGCATTGTGGGAATTGTAGTCTCCATGGAGGATATTTTCTTTGAAAGTCCTGGGTTGTTTTTGTTTTTTGGAGTGTAGGTGTGGGGCAGAAGAACCTTTTGCGCATGAGTCTCCCCGCCCACCATGGGCATTTTAAGTCTGCCTCTTCCGGATTCTTTCCTTTGCCTTGCTGCTGGAAGTGCCCTGAAGTACAGTTTGGCCTTCCATAGGTGGGAGCCAGGAGGCCGGTGCTCAGCTCTGTGCAGTGGAGCTTGGGAGCTGTAACTTGAAGGAATCTGAGGTTTGGAACTGATGTCAGGTAGGAACTGTGCGATTGCCGCGGGAGTCTCCCCTCCATGGGTTTCTGTTTGTTTTTCTGTTTCTGTTTGTTTGGTGGGGCATGAACTTTGGGCCTGCAAGCAGCATTCCTGAGCTCCTCAGCTCAGAGGGAGAGCTTTATACTTGAGCCAAAGTGCCTACTTCCCTCTCCATGCTTTTCTCCAGTCTGGGGTTGATAATTTGCTTGAAGTTCAGGAGTTTGTGCTGCCATTAGCCTCTGGGCCTTCAGATGCAAGAACCTGGTTTCCAAATGTCTGAGAGCAAGCTAGTTCCAGACGAGGAGAGCCCAAGAGCTGTGCATTTGTACTCCAAGACCACGGGATTCTTCTATTAACCCACATGACTTTATTTGCTTTGCCCAGATGTAAGGCGTATAGGAAGAATTCAAGTGAAATTGTGAGGTGTGTGCCTGCCTGAGTCCTCTTACACTGCAGTTGTATTTGGGGCTTCTGTGTTGTTTCTCTTAGAGATGTTTTAATCTGTTTGGCTTGATTTTTTATTTTCCTGGCTTGAGTTCCCAAGTGTTTGTACATGATCCTGTTTCTAGAGACAGTTGTACATGGGATATTGGAGTAGTGAGTACTGGGCCTGTATTTTTACGAATGAAGGCTAGCAATGTTTGAAGCAGAGCACCCTATGAATAGGAATCTCCATCCTAAATGAACAAACCTGGTCAATTCTGGGAAGCCCTAAAGGAAAGAAGCAGAAAAGCACAGGAAGGGGAAGATGTTGCTAGCTTCCCTTGCCTTATGCAAAAATTGTTGCCATTTCTCTAAGCACCAGATTCACATGGTACTCTTTCCTACACCACTCTCAATCACTTTGCTGTTGCAACGTTTAATTTCTGGGAGTTGTGATGTGCTGAATTAAGGAATAAACCAGAGCGTAGTTATCACAAGGTACCTGAGGCAGTGATTTGGGATGGTTGGGCAATTATTTTGACTGAAAGTATTTATTTATGTACAAATCCCTAATCTCACTAATTTTTGCAGCCTGTTTCCACTAAGAGTTTTAGTATGTAATCATTGAAACTTCTCTTAAATGTGCCATCTGTGGATTTGCTAATGCTAGCTCTAATCAGTTGGTTGTGCCTGGTAGTTCAGGTTGGTCAGGGACCTTTGGTCTTATAAGAAAAATCACAGAAGAAACCTTGGGGTAATATGTCTTCTCAAGGTTGTATGCTTTGTAGATGTTGCCTATCATCAGGTGTGTCACTCCTATATTGTGTATTTTATGTTGTACTTTTTTTTTTTTTTGGTCGGCTGTGGGGGCTTGAACTCTGGGCCTGGGCGCTGTCCCTCAGCTCTTCAGCTCAAAGCGAGCACTCTACCACTTGAGCTACAGTGCCACTTCCGGTTTTCTGGTGGTTTATTGGAGATAGGAGTCTCATGGTCTCTCCTGCCCGAGTGGCTTTGAATGGCGATCCTCAGATCTCAGCCTCCTGAGTAGCTAGGATTACAGGCGTGAGCCACCAGCGCCCGGCTTGTTATACATTTTTTTAGCCCTGTATCTCCAGTAGGATGGCCAAGGTTCTTCCCATGACTGTTTAGGAAAGTGACCATTAGGAACTTCTCAAACCAGGGTTTACATAATCTTTACTCATGTTCTGTGGCCAAAGCATGCTAACTGTCATATTACAAGTCATTGCATAGGTGTGCAATGGGTACAGTGAAATTTGCCATTTGACAATCATTGAAATAATATCACACCAGAAATATGTTCTGTATATATTTTCCTTTATAACATTTGATAAAAAATTACTGTTACCTCAGACATTCATTCCATGGACTTTAAATATGTAAATCAATGAGGTAGCACATAAATTCCAATGGATTCCTAGGATACCTTTGCATTAAAAGAAAGCAGTTCATACATCCTGAAGTACATTCAGTAATAACTACTTTTAGTGCAAATGTGAAATATTTTTGCTTTCAATTATTCATTTTTTTGGGAGGAAACGTTCATTTTTACAAATTTAGTGAGTACATAAACATGGAAATTAGTTGCTTTAATGATATCTATGTAGCAGGAAATGGGCTGGATTTGTGTTTATAGGAGACATTAATGTTCTTCTTGAGACATTAAAGATTCTTCTCTTTAAGAAAGCTTTATGCTTTTCCAAACCATGTATCATGTTTGCAAGAGGAAATTCTGGGGCAAAATACTCAAAGTTTCTTTTCTGAATATGTCATTTGCCTTATATCTCAGCCATGCTTCCAGAATCTTCTGTTCATTGTCAGCAGCAAGAAAGAATGAAAGGATCTCTGGTGAGATTTTATTTTTTATTTTTATTTCTCATTTGTTTTCCATTCCATTATATGAACCTAAAAATGTTCAAGAATTAAAAACAAGGGGCTGGGAAGGTAGCTCAGTGGTAGAGCGCTTGCCTTGCATGCTTGAGAACCTGGGTTCGATTCCTCAGCACCACATAAGCAAAAAGAAAAAAGCGGGAAGTTGCGGCTAAAGTGGTGCAGCGCAGGTCTTGAGCTGAAGAGCTGAGGGAAAGCACCCAGGACCAGAGTTCAGGCGCCATGACTAGACCCCCCACCCCCCCAAAAAAAAAGAATTAAAAACAATAGGAGCCACACAGATTCAGCCTCAGGAACATATTCTTAAATCAGATAAAGATGGCTTGTAGATTTAGCAGATAAAGATTGCTTGTAGATTTAGCAGATTAAATGGTTATATTCTTTCTAAATTGAATGCAGATTTGCTTCAGAATGTCTATGTTTTGTGTTGTCATAAGATTGATTCACACTTGTTATGTGATGTAATGACACCAAGGAGGTTATATCTCATGAAAGGTGAACGATAGATTGCAACCAGATCACATCCTCATGAGTAACATTAAACTATCTCAATGACATTTTCCTGGAATTGCTGAAATAGTCTGGTCACACACAACTTCATGTGTTCTTAAGGAATGATTAACCTACATGTACTTAAATTAATCTCCATATCTACTTCTTAGGCCACTTCATGTTCTTGGTCTTACTTGAAACTATATTTGTTGCTAAATTTTATGGTCTTTCTACAAAACCCTGATTGTTTTCTAAAGTATCCTCACAGGATTCCTTTCCTCTATATTCTCTCTCAATTCTTGATTTTCTACTCACTAGTGTTGGTTATTTTTCTCTTCCTCACTCTTTGTATCTATCTTTGAATCATTTTTTTTTTACTTTTTTCATTCCATCTTTCCTCCATATGTGTCTCAGTTGTTCCTTTTCTTCAAATGATCTATCTGGGAGCTAGTTTTTCTTAGTGATCAGGTTTACTTTGCTGACGTGGCTCTTATGATTAACAGTTTTCTTACTCATTATATAGGAAAATTGTTTCCTAGAGAGTTCTACAGGATTCCAGAACCAAAGACAATTAGAGAAACACAAAACATAAACAGATAGACTTAGGGGAAATTAGGGTTTTGAAGGATCTATATTAATATTACAATTGGAGCCACAACAGGTTGTGAGGGAAACATATTTCCTTATTCTCCTGAGACAGACGACTGACGCCCAGAGAAAATGCAGACATGAAGTTCACCTTACCTAGCCCTCAAGGTAAACAGCACCTCAGTTTCAGCTGCTGTCTTTCTAAAACTAAGGAAAAGGCCTGCACTCCAGTTTCTTAACCCTCTGCAGAATTCTTTTAAGCCTTCTGCAGCCAGCTCTCAGTGCTATCAGTGCTGTCAGGCTGGAATTTCAACCTCTCAATCCTTTACCCCCTGCAGCTCAACCTCAGAGTTCCATACAGAAAAGTACTTCCTTCCCTCAATTGATACCCTACAAGAAAATCTGATTTCTCCTTCTTCTGTTATCTTTGGTAACTTCATTTGATGTGGTATTCAGTTTTGTTTTTCCTTCCCACTACTTTTGAATATTTTCATTCACTGCCAGTATAAGATTTGAACTACTGCCGGGCGCTGGTGGCTCACGCCTGTAATCCTAGCTACTCAGGAGGCTGAGATCTGAGGATCGCGGTTCAAAGCCAGCCCGGGCAGGAGAGACCATGAGACTCCTATCTCCAATAAACCACCAGAAAACCGGAAGTGGCGCTGTAGCTCAAGTGGTAGAGCGCTCGCCTTGAGCTGAAGAGCTGAGGGACAGCACCCAGGCCCAGAGTTCAAGCCCCATGACCGACAAAAAACAACAACAACAAACAAACAAACAAAAAAACAATACCGTGCTGAGGTCTTCTCTATTAGAAATATCACTTGTTGCAAAATCTCACAGATGTTTGCTCAGGAATTTATTTTGATCTCTGAGGAATTTCACTATTAACTAACAAAAGTGGAAATATATCCTTAGCGATCTACTGTTGAAATGACTCAGGAATATGTGCCACATTTGATCATTTGGTCATATTTATGATTTTTGTCATCTGGAGTGTTCCTTGAGCCTGTATAAATTTGCCTCCACGTTCCATGAAGGCCTATTAAAATGAAAATCTTGTCAAGGAACATTTTATTCCCCACCCAACTATATTTTGTATTGTAGAATGTGGGGAAACTTTACAAAACTTCATGGTAGCAGTTCTTTTTTATGTAGGAAGGAAATATCAGGGTATCTATGACCACATTACAATATTTAGTATTTAAACCAAACATGGTTAACGGAGGATGTTTTTTTTCTTTTTTGGGGGGGCTGAGGGGTCCAGTTGTGGGGTCTGAACTCTGGGCCTGGGCGCTGTCCCTCAGCTCTTCAGCTCAAGGCTAGCACTCTACCACTTGAGCCACAGCGCCACTTCAGGCTTATTTCTTTTTGCTTATGTGGTGCTGAGGAATCGAACCCAGGGCCTCATGCATGCAAGGCAAGCGCTCTACCACTGAGCCACCTTCCGAGCCCAACCTAGGATATTTTTATGTGGGAACTAAATCAAATCTTATAAGGGTCCAATAAATCATTAGCTTCTTTCTGCAGTACTGCTACTCTTTTTTAACATTCATGTGGACATTGCTTTTCATAGATCTGGTAATGTTCTATGTTCTGTATTCCATGTGATATCCTGAATGTGTTCTGCTTCCTTATTATAGTACTTGCTAATAGTAGATCTAAATAGGATTTATGATGATGCAGTATATGTAAATGCAGGAAAAATATTTGTGTAATTCATTGTTACCCTGATATATACTAAAATTTTATCAAAAAATGATAATATAATTTTTAACATACCTGTTTAGACTTATTGTTGTCATGTCAGATTATTGTCTCCTTAGAATTTTTTTTTTTGGGGGGTCTGGTCCTGGGGCTGAACTCGAGGCCTGGGCGCTGTCCCTCAGCTCTTCAGCTCAAGGCTATTGATCTACCACCTGTGCCATAGTGCCACTTCTGGCTCTTTTCTTTTTGCTTATGTGGTACTGAGGAGTAGAACCCAGGGCCTCATGCATGCAAGGCAAGTGCTCTACCACTGAGCCACCTTACCAGCCGTCCGTAGAATTTTTACCTTGTCTCTATTGCTAGCAGCAGAAATGTGTTTGCATGCATTAGGGAAACTGTAATTTTTATTGGTCTTGGGCTTCAATTCTGGGCCTGGCTGTTGTCAGTCAGCTCTTCAGGTCAAGGTGAGTGCTCTACCACTTGAGTCACAGTGCAACTTTCAGTTTTCTGGTAGTATATTGGAGATAAGTGTCTCCTGGACTTTCCTGCCTGGACTGGCCTTGAACCATGATCCTCAGACCTCAGTCTCCTGAGTAGGTTGGATTGAACACATAAGCCACCAGTGCCCTACAAATCTGTGTATTTTAATGACCAGGTTTACATATTGTCAAATATTTCTAATTTGCTATTTAATTCTCTCAGTAAATAGATAACACAACAAGCTGTGAACATTTTATGTAAGACAAAAGCATACCTGTAGGGGTTGGGAAGGTGGCTCAGTGGTAGATCGCTAGCCTTGCATGCATGAGGCCCTGGGTTCGATTCCTCAGCACCACATAAGCAAAAAGAAATAAGCCTGAAGTGGTGCTGTGGCTCAAGTGGTAGAGTGCTAGCCTTGAGCTGAATCGCTAAGGAACAGCGCCCAGGCCCAGATTTCAGGCCCCATGACCGGAACCGCCCCCCCCCCCCCAAAAGAAAAAAAAAGCATACCTGCAGCATAATGAAATTCCAGATTGGAGTTCTCATAACCCAGGTCTGATTTCTTGATGGATATATGCCATTACAGAATTGGATATCATTTGATGATGTGGCTGTGGACTTCACCTGGAAGGAGTGGCAGGATCTGGATCCTGGTCAGAGGACCCTTCATAGAGAAGTGATGCTGGAGACCTATAGCAACCTAATGTCCTTGGGTGAGCAAAGGTTATTTTTACTTAGAAGATCAAGTGCTTTTTATTTTACTAGACATTAGACTGTTTATGTTATTTATGGATAAGATTCCAGTCCATGGGAAGTGTCATTTCTTTCTAAGGGAAACTTCAACATGATTATATGTAACTCAAGAGCTAATTTTATTCTCACTCTTTAAGAAAGCAAATCAGTAGTTGGACAAAAGTCAACTATGTTCCACTAATACAAGACTGACTTCCCAGACTTGGAATGATTATTATAGGTGGATCTACAGTCTAGATAGTATATACATTACTACTGATTATGATGTGGAAATCAGTAGTTGAAAGTTTGTATTTGTAAGCCAAACCCGATATAGGGTTTAGTGCTTCAAGCTTCGAATTCTAGATACTCAGGAGGCAGAAATCTGAAGATTTTAGTTTGAAGCCAGCAACTGTAGAAAAATGACCATGAGACCCTTATCTTCAATTAACCATTCAAAAACTAGAAATGTAGCTAAGATTCAAACTAGTAGAATGCTAGCTTTGAGCAAAAGAGCTGAGTTCAAGCCACACATTGGCAAAATAAACCCAAAGCTGAGGAAACTCCACAATTGAGCTGTTAAGAATTGAGAAACCATGGGCTGGGAAGGTGGCTCAGTGGTAGAGGAATTGCCTTGCATGCTTGAGGCCCTGTGTTCGATTTCTCAGCAGCACATATGCAGAAAACAAACAGGAAGTGACGGTGTGGCTCAAGTGGTAGAGTGCTAGCCTTGAGCTGAAGATCTGAGGGACAGTACCCAAGCCCAGAGTTCAGGCAGCACAACCGTCCCCCCCCCAAAAAATAACAATTGAGAAATAAGATTTAGTAGCAACCTTGGGAACAGTATGTCTGCGACCTTACATTAATGATGACCCAGCGAGAGCAATAGTTCTCCACTATTTCTTAATCACAGGGCTCTGTGTTCCTAAACCTAAATTGATTGTCAAGCTGGAGCAAGGTGCAGAACCATGGATAAGCGAGGGCTCAGAAGAGAATTTCACAGGTGAGTTAAAGCATCTTGAATGGTACTGATGGGTCCAGAGCCCAGTTGGTCTGTTTAACTTGAGCTGTACAGAGCAATAGTATTCCTAGTGATGCTGAGTCATGTATGGCAGAGAAGTAGGTGATCCTTTGTCTCAAGGAATTGTCAATCCAGAATTCACGTGGAGACAAACTGAATTTGGTGTGCCAGTGTAGTTAATGTTAGCAATTCTCTTTGTCTGTAGAGAAGTAATTCTGAAAGAGAAAAACACAATGAGAAATGTAGAAAAGGTGATCTCATTTTCCTTTAAACTAGTATGATGCAGGTAGGAGGAAAAGAGGAGTATGCTAGGGCTGCTATCCTGTCATCATGACAATTTTTTTCAGTGGTACTGGGCATAGAGGGAGATTCAGAATTGAAGCCTTAAGAGGATGTAGATGAATAATTTAAGTAAATATTTCCTGGAGAAAAATAGAAAAATCTGAAAAACAGAAAACATTGTTTTCTATTGTAAAATATCAGTACTACTTTCTTAATTACTACATTGTGTAGAAAAGTATATATTCTGCATAAAACAATGCTTTGATATTTGAAAATCTAGTAACAGAAAGTGAGGAAATATCTTTACCTTAAAAATTTATGGATCTCATTTATGTTTTTGTCTATTTTTCTATTATTCATTTTAGATGTCCCAGAAATGGAGGATATGATTAGCACCTGTCAGGAAAATCACAATGAATATCTATCTGAAGTAGCAGTCATGACTAGTAACCCAGGGGAGGAAAAAGTGAAACTTATAAGAAGTTTTAATTTGAGCTCAAAACAGAAGTCAGAACTGATTAAGAATAATGGGAACTCCTTAGGGATGAGGACAGAAAAGGTCACTGGGTGTCAGAACATGAGTGTTTTCAGTGAACCTGGTAAGATGTGTGCTGCATATAGACCTCATGTGTCTTCTGTAGTTGAAGAATATAAACAATGTGAAAGCTCTTTCACCAAGAAGACACACCTTATTCTCCCTCAGAGAACACAAACAGGAGAGAACCCTTATGAATGTAACATGTGTGAAAAGATTTTCACCTGTAAGGCATATCTTACTGTCCACCAGAGCATCCACACAGGAGATAAACCATATGAATGTAAGGTGTGTGGAAAGTCTTTCACTCAGAATTCACACCTTACTGTCCACCAGAGAAGACACAGAAAAGAGAAACCTTTTGAATGTAACATGTGTGAAATGTCTTTCACCACAAAGTCAAACCTTACTATCCACCAGAGAACACACACAGGAGAGAAACCTTATGAATGTAACGTGTGTGGAAAGTCTTTCACCCAGAAGCTACATCTTACTGGCCACCAAAGAACACACACAGGAGAGATACCTTATGAAGTTAACATGTGTGGGAAGTCTTACTCTTGGAAGGCAGCCCTTACTGGCCACCAGAGAACACACATAGGACATAAACCTTATGAGTGTAACATGTGTGAAATATCTTTTACCTCGAAGTCAAACCTTACTGTCCACCAGAGAACACACACAAAAGAGAAACCTTTTGAATGTAACACTTGTGGAAAGTCTTTCACCTGCGAGACATATCTTACTGTCCACCAGAGAACACACACAGGAGAGAAACCTTATGAATGTAATATGTGTGGAAAGTCTTTCACACAGAAGTCATCTCTCACTGTCCATCAGAGAATACACACAGGAAAGAAACCTTATGAATGTAACATGTGTGGAAAGTCTTTTACCCAGAAATCACACCTCACTGTCCACCAGAGAATACACACAGGAAAGAAACCTTATGAATGTAACGTGTGTGGAAAGTCTTTCACCCAGAAGGCAACTCTCACTGTCCACCAGAGAAGACACACAGGCGAGAAACCTTTTGAATGTAATATGTGTGAAATGTCTTTTACCTCGAAGGCACAACTTACTGTCCACCAGAGAAGACACACAGGCGAGAAAACTTTTGAATGTAACATGTGTGGAAAGTCTTTCACCAAGAATTCAAAACTTACTGTCCACCAGAGAACACACACAGGAGAGAAACCTTATGAATGTAACGTGTGTGGATACTCTTTCACCCAGAAGTCACAACTTACTCTCCACCAGAGAAGACACACAGGAAAGAAACCTTATGAATGTAATGTGTGTGGAAAGTCTTTCACCCAGAAGGCACATCTTACTGTCCACCAGAGAACACACACAGGAGAGAAACCTTATGATTGTAACATGTGTGGAAAGTCTTTCACCAAGAAGTCATACCTTACTGTCCATCAGAAAACACACAGGAAAGAAACCTTATGAATATCATATGTGTGGAAAGTATTCCAGCCAAGATCTATACGTTACTGTCAACCAGAGAGTACACACAGGAGAGAAATTTTATGATTGTAAGGTATGTGGAAAGTCTTTCACCCAGAACATACACCTTTCTGTCCATCAGAAAAAAACCCAGCAGAGAGAAATGTTATATATGTACCAGGCATGGAAATTTTTTCACCTGGAAGGCACAACTTAACATCCATCACAGAACACAAGAAGAGAAACCTTATGAATGCAACCAGTGGGGAAAGACCTGGAGGTCACAGCTTAACACACATAAGTTGATTCACACAAATGAAATAACTTAGGATTTTACCAAATGGGAAAGTCTTTGACCTATAAGAAAATTGAAATTGCAATACAGAACCAATATAGGATAGAGACCTTATGATATAGCAGATGTGGAGTCCTCCAACTAGAAAACACAGCTCAGGGTTCATCATAAAACACACAAAACACAGAGACACACAGACACACATACCCTCACACACAAAGAGGAGAGAAATCCTATGTAGGAAAAATAAATGGAAATGTTTTCAAGAAAAAGTCCTAACTCAGTTTGCATCAGAGAACAGACACAGGCGAGAATATACAAATGTAACAATTGTGGAAAGTCCTTTACTAAGTATTCATGGATCCAAGTTCGTAGGACACACACAGCGGAGTAATCTTAAAAATATTACAAATGTGAATAAGGGAAACCATGGGACCTATTATTTGCAATATCTAGTATATGTATGAGTCAAGCAGAAAAAGTCAGATAATGTGATGTTAGGAAAATGAACCCTTAGATATGTATTTAAATGTTTTATTTCTTTCATGCATTTCTCTCTAATGCATTTATAAGATTATTTCTTTGTTGCTTTGTATGTCCCTCACCCACAGTACAATCCCTGCTCTCACTATATTTGATGTAGGTATAATTTGGAGGAGAAGGGGAAAAACAAGTCAATTAAGCATACCGGTGGACCCGTTTCAACAATGAGAAGTACAAGTTGTCATGTCGAAAATGAACTTTACAACTTTGGTGGGGGGGAGGAGGATAGGGTGGTGGGGTGGGGTAAGGCTGGGAAGGGATGTGAAGGGTGAACGAAGGAGTAGGCTGTAATGCTTGATAAAAAATGCCCTCATTATATTGCCCATGTAATTGTAACCCCACTGTACAGTGTGTTCACAAAAAAATAAAATGAAAAATATTACAAATGTGGAAATCCTGTGATCAGCAAGGAATACCTCCTGTTCATCAGAGAACTGACTCACATAGGAGAAAAGAAAGTAGTGCATAGAACATATGTGAAATGACTTTCAATCAGAACTGAGTCTTCAGCATATGTGAAAGCAGAGACAGGAAAGAAATTATGAGTATAGAAAACATTTTGCCTGAAGTCCCGTCTGTACAGGTGTCAGAGACCTGGACACATGACAGAATCTCTGTAACTATAAACATGAGAGGATGTCTTTCAACCAGAAGCCAACCTTCAGCAAGTATTAGAACATTCACCCAGGAAAGAAGCCCAATGTAGGAAAATCTTTGTCAGAAAACCTCTGTAAATTATACAGAGAAATCCTTCATGGCAGAGGTAAGCTAGGTGTGATGGGAAACCATTCTTCACTCTTCAGCTTTCTTTGAGCCAACATTTCTCATCCTATCATATTGTTGAGTGGGGATGGTGTCATTCAATATTATCCAAAGCATGTGGAAACAACCAGTTATAATAAGTAAATCAGAGGTTGAAATTATTAACTTGCATCTTTTATACTAAGGAATGGTGTGTCACGGTAATTTGATAAACTCTTCTTAGAAATATCATCAAGTCTGTCCCTTTGGGACTGTATTCAGATCATCTCCCACATGGTTAGGGGAACAATAGTTGAGTGAAGACTGGTATGATAGGAGGCAAGAACATGAGAACAACTTTTTTTCTATTTCTCCCTTAAGTCCCCCTCTGTGTGATCCATGCATTACAGTACAAATGACTTACTTATTCCAGTTCAGTTTTTGAATGGAAGTATTAGTCCTTATTGCAGTACATACATAGTAGTAAAGTCTCTCTCGGAGGGGTAACAATGCTCGATAGGAAATGTATTCATGACCTAATTCATATAATTGTATAACCAATTTGTACAGTATCTTTACAATAAAATATATATTCTAAAAAATATGGTGGATTAATAAAGACAAGAGTCTCAGGATTTTGCCTTGGAGGACGACCTCAACATATCTGCAGTGCTTGCTGTTTTCTTTAATTAATCACTGGTGATGAACAATTTGTGAGTGATTCACTCTTAGCCCATTTAGTTGTTCTGCTGAGTGAGCTATAATAAAACACCAGTGTGAACGATGCGTCGCATCTGTGTTATCTCATACAGGGCCAATGTAGATATGACATTAGGGGAAGTAATCAAGCACACAAAGATATTGATTAATCTGTCACAAAAATTGAAGTAAACAAAAAAAAATATCTTCCACTTGAGCTACAGCATCACTTGTAGGCCTTAGAGGAAGGAAAGAAGGAAGGAGGGAAGTTAGAAAGGGAAAGGGGAAGGGAAGGAAGAAGGAAGAAGGAAGAAATAAACTGTTCAAAAGAAGAATGTTTAATTTTTGGTGACTGTGAGAATTATTCTTTCAGAAGTGGAGCTCAAGAAAAATGGCTTTAATAAAAAGCAAATTCTTGAACTGTTTGCAAAATGGTAAAGAGGATGTAACATTTTATAAATTGATTTAATAATTCAGTAATATTAAGTAATGAGGTCAGGTGTGGCTGGTGCCCTATTGGCCACATGGTGGATGGTGGGGTCTGGCATCTTGTCTTCATGCAGGGTGAAGAAAATTCCCCCATCCATCACTTGTCACCCAACGGATGGTTGTGGCTGGTTCCCTGGAAGCAGGCATGGGCATTTGGCTGATATGTTACTCAATCTGTTAGTCCAGTGCCTGGGACTGGAATTTCCTGTGGACCTGCCTCCTGCTTAGGCCCTATTTAGGCTGGACCAGCAGTGGCAGTAGATGCCATGGTACATGTCTCTGTGATCATGTCCTGTGTCCTGTCTCTTGGCTTGTCTCCGGTAATCATAGTGTGTCAATTCAGCACTCTCTTGTGCTGATTGGTTTCTTTTTTCTTTTACTTTTCTTTTTTTTTTTTTTTTTTTTTTTTTTTTTTTTTTTTTACATTTTCACTGTATTGTGTTTTTGCCTTTAAATATATTTTTTATTGTAAAAATACTGTATAGAGGGGTTACAATTACATGGGCAAGATAATGAGTACATTTCTTATCAACTATTGTAGCCTCCTCCTTTGTATCCCCTTCACATCCCTTCCCAGCCTTCTGCCCCCTCACCCAATACTTCCCCCCCCAACCAAAGTTGTTAAGTTTGTTTTTGACATGACAAAGGGTACTTCTCATTGTTGCAACGGTTTCACCTGTATCCCTATTTTGCTGATTGGTTTCTTAGTGTTGTTTTTATTCTTTTTTTCCCTTTCTGTCCTGTTTCCAACCTGTCTAAATGTATTTGTGGACTGCAAGTCTTTGTTACATCAGGCTGCTTGCAGACTGCTAGCTGTGTAATAAAGACTCCAGTATTCCATCTTCCCAAATATGGCTTCCAACAAATATACTATCTTCTCTTACAGAAACACAAAGGTTGACCTAAATTTAGAATTTCTAGAGCCAAGGTAGATGCCACATTATAGTTATGTAATTAAAGATATCCTGGAGTCATTTAGAAAAAATATCTGTTATATCAGAAAGTGCTTAATTAGTAAACCAAGACCAAGACTCCAGATCCTATATAAGCCAGTCATTCTACATATGTCTAGAGCAGTTTGGTTACATGAAGAGCTCTACTTTCACACTTTCATGAAGAAATGTTTTTGTGCCAATATGAGCTGTTCAACTCAGGAACTGAGTTGAAGCCAACCAGAGCTGGCTTCAAAGGAGATTCTCTCATCTTGGCCTCCATAAAAGCTAGGAATCAAAGCATGAGCCCTTTGGGCTTTTCTGAAGAAATGTCTCTCTGGGAATAAGAGGTTTCATTCAGTGCTTCACCTCATGATTACTGTCCCTTCAACAATTTTGGTATTTATTTTAATTTCTCAAAGAGAATCCTTAAATCCTGGCCAGGGTTCCATTTACAAGATAAGGACAGTGGACTTCACATTGCCAGATTTAGCTAGGTTGCTAGCTGAACCCCTTCCCTCACACTGTTCACCCTTCTGCTTATCTACTAAAATAGGGGGCTAGGGAGGCCCTTGTCTTCCTACTTGTAACACACACACACACACACACACACACACACACACACACACACACACACACACACACACACACACACACACACACACACACACACACACACACACACACACACACACACACACACACACACACACACACACACACACACACACACACACACCCCGGCCATTGGATATAGTTCATTCTCCCATTTTTACAAACTGGATGCTTTCTGATAAAGGATGGTTATGGACTGAAGTCCCTTCAACCTAGGCCTGTCATATAGCTGTAATTAAAAGACATAAACCAACATACCACATTCATTCAAAGTAGCCCTGATGATAACATTTTATTTTTGATTTTATTATTTTTGTTATTATCGTTTGTCCAACACTTTTGCGTGACCTCAAAAGTTAAGGGACATACTGCTCACTGAATTGGTAAAGTACCCTTTCCTTCTTTTAATTTAAAACCAGCAATTAAAAATGAGCAATTACACTCCGTCATGTGTTGAATCTTATCTACTCAGGAAGCTGAAATTAGAAAGATAGTATTTGTAGGCCATGCCATGCAAAAGCTTCATGAAAATGGTGTCTTAGGCAATAAAAGCATGGATCTGGTCATATGTGCCTATCTTGTTTGTTACTTGTGATATGTAATTATAAAATTAGTGTGTTGAAAGGCACAGACAAAGAAGCAAGACCCTAAGGTGAAATATCAATGATACAAATGGGCATCTGGTATAGAAGGTGAAGGAAGCCTCACTAATTTTGCCCCTGAATTCAACGTGAGGACCACTAATATGATCTGTACAAACAATGCATTCTTTCAAATATTTATTGGAAGAATTTGGATGTGGTTTACAGAATGATAGGTAAACAGTCCCTTACTGAGATTGCAAAAGGACCTTTGCATATGTCTATATGATGTTATGAATTTTATATCCAATTCTGTGGAAACCATGAGTCCTTTAGATCAAGTAGTTAAGATCTCCTGATCTAACAGGGCACTGGTGCTTCATATCAGAATTCTTAGTTGCTAAAGAGTATGAGGTTTAAAATCACAATTGAAAGACCAACTAAGTAGGTAATGCTGTGAGACTGTTATCACCAATTTTCACCAAATTTCCCACAAGTAGTGCTGTGAATCATGTTGATAGACTGTCATCACATTTGTTCCTTTATTACAAAATCTGAGGGACAGTACCCAGGCCCTGAGTAGAAAGAACTTCAAGGCCGGGGAAGATATTTTGTAAAAATGGGTTCTTTGGCCTTCGTGCAGGAAAGTTTCCATTCCTATAGAAACCTAAAATACTCTATAGGATATAGTCATGGTCCGTCAATTGAAGTTGATATTGAAATGTCTTATACGCCTGGGTAATGATAAATTGTCACAAATCATTTATATCTTTTGTCATGTGAATGGAAATGCATATTCCTTTATGTTTCTGACTAGTTCATAGGTCCTTGCAGAGGTTCAGGATACTATGAATCACAGTGCGGTCCCCATCTGTAAGGTATGTAATTAGACATTCCAAGAGAGATCTCAACATATAAAATGTGGCCAAATATTTCAGTATACATGAAACAGTATCATAGAGAGTCAATTGTGATTATTTAAGATCTCAGAATACCAATATATTTGAACGAGAACACAATGGTCTTCTACTGTGTGCACACAGATGTAGGAGATATACTCTTTTCAGTCTGTTCTGTCCAGATGTGTAGAAGCACTTTTGCTGTTCTTCCCTTATGGATTGCACTTTATTTCAAGGCCACTCCCAGGGGTGAATGAGTGGATGTTTAGTTTCAGCTCATTCTAAAAGCTCCTATGTCCTGAGAAGAGAAGTGGTGAACCATGACTTGGGTTTATATCCACCTTAAACCTAATCACTAAGAGTGGATTCTGTTATATAAATTTTCAGAATGTCAACAGTCCTATCACAAGTTTCATCCTGTAGCAATATCCAAAGTTAGGCTTTAGAAGAGTTGTGCCTTTGTTCAAAGATTTCAGCTCTAAATTAGATTATTTTCAATAGCCATTCATTGAATGTTACTGGATAAAGTACACAAACGTAGTCACATCTATGTTACAGAACATTGTGATATTATCAGCAGGGGCAGTTCATATGACCCAAAGTCATGACCCTGAAGAGTCTGCTCTCCAGAGATCTAAGTATTTAACCAAAACCCTCCAGTTCCTAAGCAATCTTGATCCCAATGAGAGAGCAGGATATTAGGTGAATCCTTGTTTCTTCCTGAGGTTAACCTGGAATGAGGCATCTCAGAGTGACTGGAAGGGACAGAAGCCGGGATACTGAGCACAGTGGGTACTGAACAAGGCAATCATAGGATTTTCACTACAATGCAGGTCCCACCCAAGGCCTCCTTCCATTACCTTGAGCACTTATATCTTTATTGTTGTCTACCTCTAGATCATTTTTCCTCCCATAATTAGCATAATATTAAGTGTACATTTTTCCTGCTCCTTTGAGAAACATCTTACCCTTACCTCTCTTTTCAGTTTCCTCAGTGAATTGTGAGGTTCTTTTACATTTTTTTCTTTCAGTTTTCTTGATCAGAAACATCCTTGTATGAAGTCCCTGTTATAGAGTTGTCAGTACTTTGAGAAGATCACTACCTGGGGCATCCTCAGCTAACCATCTTTTCTTCACTTGTCCATGGGGTCTGAGCAAAACCCAGCCAAATCTTTATATGTGCATTCTAACTTAAATGTTTGTTACCAATAGTTTGATGCGGAGACTTCATCAGGTGTGTTGGAAGTTGGCTGGGCTTGTAGTCTAGGCCAGAACTCAAAATGGAAGGTACAGGAAAGAAAAGATTGGTGAGGAGCTAGCTGAGGAGAGGAGCACAGTGCCAAAGTCTTCATGCAATATGCAAGCCTGGCAAGCCCCTTGGAACAGGAGTGAGGAGCCCAGAACAGAGCCTGTGCTACCCATCAGTACACCACCAGCACCACATGGCAAATCTAGCATGGGACATGGTTTGCCCAGGTTTCAGGAGGGCGGATTGTTGACACAGGGACCTGTTAGTCAAGTTAAGCCAGTGGTCTAATGTAATTGTCTTGTCTTGTGTAGATGATACAATTGCTGTTGACAAGAAGAATTAGTAGTAAAACTATTGTCTGATGAACTAGTTAAAATTCTTCAGGATATTTGTGTGTGTGTGTGTGTGTGTGTGTGTGTGTGTGTGTGTGTGTGTGTGTGTGTGTGTGTGTGTGTGTGTGTGTGTGTCCTAAGAAGAAAACAAATTGAAAAATAGTTCATAGAGAACTCAAATGACAAGGGTGTCAGACTTAAGTCCTCAGCAAGATAGATCCATTCAATCACAACCAATAGGTGAAAAGGAAAGATTTCCTTCACTTATTTTTACCTACCTTGACAAAGCCCATTGTGTTCAAAATAATAAGAACAAAAATGTATGTGTTGCTGCTTACTGTTGTACAACAGTAGTTTACAAGTGACACCAGAGGCATAGAGTCTCTTCTGTGTGTGGCCCCTGCACTCACTGGAATGGAGGACAGTAGTATTGAAAGTGAACTAAAGTCACTTGTAAGTTTGTCTTTTAAATTGCAGGGGAAGCATTGACTAAATGAGCAGACTTTTTGTTTTGCTGGTCCTTAGGCTTGACCTCAGAGGCCAGGTGCTGTCCCTGAGCTGCTTTTGCAAAGTGTAGCATTCTACCACTTGAGCCACAGCCCCACTTCCAGGTTTTTCTGTGCATGTAGACCTGAGGAATAGAACCCAGCTCCTCATTCATGCAATGCAAGCCCTGTACCACGTCGCTACCTTGCTTGTCCTATAAGCAGACTTTTTATGTTAAAAGGAGAAAGAATAAGCTGGTATGTAGTATCCACCTTCCATGTACAAGTCCCAAGGTTCAGTCACCCAAAGTGAAAGGAAGAAAGTAGAAAATGGAATGATATGAAGTATACAGTTACAAGAACAAAGAAAAATAGAAGAACAAAGGCAATGAACAATTATTAGGTGTTTGTTTGTTCCTGATTGTTTCTTTTTTCTTTTAATTGTTAGCTGTGGGGTTTAAACTCAGGGAGGGCCTGGCATATTCCCTAGGCTTTTCCCTAAAGGCTGGCATGCTACCACTTCCAGCCAGAATGTCACTTCTAGTTTTGTGGCATTTAATTGGTGATAAGTCACAATGAATTTTCTGCTGATGTGGGGCTGAGGAGTGGAACCCAGTGCCTCATGTATGCAAGGGAAGCACACTACCACTGAGCCACACTCCCAGCCCTGCCTCCTTTCTTAACACAGTGTGGTTGTGGCTGGCTTCGTGATAAAGTACTTGCCTAGCATGCATGTAGCACAGGTTTTGATTTCTCAGTACCTAATAAACAACAACTACCAAATACCCCTAGAAGCACTGGTGTTGTAGCTCAAGTGGTAGAGTGGTGCTAGCCTTCAGCATAATGAAATTCAGGAACTGTTCTCACACCTTAGGTTCAAGCCCCAGGAATGTCAAACAACAACAACAACAACAACAAATGAGCAAATGAAAACAAAAAACCCAATGTCAGCAAGTTTCATTGATAAACACACCACACACACACACACACACACACACACACTCACACACACTTTTTTTTTTTTTTTTTGTCGGTCGTGGGGCTTGAACTCTGGGCCTGGGCGCTGTCCCTCAGCTCTTCAGCTCAAGGCGAGCGCTCTACCACTTGAGCTACAGCGCCACTTCCGGTTTTCTGGTGGTTTATTGGAGATAGGAGTCTCACGGTCTCTCCTGCCCGGGCTGGCTTTGAACCGCGATCCTCAGATCTCAGCCTCCTGAGTAGCTAGGATTACAGGCGTGAGCCACCAGCGCCCGGCTCACACACACTTTTTAAAACCATATTCACCTCCTATACCATGTCTGCTTACCCTCCCTGCTCCAAATGCTACCTACATCCATAAGAGAATTTATTCTATGTTTCTGTTGCTTTTGCATTCTTAAAAAATTATTGTGAAGGCGATATATATACATATGTATGTATACATATATACATACATATAAATGTCTATATATACACATGTGAGTATATATGTATATATACACATATACTCATATATGTATACATACACACGTGTATGTATGCATATGTACATAAGGGTATTTATACATATATATGTATGTCAAAGTTCCATAAGCCAGGTATTCATTTCAATACTTGATTGATTACTCGATTGATTTCATTACCTCTTGAACAATATACATTTTTGCACAATTCCACCCACTTTTTAAAAGTAGCATTTATTTCCATATATCACAGTAAAGCATACTAATATTAGGTATTGATCTCATTGTCTGAGTGTTGTCCTTGACCATTTTTTCTTAAGGATTTTTCACTTGAGCCATCTATCAATTTCTACTTCTGGATTTTTAGGTGATTAATTGTAGATAAGAGTTTCATTGACCTTTCTGAAAGGGCTAGATAAAATCTAAATCCTCAGAGCTCAGGTTTACCAATATGAGACACTTGTGTCCAGCACCTTTAAATATTATTATATGCAGTATGTTATTTGTGGTATGTTTTTTTTTTCATCATTCGTGCAGCTTGCTCTCTGGGCCTGGGCTCTGTCCCTCAGCTCTTCAGCTCAAGGCTACTGCTCTACTACTGGACCCACAGCACCACTTTCAGATTCTTCTGTTATGTGGTCCTGAGCAACCTAAAGCAGGGCCTCATGCATGCAAGGCAAGCACTCTCCACTGAGTCCCCTTTCCAGCACCTACAGTAGCATTTTCAAAGGAATATATTAGGTCTTACATATTTGTTTGTTGCACAGATTCAACAAATCTTAGAACCAAAATACTTGAAGAAATATGGCACCTATAATAAACATGCAGCCTTTAAAAACTGGCATTATCCTATGAACAATGCATTGTAACAACTCTTTAGTAGGATTTAAATTGGAATAGGTATCAGAGGTGATTTACAGTATACAGAAGATTCCCTGGAGATTATATTAGAGATGATTTTCACTGTATAGAAGGATGTGTGCAGCTTACATGAAAGCAAACTAAGAAATACATATCAGATGAGAAAAACATAATAAATAGCAAAGTAATCACTAAAATGAAACCATGTTAATATTGTAATATAAAAATAGTAACTATATCAGGTACTGTCTGATTTGAACAGAAGAAAACATACTCAAAAAACTCAATAAGCCAAAGAGACATACATTAATTATCAAGAAATAAAAGTAAATCAATATAAACATACCATAAGCAATAATCAATACTAAAAAATACAAGTAGTCATAATATGAAAGGAAAAGAACCTCAGCACAAATTGTGTTACCACAGATACAGAGCATTGATAATAACAGGCAAATTATAAATCTGTATAACAAAAGTTCTATGCTGAAAACCAAAGTCTACAAAGACATGATTAAAAGGCCAAAGAACGATAATTTCTTTAATCTATCATTATGATTGGAGAAGTAATATTCCTCTGAATGACTGAATAACTAGACAAATGGTCACTAGAAACACACACATGGATGGCTTTATCTTTACTAAATGCTGCTTATAAAGCACTATGCTGTTATATTTACCAAGACAGACACACTGAGAATAGATCTGAAGAGAAATTGTCTAGAAATCAGTATGACCCATAAATATAATATAAATACAGTATAAAATCCAACAATATGTTTCTAATAATCTAACAGTAAAACAAACAGAAGGAAACCGGAATGGATATGTAAAAAATATATGTATGCTATCATTGTGATTTATTCAATATTAAAGGGAGCTACTTTCTTACTTCACTTGTGAAATAAAAACAATTGCTTTCAATTATGTATGGTGTGTTCACATGTATATCTTCTGGTGAGTGTGGCAGAGCCATAGAATGTGAGGGAAATAGGGTGATGAAAGTAAAATATACAACTCAAGAGCAGAGATAAGAGGGAGAGTTTGGGAGAGAATGAAGGCATGGAAGACACTGTATGAAAAGAAGGGAATTTTTACCTCACTCATATCATTATATCTCTCTATACATCACCCCCACAATAACATTAAATTGCATTAGTAATAAAACAATATCTCCAGCATAAGCGATTTGCTTAGTGAAGAAAATCTACCACAGTTAGAACAGTTACAATTGTTAGAAACACATTACAACACTTAATTTGAAAGATAAACTATTTCAATTTAGGTTGCATATTAATTCTACATAAACCAGTAACAATACACTGTTTCATTGTAGTATCCAAGTAAGTGTTAATGTTAAATGTTGAGGTAAGAAAAATCAAGGTAAGTACTTCTTGCTCAAGACTGTCAATTGAGCCTTACTACGAAGGATGAAACTGAGGTCTGGAAGCCAGCCTGGATAGACAACTCAAACTAAGCAGCTAATGAACAGGTTAGAGGTATGGCTCAAGTGGTAGTGCCAACAGTGAGTGAGGAAGGTGACTGACTGTGAAACCTGTAGTTCAAGCTCCAATAGTAGCTCAAGAAAACCATGAAGTATGTGTATTACATGTGTTTCTAAGTTAGAAACCTAACTGTACTGATACTCGCAAGTCTTCATCTCAGATATAAAGGGAAAAGAAGATGAGTGGAGAAGGTGGGGAAGGGAAGCAAAAGGTCAGGGAAAAGAAGGAAGAACAGAGGACAAGAGAGTAGTGGAAAGGAGGGGAACAGAGGGAAAGGGAAAAGAAGAGAAGAAGAGAGAAGGGGAGGAATACTTCATGACATCAGATTTGACAGTAACTGGTCTGGGAAGATTGCTCAGTGGTAGAGTGCTTGCTTACCATGCATAAGGCCCTGTGTTTGAATCCTCAACACCACATAAGCAAAAATGTTGGAAGTGTTCTTTTGCTTCAGTTTGTAATGTACTCTCCTTGAGCTGAAGAGCTGAGCAAAAGCACCCAGGCCCACAGTTCAGGACCCACAACTGAGGGAAAAAAATAAGAATGATAGATTTGACAGTAATCCATAAATAGAACTCCAAAAGTACATCATGGAAAAAACAAAGAAACAAACAAACAATGTGAGTCTCTGGTGGATCACACCTGTAATCTTAGGTACTGAAGAAGGTGAGATCTGAAGATCGGGTCTCAAAGTCAGCCTGGGCAGGTATAGCTGTGATACTCTTACTTGCAGTAAATCACCAGAAAACCAGAAGTAGTGCTGTGGCCAAAGTGGTAAAGTGCTAGTCTTGAATTTAAGAGCTGATGGACAGCATTCAGGCCCAGAGTTCAAGCCCCATGTCCTACAATATATAAATAAGTAAATAAGTAAGTAAGAAAATAAATAAATAAATAAATGAGTAATAAATACAAACGAAAACCTTGTATGTTGAAAAATACTACCAATAAAGGATAAAAAGCATGGTATGAGAAAAGTATTTGCATATATCTCTAAATGGATTGCTAACCAATATGAATTAGAAAATATAAGGATAATCCTTCTAGAAACACCTACACACAAAAAATCTAATTTTAAAATGGGAAAAAGATTGAAGAGACTTTCCTAAAAAGGACATACACATGTAGTACATTAAAATATAAAAGTAGTTTAATATCAGTAGTCATGAGAAAAATTCAAATCAAAATTCCGATAAAATAACTATTTTATACATGCTAGTATGGACATAGTTTTAAATAAAAACAACAAAAATACTCTCAAAGTCTAAAAAAAGCTAGGAAAGAAGTGAAAAGAATGCGAACCTTGGTGCATTTCTCTTGGGTATATAAAACTATCAAAGATGAAGCCAGTCGCTTGTGGCTCACACCTGTAATCATAGCTACTTGGATGGCTGAGATTTGAGGATCACGGTTCAAAGCAAGTATTGGCAGGAAAATCCGTGCAATTCTTATCTCCAATAAAACCACCAGAAAATCAGGTAGCTCCAATGGTAAAGTCATAGCCTTGAGCTAAAGAGCTGAGGGACTACACACTGGCCCGGAATTCAAGCCCCTTGATCGACCAAACAAACAAACAAACAATCAAAGATGGTACGAAGAGTCCTAGAAAAGCTAATAAACATGAAAAATTGAATGAATTGGGAAAATAGGTAAGAGAACTCCTATGGGAGCACCATAGAGAAAAACAGAGATTTCTATAAATACCATCAAGCTCACCCTCAGTTTCAAGTAAAACAAAGAGCACAAAGCAGTCCAAGAGTATTTACAGAGATTAATGGAAGTACTTATAGCTCACTCAGTCCTGTAGAATATTAGAAGTTATGTTTGACCACACTATTTCAGCAAATCCAGTAAAATTTCATTAGGATAGTTTAATATTACTTATGAGGATGTGATGTCTGAGCAGTTGCTAGCCATCCTTCACCTTCTATGAGAAGTGATCTCTTAGGTGTCACTGAATCACATAACTAGTGGGACAATTTTCTCTCACACTAGAAAAAGTAGAAACAAACAAGCATCTCTGCACTTAAGTTGGGATGTCAGATTTTATCATCTGCTAAATCTCCAAGCCATCTTTACCTTTTTTTTTTGGTTGGTCGTTGGGCTTGAACTCTGGGCTTGGGTGCTGTCGCTATGCTCTTCTGCTCAAAGTGAGCACTCTACCACTTGAGCCACAGTGCCACTTCCCGTTTTCTAGTGGTTTATTGGAGATAAGAGTCTCACAGACTTTCCTGCCCGGGCTGGCTCTGAACCCTGATCCTTAGCTCTCACCTCCTGAGTAGCTAGGATTACAGGTGTGAGCCACCGGTGCCTGGCTACATCTTTAACATTTTTAGAAACATGTTCCTGAAGCTGAATCTTTTTTTTTTTCCCTTCTTCAATCTTGAACAGACTTAGGTTCATAATGAAATGTCAAACAAAGTGAAAAATAAAAGAATCTCACTAGAGATCCTTTCATGCTTTCTTGTTGTTGACAATGAATAAAGATTCTGGAACCATGGCTAGGAGCAAAGGCAAATTAGGGAGTCAGAAAAGAACCTGTGTGATTTTACCCTAGATGTTCGTGTTCAAAACATGATATGTGGGCTGGAAAAGCCTTCCTACGGGAGAAGAATCATTCCTGTCTTAAGAAAAGCATTAAACTGTCCACTAAAGACATATGCATGGGGGCTGGGAAGGTGGCTCAGTGGTAGAGCACTTGCCTTGCATGCCTGAGGCCCTGAGTTCGATTCCGCAGCACCACATAAGCAAAAAGAAAAAAGCTGCAAGAGGCTCTGTGGCTCAAGTAGTAGAGCACTAGCCTTGAGCTGAACACCTAAGGTATAGGGCCCAGGCCCAGAGTTCAAGCCCCAGGAACAGACCCTCCCCCCAAAAAAAGAACAGAAAAAAAATTAAAGCTCCTACAAAACATTGTTGAAAAATTGAACCCAAAAAAGGAAAACATGCCACCTGTTCACTAAAAGAAATTATCACTGCAATACACCTAGGGATACATAACATATTTTTCTATTAATGTAAAGATATCTTAGGAATCCATTGATTATTTGTACTGTACCTCATTTATTAACGTATTCAAACACATGTATGTTATGAACAGTATTTTCACACAAAGTTATAGAGATAAAATATATACAACCCATATTTTTGTTTTATAGTATTTCAGTAATGGTTGTCATATGGCACATTACCCTTTATGCATATAATTAGCATACCTTGTATAATGACTTGCAATTTGAGTTTGAACCTGCTTTGGCCAAAGGTACATCAGTAATGATGTTATAAACACAGATTGAGAAGTCCCTCACTTTCCTAAGTAGTCATATTAAGAATCATGTCAATTCTGCTGGAGATACAGGGACTAATAAAGATGCAGCATAAAATGCTGGTCAGAGGAGTGACAAAATCCCAGTCAACCATCCCCAGCCAAGGCACCAGTAAATTGAAGTCTTATGTGTTACTACACAATATTAACAGAAAATACACCCCAAAACGTAGATCTATCAAAATTAAAACCAACAAATTATATCCCTATGTGCTTTTCCTTGTACTTATTGGTTGATTACACAGGATATTCTGTTATCGAATAGTGATGTAGCTTTTACAATTATGTAGAATGGTAATTGTTAATATAAAATACATCACCTTTACAGTGACATATACAATAAGTGAAAATCTATTCTGTATACATCATTGAGGTTGTTTTTGCTCAATAAGACACTATGAATCCTTTAAAAGCAATTCTTGCACATTACTACTGGGTTTTTCTGTTACAAGAATGTTTTCTTTGAAAAACTTAAAAGAATTTATTATAGACTAAATGTTCACATTCACAATACTTAAGATCAGGAGTGTTAGAGATTTCAAGGTGGAGGCATTTTCTGCGTGTTTTTTGATTTGGACTGTCCTCATACACATTAGTGACTGAACATCCTGCCTTAAAATTTTCAAGTTTTCTATTTCATATTATTGCATTAGAATATAATCTGAATTTTAAAAAGAGAATTGTAACTGGGCTATCATGTCTAATAGCTGTAATCTTAGGTATTCAGAAGGCTGAGATCTGAGGAAAGTTAGTATTATCCCAACCTTTAGTCCTCAGCTCCACCCAGACCTGAGCTCCTCCCAGACCTAGAGTTCCCTCCACACAGCTGGCCACTCCCTCTGTCATCTCAGACTCACCTGAGCATGTACTTAACTCACTTCCTGCCCCGCAGATTCTGTTACAACCTGAAGAGGGACAAATGCTTGTGCTCCCTCTCCTGGGACATATGGTCCCTCTAATAAACCTTATAATAATCTTTCTCCTGTGCCTGCTTGTGCTCCCCTGGAATAGACATGAAGAAACCCTACAAGGATTACTGATTGAAGCCGGGGTGATAGGAAAGTCTGAGAGACTTATGTCCAATAAACTACCAAAGTAGTGGGAAGTGCAAATGCGGCTTAAGTGGCAGAACATTATCATTGAACCAAATAATTTCAAGGTCAGTTTCCAGACCTTGAGTTCAAGAATCAGGACAGGCAGACACATATCAAGGGCATTGTATTGTATTCAAATTTTAACATATTTTAACATTTGTTATATTTAACAATTATCATATTTTAACAATTGTTTTTGGTGTACATGTATAGGAAACCTCTCTGATTTTTTTTTTGTCCGTGTGGGGCCTGAACTCTGAGCCTAGGCACTGTCCCTCTGACCTTCAGCTCAAAGCTATCACTCTACTACTTGAGCCACAGTACACTGCTGGCTTTTTCTGCTTATGTGGTTCTGAGGAATCAAACCCAGGGCTTCATTCATGCAAGGCAAGCACTCTACCACTGAACCTTCTGCCCAGCATGTCTCTCTCATTTTAAGTGATGTAAAATAGGCTAAATATATTAGTGGAGAAATTGTAATTTGTCAGAACAAACACATCAATTGGAGTATATCTTTGCCAGCAGCATTTTGAAAGTTTCAAAAGCCATAGGAAATTCAGATAATGAAAAGAGGATCAATATTTTATATAAGACATTTTCAAGGAATGTTTACCATTCATTGGCTTCAATTCACAAAAAAGCAAGTTTATAAAATCACATGGGTGAGTATCAGAATCTCTAGGTTCAGGAGTATAAACGCACAACTCCTGACTCTCCTTGTCTCGAAAATCAGAGGTTTGTAGCCACTTTCTGGCACCTGGAGGAACAATTGCTAATGGCAGCACAAACCCATGAGCCTTAAAATATCATCCACCCCAGACTGGGGAAAGATGGGAAGGGCAGACTCTGGCTAGGATCCTCAGATTGCTTCAAGTTTCAGCTCCCAGTTTCCCCTGAAAAAGAGAAGCTGGTCTTCTATCTATTGGCTCTGACTATGGAGTGCCGAGCTGTACTTCAGAGCACTTCCAGCAGCAAGTCAAAAGAAAAGAAACCCGAATTTGCAAACTAAAACCACCAACAGTGGGCAAGGTGGCATTGGCGCCTCTTCCCCCCCTCTGCCCCGATTACTCCTCCCCGCCACTCCCCCCCCCCCACACTTTCAAAGGATCTATGCCCCAATAGAAACTACAATACCCAGAATGCGATGCACAATTCACCTAGAGGAAGTGGGCTTGTTACAGGGTTTTGACTGGCACAAGACACTTGGTCCTAAGTGTGCAAGGATGTATGGGGTCCTTTCTCTCACAGCTGCGGGAACTTAGGTGAGTTTCTTCTTGAAAATTCAAGTTACCAACATAAATATTGTGAGACCAATTAAAAACACAAATGTATTAGGAGTGTTGCATAATTTGGCTTTTTAATTCTTAGTTCTTTTAATATAATTGAGGTTATGAAACTACATACTTTTTATTTTTGTTTTTATTCAAAAAGTACGTTCTGCTGAATGTAAATTATGTCTCTGTTTTTCCTTAAAGTTTTGAATATCTCCCGTCTCACTGTACAAAGGTATTTGCAGCTGGGTGTCAATGGTTCATGCCTGTAATCCTAGGTACTAAGGAAGCTGAGATATGAGGATCCCAGTTAAAAGCCAGCCTGGGCAGGAAAGTTCATAAGCCTTATCTCCAACTAACTATGAAAAAAATGGAAGTGGCCTAGTGGGTCAAGTGGTAGAAAGCTCACTTTGAGCTGAAAAATGCAGGGACAGTGCTCAGGCTGAGTTCAAGCCACAAGATTGACAAAAAAAAAAAAAAAGTACTAGCAGACAGTAAACTGATTGGTTCTGGCATCATCTTCCCCTGCTCTAATATATATACTGGAATAAAATAACAGAATTTAAAGACAGATATACTTTATAATCTTTGAATTAAATTGATTTGTGAAATTCTACTGATTACTTTCCCCAAAACTCCCAAATTCCATCTATGAAATTTTAAAGAGTTTTTGGTTATTAGTTTCTGAAATTTGCCTTTCCTTATAAAGTTTTTTCCTTATTTTGTTGTTGGTCCTGTGGCTTGAACTCAGGGCTTGGGCACTGTCTGTGAGCATTTGCTGTGATGTACTTGCCTTTCTTTTATTAATTGCTTCAGGGGACTAGTGAAAAGTTTCTTCCCAGGGGTTTCTTAGAAAATGGTACTCCTCCTCCAAGACTCTTCCAAAATTGGTTGTCTAGGTAGATCAGGATGAATGTGGGAGGAGGTAGAGTTCAGGGCAGTTTCAGGTTCATGTGAAGCTTGATTACTTGCTCCAAACCAGTCTGATTTTTCTTTTCTGTTTTGCATATCCTATTTTGTTTTGAATTTCTATCTCTTCTCTGACCCTAGAAGTTCCTGTCAGTCAGTCTAGGTCACATATCTAGGGGTCCTCAGACTTGTCTTCCCAGACTCCATCCATTACACTGTAGAATAAATCTTTTGCCTCCCTCCTCCCTCCCTCATATCAGACATTCTAAGCTTGTCTTTTAAGGGTTTTTTGTGATTGATGATGATCCTTTCCCCACATCATGATTGGGAAGGATTGTGTAGGAAATTTTCATGCCTGATATTCAGTCCTCCAGTATAAGGGTTTTCCATCCCTGTTTTAGTGGACCTTAGCTATTCCTCATGAAAATGGAGATCATGAGGCTCATTGGATGTATAGATGGCAACATTGGAGCACCTATAAAATATGAGGGAAAAATAATTATTTCTTTGTGCAAAAGTTAAAAGTAAGTTCTTGTGAGGTAAAAGTGGGTGCTTCCTAGACTAGCTGTGTCCCATAGTTGTCATTGTTCTTGGTTACAGTTTTCAAACATTCATTTCTAAGTATTATGTTTATTGTACTAGTATAAATAGAATTTACTTCCTACATTACTTTTGAATTGTTCATTGTTCACAGACCTAAGTCTCATTATTATACAAATATTATATCCTCTTACTTAATTGATCACAGTTATTGACTATTACAGATCCTGAGGTAGAAGGTACAAGTATGGTAAGGTATTTAGGGACAGATTATGTTTCTGACTTCCTCTGGAGGAAAAGGTGAACCAATGGAAAAAGATGGAGCTTATGCATAACACTTGTAGAATTCCTTTGGCAGGAGATGTGGTGCATCCCTCTTGGATTCCACTATGCCCAGTGATTCCCATGTTTGGAATGATCCATCGCCCTGGAGGGCCTGTGGATTTCACATCTTGTGCATTGTTCTTGTGGTAGCAATCACCCAGTATGTAAGGCAGGACTGGTCTCAGAGTAGTGACGTGATCAGTGGTACCTTACTGGCTCCCATGTTTGTCAGTTTGTGTGGACAAGCTCACCCTAACATCTTGAGACTGGCTGCTGCCATGAGGCCTATTTGAACTAATGCCTCTCACCATCTCATACCTCTATTTCAGAGACCTGTCCTGTTTCATGGTTTTGTATCATTTACTGTGCAAGCTTGTGTTATGTATCCATATATGCTAGTAGTTGGGCTGGGTATGGTTTTCAAGGGTGGGGTGGTGTTTCATGCCTCTTGCAGGAACAATTGTGTTCTCACTAACTACATGATTAATCCTAGCTTACTACGCAATCCCCTTAATTTACATTGCGTGTTCAGTTGATAGAACCATGGTATAATGAATTTGGTTCTCGGCTTGCTATTGAGGTTCAGAGGACTCTTAGACATTTCTGCAGATTTTGGGGAATATCGGTTGCCCTCATTATTGCTACCCTGACTCTTCTTGCTAGCGCTCCTGCTTCTCCTATGATCCTTGTAGAAACCATATATACAGCACAACATGTTAATACTTTAGTTTGAAATGTTTCTGGTACCCTTGATATGCAGGTGGTTGTAGATAAAATGATTGTGATATGTTTTATTATTTGGAAACAGCAATGATGTATGTTGATAATCACATAGACCTGCTAAAGAAGTACTTAAAAATGATGTGTCATGCTAATTGTCAGTACATCTGTGTTATCCCTCTTAAATATAATGGAAATATGACTTGTACCAATATCCAATGACATATTTGAAGAACCTTGCCCCCTGGTCATTTAAGCTTAGGCATTATGCAGCTTCAGGGTCAGATATCTGGTATTGGTCACTCCACCGCACAGGCTTAGCTGTATCAGTTCTCAATTACCTTCAGGGATTCACCTGGGGAATTAGCACTCTTTTTGCTATTTCTTAGGCATTTTCCTGTTTATTGTTTTGGTATTTCTTTTTTCTTCCATTCTTCCTGAGATGGATGATCTGCTGATTTTCCAGGTTCAGGACGATAGACACTTGCTCAATTTACAAAATGAAAAAGGGGGAAGTGGTGCAGACCCTGAGGTGCCAGGAGCTGGCAAGGTGTGAGCAAAAGCTCCACAACCACGGACTGCAACCCTCAGGGCTATAAGTACTTGCGCTTTTTATAGGAGGGAGTGTTCCTTTTAGCTTCTGGGCCTTTGGGCTTACCTCTAGGTGTTTGGTGGACAAAAGTTGAAATAGAATGAGGAAAGATGCATATGGTCTGCACTTGTTGGCACAGTGATTTCTTCAAAAATGTGATGCAAGCACTGGACAGATCTAGAAAGTGTCTATAGCTAAGGTTATTGCTGGAATAAAGAGAGATTCATCATTGGCCTTCTCTCAGTCTGTTCCATTATCATGCCATTGCCCTTCCAGAGCACTGCTGGTGTTGTGGCTGTCCTGAAACAGTGGTAGACTGCTTACTTAACCTGCATGAAGCCCTGGTTCAAGTCCTCAGGACCACATACATAGAAAAAGCCAAATGTGGAATTGTGGCTCCAGGAGAAGGGTGCTACTTTTCAGCAAAACTTTAGGGACAGTGTCCAGGCACTGAGTTCAAGCCCCAGGGCTGGGACATAAAAGAAAAGAAATGTAAGCTGGGTGCTGGTACCTCATGTCTTTAATCCTAGCTATTCAAAAGGCTGAAACCTGAGGATCGCAGTCCAAAGTCAGCTTCTGCAGCAATGTCTGTAAGACACTTATCTCCAATAAAAACCAGAAAACCAGAATTGGTGCTTTAGCTCACAATGTAGAGCACTTGACTTGACCTGAAGAGTTAAGGGATAGTTCCTAAGCTCACAGTTCAAGTGGCATGACCAAAAACAAAACAAAACAAAACAAAAGGATAAAAGAATAAAGAAATTCATCACAAATGTAGGCTTGAACAATGAAAACTATATTTCAGGGATGGGAAGGTGCTTCAGTGGTAGAGTGCTTGTCTTGCATGCATGAGGCCCTGGGTTCGATTGCTCAGCCCCACATAAGCAGAATAAGCCAGAAGTGGCACTGTGGCTTAAGTGGTAGAGCACTAGCCTTGAGCTGAAGAGCCGAGGAACAGTACCTAGGCCCAGACTTCAGGACCCGTGATTAACAAAAAAAAAAGAGGGATGGGAAGGTGGCTCAGTGGTAGAGTGCTTGCCTTGCATGCATGAGGTCCTGGGTTTGATTCCTCAGCACCACATAAACAAAAATAAAAAAGCGGGAAGTAGGGCTGTGGCTGAAGAGTTGGGGCGCCAGCCTTGAGCTGTAGAGCTGAGGGACAGAGCCCAGGTCCAGAGTTCAGGCCCCACCACTGAACCCCCACCCCCCAAAAAAAAGAAAAAGAAAAGAAAACTACATTTCACAGGTACTCTTGGGAGCACCCCAGATTGTACCTCATCCTTATCTCTTTGTGTCTCAGGAATTAAGTTTTAGGGAGGATTTTTTTTTTTTTTGGTTGTGGGGCTTGAACTCTGCGCCTGAGCATTTGTCCCTCAACTCTTTAGCTCAAGGCGAGCGCTCTACCACTTAAGCCACAGTGCCATTTCCCAGGAATTTAGTTTTAAAGAATGAAATTATTTTTCTTCATATTATTAGAGGTGCTTTTAAGTTGAAGTCTATACATTGAAATATGCTCTTTGATTCTCATTTTCATGAGGAAGAGTTCTGTTCCACAATAGAGACATGGAGAACCCATACACTGGAGAACTAAAATCAAAAGTGAAAGTTTCCAATCCAGTCTTTCCCAATTATTTTTTATGGAAGGGATTACAAAAAATCACAATAAACACCTAAGAGACAAGTGTAGGTTCTCTGAAAAGAGAGAGGGAAACTGTTATAGACCCTGGGGTCCCTGCCAGGAGCAGACAAAATGTGAGCAAAGGCTTCAGGGCCATTGACTCCCACTCTCACGGCTGCAAGTCCTTGCCCTTTATTGGTTTGAGGAAGTCTAGCTTTTGGCCTGGGGCTTTAACTAACAGGAGGCTTGGGTGGAAAAGATGTATTGAAATAAAATGAGGAAAGATGTGTGCTGTTTGCACTTTTGGGCACAGTGGGTCTAGACCAATTTTACACAAGAATTTGAGAAATATAGCATAATTGTGCCATAAGCCATCTCTCTGTCTCCTTAATTATCATCCCATTGGCTCTCAGAGCCTTGCTTGTGCTCTGATGGGATTGTGGCAGGAGACAAAGATTTATTGCATACTTTAATGGTTAAGGTCTGAGAAGACAAGTCTGAGGTCCCTCAGATATGTAGCCTAAAGCTACTGAGAGGAACTGTTAGGATCAGAGAAGAGGTAAGAATTATAAAGAGATTTTCACATGCAAAATGAAAAGACAAAAGCAGACTGGTTTGCAAGTGATTAAGCTTCACATCAACATAGCCTACCCTAAACTTCACACTTCTATCTCTCCTGCATTCCTCCTGACCCCCCTAACCACTATCTCTTTGAAGGGAAATGGAGGTGATGTGCCATGTTCATAAGAATCCCTGTGTGGGACCTTTTCACTAGTTACCTGAAGAAATTATTAAAGGAAATGCAAATAGAGCACAGCAAATGCTCACAGATAGTGCCCAAATTCTGAGTTCAAGCCATAGGACCAAGAACAGAATAAAACATAAAATCCTTAAATGAAATGCAAAATTCAGAAAAAAAACAAAAACTCATTTGATTTAATAGATAGAATTGGGGAGTTTCTGGAAAATTAATTGTTAGATTTTGTGAAATCCAAATCACAAGAAGTATTATGCTGCATATTTACTTAACAATCTCACTATTTTATGCCAGTTTATAAATTATAGCAATAGGAAATGAGCCAGGTATAACTTTAGTGGTTGTGAATACCTTTGTAAATAAGAGGGGATGTATTAAAAAATTTAAGACAACACAGAGATATAATTTACATTCAGCAGAAGGCAGGCATTGTATAAACAGAAAGGTATAAGCAATCAAGTCACATAACCTCAATTTCATCATTAGAACTAAGAATCAAAAAGCCAATGTATCCAATTCTCCCCATATATATCCATTTTCTGGTTGGTCTCATGTATTTCAAGAGGAAACAGTGGTTTTCAAGAAGAAACTGAGCTTAACTCCCACAGCAGGCAGAGAAAAGTCCCAATGCACACAAGCCCTCTTGTGACCAGGGAGTAGCAGGGTGACACCATGCATTGTGGGAATTGTAGTCTCCATGGAGGATATTTTCTTTGAAAGTCCTGGGTTGTTTTTGTTTTTTGGAGGGTGGAGGTGGGGCAGAAGATGCTTTTGCACATGCGTCTCCCCGCCCACCATGGGCATTTTAAGGCTGCCTCTTCCGGATTCTTTTCCTTTGTCTTGCTGCTGGAAGTGCCCTAAAGTACAGTTTGGCCTTCCATAGGTGGGAGCCAGGAGCCCTGCGCCCAGCTCTGTGCAGTGGAGCTTGGGAGCTGTAACTTGAAGGAATCTCAGGCTTTGGAACTGATGTCAGGTAGGAACTGTGCGATTGCTGTGGGAGTCTCCCCTCCATGGGTTTCTGTTTCTTATTCTGTTTCTGTTTGTTTGGTGGGGCGTGAACTCTGGTCCTGCAAGCAGCATTCCTGAGCTCCTCAGCTCTGAGGGAGAGCTTTATACTTGAGCCAAAGGGCCTACTTCTCTCTCTAGTCTGGGGTTGATAATTTGCTTGAGGTTCAAATGTCTGAGAGCAAGCTGGGTGATTCTACAGATGAGGAGAGCCCAAGAGCTGTGCATTTGTACTCCAAGACCAAGGGATGCGTCTATTAACCCATGTGACTTTATTTGCTTTGTCCAGATGTAAGAGGAGTACAAGAAGAATTCTAGTGAAATTGTGAGGTGTATGCCTGCCTTGATTCCTCTTACATTGAAGTTTTATTTGGCGATTTTGTGTTTTTTCTCCTAGAGATATTTTAATCTGTTTGGCTTGAGTTTTTAATCTCCTGGCTTGAGTTCACACTTGTTTGTGTTTGACCCTGTTTCTAGAGACAGTTGTACATGGGATATTGGAGTAGTGAGTGCTGGTTCTGTATTTTTAGGAATGAAGCCTAGCAATGTTTGAAGCAGAGTACCCTATGAATAGGAATCTCCATCCTCAATGGACAGACCTTGTCAATTCTGAGAAGCCTAAAGGGAAGAAGCAGAAAAGCAAGGAAGGGGAAGATGTTGCTAGCTTCCTTTGCCTTATACACAAATTGTTGCTACTTCCCTGAGCACCAGAATCACGTGGTACTCTTTCCTACACCACTCTCAATCACTTTGTGTTGTTGCAAGATTTAAACTAGTTTCCAGGAATTGTGACGTGCTGGATTGAGAAATAAGCCAGAGCATAGTTATGAGAGGGTACCTGAGGCTGTAGTTTGGGATGGTGGAGTAATTCTTATGACTGAAAGTATCTATTCATGTAGTAATCCCTAATCCTCTTCTTGCTAATTTATTCAGCCTGTTAACAGTGTGTTTTTTAGTATGTAATCATGCAAATTTATATTTGTGCCATCTATGGATTTGCTAATGCTAGCTCTAATCAGTTGATTGTGCCTGGTAGTACAGAAAGTGTTGTTCTGGGACATGTGTCCTAAAAAGAAAATTCACAGAAGAAAACTTGAGGTAATATGTCTTACTCAAGGTTGTATGCTCTGTAGGTGTTACTTATCTTTCAGGTGTGTCATGCCTATATCGATTATTTTATGTTGTATGTTTAGGATGGCCAGGGTTCTTCCCAAGACTGTTTAGGGAAATGAACATTAGGGACTTCTCAAACCTGGGTTTCCCTCATCTTTACTCATGTCCCTTTGGCCAAAGCATTTTAAATGGCAAATTGCTAATCATTGCATATGTGTGCAATGGGTAGAGTGAAATGTGCCATTAGACACCCCTTATTGAAATAGTATAACATAAGAAATACATTCTATATACATTTTTCTCTCTAACTTTTGGTGAAAATTACTGAGTTACATCATACATGCTTTCCATGGTGTTTAAGTATGTAAATGAATGAGGTGAACACAAAATACAATGGATGCCTAGGATACTTTTGTATTAAAAAAGCAGTTCATGGGCTGGAAAGGTGGCTCAGTGGTAGAGTGATTACCTTGCATGTATCAGGTCCTGGGTTCGATTCCTCAGCACCACATAAGCAGAAAAGGCTGGAAGTGGTGCTGTGGCTCAAGTGGTAGAGCATTAGCCTTGAGGTGAAGAGCTGAGGAACAGCGTCCAGGCCCAGAGTTCAGGCACCATGACTGGCAAAAAAAAAAAAAAAAAAAAAAAAAGGAAAAAAAAGCAGTTCATATATCCTGAAATATATTTAGTAATAAGGAATGACTTTTAGTGGAAATATGTTTTTGCTTTCAATTATTCAATAATTTCAGTGGGAATATTCATTTTTTCGAATTTAGTGTTTACATAAACATAGAAATTAGTTGGTTTAATAATATCTATCTATCAGGAAATGGACTGGATTTGTGTTTATTGGACACTTTAATGCTCTGCCTGAGAAATTAGATTCTTTGCTTATAAGAAGGCTTTACGTTTTCACGATAAAAATAAATAAAAATTAAAAAAAAGTTTATGTTTTTCCAGCCTATATATCATATTTGCAAGAGGAAATTCTGTGTCAAAATCTCACAGATTCATTTCTGAATGTGTCATTTCTGTTATATCCCAGCTATGCTTCCGGAATCTTCTGCTCATTGTCAGCAGCAAGACAGAATGAATGGATCTCTGGTGAGTTGATTTTTTTATTTTTCATTTGTTTTCCATTCCCTTATATGAACCTAAAGATGTCCAAGAATTAACAACAATACCAACCACACAGATTCAGCCTCAGGAACATATTCATAAATCAGATAAAGAAGGCTTGTAAATTAGCAGATAAAGATTGCTTGTAGGTTTAGCAGATTGAATGGTTATATTCTAAGTTGAATTCAGATTGTCTTCAGAATGTCTAGGTTTTGTGTTGTCATAAAATTGATTCACACTTGTCATACCTGTTATGTGATGTAATGACACCAAGCAGGTTACTTCTCATGGAAGGTGAAGGATAGTTTGCCACCAGATCACATCCTCATGAGTAACATTAAACTATCTCAATAAAATTTTCCTGGAATTGCTGAAATAGTGTGGTCATACATACCTTCATGTGTTCTTAAGGAATGATTAACCTATATGTACTTAAATTACTCTCCGTATATAGTTCTTGGACCACATCATGGTCTTGGTCTTACTTGAAACTGTGACATACTTGAATATGTGACGCATTTGAGCAATTGGTCATATTGATCATTTTTGTCATCTTGAGTGTTCCTTGAGCCTCCCGATATTTGCCTTCACCTTCCATGAAGGCCTATTAAAATGAAAAACTTGTCAAGGAACATTTTTTTCTCTCACCTATATTTGGTATTGTAGAATGTAGGCAAAGTTTACAAAATTTCATGGTAGCAGTTCTTATTTACATACGAAGGAAATATCAGGGTATTTATGACCACATTTTAATATTTAGTATATAAACCAAACATGGTAAACCACGGATATTTTTATGTGGGAACTCAATTAAATCTTATAAGGGCCTAATCAATCATTAGTTACTTTCTGGAGTACTGTGACTGTTTTGGGTTTTTTTTGGGGGGGGTCCGGTCGTGGGGCCTGAACTCTTGTGGACACTGCTTTTCATAGATCTAGCAGTGTTCTATGTTCTGTATTCCATGTGAAATCCTGAATTTGTGCTGCTTGCTTTTGAGAGTACTTGTTAATAGAAGGTCTAAATAGGATTTATGGTGAGGCAGTATGTGTAAATGAAGGAAAAATATTGGTTTAATTCATTTTTACCATGGTATGTACTGAAATTTTATCAAAAATGATAATATAATTTTTCAGACACCTCCTTAGACTTAATGTTATCATGCCAGAATATTGTCTCCTTAGAGTTTTTATCTTGTCTCTATTGCTAGCAGCAGAAATGTGTTTGCATGCATTATGGACACTGTAATTTTTTATTGGTCTTGGGGCTTGAATTCTGGGTCTGGTTATTTTCCCTCAGCTCTTTAGGGTAAGGTGAGTACTACCACTTGAGTGACAGTGCTACTTTCATTTTCTGGTGGTTTATTGGAGATAAGTGTCTCATTGACTTTCCTGCCTTGGCTGGCCTTGAACCTTAACCCTTAGACCTCAGCCTCAACTAGGATTACAGGCATAAGCCACCAGCACCCTGCAAATCTGTGTATTTTAAGACCAGGTTTATGTATTGTCAAATATTTCTAGTTTGGTATTTAATTCTCCCAGTGAATAGATAACAAAGCTAGCTGCAAACATTTTATGTAAGACCAAAGCATACATGCAGCATAATGAAATTCCAGGTTGGAATTCTCATAACCCAGGTCTAATTTCTTCATGGAAATATACCACTACAGAAGCTGATCTCATTTGATGATGTGGCTGTGAACTTCACCTGGAAGGAGTGGCAGCATCTGGATCCTGGTCAGAGGACCCTTCATAGAGATGTAATGCTGGAGACCTATAGCAACCTAATGTCCTTGGGTGAGCAAAGGTTATTTTTACTTGGAAGATCAAGTGCTTTTATTTTAGTAGATATTAGACTATTTATGTTATTTAGGGAGAAGATTCCAGTCCATCCCCAGGTAAAAAACTGCTAGTATATAAGCCAGTCAAATTTGAGTCTGAGAGCTTGGTGTTGTTTGTCTTTCACACTAGTGCTTGAGCCACAATTCTATTTTGGCTTTTGTTTTGGGGTATATTCTGTGTTTCTGTGCCCAGGTGGGTTTCAATCCTGCCTCTTCTGATCTCACCTCCTGAATGTAGGATTACAGGTGTAAGCCTTTGGACCATTACTTTTTCTAAAAAAAAAAAATGATTCTAGGCCATGGGTAGTGTCATTTTTTTCTAAGTTAAACTTCAACTTCATTATATGTAACTCAACAGCTAATTTTATTCTCATTCTTTAAGAAGGCAAATCAGTAGTTGGACAAACGTTCTAAGCTATGATTCACTAACAGGAGACTGACTTCCCAGACTTGGGTAATTATTATAGGTGGATCTACAGTCTAGAATAGAACATACATTTCTACTGACAGTATGCTCTGGAAATCAGTAGGTGAAAGTGTGTATTTTTAAGCTAAACCTGCTACAAGGTTTAGTGCTTCAAGCTACCAATCCTAGATACTCCAGAGGCTGACATCTGAAGGTTTCAATTTGAAACCAGCAGCTGTAGAAAAATACCATGAGACTCTTATCTCCAGTTAACCATTCAAAAACTAGAAATGTAGCCAAGACTCAAACTAGTAGAATGCTAGCTTTTAGCAAAAGAGCTGAGTTCAAGCCACACAGTTGGCAAAATAAACCCAAAGCTGGATGTTACTCCACCATGGAGCTGTTAAGAATTGAGAAACCATGGTCTGGGAAGGTGGTTAAGTGGTAGAGGAATTGCCTTCCATGCATGAGGCCCTGTGTTCGTTTCCTCAGTACCACATAAGCAGGAAAATATTGCCGATGTGGATCATGTGATACAGTGCTTGCCTTGAGCTGAAGATGTGCCGGACAGTGCCCAGGCCCAGAGTTCATGCCCCACAACTGGACCCCAATACCTCAAAAACAATTGAGTAACTAGATTTAGGAGCAACCTTGTGGACAGGATGTCTCCGACCTTACATTAATGATGACCCAGCAAGAGTAATAGTTCTCCACTATTTCTTAATCACAGGGCACTGTGTTCCTAAACCTAAATTGATTGTGATGTTGGAGCAAGGTGCAGATCCATGGATAAGAGAAGCCTCAGACAAGAATTTCACAGGTGATTTAAAGCATCTTGAATGGTGATGATGGATGGGTCCTGAGCCCAGTTGGTCTGTTTATCTTGAGCTGTACAGAGCGATAGTATTCCTAGTGCCCCTGATTCATGTGTGGCATAGAACTAGGTGATCCTTTGTCTCAAGGAATTTTCAATCCAGAATTCACGTGGAAACAAACTGAATTTGGTGTGCCAGTGTACTTAATGTTAGCAATTCTCTTTGCCTGTAGAGAAGTCATTCTTTAAGATAAAAGACAATAAAAATGTACAAAAGGAGATCATATTTTCTTTTAAACTAGTATTATGCAGGTAGGAAGAAAATAGGAGAATGGTAGCACTGCTATTCTCTGATCCGGACAATATCTTATGAATTGTGCTGGGCATAGAGTGAGATTCAGAATGGAACCATTAAGAGTACATAGATGGATAATTTCAGTAAATATATCCTAGAAAAATCTGAAATAAAGAAAAACATTATTTTCCATTGTAAAATGTCAGGACTACATTCATAGTAAGTTGCAGAGAAAAGTTTATATTCTGCATGAAACAATGCTGTGGTATTTGAAAATCATGTAACAGTTAAAATGTGACAAAATACTTTTATAGGAAGGAATGTGTGGATCTCATTTATGTTTTTGTCTATTTTTCTGTTATGCATTTTAGATGTCCAAGAAATGGAGGATGTGATTAGCACCTGTCAGGAAAGTCACAATAAATATCACTCTGAAGTAGCAGTCATGAATAGTAACCCAGGGGAGGAAAAAGTGAGACTTATAAAAAGTTTTACTTTGAGCTCAAAACATAAGTCAGAACTGATTAAGAATAATGGGAACTCCTTAGGAATGAGGACAGAAAAGGTCACTGGGTGTCAGAACATGAGTGTTTTCAGTGAACCTGGTAAGATGTGTGCTGTATATAGTCCTCATGTGTCTTCTGTAGTTGAAGAATATAAACTATGTAAAAGGTCTTTCACTGAGAAGACATACCCTGTTGTCCCTCAGAGAACACACACAAGAGATAAACCATATGAAAGTAAAATGTGTGGAGAGATTTTCACCAGTAAGCCATACCTTACTGTCCACCAGAGAAGACACACAAATGAGAAACCTTTTGAATGTAACATGTGTGGAAAGTCTTTCACCCAGAAAGCAAAGCTTACTGTCCACCAGAGAACACACACAGAAGAGAAACCTTTTGAATGTAACATTTGTGGAAAGTCTTTCACCTGCAAGGAATATCTTACTGGTCACCAGAGAACACACACAGGAGAGAAACCTTATAAATGTAATATGTGTGGAAAGTCTTTCACCCAGAAGTCAACTCTCACTGTCCATCAGAGAACACATACAGGAGAGAAACCTTATGAATGTAACATGTGTGGAAAGTCTTTCACCCAGAAATCAAAGCTTACTGTCCACCAGAGAACACACACAGAAGAGAAACCATTTGAATGTAACATTTGTGGAAAGTCTTTCACCTGCAAGGAATATCTTACTGGTCACCAGAGAACACACACAGGAGAGAAACCTTATGAATGTAATATGTGTGGAAAGTCTTTCACCCAGAAGTCAACTCTCACTTTCCATCAGAGAATACACACAGGAAAGAAACCTTATGAATGTAACATTTGTGGAATGTCTTTCACCTGCAAGGCAAGTCTTACTGACCACCAGAGAACACACACAGGAGAGAAACCTTATGAATGTAATATGTGTGGAAAGGCTTTCACCCAGAGGTCAACTCTCACTGTCCACCAGAGAATACACACAGGAAAGAAACCTTATGAATGTAATGTGTGTGGAAAGTCTTTTACCCAGAAGCTACACTTAACTGTCCACCAGAGAACGCACACAGGAGAGAAACCTTATGAATGTAACATGTGTGGAAAGTCTTTCATCAAGAAGTCAACTCTCACTGACCACCAGAGATCACACACTGGAAAGAAACCTTATGAATGTAACATTTGTGGAAAGTCTTTCACCAGGAAATCAAACCTTACTGAACACCAGAGAACACACACAGGAAAGAAACCTTATGAATGTAACATGTGTGGAAAGTCTTTCACCCAGAAGCTAAACTTTACTGTCCATGAGAGAACACACACAGGAGAGAAACCTTATGAATGTAACGTGTGTGGAAAGTCTTTCACCAAGAAGTCATACCTTACTGTGCATCAGAAAACACACAGGAAAGAAACCTCATGAATGTCATATGTGTGGAAAGTATTTCAGCTAAGATCTACACGTTACTGTCAACCAGAGAGCACACACAGGAGAGAAATTTTATGAAAGCAAGCTATGTGGAAAGTCTTTCACCCAGAACATACACCTTTCTGTCCATCAGAAAAAAACCCACCAGAGAGAAATGTTATGTATGTAGCAGGCATGGAAATTCTTTCACTTGGAAGGCACAACTTAACATCCATCACAGACCACAAGAAGAGAAACCTTATGAATGCAACCAGTGTGGAAAGACCTGGAGGTCATAGCTTAACACACAGAAGTTGATTCACACAAATGAAATAACTTAGGATTTTACCAAATGGGGAAAGTCTTTGATCTGTAAGAAAATTGAAATTGCAATACAGAACCAATACAGGATAGAGACCTTATGATATAGCAGATGTGGAGTCCTCCAACTACAAGACACAGCTCAGGGTTCATCATAAAACACACAAAACACACAGACACACAGACACACACGCTCACACACAAAGAGGAGAGAAATCCTATGTAGGAAAAATAAATGGAAAAGTTTTCAAGAAAATGTCCTAACTCAGTTTGCCTCAGAGAACAGACACAGGCAAGAAAATACAAATATAACAATTGTGGAGAGTTCTTTACCAAGTCATGGATCCAAGTTCATAGGACACACACAGTGGGGTGATCTTAACAATATTACAAATGTGGAAATCCTTTGATCAAAAAGGAATACCTCATGTTCATCAGAGAACTGACTCACATAGGAGAAAAGAAAGTAGTGCATAGAAGATATGTGAAATGACTTTCAATTAGAACTGAGTCCTCAGTATATGTGAGAGCATAGTCAGGAAAGAAATTATGAGTATAGAAAACATTTTGCCAGAAGTCCCATCTGTACAGGTATCAGAGACCTGGACACATGACAGAATCTCTGTAAATATAACATGAGAGGAAGTCTTTTAACCAGAAGCCAACCTTCAGCAAGTATTAGAACATTCACCCAGGAAAGAAACTAGATGTAGGAAAATCTTTGTCAGAAAACCTCTGCAAATTATACAGAGAAATCCTTCATGGCAGAGGTAAGCTAGGTGTGATGGGAAACCATTCTTCATTCTTCAGCTTTCTTTGAGCCAACATTTCTCAGACTTTCATCATGGTGAGTGGGGATGGTATCTTTCAATACTATCCAAAGCGTGTGGAAACAACCAGTTATAACATGTAATTCAGAGATTAAAATTATTAACTTGCATCTTTCATACTAAGGAATGGTGTTTCAGAGTAATTTGATAAACTCTTAGAAATGTGAGGTCTGTCACTTTGGGACTGGATTCAGATCATCTCCAACATGGTTAGGGGAACAATAGTTGTGTGAAGACTGTTATGATTGGAGGCAAGAACATGAGAACACCTTTTTTTTTATTGCTCCCTTAAGTCCCCCTCTGTATGTGTGATCCAGCATTACAGTACAAATGACTAACTTATTCCAGTTCAGTTTCTTAATGGAAGATCTAATGGAAGATATTAGTCCTTACTGCAGTACATATATAGTAGTAAAGTCTTTCTCGGAGGGGTAACAATGCTGGATAGGAAATGTATTCATAACCTAATTAATATAATAGTATAACCAATTTATACAGTATCTTTACAATTAAATATATATTCTAAAAAATATGGTGGATTAATAAAGACAAGAGTCTCAATCATTTTGCCTTTGGGGAGAACCTCAAAATGTCTTCAGTGCTTGCTCTTTTCTTTAATTAATCACTGGTGATGAACAACTTGTGAGTGATTCACACTGAGCCCATTTAGTTGTTCTGCTGAGTGATCTATAATAAAACACCAGTGTGAACAATGTGTCACACCTGTGTTATCTCATAGAAGGCCAAAGTAGATTTGACATTAGGGGAAATAATCAAGCACACAAAGATATTGATTAATCTCTCTCAAAAATTGAAGGTAACAAAAAAATAAAACCATCTGCCACTTGAGCTACAGCATCAATTCTAGGCCCTGACTGGAAGGGACAGAAGCTGGGATACTGAGCGCAGTGGGTACTGAACAAGGCTATCATAGGATTTTCACTAGAATGTAGGTACCACCCAAGGCCTCCTTCCATTACCTTGAGCACTTATATCTTTATTGTTGTCCACCTCTAGGTCATTTTTCCTCCCATAATTAGCATAGTATTAAGTGTACATTTTTCCTGCTCCTTTGAGAAACATCTTACCCTTACCTCTCTTTTCAGTTTCCTCAACGAATTGAGAGGTTCTTTTACATTTTTTTCTTTCAGTTTTCTTGATCAGAAACATCCTTGTATGAAGTCCCTGTTATAGAGTTGTCAGTACTTTGAGAAGATCACTACCTGGGGCATCCACAGCTAACCACCTTTTCTTCACTTGTCCATGGGGTCTGAGCAAAACCAAGCCAAATCTGTATATGTGCATTCTAACTTAAATGTTTGTTACCAATACTTTGATGTGTGTTGGAAGTTGGCTGGGTCATAGTCTAGGCCAGAACTCAAAATGGAAGGTACAGGAAAGAAAAGATTGGTGAGGAGCCAGCTGAGGAGAAGAGCATTGTGCCAAAGTCTTCATGCAATATGCAAGCCTGGCAATCCCCTTGGGATAGGAGTGAGGAGCCAGAATCGGGCCTGTGCTACCCATCAGTACACCACAAGCACCACATGGCACCTCTAGCATGGGACATGTTGTGCCCAGGTTTCAGGAGGGCTGACTGTTGACCCAGGGACCTGTTAGTCAAGTTAAGCCAGTGGCCTAATGTAATTGTCTTGTCTTATGTAGATGATACAATTGCTGTGGACAAGAAGAATTGGTAGTAAAACTATTGTCTGATGAACTAGTTAAAATTCTTCATGATGTGTGTGTGTGTGTGTGTGTGTGTGTGTGTGTGTGTGTGTGTGTGTGTCCTAAGGAGAAAACAAATTGAAAAGTAGTTCAGAGAGAACTGAAATGACAAATGTCAGACTTAAGTCTACTGCAAGATAGATCCATTACAATCACAACCAATAAGTGAAAAGGAAAGGTTTCCTTCACTTATTTTGACCTACCTTGACAAAGCCCATTGTGTTCAAAATAATAAGAACAGAAATGTATGTGTTGCTGCTTACTGTTGTACAACAGCTAGTTTACAAGTGACAGCAGAGGTATAGAGTCTCTTCTGTGTGCGGCCCCTGCACTCACTGGAAAGGAGGACAATAGTATTGAAAGTGAACTAATGTCACTTGTAAGTTTGTCATTTAAATTGCAGGGGAAGCATTGACTAATTTAAATGAGCAGACATTTTGTTTTGCTGGTCCTTAGGCTTAAACTCAGAGGCCAGGTGCTGTCCCTGAGCTGCTTTTGCTAAAGTGTAACATTCTACCACTTGAGCCACAGCACCATTTCCAGGTTTTTCTGTGCATGTGGACCTGAGGAATAGAACCCAGCTCCTCATTCATGCGATGCAAGTACTGTACCACTAAGCTACCTTGCCTGTCCTATAAGCAGACTTTTTATGTTAAAAGAAGAAAGAATAGGTTGGTATGTCGTATCCACCTTCCATGTGCAAGTCCCAAGGTTTAATCCCCCAAACTGAAAGGAAGAAAGTAGAAAATGGAATGATATGAAGTATACAGTTACAAGAACTAAGAAAAATAGAAGAGCAAAGGCAATGAACAAGTATTTAGGTTTTTGTTTGTTCATAATTGTTTCTTTTTTCTTTTAATTGTGGGCTGTGGAGTTTAAACTCAGGGAGGGTCTGGCATATTCCCTAAGCTTTTCACTAAAGGTTGGCATGCTACCACTTCCAGCCAGAATGTCAGTTCTAGGTTTTTGGCATTTAATTGGAGATAAGTCACAATGAATTTTCTGCTGATGTGTTCCTGAGGAATGGAAACCAGTGCCTCATATATGCAAGGCAAGCACTCTACCACTGAGCCACACTTCCAGTCCTGCCTCCTTTCTTAAAACAGTGTGGTTGGGGCTGGCACAGTGGCTTAGTGATAAAGTGCTTGCCTAGCCTGCATGGAGCATTAAGTTTGATATCTCAGTACCTAACAAACAACAAAAACTACCAAACAGTCATAGAAGCACTGGTGTTGTAGCTCAATGGTAGAGTGGTAGCCTTCAGCATAATGAAATTCAGGAACAGTTCCCACACCTTGAGTTCAAGCCCCAGGAATGTCAAACAACAACAAATGAGTAAATGAAAACAAAAACCCATTGTTAGCAAATTTCATTGATAAACACACCACACACCCACCCATACCAACACACACACATTTTTTTTTAAACAATATTCACCTCCTTTACCGTGTCTGCTTACCCTCCCTGCTCCAATGCTACCTATATCCACTGGAGTACTTATTCTATGTTTCTGTAGTTTTTGCATTCTTAAAAAAAATTATTGTGAAGGTGATATATATACACATATATCTATATATATAAATACACATATATGCCTATATATACATATGCCCGAACCAGCCAGCAACGAAGGGACTCCTGAATTAGGGGGCGAGGATGGAAAAATGGAGACATAAGACAAAGGATGGGGTCAGGAGTTCTGCAGCTCAAGACTGCAGCACCGTTTATTTCTAACTCTCCTTCTTATATACTATTAGATGTCAAGAGGTAACCTAAGGTCACCATAGTGCAGAGAAGCAAAGAAAATTTTAATAAAAACAAGGCGTAGATTGAAACAAGACAAGGTCAACTGATAGAAAGTAAAACAAACTCTACAGACATAGCAAAGCAAACCCGGGCACCTGGTGCTTTTCATGAAAGCCAGTTCCTTGTTCATGCCTTCAAGTGAGCACAAGGGTCAAGATGACCTTAGAGCTTTACTGTCGGCTCCCAACATCTCCCCTGTCTTTGTTTGAAGAAGCGAACCCGCCTGTCTTAGGTTGGGTGGATGACCTTGTCTGCCTTACCTGTCTTTGGGATCTTCTTCAGAGCAAAGCTGAAGGCCCTGTCTTAGGTTGGTCAGACTGGCACCCCCTCTTACCCGTCTCTGGCTGCAGTTCCTCTAGGGGGGAATTCATTTATTTGGAGCTTGATCTTATGTAGCTGGCTGGCTAAACTCATAAGAGAGTTTTGCACACATATAATACAAGGAAGGCATAGAAAACCATCAGCAAAAGCATTCCTAGGCCAAGCAATGACATTAGCAATCCTGTAATATAAGTCAGGGAAGGGATATAGTGTTGAAATTGTTTAAACAGTTTTTTAACAGTTTTTGCCACTTTAGAGTCCAGAGGTAGGGCTTGTGTAGTATTATGAGCAAGCTGATTAAGATAATGGGCAATTTCAACATTTTCTGTTAGTGCCACAGCAGCTGCCGCTGCAGAGGCAGCTAACGAAATAAGGGCCATAACATCAGGTACAAGTAGCCCAACAAATCGACGAGGGTGCATTAGTTCTTTCAATTGTTTCAACACCTGAATACCAGAATCTTCACACCAAGTTTCAGAAATATTTACAGGAAGCATAACAAAAGATGGTTGTCTAACAATAAGTATGGATTCAGTTATGCTGCTATACAAGCAATTTGTAAAAGAACAATTAGAACAGGTGACATTAAAATAATTAGCTCCTATAGAGATATTAAATGGTCCATACATAATGACATGGGGTGGTGATACACAATTTATAATATTTTTTAGAAGGGATGAATTGGGCCAGGTTATGTTGTTGAGTGCAGCCACCAGAGTCCAAACATGATGTTGAGGGTGCCCATTCATCCACCACAGTCCAAGATTGTACTTATTAGTAAGATTAGCTCCAGACCAGTCCATAATTTGAGAATTAGTTCCTGCACCTTATTGGAGGAGGTTCTCCTGTAGATTCTACCACTTGTGAAGAATTAATGCAATGGGGTATCCTGTAGGATGGAGTAGAATTTGCATAAACTAAGTGCCCAGTTGGCAAAGATGTCATCTGTATATTGTACATTTGATTTTTGTCTGGAAATCAAATTTTATGAGTCATGGATTACATAAAAGTACAGCCTGGAATGGAGCTTATAAAATTGGTGGTAAAGCATAAAGGAGTTCCAATGTTTGAAGCTGAGATATCTCCCATCTCGGTGTGCTGGATGAAGGGATCGGGTGCTGTACTGTATGCTGATCTATTGATGTGAATGATTACTTCAACTCCCTCCCAAGTTGTAGGGTGCACAATCAGGGGATCTGGCACGCAAGCCCAATGTGTCAGCATTTGTGTCATCTGAATGAGCCTCCACAATCCTAACACAATGTTCAGGCAACCAGTGGGTTTCATTTTTTTCCTGCGAGAAAACACAAACATGTCCTCGACCCCATGTTAAAACCAGATGAGGCCCATATCAAGCACTTGTTAAACGATCCTTCCACTTAACTTGGGCAAAAGCTCTTTGCTCTCTTTTTTCCCAAAACCGCTGTGCTGCGGAAAGGCCATTACAATCTAAGTTTAAAAAATTTAGTACAAACAAAGCATGAGAAAGAATATTAACAGGAGAGATGGGGTATAATTCCCCACCTTTTAATTTAAAAATTTGATGTTTGAGCAAACCATTAGCTCCTTCAACAATTCCTTGACCTTGAGGATTATAGGGAATACCTGTAGTGTGAATAATCTGATAAGATTTACAAAAAGTTTGAAAAGCTTGTCGAACATATCCTGGACCATTATCAGTTTTACTATGTTTAGGAAGTCCCATAGTGGCAAAGCAGTGTAGGGAATGAGCAATACAATGTTTGTTAGTCTCCCCGGCAAGAGGAGTAGCCATAATAAAATTAGAGTAGGTATATGGTAACATGGACAAAGCGAAGCCATCCAAAAGATGGAATCAGGCAGGAGTTTAGTCTACTTTTTCCACGGTGGAGGTGGTCAGGGATGTAGATTTTCTCCAGGTGACTGTTAGGCTGTAGCAGCAGCAGCAGGGACAGCAGGGTCTCTCAGTGGCTCCAAAGGACTGTCACACCTCGTGCTGGGCTGTAAATTTCTACACAGACTGGTTAAGGATACAAGTAATACATAGGCTTAGCAGGCTGTGGCCCCACTAGGTTTTAAGACTATTTAGACAATAGCCCAGGACAATTTACCAAGATGACAACTTTTTAAACTAGATAGTTCTTTTAATAAGGCTAATTTTCTAGGCGGATATAGAAGGCTCAGGCCTGTACTACTATTTTCCAAGTCTTTTTCTTTTGTCTATTTTGTCACTTTCTTTTTTTTTGGCTACAGCAGTGTAGCTTGTTTAGCACTCTGGTTTGTAAAAGCATCTTTAGGAATGTGACCTCTAGTGACACTAGCAATGCCTAAGTCACCTGTGCAGGCCTTTAGACAGATGTTAAATGAAACACACTCTCAGATTTACAAACTTTTTTCTTGAACAGCTAAATTTTATGTAGCTGGTGTTAGCTCAAAAGTTACTGTCAATTAGGGCTTTTGGCACATACAGGGGTTGGGATTTAAACCATCCCCCACATTTTATAACTTTAGCTTTTCAGTACTATCATAGATTACTAACAAGTTTCTGTCCCTACAAAGTAGATAGTCATGGATATTAGGCATGCTTACAAACTATCTTTCCATGACCTCCTGGCTCTGAACAATTTTTGAAGGGCCACGCACAAATGACTCTAGGAGCTGACATTTTTGCCATCCAAGCAGTGGCTTACTGCCTCTGGATACTCCTCCATTGCTCTTGTCCCAGTAGTGTTTTCTCTACACTGAGATAAATGCCTCATTTGCATTTCCCTTAGCTGGTCACTGGACTTGAACTCAGGGCCTGAGTGCTGTCCCTCAGCTCTACAATTCAAGGCTAGCACTCTGCCACGATGAGTCCCAAAGCAACTCTGCTTGCTCTTTCAGCACTATGCCTGTTGGGTAGAGGTGACAGTCTCACAGGGACCTTTTTCTGCCTGGGCTGGGTTTGAACCAGTTTGCAGATCAATGAGTCTTACAAAAGGCCACTTTACTCCAATTAAAAGCAACAAGGTGGCCAACATATAAGTAGCTTTTAAGCATACTCTTACCTGAAACTTGTTAAGAGCCAAAGTTACATCTGACAAACTTATAAGAATCCTCTGTGCTTTGCTCTTGGCTTGCTGGAAACTTAAAAAACCTATAATAGCAATTAAGCAATTGTTTTAGTAATCCTAATTTTTTCACTTTGAGGCAAATGTTAAGAACAATTTTACTTTTAAACTTTATATCCAAAAATTCATTCCTATTTTTAAGCCTCCTATTAATCTCTTTTATTATTTTATATTTTAGTTTTTAGTTACATTAAAAAAATTCCTTAAAATCTTGAGGCCAAGTGTCATTCATTGTCTCTTGGCTGCTTGTTTTAAAACAGATACACATTAAAACTTTTAAACTCAAATTTTTTCTTAATGCAAGAATTACAATCACCATCACTGTACCAAGAAGTTAAACTTAACACATTTTTATGACTTTTAAAAACATATACTAATTGTAGAACATCATTGAAAACAAGTCACATTATACAAATACATTTTTTAACCCTCTTTTTAAGTCCAAGGGGCAGTTTTAGCAATACTAATCAGATCATCACATCACTAATATTTACCATCATGTTTCTAGTATTCATCTGTAGAGAAAAAGGACAGAACAAAGCTGGGCCACTTGGTCCCTCCTGTGGAATGGACACGCACCTAATCTCACTCTTTAGGGTAAGATGAACTGTGTTTGTGCCAGCTTGTCCTCTTTCACCATGTGTGGACTCCTCCCATGGACCATCCCACCGTGTATGACCAGCTGAACTCCACTTTTACCTGTTTACCCCTTACCCCTAAAGATAGGTCTTTTGTTGGCTTTTAAGTTTTTCACTTTTTTTTTTATCTCTTGGTTTTTGAATGAAAATACATAGTTTTAGACAGACAGAACAGGTAATGTCTATGACAGTGTTAAACAAACTTTTATATTTAAACTTTTAATATTCATCCCCAAATTTTAGCCAAGGGAACTAAATTTCAAACAGCCAATGCATTTTTGTTAAGCCAGATAACTTGATTACAGTGTAAACAGCCTTATGCATTTTTAAATACCAGATTTTTTTTTATTTTTAAGTTAAAGAATCCTTAAAAAGTCATTTAAAACAATGTGAAAATTCTTTAAATGTTTTGGTAATGTCCAAACCTCATAACCTTTTGAATTTTAAACTTAAATTCACCCAATTGTTACAGCATGCTGATAATTTTTATCTTGAACATGTTCACAAACACATACAAAACACACACAGATCTTAAAGTGCGCAAGAATCAAAATCAGTTGTACATACATTTAAAACTGGTACCAACTCTAAGACAGAACTAGACAAGACAACAACCAAAGGCTGAGTTGGGGGCTAATGGCCCCCAATTTATCCTTACCTCAGAAAACACACTGAAGTAAACAAGACAGATAAGTGGCCACAAAGACAAAATCAGGTCTCAGTGAATAGGGTGACATCTCACCACCATTCACAAGTGGACTAAAATCCACTTACCAGGGGACTCGAACCCCCTCTACTCACCTCTGGAGGATTTCTTTTAGATTCCTGCAAACGTTGACCCAGGGGCCTTCCAAGGTGGAAGAGAATTCCAAGTCATCTTGGGGCAAGGGAAAGAAGTCCCTTGCGGCCATCCCCTCAGACTGACAGTTTCTCCCCCATCCTCAGACCCCCTGGGCCAAGGCCCGAGGCTAAGATCTTGCTGGTGTCACTTGCAGGTGGTCAGTGGCAGTTTTATCTGGCTGTGAGTTCTCCCTGCCGGCCCTTTTAAGTTATTGTTAGATCCTCCAGGTTTTTTCACCACTCCCCTACTTCTGGATCTAGAGAGGATGGAGGAGGTGGCAGTGAAGGGTAGAAAGGGGGGTCAGTTTAAAGTGTAAGTAAAAAAGAAGGAGCTAGAGAGAAGCAGATATTGAGGGGTGTTAGCCAGTCTCCTCCGGGCTCTCGCATCAGGATCAATCTGAGAGAAGAAACATTCCAAGAATTCCAAAAACCATACACACAAATATTGAGAAAAAACACATTTACAGCATGTCAGACCGAAAGTACCGGACTACAGACGGGCCCAAATGTCCACACTAGTGGATAGTTTACCCTGATGGGGATCCCGGGGACATCTCCACCGGCCCAGTTGGCTGTCTTATAGCGCGTCCGCCAAGACTCTTGCCAACCCCAATACAGAACCTGCAGGCTACACAGATACCAGACAATTACAAAGCAGCAATGTTTTAACGTACAGGCCATTTGAATCATGGTGTTCCTGAATCCTTTTTTCCAATTTTTTTTTCTAAGTTTTAAAACTAATGGTTCCTTCCTCCGGGAACCAGGGGTATACTTCCTCAATAAAGTGAAAGAAACATTCTAACTGACTCTGTCTAACTTTCACTCTTTGAGGGTGAAGCATACCCTTGAGAGCCTGCACATATAACGTGCGGCTGTTTCCTTGCCCCATAATTTTTTTCTTACTCCTGGCTATACTGTCACCCGCTCTTTTTCTAGACCCGTCCTCTTACCTTAGTGGGGTCCTCTGCCTTGATCCCAGGTTTTCAGGGTCCCTGTTTGGGCGCCACTTGCCGGAACCAGCCGGCAACGAAAGGGACTCCTGAATTAGGGGGCAAGGACGGAAAAATAAAGACATAAGACAAAGGATGGGGTCGGGAGTTCTGCAGCTCAAGACTGCAGCACTGTTTATTTCTAACTCTCCTTATTATATACTATTAGAAGTCAAGAGGTAACCTAAGGTCACCATAGTGCAGAGAAGCAAAGAAAATTTTAATAAAAACAAGGTGTAGATTGAAATGAGACAAGGTCAACTGATAGAAAGTAAAACAAACTCTACAGACATAGCAAAGCAAACCCGGGCACCTGGTGCTTTTCATGAAAACCAGTTCCTTGTTCGTGCCTTCAAGTGAGCACAAGGGTCAAGATGACCTTAGAGCTTCACTGTCGGCTCCCAACATACATACATGTATATATACATATGTGTGTATATCATACATATATACATATATGTACATATACATATGTGTGTATATACATATATGTATATATGTAGGTCAAAGTTCCATAAGCCAGATATTGATTTCATTACTTGATTAATTACTCAATTGATTTCATTGATTTCATTACTTATTAAACAATATGCACTTTTGCACAATTCCACCCACTTTTTAAAAGTAGCATTTATTTCCATATAACACAGTAAAATATACCAATATTAGGTATTGATCTCATTGTCTGGGTGCTGTCCCTGACCATTTTTTCTTAAGGATCTATCACTGGAGCCACCTATCAATTTCTACTCCTGGATTTTTAGGTGATTAATTGTAGATAAGAGTTTCATTGACTTTTCTAAAAGGGCTGGATGAAATATCAATCCTCAGGTCTCAGGTTTACCACCATGAGACACTTGTGTCCAGCACGTTTAAATATTATTATATGCACTATGTTATTTGTGGTATGTTTTTTCTTTTCATCATTTATGTGGCTTGATCTCTGGGCCTGGCCTCTGTCCCTTAGCTCTTCAGCTCAAGGCTACTGCTCTACTACTGGACCCACAGAACCACTTCCAGCTTCTTCTGTTTATGTGGTTCTGAATAACCTAAACCAGGGCCTCATGTACGCAAGGCAAGCACTCTCCACTGAGCCACCTTTCCAGCCCCTACAATGCCATTTTCAAAGCATTATATTAGGCCTTACATATTTGTTTGTTGCACAGATTCAACAAACCATAGAACCCAAATACTTGAAAAAGTATGGCACTTATACTAAACATGCAGCCTTTGAAAAAACAGGCATTATCCTATGAACAATGCATTGTAGGATTTAAATTGTAATAGGTATCAGATGTGATTTAGAGTGTATAGAAGATTGCCTGGAGATTATATTAGAGGTGATTTGCACTGTATAGAAGGATGTGTGCAGGTTACATGAAAGCAAACTAAGAAATACTTATCAGATGAGATGAACATAAAAATAGCAAAGTAATCACTAAAATGAAACCATGTTAATATTGTAATATAAAAATATCAAATATATCAAGTACAGTCTGATTTGAACAGAAGAAAACATACTCAAAAAACTCAATAAGCCAAAAAGACATACATTAATTATTGAGAACTAAAAGTAAATCAATATAAACATACCATAAGCAACAATCAATACTGAAAAATACTAGTAGTCATAATATGAAAGGAAAAGAAGCTCAGCACAAATTGTGTTACCACAGATACAGAGCATTGATAATAACAGGCAAAATATTAATCTGTATAACAAAAGTTCTATTCTGAAAAGTAAAGTCTACAAAGACATGAATAAAAGGCCAAAGAATGATAATTTCTTTAATCTATCATTATGATTGGAGAAGTAATGCTCCTCTAAATGACTGAATAACTAGACAAACGGTCACTAGAAACACATGGAAGGCATTATCTTTACTAAATGCTGTGTATAAAGCACTATGCAGTTATATTTACCAAGACAGACACACTGAGAATAGACCTGAAGACAAATTGTCTAGAAATCAGTATGACAAATAAATCTATGATGTAAATACAATAAAATCCAACATTATGTTTCTAATAATCTAACAGTAAAACAAGCAGAAGGAAACTAGAATGAATATGTAAAAAAATATATGTATGCTATCATTGTGATTTATTCAATATTAAAGGGAGCTACTTTCTTATCACTTGTGGAATAAAAACAATTGCTTTCAATTATGTATGGTGTATTCACATGTATATCTTCTGGTGGGTGTGGCAGAGCCATAGAATGTGAGGGAAATAGGGTGATGAAAGTAAAATATACAACTCAAGAGTAGAGATAGGAGGGAGAGATTGGGAGAGAGTGAAGGCATGGAAGACACTGTATGAAAATAAGGGTATTTTTACCTGACTCATGTCATTATATCTCTCTATACAACACCTCCATAATAAGATTAAATTACATTAATTATAAAAGAATACCTCCAGCATAAAAGATCTGCTTAGTGAAGAAAATCTACCACAGTTAGAAGAGTTACAATTGTTAGAAACACAATACCTCACTTAATTTGAAAGATAAACTATTTCATTTTAGGTTACGTATTAATTCTACATAAACCAGTAACAATAAACAGTTTCATTGTAGTATCCAATTAAATCTTAATGTTTCATGTTGAGGTAAGAAAAATCAAGGCAAGTACTTCTTGCTCAAGACTGTCACTTTAGCCTAGCTACTAATGAGAAAACTGAGGTCTGGAAGCCAGCCTGGATAGACAACTCAAACTAAGCAGCTAATGATCAGGTTAGAGGTATGGCTCAAGTGATAGTGCCAACAGTGAGTGAGGAAGTTGACTGACTGTGAGACCTGCAGTTCAAGCTCCAATAGTAGCTCAAGAAAACCATGAGGTATGTGTATTACTGTGTTTCTAAGTTAGAAACCTAATTGTAGTGACACTAGCAAGTCTTCTTCTCAGATATAAAGGGAAAAAGAAGATGAGTGGAGGAGGGAGAGAATGGAAGCAAAAGGTCAGGAAAAAGAAGGAAGAAGAGAGGACAAGAGAGCAGTGGAGAGGAGGGGAAAAGAGGGAAAGGGAAAAGAAGACAAAAGAGAAGGGGAGGAAAGTTTCATGGCATCAGATTTGACAGTAACTGGTCTGGGAAGATTGCTCAGTGGTAGAGTGCTTGCTTATCATGCATAAGGCCCTGGGTTTAATTCCTCAGTACCACATAAGCAAAATGTTGAATGTGTTCCTTTGGTTCAATTTGTAATGTACTCACCTTGAACTGAAGAGCTGAGCGACAGTACCCAGGCCTACAGTTCAGGATCCACGGCTGAGAAAAAAAAAGAAAAAAAAAAAGAAAGCAAGATTTGACAGTAACCTCATAAATACAACTCCAAAAATACATCATGGAAAAAACAAAGAAACAAACAAACAATGTGAGTCTCTGGTGGCTCACACCTGTAATTTTAGGTACTCAAGAGGGTGAGATCTGAAGATGGGGTCTCAAAGTCAGCCTGGGCTGGTGTAGCTGTGAAACTCTTACTTCCAGTAAATCACCAGAAAACCGGATGTGGTGCTGTGGCCAAAGTGGTAGAGTGCTATTCTTGAACTGAAAGGCTGAGGGACAGCGTTCAGGCCCAGAGTTCAAGCCCCATGACCTACAATAAACAAACAAACAAACAAACAAATAAATGAAAATAAAATGAAAACCTTGTATACTGAAAAACACTACCAATAAAGGAAAAAAAAGCATAGAATGACAGAAATATTTGCATATATCTCTAAATGGATTTCTAACCAATGTGAATTAGAAAATATAAAGAAAATCCTTCAAGTAACCCACACAACAAAATCTAATTTTAAAATGGGAACAAGATTGAAGAGACTTTTCTAAAAAGGACGTACACATGTAGTTGATTAAAATATAAAAGTAGTTTAATTTCAGTAGTCATGAGAAAAATTTAAATCAAATTCTAATAAAATAACTATTTTATACATGATAGTATGGGCATAGTTTTAAATAAATACAATGAAAATGCTCCCAAAGTCTAAGAAAAGCTAGGAAAGATGTGAAAAGAATGTGAACCTTGGTGCATTTCTCTCACGTATGTAAAACTATCAAAGATGAAGCCGGGCGCCCGTGGCTCACACTTGTAATGATAGCTACTCAGGTGGCTGACATTTGAGGATCACAGTTCAAAGCCAGCATGGGCAGGAAAATCCGAGAAACTCTTATCTCCAATAAAAACTACCAGAAAACCAGAAGTGGTGCTGTAGCTCCAGTGGTAGAGGGCTAGCCTTGAGCTAAAGAGCTTAGGGACTGCACTCAGGCCTGGAGTTCAAGCTCCTTGATCGACCAAACAAACAAACAAACAAATAAACCATCAAAGATGGTACAAAGAGTCCTAAAAAGAAGTAAATATAGAATTATATAATAATATGGTCCAGCATTTCTACACTTGTATGCAACAGCAGATAAAGCAGGGAGTACAACAAATGCTTGGAAAATCACTTCTCAAAATCTACTCACAATAAGGAAAACATTGAAGCATGTAAAACAATAAATGTGTTCAAAGAAGAAAACTTTACTACATTTTATGGCAGAGAGGAACTTTAAGTAAAATAAACTAAATAAAACACACCAGTCATAAAGGAACAGCCATGGTATAATTGCCCTTACTGAGCTTTCAAGGATCAACAAATTTGTAGAGCCCAAATGTAGGATGATTTCAGAGAGTGGGATAGAGAGGAACAGGAGCTGCCTATTCAATGATCAAACAGCTTCACAGATGGAAGATGAAAAGTGTTGTAGATGGATGGATGGAATAGTTTCACAACAGTGTGGCCCAGTGTTTTATCTTTATCAATGAACTGTACACATAAGAATGGCTAATGTAGCCACACACAGTCTGGACTTGGGAAACTCAAGAAAGTTTAGTTGACAGCCTAGGCTACATAAAAAGATAAAGACCTTGCTGGAAGAGCGTGGGGGAGTGTAGTCAAGGAGATGGGAGGGCTGGGAAGGTAGGGGAAAAACAAAGGAGAAGGCAACAATGTTTAATACGAAATGTACTCCTTACCTTGCTCATGTAAGTGTAACCTCTCTGTATGGTATTTTCACAATAAATAAACTTATTTAACAAAAAAGAGCCTGCTGGACTACACAGCAAGACCTGTCATCAAAAGAAACATGGATAAATCAATTTTGGATTCTGTGAAGACATATGGGTGACAAACATATCTATTTTACCTACTAAAATAACAAACAAACTGAAAGTGTTTGAACACATGCTAAAACAGTGTTTAGTTGGAAATACACACTACAAATAGCATTAGTAACAAACACACATGGACAAAAATACAAATTATTATAATCTGTGTAGGTTTTGCAGATGATTTCACTGACTATTGCTCAAATGTATCACATATTCCTGAACCATTTCTTCCACTAGATTCCCAAGGATACATTGCCACACATGCTATTTAGTATTGAAGTTCCTGAGATTAAAGTTTACTACTTAGCAAATGTATGTCAGAATTTGCCATGAGTGATATTTCAAATACGAAAACCTTAGTCACTGTATTGTTTATTTTCACAACAAGCTTCTATGTTATAATGTCAATGAATGCAAATATGCAAGCAGAGCAAGAAAAAAAAGGAAAACTGCAGGAACCACATCAAATGAGGTTAAACCAGAGAAAATAATAGAATCTGGGAAACTCAAATTATTTTATGTTTAGCAACAATTTTCCTGTATAATGAGTAAGAAATATGTCAATTCCAAGAGCCACATCACCAAAAGAAAACTGATCATTAAGAAAATCTACTTCCCAAATAAACCATTTGAAGACAAGAAAAATTAAGAGACAAATGGAGGAAAGAGAAGCAGAGAGAATGAAAGAGAAAAACAGGCATAGAGAAAAATAGATAATGAGAGAGAGAAAGAGAGAAATAAAGCTAGTGAACTCACATGGTGGTGGCTCATGCATGTAATCCTACATACTCAGGAGACTGAGATCTGAGCATAAAGGTTCAAAGCCAGCCAAGGCAGGACCATCTGTGAGACTCTGATCTCCAATTAACCACTAGAAAAGTGGAAGTGGTGATGTGGCACCACTGGTAGAGTACTAGCCTTGAGCTGCAGAGTTTAAGTATAGCACCTAGGCCCAGAGTTCCAGAGCTACAACTGGAAAAAAAAAAAGAAGAAAGAAGGATGGTAAAGGGAAACAAAGGGGGAGGCAATAATGTGTGATAAGAAATGTACTCACTATCTTGCCCATGTAATTGTAACCTCCCTGTATGGTATTTTCACAATAAATAAATGTAATGCAAAAGAAAGAAAGAAAGCTAATAAACATGAAATATAGAATGAATTGGGAAAATAGGCAAGAGAACTCCTATGAGAGCACCATAGAGAAAAACAGCAATTTCTATAAATACCATCAAACTCAGCCTAAGTTTCAAGTAAAACAAAGACCACAAAGCAGTCCAAGAGTATTTACAGAGATTAATTGAAGTACTTATAGCTCACTCAGTCCTGTAGAATATTTGAAGTTATGTTTGACCACACTATTTCAGCAAATCCAGTAAAATTTCATTAGGATAGTTTACTATTACATATGAGGATGTGATGTCTGAGCAGTTGCTAGCCATCCTTCACCTTCTATGAGAAGTCATCTCCTAGGTGTCACTGAATCACATAACTAATGGGACAACTTTCTCTCACACTAGAAAAAGTAGAAACAAACTGAAGCATATCTGCACTTAACTTAGAATGTCAGATTTTATAATCTGCTAAATCTCTAAGCCATCTTTAGCTTTTTTTTTTTTTTTTTTTTTTTTTTGTCTGTAGTGGGGCTTGAACTCTGGGCTTGGGCGCTGTCCCTGTGCTCTTCAGTTCAAGGCGAGTGCTCTATTGCTTGAGCCACATCACCACTTCCGGTTTTCTAGTGGTTTATTGGAGATAGGAGTCTCACAGACTTTCCTGCCCAGGCTGGCTCTGAACCCTGATCCTTAGCTCTCACCTCCTGAGTAGCTAGGATTACAGTTGTGAGCCACCGGCATCTGGCTACATCTTTAGCATTTTTCAAAACATGTTCCTGAAGCTAAATCTTTTATTTTTCTCTTCTTCCATCTTGGACACCCTTAGGTTCATAATGAAATGTCAAACGAAGTGAGAAATAAAAGAATCTCAATAGAGATCCATTCATTCTTTCTTGCTGTTGACAATGAATAAAGATTCTGGAACCATGGCTAGGAGCAAAGGCAAATAAGGAAGTCAGAAAATAACCTGTGTGATTTTACCCTAGATGTTCCTGCTCAAAACATGATATGTGGGCTGGAAAAGCATAAAGCCTTCTTATGGGAGAAGAATCATTCCTGTCTTAAGAAGAGCATGAAAGTGTTCACTAACACTAAAGACATATGCACCGGGGCTCGGAAGTTGGCTCAGTGTTAGAGCACTTGCCTTGCATGCCTGAGGCCCTGGGTTCGATTCCTCAGCACCACATAAGCAAAAAGAAAAAAGCCGGAAGTGGCGCTGTGGCTGAAGTGGTAGAGCGCTAGCCTTGAGCTGAAGAGCTAAGGGACAGCGCCCTGGCCCAGAGTTCAGGCCCCATGACTAGACCTCCCCCCCACCCAAAAAACCATATGCACCGTGCATTAGAAGGCAGATCAACAGTATAAAAGAAATTTATATCTAGGTTAATATGCTTATAGATCACATAAAAACTAAAGCTGGTACAAATGATTGTTGAAAAATTGAAACCAAAAAAGGAAAACATGCCACCTGTTCAGTAAAAGTAATTATCATTGAAATACAATTAGGGATACATAAACTATTTTTCTATTAATGTACCTTAAAGATATATTAGGACTCCATTGAGCATTTGTAGTCTACCTCATTTATTTACAGATGCAAACACATGTATGTTATGAACAGTATTTTCACACAAAGTTATAGAGATAAAATATATACAACACATATTTTTGTTTTATAATATTTCAATAATGGTTGTCAAATGGCATGTTTCCCTTTATCCAAATAATTAGCATACCTTGTACAATGACTTGCAATTTGAGTTTGAACCTGCTTTGGCCAAAGGTACATCAGTAATGATGATATAAACACAGATTGAGAAGACCCTCACTTTCCTAAGTAGTCATATTAAGAACCATGACCATGCTGCTGGAGACACAGGGCCTAATAAAGATGCAAGATAAAATACAGGTCAAAGGATTGACAAAATCCCAGTCAACCATCCCCAGCCAAGGGACCAGTAGATTGAAGTCTTATGTGTTACTAAATAATATTAACAGAAAATATACCCCCCAAAAAATGTAGATCCATCAAAATTAAAACCAATAAATTATGTCACAATGTGCTTTTGCTTGTACTTTTTGGTTGATTACACAGGATATTCTATTATCCAGAGTACTGGAGTAGTTTTTACAATTACGTAGAATGGTAATTGTTAATATAAAATACATGACCTTTACAGTGACATATACAAAAATTGAAAATTTATACTGTATACATCATTGAGGTTGTTTTTGCTCAGAAAGACAATAAGAATCCTTTAAAAGCAATACTTGCACATTACTACTGGGTTTTTTGGTCTGAAGAATGTTTTCTTACTGTGAAAACCTTAAAAGAATTTATTATAGACTAAGTGTTCACATTCACAATACTTATGATCAAGAGTGTTACAGATTTGGGCCTGGGAATGTGGCTCAGTGGTAGAGCGCTTGCCTTGTATGCTCAAGGCCCTCGGTTGGATTCCTCAGCACCACATAAACAAAAAAGAAAAAAGCCAGAAGTGGCGCTGTGGCTCAAGTGGTAGAGCGCTAGCCTTGAGCTGAAGAGCTGAGGGACAGCGCCCAGGCCCAGAGTTCAGGCTCCACGACTGGACCAAAAAAAAAAAAAAAAAAAAAAAAAAGAAAAGAGTGTTACAGATTTGAAGGTGGGGTCATTTTCTGTGTGTTTTGGGATTTGGACTGTCCTCATACACCTTAGTGACAGAACATCCTGCCTTAAAAATGTCAAGTTTTCTATATCATATTATTTCATTAGAATATAATCTGAATTTTAAAAAGACCATTGTAACTGGGCTATCATGTCTAATAGCTGTAATCTTAGGTATTCAGAAGGCTGAAATCTGAGGAAAGTTAGTATTATCCTCACCTTTAGTCCTCAGCTCCTCCCAGACTTGAGCTCCTCCCAGACCTAGAGTTCCCTCCCTACAGCTGGCCACTCCCTCTCTCATCTCAGACTCACCTGAGCATGTACTTAACTCACTTCCTGCCCCCCAGATCCTGTTGCAACCTGAAGAGGGACAAATGCTTGTGCTCCCTCTCCTGGGAAATATGGTCCTTCTAATAAACCTTATAATAATCTTTCTCCTGTGCCTGCTTGTGTTCCCCTGGTATGGACATGAAGAAACCCTACAAGGATCACAGATTGAAGCCAGGGGGATATGAAAGTCTGAGAGACTTATCTCCAATACACTAGCAAAGGAGTCCGCAGTGCAAATGTGGCTTAAGTGGTAGAACATTACCATTGAACCAAATAATTTCAAGGTCAGTTTCCAGACCTTCAGTTAAAGATTCAGGACAGGCAGACACATATTAAGGGCATTGTATTGTATTCAAATTATATTTTAACAATTGTTTTTGCTGTACATGTATAGGAAATCTCTCTCATTTTTTTTTGTCAGTGTGGGGCCTGAACTCTGAATCTGGGCACTGTCCCTCTGACCTTCAGCTCAAAGCTAGCACTCTACTACTTGAGCCATACTATACTGCTGGCTTTTTCTGCTTATGTGGTTCTGAAGAATCAAACTCAGGGCTTCATTCACACAAGGCAATCACTCTACCACTGAACCACCTGTCCAGCTAGACTCTCTCATTTTAAGTGATGTAAAATAGGCTAATTATATTAGTGGAGAAATTGTAATTTGTAAGAACAGACACATCAATTGGAGTATATCTGTGCCAGCAGCATTTTGAAATTTCAAAAGCCATAGGAAGTGCAGAGGATGAAAAGAGGATCAATATGTTTATGTAAGAAATATTCAAGGAATGTTACCATTCATTGGCTTCAATTCACAAAAAGCAAGTTTATAATATCACATTGTTGAGTACCAGAATCTCTAGGTTCAGGAGTATAAACACACAACCCCTGACTCTCCTTGTCTCGAAACTCAGTGGTTTGTGGGCCAGTTTCTGGCACCTGGAGGAACAAGTGCTAATAGCAGCACAAACCCATGAGCCCATAAAATATCATCCACCCCAGAATGGGGAAAGATGGGAAGGGCAGACTGGCTAGGAGCCTCAGCTCACTTCCAGTTACAGCTCCCAAGTTCCCCTGAAAAAGAGAAGCTGGGCTTCTACATCGTGGCTCTGACTCTGGAGTGCAAAGCTGTACTTCAGGGCACTTCTAGCAGCACGGGAAAAGCAAAGTAACCGCCATTTGTAAACTGAAAACATCAACAGTGGGCAAGGAGGCACCAGTGCCTCTTCCTCTCCCCTCCCCTCAGCCCACACACACTTCACAGGATCTATGCCACGATTAAACTACAATTCCCAGAATGCATGCACAATTCACCTAGAGGCAGTGGGCTTGTTACAGGGTTTTGAGTGGCACAAGACACTTGGTCCTAAGTGTGCAAGGAAGGATGGGGACCTTTCTCTCCCAGCTGCGGGAACTTAGATGAGTTTCTTCTTGAAAATTCAGTTTACCAACATAAATATTGTGAGACCAATTAAAAACACAAATGTATTAGGAGCACTGCATAATTTGGCTTATTAATTCTTAGTTCTTTTAATATAATTGAGGTTATGAAACTACATAGTTTTATGCTTGTTTTTGTTCAAAAAGTACGTTCTGCTGAATGCAAATTATGTCTTTGTTTTTCCTTAAGGTTTTTAATATCTCCCCTCTCACTTTACAAAGGTATTAGCAGCTGGGTGCCAATGGCTCATGCCTGTACTCCTAGGTACTCAGCAAGCCGAGATATGAGGATCCCAGTTCAAAGCCAGCCTGGGCAGGAAAGTTCATAAGCCTTATCTTCAACTAACTACCAAAACAATGGAAGTGGCCTTGTGGGTCAAGTGGTAGAGAGCTCACTTTGAGCTGAAAAAACACAGGGACAGGGCTAAGGGTGGGTTGGAACCACAAGATCGACCAAAAAAAAAAAGGTACTTGCAGACAGTAAACTGACTGATTCTGGCATCATCTTCCTCTGCTCTAAATTATATTCTGGAATAAAATAACAGAATTTAAAGACAGATATACTTTATAATCTTTGGATTAAATTGATTTGTCAAATTCTACTCATTACTTTCCCAGAAACTACCAAATTCCATCTATGAAATTTTAAAGAGTTTTTGGTTATTTGTGTTTGAAATTTGCCTTTCCTTATACAGTTTTTCCCTTGTTTTGTTGTTGGTCCTGTGGCTTGAACTCAGAGCTTGGGCACTGTCTGTGAGCATTTGCTGTGCTGTCCTTGCCTTTCTTTTATTAATTGCTTCAGGAGACTAGTGAAAAGTTTCCTCCCAGGGGTTTCTTAGAAAATGGTACTTCTAAGCCGGGCGCTGGTGGCTCACGCCTGTAATCCTAGCTACTCAGGAGGCTGAGATCTGAGGATCGCGGTTCAAAGCCAGCCCGGGCAGGAGAGACCGTGAGACTCCTATCTCCAATAAACCACCAGAAAACCGGAAGTGGCGCTGTAGCTCAAGTGGTAGAGCGCTCGCCTTGAGCTGAAGAGCTGAAGGACAGTGCCCAGGCCCAGAGTTCAAGCCCCACGACCGACCAAAAAAAAAAAAAAAAAAAAAAAAAAAGAAAATGGTACTTCTCCAAGACTCTTCAAAAAAAAAAATGGTGGTCTAGGTAGATCAGGATGAATGTGGGAGGAGGTAGAATTCAAGGCAGGTCTATATTCATGTGAAGCTTGATTACTTGCTCCAAACCACTCTGTTTTTACTTTTCTGTTTTGCATATCCTATATGTTTTGATTTTCTAACTCTTCTCTGAACCTAGAAGTTCCTGTCAGCAAGTCTAGGTCACATATCTAGGGGTCCTCAGACTTGTCTTCCCAGACTGTATCTATTACACTGTGGAATAAATCTTTTGCTCCCTCCCTCAGATCAGTCATCCTAAGCTTGTCTCCTAAGGGTCTCTTGTGATTGTTGATAATCCTTTCCCCATATCAAGATTGGGAAGGATTGTGTAGGAAATTTTCATGCCTGATATTCATTCCTCCAGTGTAAAGGTTTCCCATCCCTCTTTTAGTGGGCCTTAGCAATTCCTCATGAAAATGGAGATCATGAGGCAAATTTGGATGTATATAGACAGCAACATTGGAGCACCTATAAAATATGAAGGAAAAATAATTCTTTCTTTCTGTAAAAGTTAAAAGTAAGTGCCTGAGAGGCAAGGACATAAGGATCAGGTAAAAATGGGTGCTTCCTAGATTAGCTGGGTCCCATAGTTGTCATTGTTCTTGGTTACACTTTTCAAACATTCATTTCTAAATATTATGTTTATTGTACTAGTATAAATAGAATTTACTTCTTACATTATTTTTGAATTGTTCATTGCTCACAGATGTAAGACTCATTATTATACAAATATTATATCCTCTTACTTCACTGATCACAGTTATTCACTATTGCAGACCCTGAGGAGGAAGATACAAATATGTAAGGTATTCAGGGATAGATTATGGGTCTGACTTCCTTTGGAAGAAAAGGTGAACCAATGGAAAAAGATGGAGCTTATGCATAACACTTGTAAAATAGCTTTGGCAGGAGATGTGGTGCATCCTTCTTGGGTTCTACTATGCCCAGCGATTCCCATGGTTGTAGTGATCCATCGCCCTGGAGGGCCTGTGGATTTCACATCTTGTCCACTGTTCTGGTGGTAGGAGTCTCCCAGTATGTATGGCAGGTCTCAGAAGAGTGACATGAGCAGTGGTACCTTGCTGGCTCTGATATTTGTCAGTTTGTGTGGACAAGCTCACCCTGACATCTTGAGCCTGGCTGCTGCCATGAGGTCTATTTGAACTAATGCCTCTCACCATCCCATACCTCTCTTTCAGAGACCTGTCCTGTTTCATGGTTTTGTATCGTTTACTGTGCAAGCTTGTGTTATGTATCCATATATGCTAGTAGTTGGGCTGGGTATGGTTTTCAAGGGTGTGGTGGTGTTTCATGCCTCTTGCAGGAACAATTGTGTTCTCACTAACTGCATGAGTAATCCTCGCTTACTATGCAATCCCCTTAACTTACATTGCATGTTCAGTTGATAGAACCATGGTATAAGTTTGGGTTTCCGTTTGCTATTGAGGTTCAGAGGACTTTTATCCATTGCTGCAGATGTTGGGGAATATTGGTTGCCCTCATTATTGCTACCCTGACTCTTCTTGCTAGCGCTCCTGCTTCTCCTATGATCCTTGTAGAAACCATATTTACAGCACAACATGTTAATACTTTAGTTTGAAATGTTTCTGGTACCCTTGATATGCAGGTAGGAGTAGATAATATGATTGTGATATGTTTTATGATTTAGAGACAGCAATGATTTATGTTGATAATCACATAGACCTGCTTAAGACCTAGTTAAAAATGATGTGTCATGCTAATTGTCAGTACATCTGTGTTATCCCTCTTGAATATGATGGAAATATGATTTGGACCAATATCCAGTGACATATTTGAGGAATCTGGCCCTCTGATAATTTGAACTTAGACATTACGCAGCTTCAGGGTCAGATATCTGGTATTGGTCATTCCACCACACAGGCTTAGCTGTATCAGTTCTCCATTACCTGCAGAGATTCACCTGGGGAAATAGCACTCTTTTTGCTATTTCTTAGGCATTTTCCTGTTTCTTGTTTTGGTATATCTTTTTTCTTCCATTCTGCCGCTTTTTCCAGGTTCAGGCTGATAGACACTTGCGCAATTTACAAAATGAAAAAGGCAGAAGTGGTGCAGAACCTGAGGTGCCAGGAGTTGGCAAGGGGTGAGCAAAAGCTCCACAACCACGGACTCCAGCATTCAGTGCTATATGTACTTCGCTTTTTGTTGGAGGGAGTGTTCCTTTTAGATTCTGGGCCTGGGGGCTTACCTCTAGGAGTTTGGTGGACAAAGGTTGAACTAGAATGAGGAAAGATGCATATGGTCTGCACTTGTTGGCACAGTGAGTCCTAGAACAATGTGATGCAAGCACTGGACAGATCTACAAAGTGTCTATAGCTAAGTTATTGCTGAAATAAAGAGAGATTCATCATTCATTGGCCTTGTCTCTGTCTCTTCCATTATCATCCCATTGCCCTTCCAGAGCACTGTTTGTGTTGTGGCTGTCCCGCAACAGTGGTAGAGTGCTTACCTAACATGCAGGAAGCCCTGGTTCAAGTCCTCAGTACCACATACAAAGAAAAAGCTGAATGTGGAATTGTTGCTCCAGTACTAGGGTGCTAATGTGGAGCAAAAATTTTGGGAGTGTCCAGGCACTGAGTTCAAGCCCCAAGGCTGGGACATAAAAGAAAAGAAATGCAAGCTGGGTGCTGGTACCTCATGTCTTTAAACCTAGCTATTCAAAAGGCTGAAACCTGAGGATCACAGTCCAAAGTCAGCCTGGCCAGCATTGTCTGTGAGACACTTATATCCAATAAAAAACAGAAAACCAGAATTGGTGCTTTAGCTCACAATGTAGAGCACTTGACTTGAGCTGAAGGCCTGAGGGATTGTTCCTAGGCTCACAGTTCAAGTGGCATGACCCAAAACCAAATTAAACAAAACAAAAGAATTAAAGAATAAAGAAATTCATCACAAATGTAGGCTTGAACAATGAAAATTATATTTCAGGGATGGAACCGTGGTTCAGTGGTAGAGCGCTTGCCTTGCATGCATGAAGTCCTGGGTTTGATTCTTCAGCACCTCATAAACTAAAATAAGAAAGCCGGAAGAGGCGCTGTGGCTCAAGTGGTGGAGCACCAGCCTTGAGCTGAAGAGCTGAGGGACAGAGCCCAGGTCCAGAGTTCAGGCCCCACAACTGAACCCCTTTCCCCCCAAAAAAGAAAAAGAAATGTAAACCACATTTCACAGGTACTCTTGGGAGCACCCCAGTTTTTACCTGATCCTTATCTCTTTGTATCTCAGGAATTAAGTTTAAGGGAGGATTTTTTTTTTTTTTTGGTCTTGGAGCTAGAACTCTGGGCCTGAGCACTTGTCCCTCAGCTCTTCAGCTCAAGGTGAGCGCTCTTCCACTTGAGCCACAGCCCCATTTCCCAGGAATTTAGATTTAAAGAATGAAATTATTTTTTCTTTATATTGTTAGAGGTGCATTTAAGTTGAAGTCTATACATTCAAATATGCTCTTTCATTCCCATTTTCATGAGGAATAGTTCTGGTCCACAATAGAGACATGGAGAACCCATACATTGGAGAACTAAAATCAAACGTGAAAGTTTCCAATCCAGTCTTTCCCAATTATTTTTATGGAAGGGATTACAAAAAAATCACAATAAACACCTAAGAGACAAGTGTAGGTTCTCTTTTAAGAGAGAGGGAGACTGTTATAGACCCTGGGGTGCCTGCCAGGAGCAGACAAAATGTGAGCAAAGGCTTCAGGGCCATTGACTCCCACCCTCAGGACTGCAAGTCCTTGTCTTTCTTGCTTTGAGGAAGTGTGTGTTCTAGCTTTTGGCCTGGGGCTTTAACTGACAGGAGGCTTGGGTGGAAAAGATGTATTGAAATAGAATGAGGAAAGATATGTGCTGTTTGCCCTTTTGGGCACAGTGGGTCTAGACCAATATTACACAAGCATTTGAGAATTATAGCATAATTGTGCCATCAGCCATCTCTCTGTCTCCTTAATTATCATCTCATTGGCTCTCAGAGCCTTGCTTGTGCTGTGATGGGATTGTGGCAGGAGACAAAGATTTACTGCATACTTTAATGGTTAAGGTCTGAGAAGACAAGTCTGAGGTTCCTTAGGTATGTAGCCTCAAGCTACTGAGAGGAACTGTTAGGATCAGAAAAGAGGTAAGAATTCTAAAGAGATTTTCACATGCAAAATGGAAAGACAAAAGCAGACTGATTTGCAAATGATTAAGCTTCACATCAACATAGCCTAGCCTAAACTTCACTCTTCTATCTCTCCTGCATTCATCCTGACCCCCATAACCACTATCTCTTTCAAGGGAAATGGAGGTGATGTGCCTGGTTCATAAGAATACCTGTTTGGGAAATTTTCACTAGTTACCTGAAGAAATTATTAAAGGAAATGCAAATAGAGCATAGCAAATGCTCACAGACAGTGCCCAAGCTGTGAGTTCAAGCCACAAGACCAACAACAAAACAAAACATAAAATCTTTAAATGAAATACAAAATTCAGAAAAAACCAAGAACTCATTTGATTTAATAGATAGAATTGGGGAGTTTCTTGAAAATTAATTGTTAGATTTTGTGAAATGTAAATCACCAGAAGTATTATGCTGCATACTTACATAACAATCTCACTATTTTATGCCAGGGTATACATTACAGCAATGGGAAATGACCCAGGTATAAGTTTAGTGGTTGTGAATACCTTTGTAAAGTAAGAGGAGATGTATTAAAAAAATTTAAGACAAAACAGAGATATAATTTACATTCAGCAAAAGGCAGGCATTGAATAAACACAATGGTATAAGCAACGCCGTCTCATAACCTCAATTTCAGTATTAGAACTAAGAATCGAAAAGCCAATGTAGCCAATTCTCCCCATATATATCCATTTTCTGTTTGGTCTTATGTATTTCAAGAGGAAATAGTGGTTTTCAAGAAACTGAGCTTAACTTCCACAGCAGGGAGAGAAAAGTCCCAATGCACACAAGCACACTTGTTCCCAGGTATGTAGGAGGGTGGCACCGAGCATTGTGGGAATTGTAGTCTCCTTGGAGGATATTTTCTTTTAAATTCCTGGGTTGTTTTTGTTTTTTGGAGGGTGGAGGTGGGGCAGAAGATGCTTTTGCACATGCGTCTCCCCGCCCACCACCAGCGTTTTAAGTCTGAGTCTTCCGGATTCTTTTCCTTTGCCTTGCCGCTGGAAGTGCGCAGAAATACAGTTTTACCTTCCATAGGTGGGAGCCGGGAGGCTGGTTCTCAGCTCTGTGCAGTGGAGCTTGGTAGCTGTAACTCGAAGGAATCTCAGGCTTTGGAACTGATGTCAGGTAGGAACTGTGTGATTGCTGCAGGTGTCTCCCCTCCACGGGTTTCTGTTTGTCTTTCTGTTTCTGTTTGTTTGGTGGGGGGTGAACTCTGGGCCAGAAAGCAGCATTCCTGATCTCCTCAGCTCAGAGGGAGAGCTTGATACTTGAACCAAAGCGCATACTTCCCTCTCCATACTTTTCTCCAGTATGGAGTTGATAATTTGCTTGAGGTTCAAATGTTTGAGAGCAAGCTGGGTGATTGTCCAGAGAGCCCAAGAATTGTGCATTTGTACTCCAAGACCAAGGGATTCTTCTATTAACTTATGTGACTTTATATGCTTTGCCTTAGGTGTAAGAGGAGTACAGGAAGAATTCTAGTGAAATTGTAAGGTGTATGCCTGCCTTGAGTCCTCTTACATTGAAGTTGTATTTGGGGCTTCTGTGATTTTTCTCCTAGAGATATTTTAATTTGTTTGGCTTGAGTTTTTAATCTCCTGGCTTGAGTTCACACTTGTTTGTATTCGACTCTGTTTCTAGAGACAGTTGTACACTGGATATTGGAGTATTGAGTGCTGGTCCTGTATTTTTAGGAATGAAGCCTAGCAATGTTTGAAGCAGAGCACCCTATGAATAGGAATCTCCATCCTAAATGGACAGACCTTGTCAATTCTGAGAAGCCCTAAAGAGAAGAAGCAGAAAAGCAAGGAAGGGGAAGATGTTGCTAGCTTCCTTTGCCTTCTGCAAAAATTGTTGCTACTTCCCTGAGCACCAGATTCACGTGGTACTCTTTCCTAGACCACTCTCAATCACTTTGTGTTGTTGCAAGATTAAACTAATTTCTAGGAGGCGTGATGAGGAATAAGCCAGAGCCAAGTTATGAGAGGGTACCTGAGTCTGTGGTTTGTGATGGTGGGGTAATTGTTATGACTGAAAGTATCTATTCTTGTAGTAATCCCTAATCCTGTTTTTGCTAATTTATTCATCCTGTTAACACCGTTATTTTTAGTATGTAATCATGTGAATTTATATTAAATGTGCCATCTATGGATTTGCTAATGCTAGCTCTAATGTGTTGATTGTGCCTGGTAGTACAGAAAGTGTTGGTCTAGAACATGTGGCCTAAAAAGAAAATTCACAGAAGAAAACTTGAGATAATATGTCTTAATCAAGGTTGTATGCTCTGTAGGTGTTATTTATCTTCAGGTTTGTCACACCTATATCGATTATTTTCTGTTGTATCTTTAGGATGGCCAAGGTTCTTTGCATGACTGTTTCTGGAAATGAACATTAGGGACTTCTCATACCTGTGTTACCTCATCTTTACTCATGGCCCTTTGGACAAAGCATTTTAAATGGCAAATTGCTAATCATTGCATATGTGTGCAATGGGTAGAGTGAAATGTGCCATTTGACACCCATTATTGTAATAGTATAACATAAGAAATATATTCTTTTTTTTTTTTGTCGGTCATGGGGCTTGAACTCTAGGCCTGGGCGCTGTCCCTCAGCTCTTCATCTCAAGGCGAGCGCTCTACCACTTGAGCTACAGCGGTTTTCTGCTGGTTTATTGGAGATAGGAGTCTCATGGTCTCTCCTGCCCGGGCTGGCTTGGAATTGTGATCCTCAGATCCCAGCCTCCTGAGTAGCTAGGATTACAGGTGTGAGCCACCAGCGCCTATCAGAAATATATTCTATATACATTTTTCTATCTAACTTTGGGTGAAAATTACTGAGTTACATCATACATGCTTTCCATTGTGTTTAAATATGTAAATGAATGAGGTAGAACACAAAATCCAATGGATTCCTAGGAAACTTTTGCATTAAAAAAGCAGTTCATGGGCTGGAAAGTTGGCTTAGTGGTAGAGTACTTGCCTTGCATGCATGAGGCCCTGGGCTCGATTCCTCAGCACCACATAATCAGAAAAGGCTGGAAGTGGTGCTGTGGCTCAAGTGGTAGAGCACTAGCCTTGAGCTGAAGAGGTGAGGGAGAGCACCCAGGCCCAGAGTTCAGGCACCAGGACTGGCAAAAAAAAAAAAAAAAACAAAACCCAAAAAAAGCAGTTCATACATCCTGAAGTATATTCAGTAATAACGAATGAATTTTAGTGGAAATATATGATTTTGCTCTCAATTATTCAATAATTTAAGTGGGAACATTCATTTTTTCCAATTTAGTGTGTACATAAATATATAAATTAGTAGGTTTAATAATATCTATCTATCAGGAAATGGGCTGGATTTGTGTTTATTAGACACTTTAATGCTCTGACTAAGACATTAAAAATTCTTCGCTTATAAGAAGGCTTTACGTTTTCACAATAAAAAATAAATAAAAATTAAAAAAAGAATGATTTACGGTTTTCCAGTCCATGTATCATGTTTGCAAGAGGAAATTCTGGGCCCAAAATCTCACAGATTCATTTCTGAATGCATCATTTCCCTTATATCCCAGCCATGCTTCCAGAATCATCTGCTCATTGTCAGCAGCAAGATAGAATGAATGGATCTCTGGTGAGTTAATTTTTTTTATTTTTCATTTGTTTTCCATTCCACTATATCACCCTAACATGTCCAAGAATTAAAAACAATACCAACCACACAGATTCAGCCTCAGGAACATATTCAAAAATCGGATAAAGAAGGCTTGTAAATTAGCAGATAAAGATTGCTTGTAGGTTTAGCAGATTGAATGGTTATATTCTAAGTTGAATTCTGATTGGCTTCAGAATGTCTAGGTTTCAACTTGTCATAAAATGTAGTCACACCTGTTATGTGATGTAGTGACACCGAGCAGGTTACTTCTCATGGAAGGTGAAGGATAGATTGCCACCTGATCACTTCCTCATGATTAACATTAAACTATCTCAATAAAATTTTCTTGGAATTGCTGAAATAGTGTGGTCATGCACACCTTCGTGTGTTCTTAAGGAATGATTAACCTATATGTACTTAAATTACTCTCCATATATAGTTCTTGCACTGCTTCATGGTCTTGGTCTTACTAGAAACTTAGCCTATATTTGTTGCTAAGCGTTATGGTCTTTCTACACATTCCTGTTTGTTTTCTAAAGCATTCTCACAAGATTTCTTTCCTCTATTTTCTCTCTCCATTTTTGATTTTCTACTCACTAGTGTTGGTTATTTTTCTTACTCTCTCTTTGTATCTATCTTTTATCATTTTTTTCTTTTTTCAATCCCTCTTTCCTCCATATGTGTCTCAGTTGTGTCTTTTCTTCAAATGATCTGTCTGGAACAAGATTCTCTTAGAGATCAGCTTTATGTTGCTGACATGGCTCTTAGGATTGACATTTTTCTTACCCATAGTATAGGAAAATTGTTGCCTAGAGAGTTCTACAGGATTCCAGAAACAAAGAAAATTAGAGAAACACAAAAACATAAACAGATAGACTTAGGGGAAACCAGGGTTCTGAAGGCTCTCTGGCACTTTGTCCCTGGGTGCCATCAAGCTAGCATAGTTCCTTGAGTTCACACAGTGAAGATTACCATTGATAACATGCCAAAATGAAGTATCTATATTAATAGTACAATCAGAGCCACAACAGGTTGTGAGGAAAACATGTTTCCTTATTCTCCTGACACAGAAGACTGCTACCCAGAGAAAATGCAGACATGGAGTTCACCTTACCTAGCCTTCAAGGTCAACAGCAGCTCAGTTTCAGATGCTATCTTTCCAACAGTAAGGAAAAGGCCTGTACTCCAGTCTCTTAACCCTCTCCAGAATTCTCTTTTAACCCTTCTGCGGCCAGCTCTCATTTCTCTCAGTGGTGTCAGGCTGGAATTCCAACCTCTCAAACCTTTTCCCCTTCAGCTCAACTTCAGAATTCCCTACAGAAAAGTACTTCCTTCTACCAATTGATACACTGCAAGAAAATCTGTTTTCTCCTGATTTTGTGTTGGTCTAACTTCATTTGATGTGCTATTCAGTTTTGTTTTTCTTTCCCACTACTTTTGAATATTTTAATTCACTGCCAGTATAAGATTGGAACTAGTGTTGAAAAAAAAAATAATACAGTGACAAGATGTTCTCTATTAGAAATATCACTTGTCACAAAATCTCACTGATGTTGGCTCACTAATTGATTTTGACCTCTGAGGTATTTTACTATTAACTAACACAAGTGAAAATATAACCTTAGAGATCTACTGGAGAAAGGACTCAGGAATATGTAACGCATTTGAGCATTTGGTCATATTTATCATTTTTGTCATCTTGAGTGTTCCTTGAGCCTCTGTATATTCGCCTTCAACTTCCATGAAGGGCTACTAAAATGAAAACCTTGTAAGGAACATTTTTTTCCCTCCACCTTTACTTTGTATTGTAGAATGTAGGCAAAGTTTACAAAATTTCATGGTAGCAGTTCTTTTTTACATGAGAAGGATATATCAGGGTATCTATGACCACATTTCAATATTTAGCATTTAAACCAAACATGGTAAACCACGGATATTTTTATGTGGGAATTAAATCTTATAAGGGCCTAATCAATCATTAGTTACTTTCTGGAGTACTGTTACTGTTTTTTTTTAATATTCATGTGGACACTGCTTTTCATAGATCTAGCAATGTTCTATGTTCTGTATTCCATGTGATATCCTGAATGTGTGCTGCTTGCTTTTGAGAGTACTTGTTAATAGAAGGTCTAAATAGGATTTATGGTGAAGCAGTATGTGTCAAACAGGAAAAATATTGGTTTAATTCATTTTTACCCTGGTATGTACTGAAATTTTATCAAAAATAATAATATAATTTTTCAGACACCTCCTTAGATTTAATGTTATCATGCCAGATTATTGTCTCCTTAGAGTTTTGATCTTGTCTCTATTGCTAGCAGCAGAAATGTGTTTGCATACATTATGGAAACTTTAATTTTTTATTGGTCTTGGGCTTCAATTCTGGGCCTGGCTGTTTTTCCTCAGCTCTTCAGGGTAAGGTGAGTGCTACCACTTGAGTGACAGTGCTACTTCCATTTTCTGGTGGTTTATTGGAGATAAGTGTCTCATGGACTTTCTTGCCTGGGCTTGCCTTGAGCCTTGATCCTCAGACCTCACCCTCCTGAATAGCTAGGATTACAGGCATAAGCTACCAGCGCCCTGCAAATCTGTGTGTTTTAATGACCAGGTTTATGTATTGTCAAATATTTCTAGTTTGGTGTTCAATTCTCCCAGTGAATAAATAACAAAGCTAGCTGTAAACATTTTATGTAAGACCAAAGCATACATGCAGCATAATGAAATTCCAGGTTGGAATTCTCATAACCCAGGTCTACTTTCTTGATGGAAATGTTCCATTACAGAAGCTGATGTCATTTGATGATGTGGCTGTGGACTTCACCTGGAAGGAGTGGCAGGATCTGGATCCTGGTCAGAGGACCCTTCATAGAGATGTAATGCTGGAGACCTATAGCAACCTCATGTCCTTGGGTGAGCAAAGGTTATTTTCCCTTGGAATATCAAGTGCATTTATTTTAGTAGACATTAGACTATTTATGTTATTTAGGGAGAAGATTCCAGTCCATTCCCAGGTAAAAAACTGCTAGTATGAAAGCAAGTCAAATTTGAGTCTGAGAGCTTGGTGTTGTTTGTCTTTCACACTAGTGGTTGAGCCACAATTCTATTTTGGCTTTTGTTTTGGGGTATATTCTGTGTTTACATGCCCAGGTGGGTTTCAAGCCTGTCTCTTCTGATCTCACCTCCTAAATGTAGGATTACAGGTGTAGGCCTTTGGACCATTACATTAAAAAAAAAAAAAAAAGGCTTCCAAGCCATGGGAAGTGTCATTTTTTTCTAAGGGAAACTTCGACTTCATTATATGTAACACAAGAGCTAATTTTATTCTCGTTGTTTAAGAAGGCAAATCAGTAGTTGGACAAAAGTTCTAAGCTGTGATCCACTAATAGGAGACTGACTTGCCAGACTTGGGTAATTATTATAGGTGGATCTACAGTCTAGAATAGAACATACATTATTACTGACAGTATGCTCTGTAAATCAGTGTGTGAAAATGTGTATTTGTAAGCCAAACCAGATACAGTTTAGTGCTTCAAGCTACAAATCCTATATACTCCAGAGGCTGACACCTGAAGGTTTCAGTTTGAAACCAGCAGCTGTAGAAAAATGACCATGAGACTCATCTCCAATTAACCATTCAAAAACTAGAAATGTAGAAAAGACTCAAACTAGTAGAATGCTAGATTTTAGCAAAAGAGCTGAATTCAAGCCACACAGTTGGCAAAATAAACCCAAAGCTGGATGCTACTCCACCATGGAGCTGTTAATAATTGAGGAACCATGGGCTGAGAAGGTGGTTCAGTGGTAGAGGAATTTCCTTCCATGCATGAGGCCCTGTGTTTGATTCCTCATTACCACATAAGCAAAAAAAAAAAAAAAAAAAAAGCCAGAATTGGGGTTGTGGCTCATGTGATAGATACAGTGCTAGCCTTGAGCAGAAGATCAGCTGGACAGCACCCAGGCCCAGAATTCAGACCCCACAACTGGACTCCCACCCCACAAAAAACTATTGAGAAACCAGGTTTAGGAGCAACCTTGTGAACAGGATGACTTCCACCTTACATTAATGATGACCCAGCAAGAGCAATAGTTCTCCACTATTTCTTAATCACAGGGTACTGTGTTCCTAAACCTGAATTGATTGTCAAGCTGGAGCAAGGTGCAGATCCATGGATAAGAGAAGCCTCAGACAAGAATTTTACAGGTGAGTTAAAGCATCTTGAATGGTGATGATGGGTCCAGAACCCAGTTGGTCTGTTTATCTTGAGCTGTACAGAACGATAGTATTCCTAGTGCCCCTGAATCATGTATGGCAGAGAACTAGGTGATCCTTTGTGTCAAGGAATTGTCAATACAGAATTCTCGGGGAGACAAACTGGATTTTGTGTGCCAGTATAGTTAATGTTAGCAATTCTCTTTTTCTGTAGAGATGTCATTCTTTAAGAGAAAAAGACAATAGGAAATGTACAAAAGGAGATCTCATTTTCTTTTAAACTAGTATTATGCACGTAGGAGGTAAATAGCAGAATGATAGTGCTGCTGTTCTCTGATAAGGACAATATCTTACGAGTTGTGCTGGGCATAGAGTGAGATTCAGATTGGAAGCATTAAGAGTACATTGATGAATAATTTCAGTAAATATTTCCTAGAAAAAAATAGAAAAATCTGAAATACAGAAAAACATTATTTTCCATTGTAAAATGTCAGTACTATATTCATAGGTAGTACGTTGCAGCGAAAAGTTTATATTCTGCATAAAACAATGCTTTGATATTTGAAAATCTTGTAACAGTTAAAATGTGATAAAATACCTTTACAGTAAGGAATTTATGGATCTCATTTATGTTTTTGTCTATTTTTTGTTATGCATTTTAGGTATCCAAAAAATGGAGGATGTGATTAGCACCTGTCAGGAAAGTCACAATAAATATCTCTCTGACATAGCAGTCATGAATAGTAATCCAGGGGAGGAAAAAGTGAGACTTATAAGAAATTTTAATTTGAGCTCAAAACAGAAGTCAGAACTGATTAAGCATAATGGGAACTCCTTAGGAATGAGGACAGAAAAGGTCACTGGGTGTCAGAGTATGGGTGTTTTCAGTGAGCCTGGTAAGATGTGTGCTGTATATACTCCTCATGAGTCTTCTGTAGTTGAAGAATATAAACAATGTAAAAAGTCTTTCACTGAGAAGACACACCCTATTGTTCCTCAGAGAACACACACAGGAACGAAACCTTATGAATGTAATGTGTGTGGAAAGTCTTTCGCCAAGAAGGCATGCCTTACTATCCACCACAGAACACACAAAAAAGAGAAACCTTTTGAATGTAACATTTGTAGAAAGTCCTTCACCTGCAAGGCATATCTCACTGACCACCAGAGAACACACACAGGAAAGAAACCTTATGAATGTAACATGTGTGGAAAGTCTTTCAACAAGAAGTCAACCCTTACTGTCCACCAGAGAATACACACAGGAACTAAACCTTATGAATGTAACATGTGTGGAAAATCTTTCACCCAGAAGTCAACTCTCACTGTCCATCAGAGAACACACACAGGAAAGAAACCTTATGAATGTAACATGTGTGGAAAGTCTTTCACCCAGAAATCACCGCTTACTGTCCACCAGAGAAGACATACAGGTGAGAAACCATATGAATGTAAGATGTGTGAAAAGACTTTCACCCGGAAGTCAGAGCTTACTGTCCACCAGAGAACACACACAGGAGAGAAACCTTATGAATGTAACATGTGTGGTAAGTCTTTCACGGAGAAGACAAACCTTACTGTCCACCAGAGAACACACACAGGAAAGAAACCTTATGAATGTAACGTGTGTGGAAAGTCTTTCACCAAGAAGTCAAACCTTACTGTCCACCAGAGAACACACACAGGAAAGAAACCTTATGAATGTAATGTATGCGAAAAGTCTTTTACCCAGAAGATACACTTTACTGTCCACCGGAGAAACACACACAGGAGAGAAACCTTATGAATGTAACATGTATGGAAAATCTTTCACGAAGAAGTCATACCTTACTGTCCATCAGAAAACACACACAAGAAAGAAACCTTATGAATGTCATATGTGTGGAAAGTATTTCAGCCAAGAGTTACACATTACTGTCCACCAGAGAGCACAAAAACAGGAGAAAAATTTTATGAATGTAAGCTATATGGAAAGTCTTTCACCCAGAACATACAACTTTCTGTCCATCAGAAAAAAACCCACCAGAGAGAAATGTTATGTATGTAGCAGGCATGGAAATTCTTTCACCTGTAAAGCACACCTTAACATCCATCACAGAACACAAGGAGAGAAACCTTATGAATGCAACCAGTGTGGAAAGACCTGGAGGTCACAGCTTAATACACATAAGTTGATTCACACAAATGAAATAATTTAGGATTGTACCAAATGGACAAAGTTTTCGATCTGTAAGAAAATTGAAATTGCAATACAGAACCAATAAAGGATAGAGACCTTATGATATAGCAGATGTGGAGTCCTCCAACTAGAAAACACAGCTCAGGGTTGATCACAGAACACACAAAACACACAGACAGAGACACACCCTCTCACACAAAGAGGAGAGAAATCCTATATAGGAAAAATAAATGGAAAGGTTTTCAAGAAAAAGTCCTAACTCAGTTTGCATCAGAGAACAGACACAGATGAGAAAATACAAATGTAACAATTGTGGAAAGTCTTTTACCAAGTATTCATGGATCCAAGTTCATAGAACACACACACTGAAGAAATCTTACAAATATTACAAATGTGCAAATCCTTTGATCAGAAAGGAATACCTCATGTTCATCAGAAAACTGACTCAAATAGGAGAAAAGAAAGTAGTGCATAGAACCTATGTGAAATGACTTTCAATCAGAACTGAATCCTGAGCATATATGAGAGCATAGACAGGAAAGAAATTATGAGTATAGAAAACATTTTGCCAGAAGTCACATCTGTACAAGTTCCAGAGACCGGGACACATAGCAGAATTTCTGTAAATATAAACATGAGAGGAAGTGTTTCAACCAGAAGCCGTCCTTTAGCAATTAGTAAAACATTCACCCAGGAAAATAGCCCAATGTAGGAAAACATTTGTCAGAAAACCTCTATAAAGTATATAGAGAAATGCTTCCTGGCAGAGGTAAGCTAGGTATGATGGGAAACCATTCTTCACTCTTCAGCTTTCTTTGAGCCAACATTTCTCATCCTCTCATCGTGTTGAGTGGATATGGTGTCCTTCAATATTATCCAAAGCATGTGGAAACAACCAATCACAACAAGTAATTCAGAGATTGAAGTTATTAACTTGTGTCTTTTATACTAAGGAATGGTGTGTCAGGGTAATTTGATAAACTCTTCCTAGAAACATGAGCTCTGGCCCTTTGGGACTGGATTCAGGTCATCTCCAAAATGGTTAGGGGAACAATAGATAGGTAAAGAATGTGATGATTGGAGGCAAGAACATGAGAACAACCATTTTTCTACTGCTCCCTTAAGTCTCCCTCCGTATGTGTGATCCATGCCTTATAGTACAAAGGCCTAACTTATTCCAGTTCAGTTTCTGAATGGAAGATATTAGTCCTTATTGCAGTACATGCATAGGAGTAAAGTCTTTCTCGGAGGGGTACCAATGCTCAATAGGAAATGTATTCATGACCTAACTCATATAATGGTATAACGAATCTATATAGTATATCTACAATATATATTTTAAAAAAATATGGTGGAGGGCTTGGAAGGTGGCTTAGTGGTAGAGTGCTTGCCTTGCATGCATGAGGCCCTAGGTTCAACTCCTCAGCACCACATAAGCAAAAAGAAAAAAGCTGGAAATGGTGCTGTGGCTCAAGTGGTAGAGCACTAGGCTTGAGCTGAAGAGCTGAGGGAGAGTGCACAGGCCCAGAGTTTAGGCCCCAGGACTGGACGAAAAAAAAAAAAAGAACAAATGAAAAAATATGGTTGATAAATAAAGACAAGAGTCTCTGCATTTTTCCTTGGGGCAGAACCCCAAAGTGTCTTCAGTGCTTGATCTTTTCTTTATTTAATCACTGGTGATGAGCAACTTGTGATTGATTCACTCTTAGCCCATTAAGTTCTGCTGAGTAAGCAATAATAAAACACCAGTGTGGACGATGTGTCATGCCTGTGTTATCTCATAGAGGGCAAATGTAGGTATGACATTAGGGAAAATAATCAGGCACAAAATGATATTGATCAATCTCACAAAAATTGAAGTTAACAAAAACATAAAACCATCTGCCACTTGAGCTACAGCATCACTTCTAGGCCCTGAGACAAGGGAAGGAAGGAGGGAAGTGAGAGAGGGAAAGAGGAAGGGAAGGAATGAGGAAGAAGGAAGAAATAAACTATTCAAAAGAAGAGTGTTTAATTTTTGGTGAATGTGAGAATTTTTCTTTCAGAGTTGGGGCTCAAGAAAAATGGCTTTTACAAAAAGCAAATTCTTTAACTGTTTACAAAATGATAAAGAGGATGTAACATTTTGCAAATTAATTTAATAATTCAGTAATATTAAGTAAGGAAGTCAGGTGTGGTTGGTGCGCTATTGGCCACAGGGTGGTTGGTGGCATCTGCCGTCTGGTATTTACGCTCGGGGAAGGAAATGACAACATACATCACTTGCCACCCAACAGATGGGTGTGTCTGGTTTCCTGGAAGCAGGGGTGAGCATTTGGCTGATATGTTACTCAATCTGTTAGTCTAGTGCCTGGGACTGGAATTTCCTGTAGACCTGCCTCCTGCTTAGGTCCTATTTAGGCTTGACCAGCAGTGGCACCAGATACAATGCCACATGTCTCTGTGATCATGTCCGGTGTCCTTTCCCCTGGCTTGTCTCTGGTCATCCTAATGTTCCAATTCAACACTCTCTTGGTGCTGATTGGTTTCTTGGTGTTGGTTTTATTCTTTTTTTTCCTTTCTGTCCTATTTTCAAGCTGTCTAAGTGTATTTGTGGACTTCAAGTCTTTGTTACTACAGGCTGCTTGCAGACTGCTAGCTGTGTAATAAACACTGCAGTATTCAATTTTCTAAAATGTGGCTTCCAACAAATATACTGTCTTCTTTTACAGAAACACAAAGGTGGACCTAACATTAGAATTTCTAGAGCCAAGATAGATGCCACAGTATAGTGATGTAATTAAAGATATCCTGGAGGCATTTAGAAAATATGTCTGTTACATCAGAAAGTGCTTAATTAGTAAACCAAGACCAAGACTCCAGATCCTATATAAGCCAGTCATTCTAGATATGTCCAGAGCTGTTTGGTTACATGAAGAGCTCTACTTTCACACTTTCTTTTTTTAAATTTTAATTTATAATTTTATATTGTGAAAATACTCTACAGAGGAGTTACAATTCCATGGGCGATATAATGAGTATATTTCTTATCAAGCATTGTAGCCTCTTCCTTTGTTTCCCCTTCCCATCCCTTCCCTTCTTCCCCACCCCCCCAACCAATCATCCCCGCTTATCCCCCCTGTCCCCCCCCACCAAAGTTGTTAATTTCATTTTTCGACATAACGACTTGTACATCTCATTGTTGCAATGGGTCCACATGTATCCCTATTTACTTTCACACTTTCATGAAGGAATGTTTTTGTGCCAATATGAGGTGTTGAACTCAGGAACTGAGTTGAAGCCATCTAGAGCTGGCTTCAATGGAGATTCCTTCATCTTGCCCTCCATAAAAGCTAGGAATCAAAGCATGAGCTCTGTGGGCTGTTCTGAAGAAACCTCTCTCTGGTAACAGGAGGTTTCCTTCAGTGCTTTACCTCATGCTTCCTGTGCCTTCAACAATTTCAGTATTTATTTTAATTGTTCAAAGAGAATCCTTAAATACTGCCTATGATTCCATGTACAAGAAAAGGACAGTGGACTTCCCATTGCAAGATTTAGCTAGTTGCTAGCTTAAACCCTTCTGTCACACTGTTCACACTTTTGCTTTTTTGTGGGGGGAGGGGGAATACGGTTGTGTGGCCTGAACTCTGGGCCTGTGTGGTGTCCCTCAGCTCTTCAGCTCAAGGTTAGCATTCTACCACTTGCAGCTTTTTTTTTTCTTTGTGCTTATTTGGTGCTGGGGATTTGACAGGGCCTCATGCATGCAAGGCAAGCACTGTACCACTGAGCCATCTTCCCAGCCCAACACTTCTGTTTATCTACAGAGGACTAGTCAATAAAATTGGGGGATTGGGAGGCACCTGTGCCCTTGGCCTTCCTACTTGTACCCCCCCCCCCCACACACCATCCATTTGGAAATAGCTCATTCTCCCACGTTTACAAACTGGATGCTTTCTGAGAAGGTATGGTTCACAGACTGGAGTCCTACCTTGGCCTGTTATATAGCTCAATTTATGAATCAACATACCACATTCATTTAAAGTATGCCTGATGATAACATTTTATTAATGTTTTCTATTATTTTGTTATTATCATGTGGCCAACACTTTGCTTGAACTCACAATTTAAGGGACTTAATGCTCATTGAATTGGTAATGTACCCTGTCCTTCTTTTAATTTAGGACCAGCAATTAAAAATGAGCAATTAAACTCCCTCATGTGTGAAATCTTAGCCACTCAGGAAGCCGACATTTGATAGTATTTGTAGAGTATCCCATGCAAAAGCTTCATGAAAATGGTATCTTAGCCAATAAAAGTGTGGCTCTGGTTATATGTGCCTATCTTGTTTGCTACTTGTGATATGTAATTATAAAATTAGTGTGTCAAAAGACCAAGGCAGAGAAGCAAGACCCTAAGGTGAAAATTCAGTGATACGAAAGGGCATCTGGGATGGAAGGTAAAGGAAGCCTCACAAATTTTTGTCCCTGAATTCAACCTGAGGACCAATAATAGGATCTGTGCAAACAATGAATTCTTCCAAATATTTAGTGGAAGCATTTGAATGTAGTTTACAGAAAGATAGGTAAACAGTCTTTTACCAAGTCATTGCAAAAGGAACTTTGCATATGGCTATATGATGTTATGAATTTTATATCCTGTTTTGTGGACACCATGAGTCCTGCTTGGATCAAGAAATTAAGATCTCCTGATCTAACAGGACACTGATGCTTCACATGTGAATTATTAGTTGCTCAAGAGGATGAGCTTTAAAGATCACAATTGAAAGGCAAACTAGGTAGGAATTGCTGTGAGAGTGTTATCGCCAGTTATCACCAAATTTCCCACAAGTAGTGCTGTGAATGAAGTTGATAGACTGTCAACACTTTTGTTCCTTTATTACCAAAGCTCAAGGACAGTACCCAGGGCCTGAGTAGAAAGCACTCCAAGGCCAGGGAAGCTATTTTTTTAAATGGGTTCTTTGGCCCTCGTGCAGTAAAGTTACCATTCCTGAGAAGGCCTAAAGTCCTCCATATTGTATAGTCATTGACCTCAATTGAAGTTGATATTGAAATGTCTGATAGATTGTCACGAATAGTTTGGTATCTTTTTTCATGTGAACCCACATGCGCATACCTTTATGTTTCTGACTAGTTCATAGGTCCTTGCAGAGGTTCAAGTTACTATGTAGGACAATGTGGTCCACGTGTGTAAAGTGCAGAATGAGACCTTCAAAGAGAGATCTCAACATATAATATATGACCACATATTTCACTATCCTTGAAACAGTATCACAAGAAAAGAAGGAATCAAGTAGTGATGATTTAAGGTTCCAGAATACCAATATATTTGAACGAGAAGACTGTGGTCTTGTGCTGTGTGCATATAGATATAGGAGAAATACTCTTTTCAGTCTGAGCTGTTCAGATGTGTTTAAGCATTTTTGTTGTTTTCCCTTTCTGATTGCACTTTATTTCAAGGCCACTCCCAGGGGTGAATGACAGGATATTTAGTTTCAGCTCATTCTAAAAGCTATGTCCTCAGAAGAGAAGTGGTGAACCATGACTTAGGTACATATTCACCCTAGACACAATCACTAAGAGTGGGTCAAGTTACATAAGTTTTCAGAATGTCAAGGGTCCTACCACATGGTTCATCCTGTAGCCCTTTTCAAAATTAGGCTTTAGAAGAGTTCTGCCTTTGTATGAAGATTGCACCTCTAAATTAGATTATTTTCAATAGCCATTCAGTGAATGTTACTGGATAAAGTATACAAATGAAGTCATATTTATTTTACAGAAAATTCTGATATCATCAGCACGGGCAGGTACTATGACTCAAAGTCAGGACCCTGAAGAGTTTGTTCTCCAGAGATCTCAGTATTTAACCAAGAACCTCCAATTCCCAAGCAATCTAGATCCCAATGAGAGAACAAGATGTTAGGAGAGCCCTTGTTTCTTCCTCAGGTTAACCTGGAATGATGCACCTCAGAGTGACTGGAAGGGACAGAAGCTGGGATACAGAACACACTGGGTACTGAACAAGGCTATCATAGGATTTTCACTAGACCGTTAGGGACCACCCAAGGCCCTCTTGAATTACCTTGAGCACTTATAACTTTATGTTTAACCAGCTCTAGGTCATTTTTCCTCCCATAATTAGCTTATCATTAAGTGTACATTTTTTTCTGTTCCCTCAATGAATTGAGTTCTTTTAAAATTCTCATTCATTTTTCTGGATCACTTACACCCTTGTATGAAGTCCCTGTTATACAGGTCTCAGTACTTTGAGTAGATGACTACCTGGAGCATCCACAGCCAACCATCTTTGCCTCACTTGTATATGGGATCTGAGCAAAACCCAGCCAAAACTTTATATGTGCATTTTAACTTAAATGTTTGTTACCAAAAGTTTGATGTGGAGACTTCATCTGATGTGGTGGAAGTTGGTTGGGCTCATGGTCTATGCCAGAACTCAAAATGGAATGTACAGGAAAGAAAAGTTTGGTAAGGAGCCAGCTGAGGAGAGGAGGGCAGTGTCAAAGTCTTCATGCAATAGGAAAACCTGGCAAACCCCTTGGGACAGGAGTGAGACGCCCAGAGCAGGGTATGTGCTCCCCATCAGTCCACCACCAGCACAGCATGGCAATTGCAGCATGGGCCAAGGTGCACACGTGTTTCCTGCAGGGCAGACTGTTGACCCAGGGACCTGTCAGAGCAGTCAGTGGCCTAATGTAATAGTCTTGTCCTATGTAGATGATACAATTACTTGTGGACTAGAAGAATTAGTAGTAAAACATTGTTAGATGAACTAGTAAAAATTCTTCAGGATGTGTGTGAATGCGTGTGACCTAAGAAGAAAAGAAATTGAAAAGTAGTTCAGAGAGATCCCAAATGACAAGTGTAGGACTTGAGTGCACAGCAAAATAGATCCATTGCTATCACAACAAATAGGTGAAAAGGAAGGTTTTCCTTCACTTATTTTTATCTACCCTTACAAATCCCAATGTGTTCAAAATAATAAGAACAGAAATGTATGTGTTGATGCTTAATGTTGTACAACAGCTAGTTTATAAATGACAGCAGAGCCCTAGGGTCTCTTCTGTATGTGGTCCCTGAACTCTCTGGACAGAAGGACAAAACTATTGAAAGAGAACTTATGTCACTTGTAAGTTTGTCGTTTAAATTCCAGAGGAAGCATTGATTAATTTAAATGAGTAGACTTTTTGTTTTGCTGGTCTTTAGGCTTGAACTCAAGGGTCAGGTGCTGTCCCTGAGCAGCTTTTGCTCAAGGGTAGCACTTGAGCCACAGTACCACTTCTGGCTTTTTCTGTGTATGAGAACCTGAGGAATAGAACCAGCTCCTCATTCCTAGGATGCAAACACTGTACCACTTAGCTACCTTCCCTGTCCTATAAGCAGACTTTTTATGTTAAAAGAAGAAAGAATAGGTTGCTATGTAGGATCCACTTTCCATGTTCAAGTCCAAAGGTTCAAACCCTCAAAGTGAAAGGAAGAAAGTAGAAAATGGAGTGACAGGAAGTATTCAGTTACAACTACAAAGAAAAATAGAAGAACAAATGCAATGAGCAAGTAATTAGGTTTTTGTTTGTTTGGGATTGTTTCCTTCTTCTTTCAGTTGTTAGCTGTGGGGTTTAAACTCAGGGACGGCCTGGTATATTCCCTAGGCTTTTAACTAAAGGCTGGCATGCTACCACTTCCAGCCAGAATGTCACTTCTAGTTTTTTGGCATTTAATTGGTGATAAGTCACAATGAATTTTCTGCTGATGTGGTGCTGCGGAATGGAACCCAGTGCCTCATGTATGCAAGGCAAGCACTCTACCACTGAGCCACAGTCCCAGCCCTGCCTCCTTTCGTAAAACAGTGTGGTTGGGGCTGGCAATGTGGGTTAGTGATAAAGTACTTGCCTAGCATGCATGGAACATTAAGTTTGATATCTCAGTACCTAATAAACAACAACAGCCCCCAAACACCCCTAAAAGCAATGGTGCTGTAGCTCAAATGGTAGAGTGGTAGCCTTCAGCATAATGAAATTCAGGAACGGTTTTCAAGCCCTGAGTTCTAGCCCCAGGAATCTCAAACAAGAACAACAAAAACAAGATGAAATGATCAAATGAAAACAAAAAACCCACTATCAGCAAGTTTCATTGATGAACACAACACACAAACACACATATAGACGCACACACAAATATACTTTTATCAAACCATATTCCTCTCCTTTACCATGTCTGCTCACCCTCCCTGCTCCAACTGCTACCTACATGTACTGGAAAACTTATTCTATGTTTCTCTCATTTTTGCATTAAAAAAATTATTCTGAAGATTAAAATATAAAAGTAGTATCAATAGTCATGAGAAAATTCCAATCAAAATTACAATAAAATAACCATTTTATACACGTTAGTGTGGCCATAGTTTTAAACAAAACAACAAAAATCCTTCCAAAGTCTAACAAAAGCTAGGAAAGATGTGACAATAATGTGAACTTGGTGCATTTCTCTCAGGTATCTAAAACTATCATAGATGGGACGAAAAGTCCTAAAAAAACTGAATATAGAATTACATAGAAATATGGTCCAGCACTTCTACACTTCTACGTACCTTAGAGAACAAGAAAGATTTCTATAAATACCATCAAATAAGGACTAAGTTTCAAGAAAGACAAATACCACAAAGAAGTCCAAGAGTATTTTCAGAGAGTAATTGAAGTACTTATAACACACTCAGTCCTGTACAACAGTCAAAATTATGTTTGACCACACTTTTTCAGCAAATCCATTAAAACTTCATTAGGATAGTCTAATGTGTGTATGTGGATGTGATGTCTGACCAGATTCTAGCCAACCTTTACTTCCATGAGAAGTTACCTCCTAGATGTCATTGAATCACAAAAAAAGTGAGGCAACTTTGTCCTCACATTAAAAAACTAGAAACAAACTAAAGCAAATCTGCCTTAACTTAGAAAGCAAGATTTCATCATCTGCTAAATCTACAAGCCACCTTTAGCTTTTTGAGAAACATGTTCCTAAAGCTGAATCTGCCATGCCTACTCCGATGGAGTCTGCTTAGCATGGGAAACCTGCTTTCAGACCTGAGAATGGAGCTTCACAGAAGCCTATCTCTGAGAATGGGACTTCACCGAAGTCTGCCTCAGAGATTGAGGCTTCAAAGAGACCTATCTCTGAGAATGGGACTTCACCGAAGTCTACCTTAGAGAACGGGGCTTCAAAGAGACCTATCTCAGAGAATGGGACTTCACCGAAGTCTACCTCAGAGATTGAGGCTTCAAAGAGACCTATCTCAGAGAATGGGACTTCACCGAAGTCTACCTCAGAGAATGGGGCTTCAAAGAGACCTATCTCAGAGAATGGGACTTCACAGAAGTCTACCTCAGAGAATGAGGCTTCAAAGAGGCCTACCTCCTAGAAAGGCTGGCAAGCCCCTGGGAAAGATGTGTTTCTGTTCCTGTTTTTCTTTTCATCACTGTATAGGAGTGCCTATTAATCGTTTACTGTTCCTGCTGCTCATTGTACTTACTCATGCTCAATGTTCCCTTATTCAAGGCTCTTTCTTAAAAGTATGGACGACTCCAACATTTGATGAGTGTCCTGAGAATATGACTAATTCACCAGAGTTAAATGCTACCCTGAAAGCCCCTCTTGTGGAGGCTAGTAGACAAGTCATAAGTGAATATAAAAGTATTGGGGGTTTCATGACATCACTTCCGCAGAAGGAATTGTTTGTAAGAGATTTATAAGAAGCTGTGGGCACAGAGCAGAAACAGTGTATGGCGACTGGAGACTTTCCTTTAATCCTAAAGCATATACAATAGACTCATATAGATATCCTGTAGATAAGAAAGCTGTAGAGGGATATTTAGACCAAAAGCTAAATAAAATTCCTAAAAAGTTGGTAGATGGAAGGAGGCAATGGCTTATCAGAGGAAAATGGTGGGATCCTCCATTATCTAGAGGACTCCAAAGACTTCCCCCAGATCCATAGCCTTTAACAGGTGTGTATGATAAGGATGGCAAACATTGGAAAAACTACTGAGCAGAAAGAACTTCCTATTAGTCTCTTTCATTTACTGAGAGACTTGCTAGATCTAGGTCTCCTTGGTGCTTACTATTAAAGAAGGAACAAGAAAGATCTTATGAGACAGTTAAGGCCTCTATGGAGAAGAGTAAACGATGATGTGAAAGGGTTACAAAAAAGACACTATGAGCTTAAATTTGATATATGACCAGATTTAACTAAGTATGCTTAATATCATGATGTTTGGCCACAAATTGGGAACCCTCTAAGTACAATTGCTTAGAAAAGATTTGAAACATATAAAGTACAAAACTAAACAAAAGTAACTATGAAGAACTAGAGTTCATGCCTTTCTGTTCAGCACCTTGCCCATATGCTCTGGTTAATGGTTAATTGGTGATAAACATCGAAACCCATTGTATTTCTTAAAAATAGAGGTAAAGCCGAAAAAAAGTGCCTATCATCATAGCTCGTCATCCAAAAAACAAGATCAGGCGACCAGCTGGTGACCACCCAAGAACAAAGTCTTCCAGCAAGATTGTGTAACCTTTTGCCCTTTCTCATCGACACTTTTGCTATAAAAGCTTGATATCCTCTGCAATAAATCACACTCAGCACTCACTCCACTTGTGTGTGAGTTGTCTGTTTGCCATCTCCCCACCTTTTCCAGTTCCTCCACTAGGTGTCCTCCCTCGTCCCGACAAGAGCAGGTCTGAGAAATGAATTTTTTTTTTTTCTGTTTTTCCGTCTGGGACACAGTTAGGTTCATAACCTGGTATGTCAAACAGAGTGAGAAATAAAAGAATCTCATCAGAGATCCTTTCATCTTTCTTGCTGTTGACAATGAATAAAGATTCTGGAACCATGGCCTGGAGAGAAGCCAAATGAGAGAGTCAGAAAAAAACCTGTGTGATTTTACCCTAGAAGTTCCTGCTCAGAACATGATAGGTGGACTGGTAAAGCATAAAGCCTTCTTATGGGAGAAGAAACATTCCTGAATCAAGTAGAGCATTAAAGTCTCCACTAAAGAAAAATCCACAGAAGAGTGAAGTCTTATGTATTACTAAACAATATTGACAGAAAATACAGTCAGAAATGTAGATCCATAAAATGTAAAAGAAACAACTTACATAGGTATTTGCTTTTGCTTATACTTGTTGGTTGATTACACAGGAAATTCTTTTATCCAGCGTTCTGGTTTTTCTTACACTTACCCACAATGGTAATTGGTAACATAAACTACATGAACTTTGCAGTGACATTTACAAAAAGAGAAAATCTATTCTGTTTACTTCAGTGAGGTAGTTTTTGATAGGAAAGACCATATGAATCCTTTAAAAGCAGTGTTTGCACATTAGGACTGGGTTTTCCCACATCACAAGAATGTTTTCTTACTTTGAATAACTTAAAGTGAATTTATTATAGGCTAAGTGTTCACATTCACAATACTTAATATGAGGACTGTTACAAATTTCATGGTGGGGTATTTTCTGTTTGTTTTAGGATTTTGACTGTCCATATCCAAATTAGTGACTGAATATCTTGCCTTAAAATTGTCAACTTTTCTATTTCATAATATTTTATTAGGATATAATCTGTATTTCAAAGAGGACATTGTAACTGGGCTCTCATGTCTAATGGCTGTAATCTTAGCTACTCAGAAGGCTGCCATCTGAGGAAAGTTAGTATTATCCCCACCTTTTCTTCTCAGCTCCACCCAGACCTGAGCTCCACCCAGACCAAGAGTTCCCTCCCTACAGCTGGCCACTCCCTCTCTCATCTCAGACTCACCTGAGCATATACTTAACTCACTTCCTGCCCCCCATATTCTGTTGCAACCTGAAGAGGGACAAATGCTTGTGCTCCCTCTCCTGGGAAATATGGTCCTTCTAATAAACCTTATAATAATCTTTCTCATGTGCCTGCCACAAGTCCCCTGTGATGGACATGAAGAAACCCTACAAGGATCACAGATTGAAGCCAGGGTGATAGGAAAGTCTGAGAGACTTCTGTCCAATGAACTTCCAAAGTAGTGGGAAGTGCAAATGCGGCTTTCAAGGTCAGTTTCCTGACCTTGAGTTCAAGAATCAGGACAGGCAGACACATATCAAGGGTATTGTATTTTATTCAAATTTTCACATATTTTAACATTTGTTATATTTAACAAATATCATATTTTTACAATTGTTTTTGGTGTACATGTATAGGAAACCTCTCTCATTTTTCTCTCATTTTTTTTGTCCCTGTGGGGCCTGAACTCTGAGCCTAGGCACTGTCCCTCTGACCTGCAGCTCAAAACTAGTACTCTATTACTTGAGCCACAGTACACTGCTGGCTTTTTCTGCTTATGTTGTTCTGAGGAATCAAACCCAGGGCTTCATTCACCCAAGGCAAGCACTCTACCACTGAACCACCTGCCCAGCTAGGCTCTCTCATTTTAAGTGCTGTAAATTAGGCTAAATATATTAGTGGAGAAATTGTAATTTGTCAGAACAGACACATCAATTGGAGTATATCTGTGCCAGCAGCATTTTGAAAGTTTCAAAAGCCATAGGAAGTGCAGAGGATGAAAAGAGGATCAATATGTTTATATAAGACATTTTCAAGGAATGTTTACCATTCATTGTCTTCAATTCACAAAAAGCAAGTTTATAAAATCACATGGGTGAGTATCAGAATCTCTAGGGTCAGGAGTATAAACGCACAACTCCTGACTCTCCTTGTCTCGAAAATCAGAGGTTTGTAGCCACTTTCTGGCACCTGGAGGCACAAGTGCTATTGACAGCACAAACCCATGAGCCGTAAAATATCATCCACCCCAGACTGGGGAAAGATGGGAAGAGCAGACTCTGGCTAGGAGCCTCAGATTGCTTCATGTTTCAGCTCCCAAGTTCCCCTGAAAAAGAGAAGCTGGGCTTCTACCTCTTGGCTCTGACTATGGAGTGCAAAGCTGTACTTCAGAGCACTTCCAGCAGCAAGGCAAAGGGAATGAAACCCGAATTTGCAAACTAAAAACACCAACAGTGGGCAAGGTGGCATTGGCGGCTCTTCCCCCACCCCCACCCAATTACCCCTCCTCTCTCTCCCCCGCCCACACACACTTTCAAAGGATCTATGCTCTGAAAGAAACTACAATTCCCAGAATGCAATGCACAATTCACCTGGAGGAAGTGGGCTTGTTACAGGGATTTGACTAGCACAAAACACTTTTTCCTAAGTGTGCAAGGATGCATGGGGAGCTTTCTCTCCCAGCTGGGGGAACTTAGGTGAGTTTCTTCTTGAAAATTCAGTTTACCAACATAAATATTGTGAGACCAATTAAAAACACAAATGTATTAGGAGCATTGCATAATTTGGCTTTTTAATTCTTAGTTCTTTTAATATAATTGAGGTTATAAATCTACATAGTTTTTATGTTTGTTTTTGTTCAAAAAGTACGTTCTGCTGAATGTAAATTATGTCTCTGTTTTTCCTTAAAGTTTTTTTTTTAATTTTTTTATTGTAAAGATTCTATACAGAGGGTTACAGTTACATGAGTGAGGTAATGAGTACACTTCCTCTTGAACATTGTTACCCCCTCCATTGTTTTCTCCCTACCATCCCCTCCCTCCCTCCCTTCCCCAAGGTTCTTTTTTTTTTTTTTTTGATTGTGATTAAGTGATTACTTAATTTCCGGAAATTCACAGTATTGTGGAATAATGATGCTCATTTAAAGTCACACGTTCATTCTAACTTTCCTGGAGCAAATTGTCTATCACAGTCTGTAATATATAACGGTGTTCATATTCCTTAAAGTTTTGAATATCTCCCCTCTCACTTTACAAAGGTATTTGCAGCTGGGAGCCAATGGCTCATGCCTGTAATCCTAGGTACTCAGGAAGCTGCGATATGAGGATCCCCGTTCAAAGCCAGCCTGGGCAGGAAAGTTCATAAGTCTTATCTCCAACCAACTACCAAAAAAATGGAAGTGGCCTTGTGGCTCAAGTGGTAGAGAGCTCACTTTGAGCTGAAAAACACAGGGACAGTGCTCAGGCTGGTTTCAAGCCACAAGATCGACCAAAAACAAAAAAAGTACTTGCAGACAGTAAACTGATTAATTCTGGCATCATCTTCCCCTGCTCTAATATATATACTGGAATAAAATAACAGAATTTAAAGACATATACATTATAATCTTTGAATTAAATTGATTTGTCAAACTCTACTCATTACCTTCCCAAAAACTCCCAATTTCCATCTTTGAAATTTTAAGGAGTTTTTGCTTATTTCTGTCTGAAATTTGCCTTTCCTTATAAAGTTTTTCCCTCATTTTGTTGTTGGTCCTGTGGCTTGAACTCAGGGCTTGGGCACTGTCTGTGAGCATTTGCTGTGATGTACTTGCCTTTCTTTTAGTAATTGCTTCAGGGGACTAGTGAAAAGTTTCTTCCCAGGGGTTTCTTAGAAAATGGTACTCCTCCTCCAAAAAATTGGTTGTCTAGGTAGATCAGGATGGATGTGGGAGGAGGTAGAGTTCAGGGCAGGTTCAGGTGCATGTGAAGCTTGATTACTTGCTCCAAACCAGTCTGATTTTACTTTTCTGTTTTGCATATCCTATTTTGTTTTGATTTTCTACCTCTTCTCTCAACCTAGAAGTTCCTGTCAGCAAGTCTAGGTCACATATCTAGGGGTCCTCAGACTTGTCTTCCCAGACTCCATCCATTATACTGTGGAACAAATCTTTTGCCTCCCTCCTCCCTCCCTCATATCAGACATTCTAAGCTTGTCTCTTAAGGGTTTTTTGTGATTGATGATGATCCTTTCCCCACATCATGTTTGGGAAGGATTGTGTAGGAAGTTTTCATGCCTGATATTCAATCCTCCAGTGTGAGGGTTTTCCATCCTTCTTTTAGTGGACCTGAGCTTGTCCTCATGAAAATGGAGATCATGAGGCACATTTGGATGTATAGACGGCAACATTGGAGCACCTATAAAATATGAGGGAAAAATAATTATTTCTTTGTGTAAAAGTTAAAAGTAAGTTCCTGAGAGGTAAAAGTGGGTGCTTCCTAGACTAGCTGTGTCCCATGGTTGTCCTTGTTCTTGGTTACAGTTTTCAAACATTCATTTCTAAGTATTATGTTTATTGTACTAGTATAAATAGAATTTACTTCCTACATTACTTTTGAATTGTTCATTGCTCACAGACGTAAGTCTTATTATTATACAAATATTATATCCTCTTACTTCATTGATCACAGTTATTGACTATTGCAGATCCTGAGGTAGAAGGTACAAGTACGGTAAGGTATTCAGGGATAGATTATGTTTCTGACTTCCTCTGGAGGAAAAGGTGAAACAATGGAAAAAGATGGAGCTTATGTATAACACTTGTAGAATTCCTTAAGCAGGAGATGTGGTGCATCCCTCTTGGGTTCCACTATGCCCAGTGATTCCCATGTTTGCAATGATCCATCGTCCTGGAGGGCCTGTGGATTTCACATCTTGTCCATTGTTCTTGTGGTAGCAATCTCCCAGTATGTAAGGCAGGACTGGTCTCAGAGTAGTGACGTGATCAGTGGTACCTTGCTGGATCCCATGTTTGTCAGTTTGTGTGGACAAGCTCACCCTGACATCTTGAGTCTGGCTGCTGCCAGGAGGCCTATTTGAACCAATGCCTCTCACCATCCCATACATCTGTTTCAGAGACCTGTCCTGTTTCATGGTTTTGTATCATGTACTGTGCAAGCTTGTGTTATGTATCCATATTATACTAGTAGTTGGGCTGGGTATGGTTTTCAAGGGTGGGGTGGTGTTTCATGCTTCTTGCAGGAACAATTGTGTTCTCACTAACTGCATGAGTAATCCTAGCTTACTATGCTATCCCCTTAACTTACATTGCATGGTCAGTTGATAGAACCATGGTATAATAAGTTTGGGTCTTGGTTTGCTATTGAGGTTCAGAAGACACTTAGCCATTGCTGCAGATTTTGGGGAATATTGGTTGCCCTTATTATTGCTACCCAGACTCTTATTGCTAGCGCTACTGCTTCTCTTGTGATCTTTGTACAAACCATATACACAGCATAACATGTTAATGCTTTAGTTTGAAATGTTTTTGGTACCCTTGATATGCAGGTGGGAGTAGATAAAATGATTGTGATATGTTTTATGATTTGGAAACAGCAATGATGTATGTTGATAATCACATAGACTTGCTAAAGACCCAGTTAAAAATGATGTGTCATGCTAATTGTCAGTACATCTGTGTTATCCCTCTTAAATATGATGGAAATATGACTTGTACCAATATCCAGTAACATATTTGAGGAACCTTGCCCTCAATAATTTAAGCTTAGGTATTATGCAGCTTCAGGGTCAGATATCTGGTATTGGTCATTCCACCATGCAGGCTTAGCTGTATCACTTCTCCATTACCTGCAGGAATTCAGCTGGGGAAATAGCACTCTTTTTGCTATTTCTTAGGCATTTTCCTGTTTATTGTTTTGGTATTTCTTTTTTCATCCATTCTCCCTGAGATGTATGATCTGCTGATTTTCCAGGTTCAGGCTGATAGACACTTGCTCAATTTACAAAATGAAAAAGGCAGAAGTGGTGCAGACCCTGAGGTGCCAGGAGCTGGCAAGGTATGAGCAAAAGCTCCATGACCACAGACTCCAACCTTCGGTGCTATAAGTACTTGCCCTTTTTGTAGGAGGGAGTGTTCCTTGTAGCTTCTGGGCCTGAAGGCTTACCTCTAGGTATTTGGTGGGCAAAGGTTGAAATAGAATTTGGAAAGATGCATATGGTCTGCATTTGTAGGCACAGTGAGTCCTAGAACAATGTGATGGAAGCAATGGACAGATCTAGAAAGTGTCTATAGCTAAGGTTATTGCTGAAATAAAGTGAGATTCATCATTGGCCTTCTCTCAGTCTGTTCCAATATCATCCCATAGCCCTTCCAGAGCACCGTTGGTTTTGTGGCTGTCTCGCAACAGTGGTAGAGTGCTTACCGAACATGCATGAAGCCTTAGTTCAAGTCCTTAGTACCACATACATAGGGTGCTAGTTTTGAGCAAAATTTTAGGGACAGTGTCCAGGCACTGAGTTCAAGCACCAGGGCTGGGACATAAAAGAAAAGAAATGCAAGCTGGGTGCTCGTACATCATGTCTTTAATCCTAGCTATTCAAAAGGCTGAAACCTGAGGATTGCAGTCCAAAGTCAGACATGGCAGCTATGTCTGTGAGACACTTATCTCAAATAAAAAATGGAAAACCAGAATTGGTGCTTTAGCTCACAATGTAGAGCCCTTGACTTGACCTGAAGGGCTAAGGGATGGTTCCTAGGCTCACAGTTCAAGTGGCATGACCAAAAACCAAACAAAACAAAAGGATAAAAGAATAAAGAAATTCATCACAAATGTAGGCTTGAACAATGAAAACTATATTTCAGGGATGGAAAATGGTTCAGTGGTAGAGCGCTTGCCTTGCATGCATGAGGTCCTGGGTTTGATTCCTCAGCACCACATAAGCAGAATAAGGCAGAAGTGGCACTATAGCTTAAATGGTAGAGCACTAGCCTTGAGCTAGAGAGCCAAGGAACAGTACCTAGGCCCAGACTTCAGACCCCATGACTAACAGAAAAAAAAAGAAAGAAAAGAAAGCTACATTTCACAGGTACTCTTGGAAGCACCCCAGTTTTATTTCTTTGTCTATCAGGAATTTAGTTTTAGGGAGGATTTTTTTTTTTTTTTTTTTTTTTTTTTTTGGTTTTGGGGCTTGAACTCTGGGCCTGAGCACTTGTCTCTCAGCTCTTGAGCTCAAGGCGAGCGCTCTACCTCTTGAGCCACAGTGCCACTTCCCAGGAATTTAGTTTTAAAGAATGAAATTATTTTTTCTTTATATTGTTAGAGGTGCTTTTAAGTTGAAGTCTATACATTCAAATATGCTCTTTGATTCCCATTTTCATGAGGAATAGTTCCAGTCCATAATAGAGACATGTTGAACCCATACACTGGAGAACTAAAATCAAACGTGAAAGTTTCCAATCCAGTCTTTCCCAATTATTTTTTATGGAAGGGATTACAAAAAATCACAATAAACATGTAAGAGACAAGGGTAGGTTCTTTGATAAGAGAGAGGGAGACTGTTGTAGACCCTGTGGTGCCTTGCAGGAGCAGACAAAATGTGAGCAAAGGCTTCAGGGCCATTGACTCCCACCCTCAGGACTGCAAGTCCTTGCCCTTTATTGGTTTGAGGAAGTGTGTGTTCTAGGTTTTTGGCCTGGGGCTTTAACTCTCTGGAGGCTTGGGTGGAAAAGATGTATTGAAATAGAATGAGGAAAGATGTGTACTGTTTGCACTTTTGGGCACAGTGGGTCTAGACCAATATTACGCAAGCATTGGAGAAATATAGCAGAACTGTGTCATCAGCCATCTCTCTGTCCCCTTAATTATCATCCCATTGTCTCTCAGAGCCTTGCTTGTGCTCTGATGGGATTGCCGCAGGAGACAAAAGATTTATTGCACATTTTAATGGATAAGGTCTGAGAAAACAAATCTGAGGTCCCTTAGATATGTAGCCTAAAGCTACTGAGAGGAACTGTTAGGATCAGAGAAGAGGTAAGAAGTCTAAAGAGATTTTCACATGCAAAATGAAAAGACAAAAGCAGACTGGTTTGCAAGTGATTAAGATTCACATCAACATAGCCTAGCCTAAACTTCACTCTTCTATCCCTCCTGCATTCATTCCTGACACCCTAAACCACTATCTCTTTGAAGGGAAATGTAGGTGATGTGCCATGTTCATAAGAATCCCTGTGAGGAAACTTTTCACTACTTACTTGAACAAATTCTTAAAGGAAATGCAAATAGAGCACAGCAACTGCTCACAGACAGTGCCCAAGTTCTGAGTTCAAGCCATAGGACCAACAACAAAACAAAACATAAAATCCTTCAAAGAAATGCAAAATTCGGAAAAAAAAACAAATATTCATTTAATTTCATCGATAGAACTGGGGAGTTTCTGGAAAATTAATTGTTAGATTTTGTGAAATCCAAATCACCAGAAGTATTATGCTGCATACTTACCTAACAATGTCACTATTTTATGCCAGTGTTTTCATTACAGCAATGGGAAATGACAGAGGTATAAGTTTATGGTTTTGAATACCTTTTTTTTTTTTTTTTTTGGCAGTTGTGGGGCTTGAACTCTGGGCCTGGGCGCTTGTCCCTGAGCTCTTCAGCTCCAGGAAAGCAGTCTAACACTTGAGCTACAGCACCACTTCTGGTTTTCTAGTGGTTTATTGGAGACAGGAGTCTCACAGTCTCTCCTGCGCGGGCTGGCTTTGAATCTCGATCCTCAGATCTCAGTCTCCTGAGTAGCTAGGATTACAGGCTTGAGCCACCGGCGCCCGGCAATATCTTTGTAAAGTAGGAGGGGATATATTAAAAAAATTTAAGACAAAACAGAGATATAATTTACATTCAGCAGAAGGCAGGCATTGAATAAACAGAAAGGTATAAGCAACACAGTCTCATAACCTCAATTTCATTATTAGAACTAAGAATCAAAAAGCCAATGTATCCAATTCTCCCCATATATATCCATTTTCTGGTTGGTCTTATGTATTTCAAGAGGAAACAGTGGTTTTCAAGAAGAAACTGAGCTTAACTCCCACAGCAGGGAGAGAAAAGTCCCAATGCACACAAGCACACTTGTTCCCAGGTATGTAGCAGGGTGGCACTGAGCATTGTGGGAATTGTAGTCACCAAGGAGGATATTTTCTTTGAAAGTCCTGGGTTGTTTTTGTTTTTTGGAGGGTGGAGGTGGGGCAGAAGATGCTTTTGCGCATGTGTCTTCCCGCCCACCATGGGCGTTTTAAGTCTGCGTCTTCCTGATTCTTTTCCTTTGCCTTGCTGCTGGAAGTGCCCTAAAGTACAGTTTGGCCTTCCACAGGTGGGAGCCAGGAGGTTGGCGCCCAGATCTGTGCAGTGGAGCTTGGGAGCTGTAACTTGAAGGAATCTCAGGCTTTGGAACTGGTGTCAGGTAGGAACTGTGTGATTGCCGCTGGAGTCTACCCTCCACTGGTTTCTGTTTGTTTTTCTGTTTCTGTTTGTTTGGTGGGGCCTGAATTCTGGGCCTGCAAGCACCATTCCTGAGCTCCTAAGCTCAGGGAGATCTTTATACTTGAGCCAAAGTGCCTACTTCCCTTTCCACGCTTTTCTCCAGTCTGGGGTTGATAATTTGCTTGAGGTTCAGATGTTTTTGCTGCCATTAGCCTCTGGGCCTTCAGATGCAAGAACCTGGTTTCCAAATGTCTGAGAGCAAGCTGGGTCATTGTCCAGATGAGGAGAGCCCAAGAGCTGTGCATTTGTACTCCAAGACCAAGGGATTCTTCTATTAACCCATGTGACTTTATTTCCTTTGCCCAAGTATAAGAGGAGTACAGGAAGAATTCTAGTGAAATTGTGACAAATATGCCTGCCTTGAGTCCTCTTACATTGCAGTTGTATTTGGGGCTTCTGTGTTGTTTCTCCTAGAGATAGTTTAATCTGTTTGGCTTTAGTTTTTAATCTCCTGGGTTGAGCTCACAAGTATTTGTACATGACCCTGTTTCTAGAGACAGTTGTACCTGGGATATTGCAGTAGTGAGTGCTGGTCCTGTATTTTTAGGAATGAAGCCTAGCAACGTTTGAAGCAGAGCACCCTATGAATAGGAATCTCCATCCTAAATGGATGGACCATGTCAATTCTAAGAGGCCCTAAAGGGAAGAAGCAGAAAAGCACAGGAATGGGAAGATGTTGCTAGCTTCCCTTACCTACTACAAAAATTGTTGCTACTTCCCTTAGCACCAGATTCATGTGGTACTCTTTCCTATACTGCTGTCAATCACTCTGTGTTGTTGCAAGCTTTAAACTAATTTCCAGGAATTGTGATGCGCTTGACTGAGGAATAAGACAGAGCCAAGTTAAGAGAGGGTACCTGAGGCTGTGGTTTGGGAAGGTGGGGTAATTGTTATGACAAAGTAACTATTAATGTAGTAATCCCTAATCCTCTTCTTGCTAATTTATTCAGCCTGTTACCACTATGATTTTTAGTATTTAATCATGCAATCTTATGTTAAATGTCCCATGTAAGGATTTGCTAAGGCTAGCTCTTATTGGTTGGTTTTGCTTGGTAGTACAGACAGTATTGGTCAGGGACATTTGGCCTTAAAAGAAAAATTACAGAAGAAAACTTGAGGTAATATGTCTTACTCAAGGTTGTGTGCTTTGTAGGTGTTGCTTATCTTCAGGTGTGTCACTCCTATATGCAGTATTTTATGTTGTATCTTTAGGATGGCCAAGGTTCTTCCCAAGACTGTTTAGGGAAATGAACATTAGGGACTTCTCAAACCTGGGTTTACCTCATCTTTACTCATGTCCCTTTGGCCAAAGCATGTTAAATGGAAATTGCAAGACATTGCATAGGTGTGCAAAGGGTACAGTGAAATGTGCCATTTGACAACAATTGTTGAAATATTATAACACAAGAAATATATTCTGTAGACATTTTTTCTCTAAATTGGGTGAAAACTACTGTGCTACATCATACATGCTTTCCCTGGTCTTAAAATATATAAATGAATGAGGTAGAACACAAATTCCAATGGATTCCTAGGATACCTTTGCATTAAAAAAAGCAGTTCCTACATCCCGTGGTATATTCAGTAATAAATACTTTTAGTGGAAATGTGATATGTTTTTGCTTTCAAGTATTCAATAATATTTGTGGGAACATTCATTTTTCGAATTTAATGTGTACATAAATATAGAAATTAGTTGGTTTAATAATATCTATGTACAAGGCAATGGACTGGATTTGTGTTTCTTGGAGACTTTAATGCTCTGCCTGAGACATTAAAGATTCTTCTAAGGCAGCTTTATGGTTTTGCTACCAATGTATCATGTTTGCAAGAGAAAATTCTGGACCCAAAATCTCACAGATTCATTTCTGAATACGTCATTTGCCTTATATCCCAGCTGTGCTTCTAGAGTCTTCTGTTCATTGTCAGCAGCAAGACAGAATGAATAGATTTCTGGTGAGTTGTTTTTTTTTATTTCTCATTTGTTTTCCACTCCATTATATGAACCTAAAGATGTCCAATAATTAAAAACAATACCAACCACACAGAATCAGCCTCAGGAACATATGCATAAATCAGATAAAGTTGGCTTGTAGATTTAGGAGATAAAGATTACTTGTAGGTTTAGCAGATTAAATGGTTATATTCTTTCAAAGTTGAATTCAGATTGGCTTCAGAATGTCTAGGTTTTATCTTGTCTTAACATGTAGTCATACCTGTTATGTGATGTAGTGACACAGAGCAGGTTCCATCTCATGGAAGGTGAAGGGTAGATTGCAACCAGATCTCATCCTCATGAGTAACATTAAACTATCTCAATGAAATTTTGCTGGAATTGGGGAAATAGTGTGGTCATACACACCTTCGTGTGTTCTAAAGGAATGATTAACCTATATGTACTTAAATTACTCTCCCTATATACTTCTTGGATACTTCATGGTCTTGGCCTTACTTGAAGCTGAGGCTATATTTGTTGCTAAACTTGATGGTCTTTTTACAAAATCTTGGTTTTCTAAAGTATCCTCACAAGATTTCTTTCCTCTAAAATCTCTCTACTTTTGGTTTTCTACTCACTTGTGTTGGTTATTTTTCTCTTTCTCTCTCTTTGTATCTATCTTTGAATCATTTTTTCTTACTTTTCTCATTCTCTCTTTCCTCCGAATATCTCTGTTTTTTCTTTTCTTCAATGATCTATCTGGGAACCAGTTTTTCTTGTGATTATTGTTAGTTTGCTGACATGGCTCTTAGGATTGACATTTTTCTTACCCATAGTATAGGAAAATTATGGCCTAGAGAGTTCTACAGGATTCCAGAAACACAGAAAATTAGAGAAACACAAAAACATAAACAGATAGACTTAGGGGAAACTAGGGTTCTGAAGCCTCTCTGGCACTTGGTCTCTGGTTGCCAGCAAGCAAACATAGTTCCTGAGTTCACACCGGGAAGATTACCATTGATAACATGCAAAATTGAAGTATCTATATTAATATTACAATCTGAGCCACAACAGGTTGTGAGGAAAAAATGTTTTCTTTTTCTCCTGATACAGAAGCCTGGCGCCCAGAGAAAATGCAGACATAAAGTTCACCTTACCTAGCCTTCAAGGTGAACAGCAGCTCAGTTTCAGATGCTATCTTTCCAACAGTAAGGAAAAGGCCTGCACTCCAATCTCTTAACCCTCTCCAGAATTCTCTTTTAAGCCTTCAGAGCCAGCTCTCAGTTCTCTCAGTGCTGTCAGGCTGGAATTCCAACCTCTCAAACCTTTTTCCCATTCAGCTCAACTTCAGAGTTCCATACATAAAAGTACGTCCGTCCTCCAACTGATAAACTACAAAAAATTTGATTTCACCTGATTCTGTTATCTTTGGTCTAACCTCATTTGTCGTGGTAGTCAGTTTTGTTTTTCCATACCATTACTTTTAAATATTTTCATTCACTGCCAGTATAAGATAGGTAGTTTTGATAAAAAAAAAAAAATAATACAGTGATGAGGTTTTCTCAGTTAGAAATATCATTTGTTGCAAAATCTCACAGGTGTTTGCTCAGGAATGGATTTTGATCTCTGAGGAATTTCACTATTCACTAACAAAAGTGGAAATATATCTTTAGGGATCTACTGGAGAAATGACTCAGGAATATTTAACACATTTGACCATTTGGTCACATTTATCATTTTTGTCATCTTGAGTGTTCCTTGAGTCTCTATCAATTTGTCTCCACCTTCCATGAAGGCCTATTAAAATGAAAATCTTCTCAAGGAACATTTTATTCCTCTCCCACCTATATTTTTTATTGTAGAATGTAGAGAAAGTTTACAAAATTTCATGGTAGCAGTTCTATTTTACATAGGAATTAAATATCAGGGTATCTATGACCACATTTCAATATTTAGTATTTAAACCAAACATGGTTAACCTAGGATATTTTTATGTGGGAACTAAATCAAATCTTATAAGGGCCCAATAAATCATTAGCTACGTTCTGGAGAACTGTTACTGTTTTTTGAGCATTCATGTGGACACTGCTATTCTTTGATCTAGTAATGTTCTATGTTCTGTATCCCATGTGATATCCTGAATGTGTTCTGCTTGCTTATGAGAGTACTTGCTACTAGAAGGTCTAAATAGGATTTATGGTGAAGCAGTATATGTAAATGCTGAGAAAATATTTGTTTAATTCATTGTTATGCTGCTATGAACTAAAATTTTATTAAAAATAATAATATAATTTTTTAGACACCACCTTAGACTTAATGTCATTATGCCAGATTATTGTCTCCTTAGAATTTTTATGTTGTCTCTATTGCTAGCAGCAGAAATGTGTTTGCATGCATTAGGGAATCTGTAACATTTTATTGGTCTTGGGGCTTGAATTCTCGGCCTGGTTATTGTCCCTCAGCTCTTCAGGTCAAAGTGAGTGCTCTACCAGTTGAGTCACAGTGCTACTTTCAGTTTTCTGGTGGTTTATTGGAGATAAGTGTCTCATGGACTTTCCTGCCTTGGCTGGCCATGAACCTTGATCCTCAGACCTCATCCTCCTCAGTAGCTAGGATTACAGGCATAAGCCACCAGTGCCCTGCACATCTGTGTATTTTAATGTCCAGGCTTATGTATTGTCAAATATTTCTAATTTGGTATTTAATTTTCCCAGTGTAAAGATAACATAGCCAGCTGCAAACCTTTTATGTAAGACAAAAGCATACCTGCAGCATAATGAAATTCCAGATTGGAATTCTCATGACCCAGGTTTAATTTCCTGATGGAAATGTGCCATTACAGAAGCTGATGTCATTTGATGATGTGGCTGTGAACTTTACCTGGAAGGAGTGGCAGGATCTGGATCCTGGTCAGAGGACCCTTCATAGAGAAGTAATGCTGGAGACTTATAGCAACCTAATGTCTTTGGGTGAGCAAAAGTCACTTTTATTTGGAAGATCTACAGTCTAGAGAGAATATACATTACTACTGTCAGTATGATCTGGAAATCAGTAGTTGAAAGTGTGAAAGTGTGTATTTGTAAGCCAAACCTGCCATAGGTTGCATTGCTTCATGCTTGGAATCCTGGATACTCTGTAGGCTGAAATCTGAAGATTTTGTTTTGAAGACAGCAATTGTAGAAAAATGAACATGAGACTCTTACCTCCAATTAACCATTCAAAAACTAGAAATGTAGCCAAGACACAAACTACTAGAATGCTAGATTTGAGCAAAAGAGCTGAGTTCAAGCCACACATTGGCAAAATAAACCCAAAGCTGGGGGGAAATATACCTTGGAGCTGTTAAGAATTGAGAAACCATGGGCTGGGAAGGTGGCTCAGTGGTAGAGCACTTTCCTTGCATGCTTGTGGCCCTGTGCTCGATTCCTCAGCACCAAAAAAGAAAAAAAAAGGACAGAATTGGTGTTGTGGCTCAATTGGTAGAGTGCTAGCCTTGAGCTTAGGAGCTGTGATACAACTCCCAGGCTCAGAGTTCAGGCCCCACAACCGATCCCACCTCCCCAAAAATAAAACAATTGAGATACCAGATTTAGGAGCAACCCAGTGAACAGGATGTCTGCAACATTACATTAATGATGACCCAGCAAGAGCAATAGTTCTCCACTATTTCTTATTCACAGGGCACTGTGTTCCTAAACCTATATTGATTGTGAAGCTGGAGCAAGGTGCAGAACCATGGATGAGAGAAGGCTCAGAAGAGAATTTCACAGGTGAGTTAAAGCATCTTGAATTGTGATGTTGGGTCCAGAGCCCAGTGGGTCTGTTTATCTTGAGATGTACAGAGCAATTGTATTCCTAGTGCCCCTGAGTCATGTATGGAAGAGAACTAGGTGATCCTTTGTCTCAAGGAATTGTCAATCCAGAATTCTTGTGGAGACAAACTGAATTTGATGTTCCAGTGTAGTTAATGTTAGCAATTCTCTTTGTCTGTAGAGAAGTCATTCATAAAGAAAAAAGACAATAATAAATGTAGTGAGATCTCATTTTATTTTAAACTAGTATTTTGCAGGTAGGAGGAAAATAGGATCAGGACAATTTCTTATCAGTGGTGCTGGGCATAGAGGGAGATTCAGAATGGAAGCATTAAGAGTATGGAGATGAATAATTTGAGTAAATATTTCCTTGAGAAAAAGATAAAAATCTGAAATAAAGAAAAACATTATTTTCCATTGTAAAATGTCAGTGCTACTTTCTTAATTACTACATTACAGAGAAATATATATATTCTGCATACAGCAATGCTTTGATATTTGAAAATATTGTAACAGAATGTGAGGAAATATCTTTACATTAAGGAATTTATGGATCTCATTTATGTTTTTCTCTATTTTTCTATTATTCATTTTAGATGTCCCAGAAATGGAGGATGTGATTAGCACCTGCCAGGAAAGTCACAATAAGTATCTCTCTGAAGTAGCAATCATGAATAGTAATCAAGGGGAGGAAAAAGTGAGAAATATGAGAAGTTTTCATTTGAGCTCCATACAGAAGTCAGAACTGATTAAGAATAATGGGAACTCCTCAGGAATGATGATAGAAAAGGTCACTGGCTGTCGGAGCATGGGTATTTTCAGTGAACCTGGTAAGATGTGTGCAGCATATAGTCCTCATGTGTCTTTTGTAGTTGATGAATGTAAACAGTGTGAAAAGTCTTTCACTGAGAAGGAACACCCTGTTGTTTCTCAGAGAAAACACACAGGAGAGAAACCTTATGAATGTAACATGTGTCAAAAGTCTTTCACCCAGAAATCAAAGCTTACTGTCCACCAGAGAACACACACAAAAGAGAAACCTTTTGAATGTAACATTTGTGGGAAATCTTTCATATGCAAAGCATATCTTACTAGACACCAGAGATCACACACAGGAGAGAAACCTTGTGAATGTAACATGTGTGGAAAGTCCTTCACCCAGAAATCAAAGCTTACTGTCCACCAGAGAATACATACTGGAGAGAAACCTTATGAATGTAACATCTGTGGAAAGTCTTTCATCCAAAAATCAAAGCTTACTGTTCATCAGAGAACACACCCAAAAAAGAAACCTTTTGAATGTAACATTTGTGGAAAATCTTTCATATGCAAGGCATATCTTACTAGACACCAGAGAACACACACAACAGAGAAACCTTTTGAATGTAACATTTGTGGAAAGTCTTTCTCCTGGAAGGCAAATCTTACTCTCCACCAGAGAACACACACAGGAGAGAAACCTTATGAATGTAACAAGTGTGGAAAGTCTTTCACCCAGAAATCAAAGCATACTCTTCACCAGAGAACACACACAAGAGAGAAACCTTATGAATGTAACATGTGTCGAAAGTCTTTCACCGAGAAATCAAAGCTTACTGTCCACCAGAGAACACACACAAAAGAGAAACCTTTTGAATGTAACATTTGTGGAAAGTCTTTCTCCTGGAAGGCATATCTTACTCTGCACCAGAGAACACACACAGGAGAGAAACCTTATGAATGTAACAAGTGTGGAAAGTCTTTCACCCAGAAATCAATACTTACTCGCCACCAGAGAACACATACTAGAGAGAAACCTTATGAATGTAATGTGTGTGGAAAGTGTTTCACCTGGAAGTCAAACCTTAATTTCCATCAGAATACACACAGGAAAGAAACCTTATGAATGTCATATGTATGGAAAGTCTTTCAGCCAGAAGCAGACCTTACTGTCCACCAGAGAGCACACACAGGAGAGAAATTTTTATGAATGTAAGATATGTGGAAAATCTTTCACCAAGAAATCAAATCCTAATCTCCACCAGAGAACACATAATAGAGAGAAACCTTATGAATGTAACTTGTGTCGAAAGTCTTTCACCCATAAAAGAAACCTTACTGTGCACCAGAAAACACACACATTAGAGAGACCTTATGAATGTAATATGTGTGGAAAGACCTTCTCTGGAAGTCAAGTGTCAATGTCCATCAGATAATACACACAGGAAAGAAACTTTATGAGTGTAACATATGTGGAATGACTTTCACCTGGAAGTCAAACCTCACTGTCCATCAGAAAACACACAGGAAAGAAACCTTATAAATGTATTTGCGGAAAGATTTTCAGCCAGAAGCTACAACTTACTATCCACCAGAGAGCACACACAGGAGAGAAATTTTTTTTTTTTTGAATTTTAATTCTTTTTTTTTTTTTAATTGTATTTTATTTTATTTGAGAACATACTGTACAGAGGGGCTACAATTACATGGGCAGGATAATGCATATATTTCTTACCAAGCATTGCAGCCTCCTCCTTTGTTTACTCTTCACTTCCCTTCCCCGCCTCCCCCCTCCCCCCACCCAATTTTACCCCGCTTCCCCCACCCAATTATACGCCCCTCCCCCCCCACACAGGAGAGAAATTTTATGAATGTAACCTATGTGTAAAGTCTTTCATCCAGAACATACCCCTTTCTGTCCATCAGAAAAAAACCCACCAGAGAGAAATGTTATGTATGTAGCAGGCATGGAAATACTTTCACCTGGATGGCACAGCTTAACATCCATCACAGACACAAGGAGAGAAACTTTATAAGTGTGACCAATGTGGAAAGACCTGGAGGTCACAGCTTAACACACATAAGTTGATTCACACAAATGAAATAACTTAGGATTGTACCAAATGGGAATGTCTTTGATCTGTAAGAAAATTGAAATTGCAATACAGAACAAATACAGGATAGAGACCTTATGATATAGCAGATGTGGAGTCCTCGAACTACAAGACACAGCTCAGGCTTCATCACAGGACACACAACACACACACACACACACACACACACACACACACACACACACACACACACACACACACACACAAACACCCTCACACAAAAAGAGGAGAAAAATCATATGTAGAAAAAATGGAAAAGTTTTCTAGAAAAAGTCATAACAATAGTAAAGTCTTTCTTGGAGGTGTAACAATGCTCAATAGAAAATGTATTAATGACCTAACTCATCTAATGGTATAACCAATCGATATAGTATCTTTACAATAAAATAAATATTTAAAAACATGATGGATTAATAAAGACTAGAATCTCTGCATTTTTTCTTGGGGGAGAACCCCAAAGTGTTTTCAGTGCTTGCACTTTTCTTTAATTAATCACTGGTGATGAACAACTTGTGATTGATTCACTCTTAGCCCATTTAGTTGTTCTGCTGAGTGAGCTATAATAAAACACCAGTGTTAACATGTGTCACACCTGTGTTATCTCATAGAAGGCCAAAGTAGATATGACATTAGGGGAAATAATCAAGCACACAAAGTTATTGATCAATCTCTCACAAAAATTGAAGTTAACAAAAAAATAAAACCATCTGCCATTTGAGCTACAGCATCACTTCTAGGCCCTGAGAGGAAGGAAGGAAGGAGGAGGGAAGTGAGAGAGGGAAAGAGGAAGGGAAGGAGTGAGGAAGAAGGAAGAAATAAACTATTCAAGAGAAGAATGTTAGGAAATGGAAAAACTTGGAAAAAATTATATTAAGTGAAGTAAGCCAGGCCCAAAGAAACATAGGTCCCATGGTTTCCCTTATTTGCAATATCTAGTATATGTATGAGTCAAGCAGAAAAGGTCAGATAATGTGATGTCAGGAAAATGAACCCTTAGATATGTATTTTAATGTTTTTTTCTTTCATGCATGTGTTTCTAACGCATTTATAAGATTATCTCCTTGTTGCTTTGTATGTCCCTCCCCCACAGTATAACCCCTGCTTTCACTATATTTGATGTCAGTATAACTTGTGGAGGAGATGGGGAAAAACCAGTTGTTTAAGGATACAGGTGGACCTGTTGCAACGATGAGAAGTACAAGTTGTCATGTCCAAAATGAGCTTTACAACGTAGGTGTGTGTGGGGGGGAGGGGTGGGGAGGGAAGGAGAAGGATTGGGATTGCGGGGAGGGGGGGGGGCGGCGGAAGGCTGGGAAGTGATGTGAAGGGTAAACAAAGGAGGAGGCTGCAATGCTTGGTAAGAAATATACGATTATCCTGCCCATGCAATTGTAACCCCTTTGTACAGTATGTTCATAAATAAAATTAAATTAAATTAAAAAAAATAAAATAAAAATAAAAAAAGAGAAGAATGTTTAATTTTTGGTGAATGTGAGAATTATTCTTTCAGAGGTGGGCCTCAAGAAAAATGGCTTTTAAAAAAGCAAATTTTTGAATGTTTACAAAATGATAAAGAGGATGTAACATTTTATAAATTGATTTAATAATACAGTAATATTAAGTAAGGAGGTCAGGTGTGGCTGGTGCCCTATTGGCCACATGGTAGATTGTGGGGTCTGGCATCTTGTTTTCATGCAGGGGGAAGGAAATGCCCCATCCATCACTTACCACCCAACTGATGGGTGTGGCTGGATCCCTGCAAGCAGGCATGGGCATTTGGCTGATATGTTACTCAAACTGATAGTCCAGTGCCTGGAACTGGGAATTTCCTGTAGACCTGCCTCCTGCTTAGGCCCTACTTAGGCTGGCCCAGCAGTGGCACCAGATGCCATGCCACATGTTTCTGTAATCATGTCCTGTGTTCTGTCTCCTGGCTTGCCTCTGGTCATCATAGTGTCCCAATTCAGCACTCTCTTGGTGCTGATTGGTTTCTCATTGCTGTTTTTATTCTCCCCGCCCCCCTTTGTGTCCTGTTTCCAAGCTGTCTAAGTGTATTTTGGACTGCAAGCCTTTGTTACAACAGGCTGCTTGCAGACTGCTAGCTGTGTAATAGATTCCATTATTCCATCTACCATAATGTGGCTTCCAACAAATATACTGCCTTCTTTTACAGAAACACGAAGTTTGACCTAACATTAGAATTTCTAGAGCCAAGATAGATGCCACTGTATAGTTATGTAATTAAAGATATCCTGGAGGCATTTAGAAACAATTTCTGTTACATCAGGAAGAGCTTAATTAATAGACCAAGACCAAGGCTCCTGATCCTATATAAGCCAGTCTTCTAGATATGTCCAGAGCTGTTTGGTTACATGTAGAGCACTACTTTCACACATTCATGAAGGAACATTTTTGTGCCAATATGAGGTTTTGAACTCAGGAACTGAGTTGAAGCCAGCCAGAGCTGTGAACCATCCCTTCTCAGAAAGCATACAGTTTGTAAACATGGGAGAATGAGCGATTTCCAAATGGATAGTGTGTGTGTGTGTGTGTGTGTGTGTGTGTGTGTGTGTGTGTGTGTGTGTGTGTGTGTGTGTGTGTGTGTCTTTGAAGCCAGCTCTGGCTGGCATCAAAGGAGATTCTCTCATCTTGGCCTCCATAAAATCTAGGAATCAAAGCATGAGCCCAGTAGGCTGTTCTGATGAAATCTCTCTCTGTGAACAGGTTTCCTTCAGTGCTTCAGCTCAGGCTTCCTGTGGCTTCAACAATTTCTGTATTTATTTCAATTGTTCAAAAATAATAACTCTTCTTTACAGTATTTTCACAATAAAAAAAGGAATCCTTAAATCCTGCCTATGATTCCATTTACAAGATAAGGACAGTGGAGTTCACATTGCAAGATTTAGCTGGTTGCTCGCTTAACCCCTTCCATCACACTGTTCACATTTCTTCTTTTTTGGGGTGGGAGGTCTGGTCTTGTGTCCTGAACTCTGGGCCTGGGTGCTGTCCCTCAGCTCTTCAGCTCAAGGCTTGCACTCTACCACTTGAGCCACAGTGCCATTTCCAGCTTTTTTTTTCTTTTTGCTTATGTGGTGCTGGGGTATCAAACCCAGGACCTCATGCATGCATGGCAAGTGCTCTAACGCTGACGAACCTTCCAAGCCCAACCCTTCTGCTTATCTGCAGAGGCCTAGTAGGAAAAAATGACAATTGAAGGCACCTGTGCCCTTCGCCTTCCTATTTGTACCACACAGACACACACACAAACACACACACACACACACACACACACACACACACACACACACACACACACACACACTATCCATTTGGAAATCGCTCATTCTCCCATGTTTACAAACTGTATGCTTTCTGAGAAGGGATGGTTCACAGACTGGAGTCCTACCTAGGCCTGTTATATACCTCAAATTATGAACCAACATACCACATTCATTAAAAGTATGCCTGATGATCACATATTTTATTAATGTTTTGAATTATTTTTGTTATTATCATTTGGCCAACACTTTGCTTGAATTCAGAATTAAAGGGACTTAATGCTCACTGAATTGATAAAGTACCCTTTTCTCTTTTAATTTCAGACCAGCAATTAAAAATGAGCAATTACACTCCCTCATGTGTGGAATCCTAACTACTCAGGAAGCTGAAATTAGATAGTTTTGTAGGCCCTCCCGTGGAAAAGCTCCATGCAAATGGTATCTTAGCTAATAAAAGCATGGCTCTGGGTATATGTGCCTATCTTTTTTGCTACTTGTCATATGTAATTATAAAATTAGTGTGTTGAAAGGCCCAGACACAGAAGCAAGACCCTAAGGTGAAAAATCAGTGATAAAAAAGGGCATCTTGTATAGAAGGTAAAGGAAGCCTCACAAATTTTTGCCCCTGAATTCAACCTGAGGACCAATAATAAGATACGTGTAACCAATACATTCTTCCAAATATTTAGTGGAAGAATTTGGGTGTGGTTTACCCAATGATAGGTAAACAGTCCTTTACCAAGTAATTGCAAAAGGGCCTTTGCATAGGGCTATATGATGTTATGAATTTCATATCCTGTTATGTGGACACCATGAGTCCTGTTTGGATCAAGTAATTAAGATCTCCTGATCTAACAGGGCACTGGTGCTTCACATCGGGATTCTTACTTGCTCAAGAGTATGAGGTTTAAAGATCACAATTGAAAGGCAAACTAGGTAGGAATTGCTGTAAAAGTGTTATGGCCAATTATCACCAAATTTCCCACAAGTGGTGGGGTGAATGAAGTTGATAGACTGTCAACACTTTTGTTCCTTTATTACCAAAGCTCAGGGACAGTACCTGGGCCCTGAGTAGAAAGAACTCCAGGGCCAGGGAAGGTATTTTGGAGAATGGATTTTTGGCCCTCGTGCAGAAAAGTTACCATTCTTGTTTAAGCCTAAAGTCCTCAATAGGGTATAGTCATTGTCCTCAATTGAGGTTGATATTGAAATGTCTTATAAGCCAGGGTAATGATAGATTGTACGAATATTTTGGTTTCTTTTGTCAAGTGAATCCACATGCACATATCTTTATGTTTCTGACCAGTTCATAAGTCCTTGTAGAGGTTCAAGATACTATGCAGGACAATGTGGTCCACGTCTGTAAAGTGGGGATTGAGACCTTCAAAGAGATCTCAACATATAAAATGTGGCCAAATATTTCAGTATACTTGAAACAGCATCATAAGAAAAGAAGTATCAAGTAGTGATGATTTAAGGTCCCAGAGTACCAATATATTTGAACGAGAAGACTGTGATCTTGTGCTGTGTGCACATAGATGTAGGAGAAAACCTCTTTTCAATCTGAGCTCTTCAGATGTGTGTAAGCATTTTTGTTGTTTTTCCCTTCCTGATTGCACTTTATTTCAAGGGCACTCCCAGGGGTGAATGACAGGATATTTAGTTTCAGCTCATTCTAAAAGCTATGTCCTCAGAAGAGAAGTGGTGAACCATGACTTAGGTACATATTCACCCTAGACGCAATCACAAAGAGTGGGTTAAGTTACATAAGTTTTCAGAATGTCAAAGGTCCTACCACATGGTTCATCCTATAGCTTTAGAAGAGTTCTGCCTTTGTATGAAGATTTCAGCTCTAAATTAGATTATTTTCAATAGTCATTCAGTGAATGTTACTGGATAAAGTATACAAATGAAGTCATATTTATTTTAGAGAAAATTCTGATATCATCAGCAGGGTCAGGTAATATGACTCAAAGTCAGGACCCTGAAGAGTGTGCTCTCCAGAGATCTCAGTATTTAACGAAGAACCTCCAATTCCCAATCCATCTTGATCCCAATGAGAGAACAAGATGTTAGGAGAGCCCTTGTTTCTTCCTCAGTTTAACCTGGAATGATGCACCTCAGAGTGACTGGAAGGGACAGAAGCTGGTATACAGAACACACTGGGTACTGAACAAGGCTATCATAGGATATTCACTAGACCCTCAGGGACCACCTAAGGCCCTCTTGCATTCCCTTGAGCACTTATATCTTTATGTTTGTCCAGCTCTAGGTCATTATTCCTCCCATAATTAGCTTAACATTAAGTGTACATTTTTTTCTGTTCCCTCAATGAATTGAGAAGTTCTTTTAAAGTTTTTCTCTTTCATTTTTCTGGATCACTTACACCCTTGTATGAAGTCCCTGTTATACAGGTCTCAGTACTTTGAGTAGATGACTACCTGGAGCATCCACAGCCAACCGTTTTTGCCACACTTGTATGTGGGATCTGAGAAAAACCCAGCCAAAACTTTATATGTGCATTTTAACTTAAATGTTTGTTACAAAAAGTTTGATGTGGAGACTTCATCTGATGTGGTGGAAGTTGGTTGGGCTCATGGTCTATGCCAGAACTCAAAATGGAATGTACAGGAAAGAAAAGTTTGGTAATGAGCCAGCTGAGGAGAGGAGGGCAGTGCCAAAGTCTTCATGCAATAGGCAAACCTGGCAAGCCCCTTGGGACAGGAGTGAGAAGCCCAGAGCAGGGTATGTGCTCCCCATCAGTCCACCACCAGCACAGCATGGGACCTGCAGCATGGGACAAGGCGTACATGTGTTTCCTGCAGGGCTGACTGTTGACACAGGGACCTGTCAGAGAAGTCAGTGGCCTAATGTAATAGTCTTGTCCTATGTAGATGATACATTTGCTTGTGGACTAGAAGAATTAGTAGTAAAACATTGTTAGATGAACTAGTAAAAATTCTTCAGGATGTGTGTGAATGTGTATGTCCTAAGAAGAAAAGGAATTGAAAAGTATTTCAGAGAGAACTTCAATGACAAGTGTGGGTCTTGAGTGCACAGCAAAATAGATCCATTATTATCACAACAAAAAGGTGAAAAGGAAGGGTTTCTTTCACTTATTTTTATCTACCCTTACAAATCCCATTGTGTTCAAAATAGTAAGAACAGAAATGTATGTGTTGATGCTTACTGTTGTACAACAGCTAGTTTATAAATGACAGCAGAGGCCTAAGGTCTCTTCTGTGTGTGGTCCCTGAACTCTCTGGACAGAAGGACAATACTATTGAAAGTGAACTTATGTCACTTGTAAGTTTGTGGTTTAAATTCCAGAGGAATCATTGATTAATTTAAATGAGCAGACTTTTTGTTTTGCTGGTCTTTAGGCTTGAACTCAAGGGTCAGGTGCTGTCCCTGAGCTGCTTTTGCTCAAGGGTAGCACTTGAGCCACAGCACCACTTCTGGCTTTTTCTGTGTATGAGAACCTGAGGAATAGAACCCAGCTCCTCATTCCTGCGATGCAAGCACTGTACCACTTAGCTACCTTCCCTGTCCTATAAGCACACTTTTTATGTTAAAAGAAGAAAGAATAGGTTGGTATGTAGTATCCACTTTCCATGTGCAAGTCCAAAGGTTCAAACCCTCAAAGTGAAAGGAAGAAAGTAGAAAATGGAGTGAGAGGAAGTATTCAGTTACAACTACAAACAAAAATAAAAGAACAAACGCAATGAGCAAGTAATTAGGTTTTTGTTTGTTTGGGATTGTTTCTTTTTTCTTTCAATTGTTAGTTGTGGGGTTTAAACTCAGGGAGGGCCTGGCATATTCCCTAGGCTTTTCACTAAAGGCTGGCATGCTACCACTTCCAGCCAGAATGTCACTTCTAGTTTTCTGGCATTTCACTGGTGATAAGTCACAATGAATTTTCTGCTGATGTGCTGGGGAATGGAACTCAGTGCTTCATGTATGCAAGGCAAGCACTCTACCACTGAGCCACACTCCCAGCCCTGCCTCCTTTCGTAAAACAGTGTGGTTGGGGCTGGCAATGTGTGTTAGTGATAAAGTACTTGCCTAGCAGGCATGGAACATTAAGTTTGATATCTCAGTACCTAATAAACAACAACAGCCCCCAAACACCCCTAGAAGCAATGGTGCTGTAGCTCAAATAGTAGAGTGGTAGCCTTCAGCATAATGAAATTCAGGAACTGTTTTCAAGCCCTGAGTTCTAGCCCCAAGAATCTCAAACAAAAACAAAAAAAAAAAAGATGAAATGAACAAATGAAAAGGAGAAACCCACAATCAGCAAGTTTCATTGATAAACACAACACACAAACACACAAACACACATATAGACACACCCACAAATATAGTTTTATCAAACCATATTCCTCTCCTTTACTATGTCTGCTCACCCTCCCTGATCCAACTGCTGCCTACATGCACTAGAAAACTTATTCTATGTTTCTCTCGTTTCTGCATTTAAAAAAATTTATTGTGAAGATTAAAATATAAAAGTAGTATCAATACTCATGAGAAAATTCCAATCAAAAGTACAATAGAATAACCATTTTATACATGTTAGTGTCGACATAATTTTAAACAAAACAACAAAAATCCTTCCAAAGTCTAACAAAACCTAGGAAAGGTGTGACAATAATGTGAACTTGGTGCATTTCTCTCAGGTATCTAAAACTATCATAGATGGGACGAAAAGTCCTAAAAAAACTGAATATAGAATTACATAGAAATATGGTCCAGCACTTCTACACTTCTACGTACCTTAGAGAACAAGAAAGATTTCTATAAATACCATCAAATAAGGACTAAGTTTCAAGAAAGACAAATACCACAAAGAAGTCCAAGAGTATTTTCAGAGAGTATTTGAAGTACTTAAAACACACTCAGTCCTGTACAACAGTCAACATTATGTTTGACCACACTTTTTCAGCAAATCCATTAAAACTTCATTAGGATAGTCTAATGTGTGTATGTGGCTGTGATGTCTGACCAGATTCTAGCCAACCTTTACTTCCATGAGAAGTTACCTCCTAGATGTCATTGAATCACAAAAAGAGTGAGGCAACTTTGTCCTCACATTAAAAATCTAGAAACAAACTAAAGCACATCTGCATTTAACTTAGAAGGCAAGATTTGATCATCTGCTAAATCTACAAGACACCTTTAGCTTTTTGAGAAACATGTTCCTAAAGCTGAATCTGCCATGCCTACTCCGATGGAGTCTGCTTAGCATGGGAAACCTGCTTTTAGACCTGAGAATGGAGCTTCACAGAAGCCTATCTCTGAGAATGGGACTTCACCGAAGTCTACCTCAGAGATTGAGGCTTCAAAGAGACCTATCTCAGAGAATGGGACTTCACCGAAGTCTACCTCAGAGAATGGGGCTTCAAGAGGCCTACCTCCTGGAAAAGCTGGCAAGCCCCTGGGAAAGATGTGTTTCTGTTCCTGTTTTTCTTTTCTTCACTGTATAGGAGTGCCTATTAATCTTTTACTGTTCCTGCTTCTCATTGTACTTACTCATGCTCAATGTTCCCTTATTCAAGGCTCTTTCTTAGAAGTATTGATGACTCCAACATCCGATGAGTGTCGTGAGAATATGACTAACTCACCAGATTTAAATGCTACCCTGAAAGCCCCTCTTGTGGAGGCTAGTAGACAAGTCATAAGTAAATATAAAAGTATTGGGGGTTTCATGACCTCACTTCCGCAGACGGAATTGTTTGTAAGAGATTTATAAGAAGCTGTGGGCACAGAGCAGAAAGAGTGTATGGCTACTGGAGACTTTCCTTTAATCCTAAAGCATATACAATAGACTCATATAGATATCCTGTAGATAAGAAAGATGTAGAGGGATATTTAGACCAAAAGCTAAATAAAATTCCTAAAAAGTTGGTAGATGGAAGGTGGCAATGGCTTATCAGAAGAAAATGGTGGGATCCTCCATTATCTAGAGGACCCCAAAGACTTCCGCCAGATCCATAGCCTTTAACAGATGTGTATGATAAGGATGGCAACCGTTGGAAAAACTACTTAGCAGAAAGAACTTCCTATTAGTCTCTTTCATTTACTGAGAGACTTGCTAGATCTAGGTCTCCTTGGTGCTTAGCATTAAAGAAGGAACAAGAAAGATCTTATGAGACAGTTAAGGCCTCTATGGAGAAGAGTAAACGATTATGTGGAAGGGTTACAAAAAAGACACTATGAGCTTAAATTTGATATATGGCCAGATTTAACTAAGTATACTGAATATCATGATTTTTGGCCACAAATTGGGAACCCTCTAAGTACAATTGCTTAGAAAAGATTTGAAACGTATAAAGTACAGAACTAAACCAAAGTAACCATGAAGTACTAGAGTTCATGCCTTTCTGTTCAGCACCTTGCCCATATGCTCTGGTTAATAGTTAATTGGTGATAAACATCGAAAACCATTGTATTTCTTAAAAATAGAGGGGGGGAGGGAGGAGGCTGGGAAGGGAGGTGAAGGGTAAACAAAGGAGGAGGCTGCAATGCTTGGTAAGAAATGTATGCATTATCCTGCCCATGTAATTGTAGTTCCTCTGTACAGTATGTTCTCAAATAAAATAAAATAATATTAAAAAAAATAGAGGTAAACCCCAAGAGAAGTGCCTATCGTCATAGCTTGTCATCCAAAAAACAAGATCAGGCGACCAGCTGGTGACCACCCAAGAACAAAGCCTTGCAGCAAGATTGTGTAACCTTTTGCCCTTTCTCATCAATACTTTTGCTATAAAAGCTTGTTATCCTCTGCAATAAATCGCACTCAGCACTCACTCCTCTTGTGTGTGAGTTGTCTGTTTGCCATCTCCCCACCTATTGAGTTCCTCCACTAGGTGTCCTCCGTCTTCCCGACAGAGCCGGTCTGAGACATGAATCTATTTTTTTTTTTTCTGTTTTTCAATCTGGGACACAGTTAGGTTCATAACCTGGTATGTCAAACAGAGTGAGAAATAAAAGAATCTCATCAGAGATCCTTTCATCTTTCTTGCTGTTGACAATGAATAAAGATTCTGGAACCATGGCCTGGAGAGAAGCCAAATGAGAGAGTCAGAAAAAAACCTGTGTGATTTTACCCTAGAAGTTCCTGCTCAGAACATGATAGGTGGACTGGTAAAGCATAAAGCCTTCTTATGGGAGAAGAAACCTTCCTGAATCAAGTCTCCACTGAAGACAAATCCACAGAAGAGTCAAGTCTTATGTGTTACTAAACAATATTAACAGAAAATACAGTCAGAAATGTAGATCCATAAAATGTAAAAGAAACAACTTATATAGGTATGTGCTTTTGCTTATACTTGTTGGTTGATTACACAGGAAATTCTTTTATCCAGCATTCTGGTTTTTCTTACACTTACCCACAATGGTAATTGGTAACATAAACTACATGAACTTTGCAGTGACATTTACAAAAAGAGAAAATCTACTCTGTTTACTTCAGTGAGGTAGTTTTTGATAGGAAAGACCATATGAATCCTTTAAAAGCAGTGTTTGCACATTACTACTGGGCTTTTCCACATCACAAGAATGTTTTCTTACTTTGAATAACTTAAAGTGAATTTATTATAGGCTAAGTGTTCACATTCATAATACTTAAGATGAGGACTGTTACAAATTTCATGGTGGGGTATTTTCTGTTTGTTTTAGGATTTAGACTGTCCATATCCACATTAGTGACTGAATATCTTGCCTTAAAATTGTCAACTTTTCTATTTCATAATATTTTATTTGGATATAATCTGAATTTCAAAAGGACATTGTAACTGAGCTGTCATGTCTAATGACTGTAATCTTAGCTACTCAGAAGGCTGTCATCTGAGGAAAGTTAGTATTATCCTCACCTTTTCTTCTCAGCTCAACCCAGACCTGAGCTCCTCCCAGACCAAGAGTTCCCTCCCTACAGCTGGCCACTCCCTCTCTCATCTCAGACTCACCTGAGCATGTACTTAACTCACTTCCTGCCCCCCAGATTCTGTTGCAACCTGAAGAGAGACAAATGCGGGTGCTCCCTCTCCTGGGAAATATGGTCCTTCTAATAAACCTTATAATAATCTTTCTCATGTGCCTGCCACAAGTCCCCTGGGATGGACATGAAGAAACCCTACAAGGATCACTGATTTAAGCGAGGGTGATAGGAAAGTCTGAGAGACTTATGTCCAATAAACTACCAAAGTAGTGGGAAGTGCAAATGCGGCTTTCAAGGTCAGTTTCCTGACCTTGAGTTCAAGAATCAGGACAGGCAGACACATATCAAGGGCATTGGATTGTATTCAAATTTTCACATATTTTAACATTTGTTATATTTAACGAATATCATAATTTAACAATTGTTTTTGGTGTACATGTATAGGAAACCTCTCTCATTTTTCTTTCATTTTTTTTTGTCCCTGTAGGGCCTGAACTCTGAGCCTTGGCACTGTCCCTCTGACCTGCAGCTCAAAACTAGCACTCTATTACTTGAGCCACAGTACACTGCTGGCTTTTTCTGCTTATGTGGTTCTGAGGAATCAAACCCAGGGCTTCATTCACCCAAGGCAAGCACTCTACCACTGAACCACCTGCCCAGCCAGTCTCTCTCATTTTAAGTGATGTAAATTAGGCTAAATATATTAGTGGAGAAATTGTAATTTGTCAGAACAGACACATCAATTGGAGTATATCTGTGCCAGCAGCATTTAGAAAGTTTCAAAAGCCATAGGAAGTGCAGAGGATGAAAAGAGGATCAATATGTTTATACAAGACATTTTCAAGGAATGTTTACCATTCATTGGCTTCAATTCACAACAAGCAAGTTTATAAAATCACATGGGTGAGTATCAGAATCTCTAGGTTCAGGAGTATAAACGCACAACTCCTGACTCTCCTTGTCTCGAAAATCAGAGGTTTGTAGCCACTTTCTGGCACCTGGAGGTACAAGTGCTATTGGCAGCACAAACCCATGAGCCTTAAAATATCATCCACCCCAGACTGGGGAAAGATGGGAAGGGCAGACTCTGGCTAGGAACCTCAGATTGCTTCATGTTTCAGCTCCCAAATTTCCCAGAAATAGAGAAGCTGACCTTCTACCTCTTGGCTCTGACTATGGAGTGCAAAGCTGTACTTCAGAGCACTTCCAGCAGCAAGACAGAGGGAAAGAAACCTGAATTTGCAAACTAAAAACACCAACAGTGGGCAAGGTGGCATTGGGGCCTTCCCCCCCCCTCACCTGATTACCCCTCCCCTTTCTCCCCTGCCCACACACACTTTCAAAGGATCTATGCTCCGATAGAAACTACAATTCCCAGAATGCAATACACAATTCACCTGGAGGAAGTGGGCTTGTTACAGGGATTTGACTAACACAAGACTCTTTGTCCTAAGTGTGCAAGGATGCATGGGAACCTTTCTCTCCCAGCTGCGGGAACTTAGGTGAGTTTCTTCTTGAAAATTCAGTTTACCAACATAAATATTGTGAGACCAATTAAAAACACAAATGTATTAGGAGCATTGCATAAGTTGGCTTTTTAATTCTTAGTTCTTTTAATATAATTCAGGTTATAAATCTACGTAGTTTTGATTTTTGTTTTTGTTCACAAAGTACGTTCTGCTGAATGTATATTATGTCTCTGTTTTTCCTTAAAGTTTTGAATATCTCCCCTGTCACTTTACAAAAGTATTTGCAGCTGGGTGCCAATGGCTCATGCCTGTAATCCTAGGTACTCAGGAAGCTGCGATATGAGGATCCCCGTTCAAAGCCAGCCTGGGCAGGAAAGTTCATAAGTCTTATCTCCAACCAACTACCAAAAAAATGGAAGTGACCTTGTGGCTCAAGTGGTAGAGAGCTCGCTTTGAGCTGAAAAACGCAAGGACAGTGCTCAGGCTGGTTTCAAGCCACAAGATCGTCCAAAAAACAAAAAGTATTTGCAGACAGTAAACTGATTAATTCTGGCATCATCTTCCCCTGCTCTAATATATATACTGGAATAAAATAACAGAATTTAAAGAGTCTGGGCGCTTGTCCCTGAGCTCTTCAGCTCAAGGAGAGCACTCTACCACTTGAGCTACAGCACCACTTCCGGTTTTCTAGTGGTTTATTGGAGACAGGAGTCCCACAGTCTCTCCTGCGCGGGCTTGCTTTGAACGTCGATCCTCAGATCTCAGCCTCCTGAGTAGCTAGGATTACAGGCTTGAGGAACCGGCGCCCGGCAATATCTTTGTAAAGTAGGAGGGGATGTATTAAACAAATTTAAGACAAAACAGAGATATAATTTACATTCAGCAGAAGGCAGGCATTGAATAAACAGAAAGGTATAAGCAACGCAGTCTCATAACCTCAATTTCATTATTAGAACTAAGAATCAAAAAGCCAATGTATCCAATTCTCCCCATATATATCTATTTTCTGGTTGGTCTTATGTATTTCAAGAGGGAACAGTGGTTTTCAAGAAGAAACTGAGCTTAACTTCCACAGAAGGCAGAGAAAAGTCCCAATGCACAAGAGCACACTTGTTCCCAGGTATGTAGCAGGGCGGCACCGAGCATTGTGGGAATTGTAGTCACCAAGGAGGATATTTTCTTTGAAAGTCCTGGGTTGTTTTTGATTTTTGTAGGGTGGAGGTGGGGCAGAAGATGCTTTTGCGCATGCGTCTCCCCGCCCAACATGGGCGTTTTAATTCCACGTCTTCCTGATTCTTTTCCTTTGCCTAGCTGCTGGAAGTGCCCTGAAGTACAGTTTGGCTTTCCATAGGTGGGAGCCAGGAGGGTGGCGCCCAGTCTGTGCAGTGGAGCTTGGGATCTGTAAGTTGAACGAATCTCAGGCTTTGGAAATAATGTCAGGTAGGAATTGTGTGATTGACCCGGGAGTCTACCCTCCACTGGTTTCTGTTTGTTTTTCTGTTTCTGTTTGTTTGGTGGGGCCTGAACTCTGGGGCTGCAAGCAGCATTCCTGAGCTCCTCAGCTCAGAGGGAGAGCTTTATACTTGAGCCAAAGTCCCTACTTCCCTTTCCACGCTTTTCTCCAGTCTGGGGTTGATAATTTGCTTGAAGTTCAGGAGTTTTTGCTGCCATTAGCCTCTGGGCCTTCAGATGCAAGAACCTGGTTTCCAAATATCTGAGAGCAAGCTAGGTCATTGTCCAGATGAGGAGAGCCCAAGAGCTGTGCATTTGTACTCCAAGACCAAGGGATTCTTCTATTAACCCATGTGACTTTATTTGCTTTGCCCAGGTATAAGAGGAGTACAGGAAGAATTCTAGTGAAATTGTGACAAATATGCCTGCCTTGAGTCCTCTTACATTGCAGTTGTATTTGGGGCTTCTGAGTTTTTAATCTCCTGGGTTGAGCTCACAAGTATTTGTACATAACCCTGTTTCTAGAGACAGTTGTACATGGGATATTGGAGTAGTGAGTGCTGGTCCTGTATTTTTAGGAATGAAGCCTAGCAATGTTTGAAGCAGAGCACCCTATGAATAGGAATCTCCATCGTAAATGGACAGACCATGTGAATTCTGAGAGGCCCTAAAGGGAAGAAGCAGAAAAGCACAGGAAGGGGAAGATGTTGCTAGCTTCCCTTGCCTACTACAAAAATTGTTGCTACTTCCCTTAGCACCAGATTCACGTGGTACTCTTTCCTATACCACTGTCAATCACTTTGTGTTGTTGCAAGCTTTAAACTAATTTCCAGGAATTGTGATGTGCTGGACTGAGGAATAAGACAGAGCCAAGTTATGAGAGGGTACCTGAGGCTGTGGTTTGGGAAGGTGGGGTAATTCTTATGACAAAGTATCTATTAATGTAGTAATCCCTAATCCTCTTCTTGCTAATTTATTCAGCCTGTTACCACTATGATTTTTAGTATTTAATCATGCAAATTTATGTTAAATGTCCCATGTAAGGATTTGCTAAGGGTAGCTCTTATTGGTTGGTTTTGCTTGGTAGTACAGAAAGTATTGGTCAGGGAAATTTGGCCTTAAAAGAAAAATCACAGAAGAAAATGTGAGGTAATATGTTTTACTCAAGGTTGTATGCTTTGTAGGTGTTGCTTATCTTCAGGTGTGTCACTCCTATATGCAGTATTTTATGTTGTATCTTTGGGATGGCCAAGGTTCTTTCCAAGACTGTTTAGGGAAATGAACATTAGGGACTTCTCAAACCTGGGTTTACCTCATCTTTACTCATGTCCCTTTGGCCAAAGCATGTTAAATGGAAATTGCAAGACATTGCATAGGTGTGCAATGGGTAGAGTGAAATGGGCCATTTGACAACCATTGTTGAAATATTATAACACAAGAAATATATTCTGTAGACATTTTTTCTCTAAATTGGGTGAAAACTACTGTGCTACATCATACATGCTTTCCCTCGTGTTAAAATATGTAAATGAATGAGGTAGAACACAAATTCCAATGGATTCCTAGGATACCTTTACATTAAAAAAAGCAGTTCCTACATACCGAAGTATATTCAGTAATAAATACTTTTAGTGGAAATGTGATATGTTTTTGCTTTCAAGTATTCAATAATATTTGTGGGAACATTCATTTTTTCAAATTGAATGTGTACATAAACATAGAATTTATTTGGTTTAATAATATCTATCTGTCAGGAAATGGACTGCATTTGTGTTTCTTGGACACTTTAATGCTCTGCCTGGGACAGAAAAGATTCTTCTAAGACAGCTTTATGGTATGGCAGTCCATGTATCATGTTTGCAAGAGAAAATTCTGGACCCCAAATCTCACAGATTCATTTCTGAATATGTCATTTGCCTTATATCCCAGCCGTGCTTCTAGAGTCTTCTGTTCATTGTCAGCAGCAAGACAGAATGAATGGATCTCTGGTAAGTGTTTTTTTTTTTTAATTTTCATTTGTTTTCCATTCCATTATATGAACCTAAAGATTTCCAAGAATAAGAAACAATACCAACCACACAGATTCAGCCTCAGGAATGTATTCATAAATCAGAAAAAGATGGCATGTAGATTAGGAGATAAAGATTACTTGTAGGTTTAGCAGATTAAATGGTTGTATTCTTTCTAAGTTGAATTCAGAGTGGCTTCAGAATGTATAGGCTTCATCTTGTCATAACATGTAGTGAAACCTGTTATGTGATTAGTGACACAGAGCAGGTTCCATCTCATGGAAGGTGAAGGGTAGATTGCAACCAGATCTCATCCTCATGAGTAACATTAAACTATTTCAATGAAATTTTCCTGGAATTGCTGAAATAGTGTGGTCATACGCACTTTCATGTGTTCTAAAGGAATGATTAACCTATATGTACTTAAATTATTCTCCCTATATACTTCTTGGACTACTTCATGGTCTTGGTCTTACTTGAAGCTGAGGCTATATTTGTTGCTAAACTTTATGGCCGTTTTTTCAAAATCTTGTTTGTTTTCTAAAGTGTCCTCACAAGATTTCTTTCCTCTATAATCTCTCTCTACTTTTGGTTTTCCACACACTTGTGTTGGTTATTTTTCTCTCTCTTTGTATCTATTTATGAATCATTTTTTCTTACTTTTATTTTTCTCTCTTTCCTCCATATGTCTCTCAGTTTTTTCTTTTCTTCAATGATCTATCTGGGAACTAGTTTTTCTTAGTGATCAGCTTTATGTTGCTGACATGGCTCTTAAGATTGACGTTTTTCATACCCACTGTATAGGAAAATTGTTGCCTAGAGAGTTCTACAGGATTCCAGAAACACAGAAAATTAGAGAAACACAAAAACATAAACAGATAGTCTTAGGGGAAACCAGGGTTCTGAAGCCTCTCTGGCACTTGGTCTCTGGTTGCAGGCAAGCAAGCAAAGTTCCTTGAGTTCACACAGGGAAGATTACCATTGATAACATGGAAAACTGAAGTATCTATATTAATATTACAATCTGAGCCACAACACATTGCGAAGAAAACATGTTTCCTTATTCTCCTGAGACAGAAGACTGGCACCCAGAGAAAATGCAGAGATGAAGTTCACCTTACCTAACCTTCAAGGTGAACAGCAGCTCAGTTTCAGATGCTATCTTTCCAACAGTAAGGAAATGGCCTGCACTCTAGTCTCTTAACCATCTCCACAATTCTCTTTTAACCCTTCTGCGGCCAGCTCTCAGTTCTCTCAGTCCTGTCAGGCTGGAATTCCAACCTCTCAAAACTTTTTCCCTTTCAGCTCAACTTCAGAGTTCAATACAGAAAAGTACGTCCTTCCTCCAACTGATAAACTACAAGAAAATTTGATTTCACCTGATTCTGTTATCTTTGGTCTAACTTCATTTGTTGTGGTATTCAGTTTTGTTTTTCCATACCACTACTTTTTTTTTTTTTTTCTTTTTGGTCGGCCGTGGGGCTTGAACTCTGGGCCTGGGCGCTGTCCCTCAGCTCTTCAGCTCAAGGCGAGTGCTCTACCACTTGAGCTACAGCACCACTTCCGGTTTTCTGGTGGTTTATTGGAGATAGGAGTCTCAAGGTCTCTCCTGTCCGGGCTGGCTTTGAACCGGGATCCTCAGATCTCAGCCTCCTGAGTAGCTAGGATTACAGGCGTGAGCCACCAGCGCCCAGCTGATACCACTACTTTTAAATATTTTCATTCACTGCCAGTATAAGATAGGTAGTTTTGATTAAAAAAATAATACAGTGATGAGGTTTTCTCTATTAGAAATATCATTTGTTGCAAAATCTCACAGATATTTGCTAGGAATTGATTTTGATCTCTGAGGAATTTCACTATTAACTAACAAAAGTGGAAATATATCCTTAGGGATCTACTGGAGAAATGACTCAGGAATATTTAACACATTTGAGCATTTGGTCATATTTATCATTTTTGTCATCCTGAGTGTTCCTTGAGTATCAATTTGCCTCCAACTTCCATGAAGGCCTATTAAAATGAAAATCTTCTCAAGTAATATTTTATTCCCCTCCCACATATATTTTGTGTTGTAGAATGTAGGCAAAGTTTACAAAACTTCATGGTACCAGTTCTTTTTTACATAAGAAGGAAATATCAGGGTATCTAAAACCTCGTTTCAATATGTAGTATTTAAACCAAACATGGTTAACCTAGGATATTTTTATGTGGGAACTAAATCAAATCTGATAAGGGCCCAATAAATCATAAGCTAATTTCTGGAGTACTGTTACTGTTTTTTAACATTCATGTGGGCACTGCTTTTCTTTGATCTAGTAATGTTCTATGGTCTGTATCCCATGTGATATCCTGAATGTGTTCTGCTTGCTTATGAGAGTACTTGTTAATAGAAGGTCTAAATAGGATTTATGGTGAAGCAATAAATGTAAATGCAGAGAAAATATTTGTTTAATTCATTGTTACCTACTGATATATACTAAAATTTTATCAAAAATAATAATATAATTTTTTTGACACCACCTTAGACTTAATGTCATCATGCCGGATTATTGTCTCCTTAGAATTTTTATCTTGTCTCTATTGCTAGCAGCAGAAATGTGTTTGCATGCGTTAGGGAATCTGTAACTTTTTATTGGTCTTCGGGCCTGAATTCTTGGCCTGGTTATTGTCCATCAGCTCTTCAGGGCAAAGTGAGTGCCCTACTACTTGAGTCACAGTGTTACTTTCAGTTTTCTGGTGGTTTATTGGAGATAAGTGTCTCATGGACTTTCCTGCCTGGGCTGGCCACGAACCTTGATCCTCAGAGCTCATCCTCCTCAATAGCTAGGATTACAGGCATAAGCCACCAGTTCTCTGAAAATCTGTGTATTTTAGTGGCCAGGTTTATGTATTGTCAAATATTTCTAATTTGCTATTTAATTTTCGCAGTGAAAAGATAACATAGCCAGCTGCAAACATTTTATGTAAGACAAAAGCATACCTGCAGCATAATGAAATTCCAGATTGGAATTCTCATGACTCAGGTCTAATTTCTTGATGGAAATGTGCCATTACAGAAGCTGATATCATTTGATGATGTGGCTGTGAACTTTACCTGGAAGGAGTGGCAGGATCTGGATCCTGGTCAGAAGACCCTTCATAGAGAAGTAATGCTGGAAACTTATAACAACCTAATGTCCTTGGGTGAGCAAAGGTCACTTTTATTTGGAAGATCAAGTGCTTTTATTTTAGTAGACATTTGACTATGTTATTTAGGTATAAGATTCCAGTCCATTCCCTTGTAAAAAAAACTGCTAGTATAAAAGCCAGCCAAATTCAGGTTTGGGAGCTTGATGTTGTTTGCCTTTCACACTACTGCTTGAGCCACAACTGTATTTTGGCTTTTGTGTTGGGGTATATTCTGAATTTCCATGCCCAGGTTGGTTTCAAGCCTGCCTCTTCTGATCTTACCTCCTAAATATAGGGTTAGAAATGTAAGCCTTTGGACCATTACATTTTGTTTAAAAAAAAAAAAAAGATTCCAGTCCATGGGAAGTGTCAATTCTTCCTAAGGGAAACTTCAACTTCATTATGTGTATCTCAAGAGCTCATTTTATTCTCAGTCTTTAAGATTTCTAATCAGTAGTTGGACAAATGTTCTAAACTATGATCCACTAATAGGAGACTGACTTTCCAGACTTGGGGTGATTATTATAGGTGGATCTACACTCTAGATAGAATATACATTACTACTGTCAGTATTATCTGGAAATCACTAGGTGAAACTGTAAAAGTGTGTATTTGTAAGCCAAACCTGACATAGGTTGCATTGCTTCAAGATTGGAATCCTAGATACTCTGTAGGGTGAAATCTGAAGATTTTGGTTTAAAGCCAGCAACTGTAGAAAAATGAACATGATACTCTTATCTCTAATTAACCATTCAAAAACTAGAAATGTAGACAAGACACAAACTAGTAGAATGCTAGATTTGAGCAAAAGAGCTGAGTCCAAGCCACACATTGGGAAAATAAACCCAAAGCTGGTGGAAAGTACACCATGGAGATGTTAAGAATTGAGACACCATGGGCTGGGAAGGTGGCTCAGTGATAGAGCCCTTGCCTTGCATGCTTGTGGCCCTGTGCTCGATTCCTCAGCATGAAAAAAGCAGAACAAAAGCCAGAATTGGCATTGTGGCTCAAGTGGTAGAGTGCTAGCCTTGAGCTTAGGAGGTGTGATACAGCTCTCAGGCTCATAGTTCAGGCCTCAAAAACGATCCCACCCCCCAAAAATAAAACAATTGAGAAACCAGATTTAGGAGCAATCCAGTGAACAGGATGTCTGCAACATTGCATTAATGATGACCCAGCAAGAGCAATAGTTCTCCACTATTTCTTACTCACAGGGCACTGTATTCCTAAACCTATTTTGATTGTGAAGCTGGAGCAAGGTGCAGAACCATGGATGAGAGAAGACTCAGAAGAGAATTTCACAGGTGAGTGAAAGCATCTTGAATAGTGATGTTGGGTCCACAGCCCAGTTGGTCTGTTTATCTTGAGCTGTACAGAGCAATAGTATTCCTAGTGCCCTGAGTCATGTATGGAAGAGAACTAGGTGATCCTTTGTCTCAAGGAATTGTCAATCCAGAATTCTTGTGGAGAGAAACTGAATTTGATGTTCCAGTGTAGTTAATGTTAGCACTTCTATTTGTCTGTAGAGAAGTCATTCATAAAGAGAAAAAGACAATAAGAAATGTAGTAAGGAGATCTCATTTTAATCTAGTATTTTGCAAGAGGGAGGAAAATAGGATCAGGACAATTTCGTATCAGTGGTGCTGGGCATAGAGGTAGATTCAGAATGGAAGCATTAAGAGTACGGAGATGAATAATTTGAGTAAATATTTCCTTGATAAAAATATAAAAATCTGAATTAGAGAAAAACATTATTTTCCATTGTAAAATGTCAGTACTACTTTCTTAATTACTACATTGCAGAGAAATATATACATTCTGCATAAAGCAATGCTTTGATATTTGAAAATATTGTAACAGAATGTGAGGAAATATCTTTACATTAAGGAATTTATGGATCTCATTTATGTTTTTGTTTATTTTTCTATTATTCATTTTAGATGTCCCAGAAATGGAGGATGTGATTAACACCTGCCAGGAACGTCACAATAAGTATCTCTCTGAAGTAGCAATCATGAATAGTAACCCAGGGGAGGGAAAAGTGAGACTTATAAGAAGTTTTCATTTGAGCTCCATACCGAAGTCAGAACTGATTGAGAACAATGGGAACTCCTTAGGGATGAGGATAGAAAAGGTCACTGGCTGTCAGAGCATGGGTATTTTCAGTGAACCTGGTAAGATATGTGCTGCATATAATACTCATGTGTCTTCTGTAGTTGACGAATGTAAACAGTGTGAAAAGTCTTTCACTGAGAAGGAACACCCTGTTGTTTCTCAGAGAAAACACACAGGAGAGAAACCTTATGAATGTAACATGTGTCAAAAGTCTTTCACCCAGAAATCAAAGCTTACTGTCCACCAGAGAACACACACAAAAGAGAAACTTTTTCAATGTAACATTTGTGGAAAATCTTTCTCCTGGAAGGCAAATATTACTAGACACCAGAGAACACACACAGGAGAGAAACCTTATGAATGTAACATGTGTGGAAAGTCTTTCACCTGGAAGACATACCTTACCATCCACCAGAGAACACACACAAAAGAGAAACCTTTTGAATGTAACATTTGTGGAAAGTCTTTCTCCTGGAAGGCATATCTTAATCTGCACCAGAGAACACACACAGGAGAGAAACCTTATGAATGTAAGATGTGTGGAAAGTCTTTCACCTGGAAGACATAACTTACTGTCCACCAGAGAACACACACAAAAGAGAAACCTTTTGAATGTAACATTTGTGGAAAGTCTTTCTCCTGCAAGGCATATCTTAATCTGCACCAGAGAACACACACAGGAGAGAAACCTTATGAATGTAAGATGTGTGGAAAATCTTTCACCAAGAAATCAAATCTTAATCTCCATCAGAGAACACATACTAGAGAGAAACCTTTTGAATGTAACATTTGTGGAAAGTCTTTCTCCTGCAAGGAATATCTTACTCTGCACCAGAGAACACACACAGGAGAGAAACCTTATAAATGTAAGATGTGTGGAAAATCTTTCACCAGGAAATCAAGTCTTACTCTCCATCAGAGAACACATACTAGAGAGAAAACTTATTAATGTAACTTGTGTCGAAAGTCTTTCACCCATAAAGGAAACCTTACTATGCACCAGAAAACACACACATTAGAGAGACCTTATGAATGTAACATGTGTGGAAAGTCCTTCTCTTGGAAGTCAAGCATCAATGTCCATCAGATAATACACACAGGAAAGAAACCTTATGAATGTAACATGTGTGGAATGACTTTCACCTGGAAGTCAAACCTCACTGTCCATCAGCAAACACACAGGAAAGAAACCTTATGAATGTCATATTTGCAGAAAGATTTTCAGCCAGAAGCTACAACCTACTATCCACCAGAGATCACACACAGGAGAGAAATTTTATGAATGTGACCTATGTGGAAAATCTTTCATGCAGATCATACACCTTTCTGTCCATCAGAAAAAAACCCACCAGAGAGAAATGTTATGTATGTAGCAGGCATGGAAATTCTTTCACCTGGATGGCACAACTTAACATCCATCACAGACACAAGGAGAGAAACCTTATGAATGTGACCAATGTGGAAAGACAGCTTAACACACATAAGTTGATTCACACAAATGAAATAACTTAGGATTGTACCAAATGGGAAAGTCTTTGATCTGTAAGAAAATTGAAATCGCAATACAGAACCAATACAGGATAGAGACCTTATGATATAGCAGATGTGGAGTCCTCGAACTACAAGACACAGCTCAGGGTTCATCACAGAACATACAAAACACACAGACACACACACAAAGAGGAGAAAAATCATATGTAAAAAAAATGGAAAGGTTTTCTAGAAAAAGTCATAACTGTAGTTAAGTCTTTCTTGGAGGGGTAACAATGCTCGATAGAAAATGTATTAATGACCTAACTCATATAATGGTATAACCAATCTATACAGTATCTTTACAATAAAATATATATTTTAAAAATATGATGGATTAATAAAGACTAGAATCTCTGCATTTTGTTTGTTTGTTTGTTTGTTTTTGGGTCCGGTCGTGGGTCCTGAACTCTGGGCCTGGGCGCTGTCCCTCAGCTCTTTAGCTCAAGGCTAGCGCTCTACCATTTGAGCCAGAGCACCACTTCCCGCTTTTTTTTTCTTTTTGCTTATGTGGAGCTGAGGAATCGAACCCAGGGCCTCGAGCATGCAAGGCAAGCGCTCTACCACTGAGCCACCTTCGCAGCGCTGCATTTTGTCTTGGGGGAGAACCCCAAAGTGTCTTCAGTGCTTGCACTTTTCTTTAATTAATCACTGGTGATGAAAAACTTGTGATTGATTCACTTTTAGCCCATTTAGTTGTTCTGCTGAGTGAGCTATAATAAAAGACCATGTGGACGATGTGTCGCACCTGTGTTATCTCATAGAATGCCAAAGTGGATATGACATTAGGGAAAATAATCAAGTACACAAAGATATTGATCAATCTCTCACAAAAATTGAAATTAACAAAGAAATAAAACCATGTGCCACTTGAGCTACAGCATCACTTCTAGACCCTGAGAGGAAGGAATGAAAGAGTAGGGAAGTGAGAGTTGGAAAGAGGAATTGAAGGAATGAGGAAGAAGGAAGAAATAAACTATTCAAAAGGCGAATGTTTAATTTTTGGTGAATGTGAGAATTATTGTTTCAGAGGTGGAGCTCAAGAAATATGGCTTTTACAAAAAGCAAATTTTTGAATGTTTACAAAATGATAAAGAGGATGTAACATTTTATAAATTGATTTAATAATACAGTAATATTAAGTAAGGAGGTCAGGTGTGGCTGGTGCCCTTTGGCCACATGGTAGATGGTGGGGTCTGGCATCTTTTTTTCATGCAGGGGGAAGGAAATGCCCCAGCCATCACTTACCTCCCAACTGATGGGTGTGGCTTGATCCCTGCAAGCAGGCATGGGCATTTGGCTGATATGTTACTCAATCTGATAGTCCAGTGCCTGGGACTGGGAATTTCCTGTAGACCTGCCTCCTGCTTAGACCCTATTCAGGCTGACCACCAGTGGCACCAGATGCCATGCCACATGTCTCTGTAATCATGTCCTGTGTGCTTTCTCCTGGCTTGTCTCTGGTCATCCAGTGTCCCAATTCATCACTTTCTTGGTGCTGATTGGTTTCTCGGTGCTGTTTTTATTCTCTCCACCCCCCTTTCTGTCCTATTTCCAAGCTGTCTAAGTGTATTTGTGGACTGCATGTCTTTGTTAGAACAGGCTGCTTGCAGACTGCTAGCTGTGAAATAGACTCCAGTATTCCATCTACCATAATGTTGCTTCGAACAAATAGAGTGTCTTCTTTTACAGAAACAGAAAGATCGACCTAAATTTAGAATTTCTAGAGCCAAGATAGATGCCACTGTATAGTTATGTAATTAAAGATATCCTGGAGGCATTTAGAAACAATTTCTGTTACATCAGAAAGAGCTTAATTAATAAACCAAGACCAAGGCTCCAGATCCTATATAAGGCAGTCATTCTAGATATGTCTAGGGCTGTTTGGTTACATGAAGAGCAATACTTTCACACATTCATGAAGGAATGTTATTGTGCCAATATGAGGTGTTGAACTCAGGAACTGAGTTGAACCCATCCAGAGCTGGCTTCAAAGGAGATTCTCTGATCTTGGCCTCCATAAAACTAGGAATCAAAGCATGAGCCCTGTGAGCTGTTCTGAAGAAATCTCTCTCTGGAAGGTACAGGAAAGAAAAGTTTGGTAAGGAGCCAGCTGAGGAGAGGAGGGCAGTGCCAAAGTCTTCATGCAATAGGCAAACCTGGCAAGCCCCTTGGGACAGGAGTGAGAAGCCCAGAGCAGGGTATGTGCTCCCCATCAGTCCATCACCAGCACAGCATGGCACCTGCAGCATGGGCCAAAGTGCACACGTGTTTCCTGCAGGGCTGACGGTTGACACAGGGACCAGTCAGAGCAGTCAGTGGCCTAATGTAATAGTCTTGTCCTATGTAGATGATACAATTACTTGTGGACTAGAAGAATTGGTAGTAAAATATTGTTAGATGAACTAGTAAAAATTCTTCAGGATGTGTGTGAATGTGTGTGCCCTAAGAAGAAAAGAAATTGAAAAGTAGTTCAGAGAGAAATTCAAGACAAGTGTGGGACTTGAGTGCACAGCAAAATAGATCCATTACTATCACTACAAATAGGTGAAAAGGAAGGGTTTCCTTCACTTATTTTTATCTACCCTTACAAATTCCATTGTGTTCAAAATAATAAGAATAGAAATGTATGTGTTGATGCTTAATGTTGTACAATAGCTAGTTTATAAATGACAGCAGAGGCCTAGGGTCTCTTCTGTGTGCTGTCCCTGAGCTCTCTGGAAAGGAGGACAATACTATTGAAAGTGAACTTATGTCACTTGTAAGTTTGTGGTTTAAATTCCAGAGGAATATTGACTAATTTAAATGAGCAGACTTTTTGTTTTGTGGTTTTTATGCTTGAACTCAGGGGACAGGTGCTGTCCTTGAGCTGCTTTTGCTCAAGGGTAGCACTGTACCACTTGAGCCACAGTACCACTTCTGGCTTTATCTGTGTATGAGAATCTGAGGAATAGAACCTATCTCCTCATTCATGCGATGCAAACACTGTACCACTTAGCTACCTTCCCTGTCCTATAAGCAGACTTTTTATGTTAAAAGAAGAAAGAATAGGTTGCTATGTAGGATCGACTTTCCATGTGCAAGTCTGAAGGTTCAACACCTCAAATCAAAAGGAAGAAAGGAGAAAATGGAATGACAGGAAGTATTCAGTTACAACTACAGAGAAAAATAGAAGAACAAACCCAATGAGTAAGTAATTAGGTTTTTGTTTGGGATTGTTTCTTTTTTCTTTCAATTGTTAGCTGTGGGGTTTAAACTCAGGGAGAGCCTGGCATATTCCCTATCCTTTTTACTAAAGGCTGGCATGCTACCACTTCCAGCCAGAATGTCACTTCTAGTTTTCTGGCATTTCATTGGTGATAAGTCACAATGAATTTTCTGCTGATGTGGTGCTGAGGAATGGAACCCAGTGCCTCATGTATGCAAGGCAAGCTCTCTACCAATGAGCCACACTCCCAGCCCTTCCTCCTTTCTTAAAACAGTGTGGTTGGGGCTGGCAATGTGTGTTAGTGATAAAGTACTTGCCTAGCAGTCATGGAACACTATGTTTGATATTTCAGTACCTAATAAACAACAACAGCCCCCAAATAGCCCTAGAAGCAATTGTGCTGTAGCTCAAATGGTAGAGTGGTAGGTTTCAGCATAATGTAATTCAGGAATAGTTTTTAAGCCCTGAGTTTAGCCCCAGGAATGTCAAACAAGAACAACAAAAACAAGATGAAATGAGCAAATGAAAATAAAAAACCCAATGTCAGCAAGTTTCATTGATAAACACAACACACAAACACACACATAGACACACATACACAAATAGACTTTTATCAAACCATATTCCTCTCCTTTACCATGTCTGCCCACCCACCCTGCAGCAACTGCTACCTACATCCACTGGAGAACTTACTCTGTGTTTCTTTTGTTTTTGCATTCTTAAAAAAATTTATTGTGAAGATTAAAATATAAAAGTAGTATCAATAGTCATGAGAAAAATTCCAATCAAAAGTACCTTCAGCAAGTATTAGAACATTTACCCAAGAAAGAAGGCCAACCTAGGAATATCTTTGTCAGAAAACCTCTGTAAATTATACAGAGAAATCCTTCATAGCACAGGTAAGCTAGGTGTGATGGGAAACCATTCTTAACCCCTCAGCTGTCTTTGAGCCAACATTTCTCATCCTCTCATATTGTTGAGTGGGGATGGTGTCATTCAATATTATCCAAAGCATGTGGAAACAACCAGTCTGGACAAGTAATTCAGAGATTGAAGTTATTAATTTCCGTCTTTTATTCTAAGGAATGGTGTGTCAGGGTAATTTGATAAAATCTTCTTAGAAATATGAGGTCTGTCCCTTTGGGTCTAGATTCAGATCATCTCTCTCATGGTTAGGGGAACAATAGTTGAGTGAAGACTGTTATGATTGGAGGCAAGAACATGAGAACAACTTTTTTTCTATTGCTCTCTTAAGTCCCCCTCTGTATATGTGATCTATGCATTACAGTACAAATGACTTACTTATTCCAGTTCAGTTTTTGAATGGAAGATCTAATGGAAGATATTAGTCCTCATTGCAGTACATACATAGTAGTAAAGTCTTTCTTGGAGGGGTAACAATGCTCGATAGGAAATGTATTCATGACCTAATTCATACAATTGCATAACCAATTTGTACAGTATCTTTACAATAAAATATATATTCTAAAAAATATGGTGGATTAATAAAGACAAGAGTCTCAAGATTTTGCCTTGGGGGAGACATTTTCTCAAAATGTCTTCAGTGCTTGCTCTTTTCTTTAATTAATCACTGGTGATGAACAACTTGTGATTGATTCACTCTTAGCCCATTTAGTTGTTCTGCTGAGTGAGCTATAACAGCAGTGTGAACGATGGGTCACACCTGTGTTATCTCATAGAGGGCCAATGTAATATAACATTAGGGGAAATAATCAAGCACACAATGATATTGATTAATCTCTCACAAAAATTGAAATAATAAAAAAATACTAGCTTCCAATTGAGCTACAGCATCACTTCTAGGCTTCAGAGGAAGGAAAGGAGGAAGCAGGGAAGTGAGAAAGGGAAAGAGGAAGGGAAGGAATGAGGAAGAAGGAAGAAATAAACTATTCAAAAGAAGAATGTTTAATTTTTGGTCAATGTGAGAATTGTTCTTTCAGAGGTGGGGCTCAAGAAAAATGGCTTTTACAAAAAGCAAATTCTTGAACTGTTTATAATACGATAAAGAGGATGTAACATTTTATCAATTGATTTAATAATTCAGTCATATTAAGTAAGTAGGTCAGGTTTGGCTGGTGTCCTATGCTGAAAAGTAAAGTCTACAATGACATGATTAAAAGGCCAAAGCATGATAATTTGTTTAATCTATCATTATGATTGGAAAACTAATATTCCTCTTAAAGACTGAATAATTAGACAAACGGTCAGTAGAAACACACACATGGATGGTGTTATCTTTACTAAATGCTGTTTATAAAGCACTATGCTATCATATTTACCAAGACAGACACACTGAGAATAGATATGAAGACAAATTGTCTAGAAATCACTATGACAAATAAATCTGTGTTGTAAATACAATAAAATCCAACAATATGTTTCTAATAATCGAACAGTAAAACAAACAGATGGAAACTAGAATAGATCTGTAAAAATGCATGCTTTCATTGTGATTTATTCAATATTAAAGGGAGCCACTTTCTTCACTTGTGAAATAAAAACAATTGCTTTCAATTATATATGGTGTTTTCACATGTATATCTTCTGGTGGGTGTGGCAGAGCCATAGAATGTGAGGGAAAGAGGGTGATGAAAGTGAAGTATACAACTCAAGAGTAGAGATAGGAGGGAGGGATTGGGAGAGAGTGAAAACATGGAAGACACTGTATGAAAGGAAAGGTATTTATTACCTGACTCATGTCATTATAATCTCTGTATATATGACTTCCATAATAACATCAAATTACCTTAATTATAAAACAATACCTCCAGCATAAACGATCTGCTTAGTGAAGAAAATCTACCACAGTTAGAACGGTTACAATTGTTAGAAACACAATACAACACTTAATTTGAAAGATAAACTATTTCAGTGTAGGTTGAATATTAATTCTACATAAACCAGTAACAATAATCCTTTCATTGTAGTATCCAATTAAGTATTAATGTTAAATGTTGAGGTAAGAAAAACCAAGGCAAGTACTTCTGGCTCAAGACTGTCACTTTAGCCTAGCTACTAAGGAGGAAACTGAGGTCTGCATGCCAGCCTGGATGGACAACTCAAACTAAGCAGCTAGTGAACAGGTTAGAGGTATGGCTCCAGTGATAGTGCCAACAGTGAGTGAGGAAGTTGACTGACTGTGAGACCTGGAGTTCAAGCTCCAATAGTAGCTCAAGAAAACCATGAGGTATATGTATTATTGTGTTTCTAAGTTAGAAACCTAACTGTAGTCATACTAGCAAGGCTTCATCTCAGATATAAAGGGAAAAGAAGATGAGTGGAGAAGGGAGAGAATGGAAGCAAAAGGTCAGGAATAAGAAGGAAGAAGAGAGGACAAGAGAGTAATGGAGAGGAAGGGAAAGAGGGAAAAGGAAATGAGAAGAAGGAGAGAGGAGGGGAGGAAAGCTTCATGGCATCAGATTTGAGAGTAACAGGTCTGACAAGATTGCTCAGTAGTAGAGTACTTGCTTTGCATGCATGAGGCCCTGGGTTCGATTCCTCAGCACCACATAAGCAAAAAGTTGGAAGTGTTCCTTTTTTCAATTTGTAATATACTTTCCTTGAACTGAAGAGCTGAGCAACAGCGTCCAGGCCCACAGTTCAGGACCCACGGGTGAGCTAAAAAGAAAAAAGAAAAAAAGAAAAAAAAAGAAAGAAAGATTTGAATGTAACCCCATAAATACAACTCCAAAAGAACCTGCTGGAAATAACAAAGAAACAAACAAACAATGTGAGTCTCTGGTGGATCACACCTGTAATCTTAGGTAGGTACTGAAGAGGGTGAGATCTGAAGATTGGGTCTCAAAGTCAGCCTGGGCAGGTATAGCTGTGAAACTCTTACTTCCAGTAAATCACCAGAAAACCGAAAGTGGTGCTGTGGCAAAAGTGGCAGAATGCTAGTCTTGAACTTAAGAGCTGAGGGACAGTGTTCAGGCCCAGAGTTCAAGCCCCATGACCTACAATGAATAATAAATAAATAAATAAACAAACAAATAAAACAAATGAAAACCTTGTATATTGAAAAACACTACGAACAAAGAAAAAATAGCATGGTATGAGAGAACTATTTGCATACCTCTAAATAGATTGCTAACCAATAGGAATTATAAAATAGAAAGAAAATCCTTCAAGTAATCCACACACAACAAAATCTAATTTTAAAATGGGAAAAAGATTGAAGAGACTTTTCTAAAAAGGACTACACATGTAGTTGATTAAAATATAAAAGTAGTTTAATATCAGTAGTCATGAGAAAAATTCAAATCAAAATTCCATTAAAATAACTATTTTACACATGCTAGTATGGACATAGTTTTAAATAAAAACAACAAAAATACTCCCAAAGTCTAAAAAAACCTAGGAAAGATGTGAAAAGAATGTGAACCTTGGTTCATTTCTGTCAGGTATGTAAAACTATCAAAGATGAAGCCAGGTGCCCATAGCTCACGCCTGTAATCATAGCTACTCAGAAGGCTGAGATTTGAGGATCACAGTTCAAAGTCACCATGGGCAGGAAAATCCGTGAAACTCTTATCTCCAATACAACCACCAGAAAACCAGACGTGGTGTGGTAGCTCTAGTGGTAGAGCGCTAGCCTTGAACTAAAGTGCTGAGCTACTGCGCTCAGGCCTGGAGTTCAAGCTCCTTGATGGAACAAACAAACAAACTATCAAAGGTACATCAGTAATGATGATATAAACACAGATTGAGAAGTCCCTCACTTTCCTAAGTAGTCATATTAAGAATCATGTCCATTCTGCTGGAGATACAGGGCCTAATAAAGATGCAACATAAAATGCTGGTCAGAGGAGTGACAAAATCCCAGGCAACCATCCCCAGCCAAGGCACCAGTAGATTGAAGTCTTCTGTGTTACTAAACAATATTAACAGAAAATACACCCCAAAATGTAGATCTATCAAAATTAAAACCAACAAATTATATCCCAATGTGCTTTTGCTTGTACTTATTGGTTGATTAAACAGGATATTCTATTATCCAGAGTACTGGTATAGTTTTTACAATTACATAGAATGGTAATTGTTAATATAAAATACATGGCCTCTACAGTGACATATACAAAAAGTGAAAATCTATTCTGTATACATCATTGGGATTGTTTTTGCTCAGAAAGACACTATGAATCCTTTAAAAGCAATACTTGCACATTACTACTGGGTTTTTCTGTCACAAGAATGTTTTCTTACTTTGAAAAACTTAAAAGAATTTATTATAGACTAAGTGTTTACATTCACTATATTTAAGATCAGGAGTGTTACAGATTTCAAGGTGGGGGCATTTTCTGTGTGTTTTGGGATTTGGAATGTCCTCATACACATTAGTGACTGAACATTGTGCCTTAAAACTTTCAAGTTTTCTATTTCATATTATTTCATTAGAATATAATCTGAATTTTAAAAAAAAGCATTGTAACTGGGCTATCATGTCTAATAGCTGTAATCTTAGGTATTCAGAAGGCTGTGATCTGAGGAAAGTTAGTATTATCCCCACCTTTAATCCTCAGCTCCACCCAGACCTGAGCTTCTCCCAGACCTAGAGTTCCCTCCACACAGCTCGCCACTCCCTCTGTCATCTCAGACTCACCTGAGCATGTACTTAACTCACTTCCTGCCCCCCAGATCCTGTTGCAACCAGAAGAGGGACAAATGCTTGTGCTCCCTGCCCTGGGAAATATGGTCCCTCTAATAAAGCTTATAATAATCTTTCTCCTGTGCCTGCTTGTGGTCCCCTGGGATGGACATGAAGAAACCCTACAAGGATAACAGATTGAAGCCAGGGGGATATAAAAGTCTGAGAGACTTATCTCCAATAGTCTACCAAAGTAGTGGGAAGTGCAAATGTGGCTTAAGTGGTAGAACATTATCATTGCACCAAATAATTTCAATTTCAGTTTCCAGACCTTGAGTTCAAGAATCAGGACAGGAAGACACATATCAAGGGCATTGTATTGTATTCAAATTATATTTTAACAATTGTTTTTGGTGTACATGTATAGGAAAACTCGGTGTGGGGCCTGAACTCAGCCTGGGCACTGTTCCTCTGACCTTCAGCTCAAAGCTAGCACTCTACTACTGGAGCCACAGTACAGTGCTGGCTTTTTCTGCTTATGTGGTTCTGAGGAATCAAACCCAGGGCTTCAGTCATGCAAGGCAAGCACTCTACCACTGAACCACCTGCCCAGCTAGGCTCTCTCATTTTAAGTGATGTAAAATAGCCTAAGTATATTAGTGGAGAAACTGTAATTTGTCAGAACAGACACATCAATTGGAGTATATCTGTGCCAGCAGCATTTTGAAGTTTCAAAAGCCATAGGAAGTGCAGAGGATGAAAAGAGGATCAATATGTTTATATAAGACATTTTCAAGGAATGTTTACCATCATTGGATTCAATTCACAAAAAGCAAGATTATAAAGTCACATGGTTGAGTATCAGAATCTCTAGGGTTAGGAGTATAAATGCAAAACCCCTGACTCTCCTTTCTTGAAACTCAGTGGTTTGTGAGCCAGTTTCTGGCATCTGAAGGAACAAGTCCTAATGGCAGCACAAACCTATGAGCCCATAAAATACCATCCACCCCACAATGGGGAAAGATGGAAAGGGCAGACTTTGGCTAGGAGCCTCAGCTCGCTTCCAGTTACAGCTCCCAAGTTCCCCTGAAAAAGAAAAGCTGGGCTTCTACCTCTTGGCTCTGACTATGGAGTGCAAAGCTGTACTTCACAGCACTTCTAGCAGCAAGTGAAATATTGTGAGACCAATGAAAACACAAATGTATTTGGACCACTACATAATTTGGCTTTTTAATTCTTAGTTCTTTTAATATAATTGAGGTTATGAATCTACATAGTTTTTATTTTTGTTTTTGTTTAAAAAAAGTACATTCTGCAGAATGCAAATTATGTCTTTTTTTTCCCTTAAGGTTTTGAATATCTACCCTCTCAGTTTGCAAAGGTATTTGCAGCTGGGTGCCAATGGCTCATGCCTGTAATCCTAGGTACTCAGGAAGCTGCGATATGAGGATCCCCGTTCAAAGCCAGCCTGGGCAGAAAAGTTCATAAGCCTTATCTTCAAATAACTACCAAAACAATGAAAGTGGCCTTGTGGCTCATGTGGTAGAGAGCTCACTTTGAGCTGAAAAACGCAGGGACAGTGCTCCGGTGGGGTTCGAGCCACAAGATCCACCAAGAAAAAAAAAAAGTACTTGCAGACAGTAAACTGATTGATTCTGGCATCATCTTCTCTGCTCTAATATATATACTGGAATAAAATAACAGAATTTAAAGACAGATATACTTTATAATCTTTGAATTAAATTGATTTGTCAAATTCTACTCATTTATTTCACAGAAACTCCCAAAGTCCATCTATGAAATTTTAAGGAGTTTTTGGTTATTTGTGTCTGAAATTTGCCTTTCCTTATAAAGTTTTCCCCTTGTTTTGTTGTTGGTCCTGTGGCTTGAACTCAGAGCTTGGGCACTGTCTGTGAGCATTTGCTGTGCTGTAATTGCCTTTCTTTTATTAATTGCTTTAGGGGAGTAGTGAAAAGTTTCCTCCCAGGGGTTTCTTAGAAAATGGTACTCCTCCTCCAAGACTCTTCAAAAAAATGGTTGTCTAGGTAGATCAGGATGAATGTGGGAGGAGGTAGAGTTCAGGGCAGGTCTATGTTCATGTGAAGCTTGATTACTTGCTCCAAACTAGTCTGTTTTTACTTTTCTGCTTTGCATATCCTATTTTGTTTTGATTTTCTACCTCTTCTCTGACCCTAGAAGTTCCTATTAGCAAGTCTAGGCCACATATCTACGGGTCCTCAGACTTTTCTTCCCAGACTGTATCTATTACACTGTGAAATAAATCTTTTGCCTCCCTCCCTCATATCAGACATCCTAAGCTTGTCTCCTAATGGTTTGTTGTGGTTGTTTTTTAATTTAATTTAATTTTATTTTATTTGTGAACACTCGGTACAGAGGGGTTACAATTACATGGGCAGGATAATGCGTACATTTCTTACCAAGCATTGCAGCCTCCTCCTTTGTTTACCCCTCTTATCCCTTCCAGGCCTCCCCCCTCCCCCCCAATCCCAATCCTTCTCCTACCCCCCCCCACCCCCACACCAAAGTTGTAAAGCTCATTTTGGACATGAAAACTTGTACTTCTCATTGTTGCAACAGGTCCACCTGTATCCTTAAACAACTGGTTTTTCTCTATCTCCTCCACAAGTTATAATGACATCAAATATAGAGAAAGCAGGGGTTATACTGTGGGGGAGGGACATACAAAGCAACAAAGAGATAATCTTATAAATGCATTAGAAACACATGCATGAAAGAAGAAAACATTAAAATACATATCTAAGGGTTCATTTTCCTGACATCCTATTATCTGACCTTTTCTGCTTGACTCATACATATACTATATATAGCAAATAAGGGAAACCATGGGACCTATGTTTCTTTGGGCCTGGCTTACTTCACTTAATATAATTTTTTCCAAGTTTTTCCATTTCCTAACAAATGGGGCAATGTCATTCTTTCTGATGGAGACATAGAATTGCATTGTGTACTTATACCACATTTTCTTGATCCATTCATCTACTGAGGGCATCTGGGTTGGTTCCATATCTTAGCTATGGTAATAAATGCTGCAATAAACATAGTTGTGCTGGTAGCTTTAGTGTGGTCTTGTTTGTATACATTTGGGTAAATGCCCAAAAGTGGGATTGCTGGGTCATAGGGGAGTTCTATGTGAAGTCTTTTGAGGAACCTCCATACTGCTTTCCAAAGTGGTTGAACAAGTTTACATTCCCACCAACAATGAAGTAAGGTTCCTTTCTGTCCACATCCCCTCCAGCATCTGTTGTTGTTAGAGTTCTTGATTTTTTCTGTTCTAACTGGAGTGAGGTGATATCCCAATGTTGTTTTGATTTGCATTTCTTTTATGGCTAGGGATGTTGAACATTTCTTCATGTGTCTATTGGCCATTCTTCTTTCTTCTTCAGAGAAGTTTCTCTTTAAGTCTTTCACCCACTTATTTATTGGGCAGTTGTTTCTTTGAGGATATGTTGTTTGGGGGTTTAATTTTTTGAGTTCCAAGTATATTTTAGATATGAGACCCTTGTTCGTTGTATGGCTAGTAAAGATCTTCTCCCAATCTGTGGGCTTTCTATTGATCTTGCTAGCTATGTCATTTGCCCTGCAGAAGCTCTGCAACTTTATCCAATCCCATTTGTCCAACCTTTCTTTGATTTGTTGTGTTTCAGGGTTTCTATTCAGAAAATTTCGGCCTGAGCCAAGAAGACCTAGGGTTTCTCCTATTCCATCCTGTAATGTTTTCAAAATGTCTGCTTTGAGTTCAAGGTCTTTGATCCATTTGGAGTTGATTCTGGTGCAGGGTGATATATAAGGAACTAGCTTTAGTTTTCTACAAGTAGTTAACCAATTTTGCCAGCACCATTTACTGAAGAGGCTGTCTTTCTTCCATTCTATTGTTTTAGCTCCCTTATCAAAGATTAGATGGCTATAGGTCTGTAGGTTCATTTCTGGGTTTTCAATTGTATTCGATTGGTCCTGAGGTCTGTTCTTATGCCAATACCAAGCTTGTCTCTTAAGGGTTTGTTGTGATTGTTGATGATCCTTTCCCCACATCATGATTGGGAAGGATTGTGTAGGAAATTTTCATGCCTGATATTCAGTCCTCCAGTGTAAGGGTTTTCCATCCCTCTTTTAGTGGACCTGAGCTATTCCTCATGAAAAGGGAGATTATGAGGTACATTTGGATGTATAGATGGCAACATTGGAGCACCTATAAAATATGAAGGAAAAAGTATTCTTTCTTTCTGTAAAAGTAAAAAGTAACTTCCTGAGAGGCCAGGACATAAGGATCAGGTAAAAATGGGTGCTGCCTAAACTAGCTGTGTCCCATAGTTGTCATTGTTCTTGGTTACATTTTTCAAACATTCATTTCTATGTATTATGTTTATTGTACTAGTATAAATATAATTTACTTCATACATTATTTTTGAATTGTTCATTGCTCACAGATGTAAGTCTCATTATTATACAAATATTATATCCTCTACTTCATTGATCACAGTTATTGACTATTGCAGATCCTGAGGTAGAAGGTAAAAATATGTAAGATATTCAGGGATAGATTATGGGTCTGACTTCCTTTGGAAGAAAAGGTGAAACAATGGAAAAAGATGGAGCTTATACATAACACTTGCAAAATTTCTTTGGCAAGAGATGTGGTGCATCCTTCTTGGGTTCTACTATGCCCAGCGATTCCCATGGTTGTGATGATCCATCATCCTGGAGGGCCTGTGGATTTCACATCTTGTCCACTGTTCTGGTGGTAGGTGTCTCCCAGTATGTATGGCAGGTCTCAGAGGAGTGATGAGGTCAGTGGTAGCTTGCTGACTCCGATGTTTGTCAGTTTGTGTGGACAAGCTCACCCTGACATCTTGAGCCTGGCTGCTGCCATGAGGCCTATTTGAACTAATGCCTCTCACCATCCCATTCCTCTGTTTCAGAGACCTGTCCTGTTTCATGGTTTTGTATCATTTACTGTGCAAGCTTGTGTTATGTATCCATATATGCTAGTACTTGGGTTGGGTATGGTTTTCAAGGGTGGGGTGGTGTTTCATGCCTCTTGCAGGAACAATTGTGTTCTCACTAACTGCATGAGTAATCCTAGCTTACTATGGAATCCCCTTAACTTACATTGCATGTTCAGTTGATAGAACCATGGTATAATAAGTTTGGGTTTCCGTTTGCTATTGAGGTTCAGAGGACTCTTAGCCATTGCTGCAGATTTTTGGGAATATTGGTTGCCCTCATTATTGCTACCCTGACTCTTCTTGCTAGCGCTACTGCTTCTCCTATGATCCTTGTAGAAACCATATTTACAGCACAACATGTTAATACTTTAGTTTGAAATGTTTCTGGTACCTTGGGATGCATATAGGAATAGATAAAATGATTGTGATATGTTTTATGATTTAGAAACAGCAATGATGTGTGTTGATAATCACATAGACCTGCTAAAGACCCAGTTAAAATGATGTGTCATGCTAATTGTCAGTACATCTGTGTTATCCCTGTTGAATATGATGGAAATATGATTTGGACCAATATCCAGTGACATATTTGAGGAATCTGGCCCTCTGATAATTTGAACTTAGACATTACGCAGCTTCAGGGTCAGATATCTGGTATTGGTCACTCCACCACGCAGGCTTAGCTGTATTAGTTCTCTATTACCTGCAGGGATTCACCTGGGGAAATAGCACTCTTTTTGTTACTTTGTAGGCATTTTCCTGTTTCTTGTTTTGGTATATCTTTTTTCTTCCATTCTGCTGCTTTTTCCAGGTTCAGGCTGATAGACACTTGCTCAATTTACAAAATGAAAAAGGGGAAAGTGGTGCAGAACTTGAGGTGCCAGGAGTTGGCAAGGGGCGAGCAAAAGCTCCACAACCCCGGAGTCCAGGCTTCAGTGCTAATATGTACTTCGCTTTTTGTTGGAGGGAGTGTTCCTTTTAGATTCTGGGCCTGGAGGCTTACCACGAGGAGTTTGGTGGACAAAGGTTGAACTAGAATGAGGAAAGATGCATATGGTCTGCACTTGTTGGCACAGTGAGTCCTAGAACAATGTGATGCAAGCACTGGACAGATCTAGAAAGTGTCTATAGCTAAGTTATTGCTGAAATAAAGAGAGATTCATCATTGGCCTTGTCTCTGTCTCTTCCATTATAATCCTATTGCCCTTCCAGAGCACTGTTTGTGTTGTGGCTGTCCCGCAACAGTGGTAGAGTGCTTACCTAACATGCATGAAGCCCTGGTTCAAGTCCTCAGTACCACATACATAGAAAAACCTGAATGTGGAATTGTCGCTACAGGAGTAGGGTGATAATGTGGAGCAAAAATTTTGGGACATTGTCCACACACTGAGTTCAAGCCCCAAGGCTGGGACATAAAAGAAAAGAAATGCAAGCTGGGTGCTGGTACCTCATGTCTTTAATCCTAGCTATTCAAAAGGCTGAAACCTGAGGATCGCAGTCCAAAGTCAGCCTGGCCAGCATTGTCTGTGAGACACTTATATCCAATAAAAACCAGAAAACCAGAATTGGTGCTTTAGCTCACAATGTAGAGCACTTGACTTGAGCTGAAGGGCTGAGGGATGGTTCCTAGGCTCACAGTTCAAGTGGCATGACCAAAAACCAAACCAAACTAAAGGATAAAAGAATAAAGAAATTCATCACAAATGTAGGCTTGAACAATGAAAACTATATTTCAGGGATGGGACGGTGGTTCAGTGGTATAGTGCTTGCCTTGCATGCATGAGGTCCTGGGTTTGATTCTTCAGCACCGCATAAACTAAAATAAGAAAGCCGGAAGAGGTGCTGTGGCTCAAGTGGTGGAGCACCAGTCTTGAGCTGAAGAGCTGAGGGACAGAGCCCAGGTCCAGAGTTCAGGCCCCATGACTGAACCTCCTCCCCCCTAAAAAGAAAAAGAAAAGTAAACTTCATTTCACATGTACTCTTGGGAGCACCCCAGTTTTTACCTGATCCTTATCTCTTTGTATCTCAGGAATTAAGTTTTAGGGAGGATTTTTTTTTTTTTTGGTCTTGGGGCTAGAACTCTGGGAATGAGCACTTGTCCCTCAGCTCTTCAGCTCAAGGTGAGCGCTCTACCACTTGAGCCCAGCCCCATTTCCCAGGAATTTAGTTTTAAAGAATGAAATTATTTTTTCTTTATATTGTTAGAGGTGCTTTTAAGTTGAAGTCTATACATTCAAATATGCTCTTTGATTCCCATTTTCATGAGGAATAGTTCTGGTCCACAATAGAGACATGGAGAACCCATACATTGGAGAACTAAAATCAAACGTGAAAGTTTCCAATACAGTCTTTCCCAATTATTTTTTATGGAAGGGATTACAAAAAAAATCACAATAAACATCTAAGAGACAAGTGTAGGTTCTCTGATAAGAGAGAGGGAGACTGTTGCAGACCCTGTGGTGCCTGCCAGGAGCAGACAAAATGTGAGCAAAGGCTTCAGTGCCATTGACTCCCACCCTCAGGACTGCAAGTCCTTGCCCTTTCTTGGTTTGAGGAAGTGTGTGTTCTAGATTTTGTCCTGGGGCTTTAACTGACAGGAGGTTTGTGTGGAAAAGATGTATTGAAATAAAATGAGGAAAGATGTGTGCTGTTTGCACTTTTGGGCACAGTGGGTCTAGACCAATATTACACAAGCATTTGAGAAATATAGCAAAATTTTGCCATCAGCCATCTCTCTGTCTCCTTAATTATCATCCCATTGGCTCTCAGAGCCTTGCTTGTGCTCTGATGGGATTGTGGCAAGAGACAAAGATTTACTGCATACTTTAATGGTTAAGGTCTGAGAAGACAAATCTGAGGTCCCCTAGATATGTTGCCTAAAGCTACTGAGAGGAACTGTTAGGATCAGAGAAGAGGTAAGAATTCTAAAGAGATTTTCACATGCAAAATGGAAAGACAAAAGCAGACTGATTTGCAAATGATTAAGCTTCACATCAACATAGCCTAGCCTAACCTAAACTTCACTCTTCTATCTCTCCTGCATTCATCCTGACCTCCAGAACCACTATTTCTTTGAAGGGAAATGGAGGTGATGTGCCTGGTTCATAAGAATCCCTGTTTGGGAAATTTTCACTAATTACCTGAAGAAATTATTAAAGGAAATGCAAATAGAGCATAGCAAATGCTCACAGACAATGCCCAAGCTGTGAGTTCAAGCCACAGGACCAACAACAAAACAAAACATAAAATCCTTAAATGAAATACAAAATTCATAAAAAAACAAAAACTCATTAGATTTAATAGATAGAATTGGGGATTTTCTGGAAAATTAATTGTTAGCTTTTGTGAAATCCAAATCACCAGAAGTATTATGCTGCATATTTACATAACAATCTCACTATTTTATGCCAGTGTATACATTACAGCACTGGGAAATGACCCAGGTATAAGCTTAGTGGTTGTGAATACCTTTGTAAAGTAAGAGGAGATGTATTAAAAAAATTTAAGACAAAACAGAGATATAATTTACATTCAGCAGAAGGCAGGCATTGAATAAACACAAAGGTATAAGCAACGCTGTCTCATAACGTCAATTTCATTATTAGAACTAAGAATCGAAAAGCCAATGTAGTCAATTCTCCCCATATATATCCATTTTCTGGTTGGTCTTATGTATTTCAAGAGGAAACAGTGGTTTTCAATAAACTGAGCTTAACTTCCACAGCAGGGAGAGAAAAGTCCCAAAGCACACAAGCACACTTGTTCCCAGGTATGTGGGAGGGTGGCACCGAGCATTGTGGGAATTGTAGTCTCCACGGAGGATATTTTCTTTGAAAGTCCTGGGTTGTTTTTGTTTTTTGGAGGGTGGAGGTGGGGTAGAAGATGCTTTTGTGCATGTGTCTCCCCGCCCACCATAGGCGTTTTAAGTGTGCGTCTTCCTGATTCTTTTCCTTTGCCTTGCCGCTGGAAGTGCGCAGAAATGCAGTTTTGCCTTCCATAGGTGTTAGCCAGGAGCCCTGTGCCCAGCTCTGTGCAGTGGAGCTTGGGAGCTGTAACTTGAAGGAATCTCAGGCTTTGGAACTGATGTTAGGGAGGGACTGTGTGATTGCTGCAGGAGTCTCCCCTCCGTGGATTTCTGTTTGTTTTTCTGTTTCTGTTTATTTGGTGGGGGGTGAACTCTGGCCTGAAAGCAGCATTCCTGAGCTCCTCAGCTCAGAGGGAGAGCTTGATACTTGAACCAAAGTGCCTACTTCCCTCCCCATGCTTTTCTCCAGTATGGAGTTGATAATTTGCTTGAGGTTCAAATGTCTGAGAGCAAGCTGGGTGATTGTCCAGACCAGGAGAGCCCAAAAATTGTGCACCTGTACTCCAAGACCAAGGGATTCTTCTATTAACCCATATGACTTTATTTGCTTTGCCTAGGTGTAAGAGGAGTACAGGAAGAATTCTAGTGAAATTGTGAGGTGTGTGCCTGCCTAGAGTCCTCTTACATTGAAGTTGTATTTGGGGCTTCTGTGATTTTTCTCCTAGAGATATTTTAATCTATTTGGCTTGAGTTTTTAATCTCCTGGCTTGAATTCACACGTGTTTGTATTCGACACTGTTTCTAGAGACAGTTGTACACTGGATATTGGAGTAGTGAGTGCTGGTCCTGTACTTTTAGGAATGAAGCCTAGCAATGTTTGAAGCAGAGCACCCTATGAATAGTAATCACTATCCTAAATGAAAAGACCTTGTCAATTCTGAGAAGCCCTAAAGGAAAGAAGCAGAAAAGCAAGGAAGGTGAAGATGTTGCTAGCTTCCTTTGCCTTATGCAAAAATTGTTGCTACTTCCCTGAGCACCAGATTCACGTGGTACTCTTTCCTACACCACTCTCAATCACTTTGTGTTGTTGCAAGATTAAACTAATTTCTAGAAGGCATGATGAGCTGGATTGAGGAATAAGCCAGAGCATAGTTATGAGAGGGTACCTGAGGCTGTGGTTTGGGATGGTGGGGTAATTGTTATGACTGAAAGTATCTATTCATGTAGTAATCCCTAATCCTCTTCTTGCTAATTTATTCAGCCTGTTAACACTGTGATTTTTAGTATGTAATCATGCAAACTTACATTAAATGTGCCATCTATGGATTTGCTAGTGCTAGCTCTAATTGGTTGGTTGTGCTTGGTTGTACAGAAAGTTTTGGTCTGGGACATGTGGCCTAAAAAGAAAATTCACAGAAGAAAACTTGAGGTAATATGTCTTACTCAAGGTTGTATGCTTTGTAGGTGTTACTTATCTTCAGATGTGTCATGCCTATATCGATTATTTTATATTGTATCTTTAGGATGGCCAAGGTTCTTCGCATGACTGTTTAGGGAAATGAACATTAGGGACTTCTCCAACCTGGGTTTACCTCATCTTTACTCTTTTCCCTTTGGCCAAAGCATTTTAAATGGCAAATTGCTAGTCATTGCATATGTGTGCAATGGGTACAGTGAAATGTGCGATTTGACACCCACTATTGAAATAGTATAACATAAAAAATATACTCTATAAACAGTTTTATCTCTAACTTTGGGTGAAAATTACTGAGTTACATCATACATGTTATCCACGGTGTTTAAATATGTAAATGAATGAGGTAGAACACAAAATAAAATGGATGCCTAGGATACTTTTGTATTAAAAAAGCAGTTCATGGGCTTGAAAGGTGGCTCAGTGGTAGAGTGCTTGCCTTGCATGTATGATGTCCTGGGTTCGATTCCTCAGCACCACAGAAGCAGAAATCGCTGGAAGTGGTGCTGTGGCTCAAGTGGTAGAGCACTAGCCTTGAGCTGAAGAGCTGAGGGACAGCACCCAGGCCCAGAGTTGCGGCACCTTGTCTGGCAAAAAAAAAAAAAAGAGGAAAAAAAACCAGTTCATACATCCTGAAGTATATTCAGTAATAATAACGTTTAGTGGAAATATATGTTTTTGCTTTCAATTATTCAATAATTTCAGTGGGAACATTCATTTTTTGAATTTACTGTGTACTTAAACAAAGAAATTAGTTGCTTTAATAATATCTAACAGGAAATTGACTGGATTTGTGTTTATTGGACACTTTAATGCTCTGCCTGAGAAATTAAAGTTTCTTTGCTTATAAGAAGGCTTTACGTTTTCAGGAAAAAATAAATAAATTTTTTTTAAAAGTTTATGGTTTTGCATCCCATGTATCATGTTTGCAAGAGGAAATTCTGGGCCCAAAATCTCACAGATTCATTTCTGAATGCATCATTTCCCTTATATCCCAGCCATGTTTCCAGAATCTTCTGCTCATTGTCAGCAGCAAGACAGAACGAATGGATCTCTGGTGAGTTGTTTTATTATTTTCATTTGTTTTCCATTCCATTATATGAACCTAAAGATGTCCAAAAATTAAAAACAATACCAACCACACAGATTCAGCCTCAGGAGCATATTCATAAATCAGATAAAGAAGGCTTGTAAATTAGCAGATAAAGATTGCTTGTAGGTTTCGCAGATTAAATCATTATATTCTAAGTTGAATTCAGATTGGCTTCAGAATGTCTAGGTTTCATCTTGTCATAAAATGTAGTCATACCTGTTATTTGGTGTAATGACACCAAGCAGGTTACTTCTCATGGAAGGTGAAGGATAGATTGCCACCAGATCACTTCCTCATGAGTAACATTAAACTATCTCAATGAAATTTTCTTGGAATTGCTGAAATAGTGTGGTCATACATACCTTCATGTGTTCTTAAGGAATGATTAACCTATATGTACTTAAATTACTCTCCATATATAGTTCTTGGACTGCTTCATGGTCTTGGTCTTACTTGAAACTTCGCCTGTATTTGTTGCTAAGCTTTATGGTCTTTCTACAAATTCCTGTTTGTTTTCTAAAGTATTCTCACGAGATTTCTTTCTTCTATTTTCTCTCTCTATTTTTGATTTTCTACTCACTAGTGTTGGTTATTTTTCTCTTTCTCTCTCTTTGTACCTATCTTTCTATCATTTTTTTCTTTTTTCATTCCCTCTTTCCTCCATATGTGTCTCAGATTTTCTTAGTGATCACCTTTAAGTTGCTGACATGGCTCTTAGGATTGACATTTTTTTTACCTGTAGTATAGGAATATTATTGCCTAGAGAGTTCTACAGGATTCCAGAAACAAAGAAAATTAGAGAAACACAAAAACACAAACAGATAGACATATGGGAAACCAGGGTTCCAAAGGCTCTCTGGCACTTTGTCCCTGTGCGCCAGAAAGCTAGCATAGTTCCTTGAGTGCACACTGGGAAGATTACCATTGATAACATGCAAAAATGAATTATCTATATTAATAGTACAATCAGAGCCACAACAGGTTGTGAGGAAAACATGTTTTCTTATTCTCCTGAAACAGTAGACTGTCGCCCAGAGAAAATGCAGACATGGAGTTCACCTTACCTAGCCTTCAAGGTGAACAGCAGCTCAGTTTCAGATGCTATCTTTCCAACAGTAAGGAAAAGGCCTGCACTCCAGTCTCTTAACCCTCTCCATATTTCTCTTTTAAGCCTTCTGCAGCCAGCTCTCAGTGCTCTCAATTCTGTCAGGCTGGAATTCCAACCTCTCAAACCTTTTCCCCCTTCAGCTCAACTTCAGAGTTCCGTACAGAAAAGTACATCTTTCCCCCAATTGATAAACTACAAGGAAATTTGATTTCACCTGATTCTGTTATCTTTGGTCTAACGTCATTTGTCGTGGTATTCAGTTTTGTTTTTCCATACCACTACTTTTTTTTTTATATTTTAAACATAGAATTATGCGTTTTAATTTAATTATGCATTTATGTTAAAGTAGTTGTCGTGTTGTGAATCATTAAACAAAACTCTGACATGTTATATCTATCAACCATGCCTGAGGTAGCTGAGATGCCAGCAAGCCTCTGACCACTTTTACAGGCAAAATGACGGTGTACAAGGAACTGTTTATGAACATATTCACTTAAGCATGTGTTTTGTTTGGCGTGCTGCATTTTGAACATACAGGCAGGTGCAGATATATTATGCAAATACCCGTATATCCCCCAGTTTTTTTTTGTTTCATAATTTTCTTTTTTTTTTTAAATTTTTTTATTGTAAAGATACTATACAGAGGGTTACAGTTACATGAGTGAGCCATACAACTACTTTTAAATATTTCACTCACTGCCAGTATAAGATAGGTAATTTTCATAAAAAAAATACAGTGACCAAGTTTTCCCTATTAGAAATATCATTTGTTGCAAAATCCCACATATGTTTGCTCAGGAATTGATTTTGATCTCTGAGGAATTTCGCTATTAACTAACACAAGGGAAAATGTATCCTTAGGGCTCTACTGGAGAAATGACTGAGGAATATGTAAGACATTTGAGCATTTGGTCATATTTATCATTTTTGTCATCTTGAGTGTTTCTTGAGCCTATATTAATTTGCCTCCACCTTCCATGAAGACCTATTAAAATGAAAATCTTCTGAAGGAACATTTTATTCTCCTCCCACCTATATTTTGTATTGTAGAATGTAGAGAAAGTTTACAAAACGTCATGATAGCAGTTCTTTTTTACATAGGAAGGAAATATCAGGGAATCTATGACCACATTTCAATATTTAGTATTTAAACCAATCATGTTGAACCTAGGATACTTTTATGTGGGAACTAAATCAAGTCTTATAAGGGCTCAATAAATCATTAGCTACTTTCTGGAGTACTGTTACTGTTTTTTAATATACATGTGGACACTGCTTTTCCTTGATCTAGTATGTTGTAGGTTCTGTATCCCATGTGATATCCTGAATGTGTTCTGCTTGCTTATGAGAGTACTTGTTAATAGAAGATCTAAATAGGATTTATGGTGAAGCAGTATATGTAAATGCAGAAAAAATATTTGTTTAATTCATTTTTATGCTGATATGTACTAAAATATTATCAAAAATAATAATATAATTTTTTAGACACCACCTTAGACTTAATTTCACTATGCCAGATTATTGTCTCCTTAGAGTATTTATCTTGTCTCTATTGCTAGCAGCAGCAATGTGTTTGCATGCATTAGGAAATCTGTAACTTTTTATTGGTCTTGGGGCTTGAATTCTAGACCTGGTTGTTGTCCCTCAGCTCTTCAGGTTAAGCTGAGTGCTCTACCACTTGAGTCACAGTGCTACTTTCAGTTTTCTGGTGGTTTATTGGAGATAAGTGTCTCATGGACTTTCCTGCCTGGGCTGGCCATGAGCCTTGATCCTCAGACCTCAGCCTCCTCAATAGCTAGGATTACAGGCATCAGCCACCAGGTGCCCTGCAAATCTGTGTATTTTAATGGCCAGGTTTATGTATTGTCAAATATTTCTAATTTGCTATTTAATTTTCCCAGTTAAAAGATAACACAGCCAGCTGCAAACATTTTACGTAAGATAAAAGCATACCTGCAGCGTAATGGAATTCCAGATTGGAATTCTCATGACTCTGGTCTAATTTCTTGATGGAAATGTGCCATTACAGAAGCTGATGTCATTTGACGATGTGGCTGTATACTTCACCTGGAAGGAGTGTCAGGATCTGGATCCTGGACAGAGGAACCTTTATAGAGAAGTAATGCTGGAGACCTATAGCAACCTAATGTCCTTGGGTGAGCAAAGGTCACTTTTATTTGGAAGATCAAGTGCTTTTATTTTAGTAGACATTTGACTGTTTATGTTATTTAGGTATAATATTCTAGTCCATTCCCAGGTAGAAAACTGCTAGTATAAAAGCCAACCAAAGTCAGGTCTGGGAGCTTGATATTGTTTGCCTTTCACACTACTGCTTCAGCCACAACACCATTTTGGCTTTTGTTTTGGGGTATAGTCTGAATTTCCATTCCAGGTTGGTTTCAAGCCTGCCTCTTCTGATCTTACCTCCTAAATGTAGGGTTAGAAGTGTAAGCCTTTGGACCATTACATTTTGTTTAAAAAAAAAAAAGATTCCAGTCCATGGGAAGTGTCATTTCTTCCTAAGGGAAACTTCAACTTCATTATATGTAACTCAAGAGCTACTTTTATTCTCATATTCTCATTCTTTAACAAGGCAAATTAGTAGTTGGACAAAAGTTGTAAATTATGATCCACTAACAGGAAACTGACTTCCCAGACGTGGGGTGATTATTATAGGTGGATCTGCAGTCTAGAAAGTATATATATTACTAGTGTCAGTACGATTTGGAAATAAGTAGTTGTAAGTGTGAAAGTGTGTATTTGTAAGCCAAACCTGACATAGGTTGCATTGCTTCAAGCTTGGAATCCTAGATACTCTGGAGGTGGAAATCTGAAGATTTTGGTTTGAAGCAAGCAACTGTAGAAAAATGAACATGAGACTCTTATCTCCAATTAACCATTCCAAAACTAGAAAGGTAGCCAAGACTCAAAGTAGTAGAATGCTAGATCTGAGCAAAATAGCTGAGTTCAAGCCACACAATTGGCAAAATAAATGCGTAGCTGGGGAAAAGTCCACCATGGAGCTGTTAGAATTGAGACACCATGGGTTGGGAAGGTGGCTCAGTGGTAGAGCGCTTGTCTTGCATGCTTGACGCACTGTGTTCGATTGCTCAGCACCACATAAGCATAAAAAAAATCCGGAATTAGCGTTGTGGCTCAAGTGATAGAGTGCTAGCCTTGAGCTTAAGAGCTGAGAGACAGCTCCCAGGTCCAGAGTTCAGGCCCCACAACAGAACCCACCCACCAAAAAATAAAACAATTGAGAAACCAGATTTAGGAGCAACCTTGTGAGCAGGATGTCTGCAACCTTATATTAATGATGACCCAGCAAGAACAATAGTTCTCCACTATTGCTTAATCACAGGCCTCTGTGTTCCTAAACCTAAATTGATTGTCAAGCTGGAGCAAGGTACAGATCCATGGATAAGAGAAGACTCAGAAGAGAATTTCACAGGTGAGTTAAAGCATCTTGAAGGTGATGATTGGTCCAGAGCCTATTGGTCTGTTTATCTTGAGCTGTTTAGAGGGAAATATGCCTTGTACACCTGAGTCATGTGTAGCAGAAAAGTAGGTGATCTTTTGTCTCAAGGAATTGTAAATCCAGAATTCACGTAGAGACAACCTGAATTTGGTGTGCCAGTGTAGTTAATGTTAGCAATTCTCTTTTTCTGTAGAGAAGTCATTCATAAAGAGAAAAAGACAATAAAAAATGTAGAAAGGAGATCTCATTTTCTTTTAAACTAGTATTATGAAGTTAGGAGGCAAATAGGAGTATGCTAGGGCTGCTATCCTCTGCTGTGACAATTTCTCATCAGTTATGCTGCGCATAGAGTGAGATTCAGAATGGAAGCATTAAAAGTACATAGATGAATAATTTGAGTAAATATTTCCTTGACAAAAAAAGAAAAATCTGAAATACAGAAAAACATTATTTTCCATTGTAAACTGTCAGTACTACTTTCTTTATTACTACATTGCATAGAATATATATATATATATATATATATATATATTTTTTTTTTTTTTTTTTTGTCGGCCATGGGGCTTGAACTCTAGGCCTGGGCGCTGTCCCTCAGCTCTTCAGCTAAAGGCGAGGGCTCTACCACTTGAGCTACAGCGCCACTTCCGGTTTTATGGTGGTTTATTGGAGATAGGAGTCTCATGGTCTCTCCTGCCTGAGTTGGCTTTGAACCACGATCCTCATATCTCAGCCTCCTGAGTAGCTAGAATTACAGGCATGAGCCACCAGCGCCCGGCAGAAAATATATATTCTGAATAAAGGAATGCTTTGATATTTGAAAATTTTGTAACAGAGTGTGAGAAAATACCTTTACATTAAGGAATTTATGGATCTCATTTATGTTTTTGTCTATTTTCCTGTTATTCATTTTAGATGTCCCAGAAATGGAGGATGAAATTAGCACCTGTCAGGAAAGTCACAATAAATATCTCTCTGAAGTAGCAGTCATGAATAGTAACCCAGGGGAGGAAAAAGTGAGACTTATAATAAGTTTTAATTTGAGCTCAAAACATAAGTCAGAACTGATTAAGAATAATGGAAACTCCTTAGGAATGAGGACAGAAAAGGTCACTGGGTGTCAGAACATGGATGTTTTCAGTGAACCTGGTAAGATGTGTGCTGCATATCGTCCTCATGTACCTTCTGTAGTTGAAGAATATAAACAATGTGAAAGGTCTTTCACTGAGAAGACATACCCTATCATCCCTCAGAGAAAACAGACAGGAGAGAAACCTTATGAATGTAACATGTGTGGAAAGATTTTCACCTGTAAGGCATACCTTACTGTGCACCTGAGAATTCACACAGGAAACAAACCATATGAATGTAATGTGTGTGGAAAGTCTTTCACCCAGGAGTCACACCTTACTGTCCACCAGAAAAGACACACAGGTGAGAAACCTTTTCAATGGAACATGTGTGAAATGTCTTTCACCTGGAAGTCAAACCTTACTACCCACCAGCGAACACACACAGGAAAGAAACCTTATGAATGTAACATTTGTGGAAAGTCTTTCAACTGGAAGTCAAAACTCACTGTCCACCAGAGAACACACACAGGAGAGAAACCTTATGAATGCAACGTGTGTGAAAAGTCTTTTGTCAAGAAGGCATGCCTGGCCGGGCGCTGGTGGCTCACGCCTGTAATCCTAGCTACTCAGGAGGCTGAGATCTGAGGATCATGGTTCAAAGCCAGCCCGGGCAGGAGAGACCGTGAGACTCCTATCTCCAATAAACCACCAGAAAACCGGAAGTGATGCTGTAGCTCAAGTGGTAGAGCGCTCGCCTTGAGCTGAAGAGCTGAGGGACAGCGCCCAGGCCCAGAGCTCAAGCCCCACAACCGACAAAAAAAAAAAAAAAAAAAAAAGAAGGCATGCCTTACTGTCCACCAGAGAACACATACTAGAGAGAAACCTTATGAATGTAATATGTGTGGAAAATCTTTCACCCAGAAATCAAGGCTTACTAGACATCAGAGAACACACTGGAGAGAAACCTCATGAATGTAACAGGTGTGGAAAGTCTTTCACCAAGAAGTCATACATTACTGGCCACAAGACAACACACACAAGAGAGAAACCTTATGAATGTAACATGCGTGTCTTCTATCACCTGGAAGTCAAACCTCACTGTCCATCAGAAAAGACACACAGGAAAGATACCTTATGAATGTCATATGTGTGAAAAGTCTTAGCCAGAAGCTACACCTTACTGTCCACCAGAGAGCACAAAAACAGGAGAAAAATTTTATGAATGTAAGCTATATGGAAAGTCTTTCACCCAGAACATACAACTTTCTGTCCATCAGAAAAAAACCCACCAGAGAGAAATGTTATGTATGTAGCAGGCATGGAAATTCTTTCACCTGTAAAGCATACCTTAACATCCATCACAGAACACAAGGAGAGAAACCTTATGATTGCAACCAGTGTGGAAAGACCTGGAGGTCACAGCTTAATACACATAAGTTGATTCACACAAATGAAATGATTTAGGATTGTACCAAATGGACAAAGTTTTTGATCTGTAAGAAAATTGAAATTGCAATACAGAACTAATACAGGATAGAGACCTTATGATATAGCAGATGTGGAGTCCTCCAACTAGAAGACACAGCTCAGGGTTCATCACAGAACACACAAAACACACAGACAGAGACACACCCTCTCACACAAAGAGGAGAGAAATCCTACATAGGAAAAATAAATGGAAAGGTTTTCAAGAAAAAGTCCTAACTCAGTTTGCATCAGAGAACAGACACAGATGAGAAAATACAAATGTAACAAATGTGGAAAGTCTTTTACCAAGTATTCATGGATCCAAGTTCATAGAACACACACACTGAAGAAATCTTACAAATATTACAAATGTGGAAATCCTTTGATCAGAAAGGAATACTTCATGTTCATCAGAGAACTGACTCACGTAGGAGAAAAGAAAGTAGTGCATAGAACCTATGTGAAATGACTTTCAATCAGAAATGAATCCTGAGCATATGTGAGAGCATAGACAGGAAACAAATTATGAGTATAGAAAACATTTTCCTGGAAGTCACATCTGTACAGGTTCCAGAGACCGGGACACATGGCAGAATTTCTGTAAATATAAACATGAGAGGAATTGTTTCAACCAGAAGCCGTCCTTTAGCAATTAGTAAAACATTCACCCAGGAAAATAGCCCAATGTAGGAAAACATTTGTCAGAAAACCTCTATAAATTATATAGAGAAATGCTTCCTGGCAGAGGTAAGCTAGGTGTGATGGGAAACCATTCTTCACACTTCAGCTTTCTTTGAGCCCACATTTCTCATCCTCTCATCGTGTTGAGTGGATATGGTGTCCTTCAATATTATCCAAAGCATGTGGAAACAACCAATCACAACAAGTAATTCAGAGATTGAAGTTATTTACTTGTGTCCTTTATACTAAGGAATGGTGTGTCAGGGTAATTTGATAAACTCTTCTCAGAAACATGAGCTCTGGCCCTTTGGAACTGGATTCAGGTCATCTCCAAAATGGTTAGGGGAACAATAGATAGGTAAAGAATGTGATGATTGGAGGCAAGAACGTGATAACAACCATTTTTCTACTGCTCCCTTAAGTCTCCCTCCGTATGTGTGATCCATGCCTTATAGGACAAAGGCCTAACTTATTCCAGTTCAGTTTCTGAATGGAAGATCTAATGGAAGATATTAGTCCTTATTGCAGTACATACATAGTAGTAAATTCTTTCTCGGAGGGGTAACAATGCTCAATAGGAAATGTATTCATAACCTAACTCATATAATGGTATAACGAATCTATATAGCATATCTACAATATATATTTTAAAAAATATGGTGGGGGGCTTGGAAGGTGGCTTAGTGGTAGAGTGCTTGCCTTGCATGCATGAGGCCCTGGGTTCAATTCCTCAGCACCACATAAGCAAAAAGAAAAAAGCTGGAAGTGTTGCTGTGGCTCAAGCTGTAGAGCACTAGGCTTGAGCTGAAGAGCTGAGGGAGAGTGCACAGGCCCAGAGTTTAGGCCCCAGGACTGGACGAAAAAAAAAAAAGAACAAATGAAAAAATATGGTTGATAAATAAAACAAGAGTCTCTGCATTTTGCCTTGGGGCAGAACCCCAAAGTGTCTTCAGTGCTTGATCTTTTCTTTATTTAATCACTGGTGATGAGCAACTTGTGATTGATTCACTCTTAGCCCATTTAGTTGTTCTGCTGAGTAAGCTATAATGAAACACCAGTGTGGACGATGTGTCATGCCTGTGTTATCTCATAGAGGGCCAATGTAGATATGACATTAGGGAAAATAATCAGGCACAAAAAGATATTGATCAATCTCACAAAAATTGAAGTTAACAAAAAAATAAAACCATCTGCCACTTGAGCTACAGCATCACTTCTAGGCCCTGAGACAAGGGAAGGAAGGAGGGAAGTGAGAGAGGGAAAGAGGAAGGGAAGGAATGAGGAAGAAGGAAGAAATAAACTATTCAAAAGAAGAATGTTTAATTTTTGGTGAATGTGAGAATTATTCTTTCATAGGTGGGGCTCAAGAAAAATGGCTTTTACAAAAAGCAAATTCTTTAACTGTTTACAAAATGATGAAGAGGATGTAACATTTTGCAAATTAATTTAATAATTCAGTAATATTAAGTAAGGAAGTCAGGTGTGGCTGGTGCGCTATTGGCCACAGGGTGGTTGGTGGGGTCTGCCGTCTGGTATTTATGTTTGGGGAAGGAAATGACAACATATATCACTTGCAACCCAACAGATGGGTGTGTCTGGTTTCCTGGAAGCAGGGGTGAGCATTTGGCTGATATGTTACTCAATCTGTTAGTCTAGTGCCTTGGACTGGAATTTCCTGTAGACCTGCCTCCTGCTTAGGTCCTATTTAGGCTTGACCAGCAGTGGCACCAGATACAATGCCACATGTCTCTGTGATCATGTCCTGTGTCCTTTCCCCTGGCTTGTCTCTGGTCATCCTAGTGTCCCAATTCAACACTCTCTTGGTGCTGATTGGTTTCTTGGTGTTGGTTTTATTCTTTTTTTTTTTCCTTTCTGTCCTATTTCCAAGCTGTCTAAGTGTATTTGTGGACTTCAAGTCTTTGTTACTACAGGCTCTGCTTGCAGACTTCTAGCTGTGTAATAAACACTGTAGTATTCCATTTTCCAAAATGTGGCTTCCAACAAATATACTGTCTTCTTTTACAGAAACACAAAGGTGGACCTAACATTAGAATTTCTAGAGCCAAGATAGATGCCACAGTATAGTGATGTAATTAAAGATATCCTGGAGGCATTTAAAAAATATGTCTGTTACATCAGAAAGTGCTTAATTAGTAAACCAAGACCAAGACTCCAGATCCTATATAAGCCAGTCATTCTAGATATGTCCAGAGCTGTTTGGTTACATGAAGAGCTCTACTTTCACACTTTCTTTTTTTTTAATTTTAATTTATAATTTTATATTGTGAAAATACTCTACAGAGGAGTTACAATTCCATGGGCGATATAATGAGTACATTTCTTATCAAGCATTGTAGCCTCTTCCTTTGTTTCCTCTTCCCATACCTCCCCTTCATCCCCAGCAGCTCCCCACCTAATCATCCCCGCTTACCCACCCTGTCCCCCCCCACCAAAGTTGTAAATTTCATTTTTCGACATAACGACTTGTACATCTCATTGTTGCAATTGGTCCACCTGTATCCCTATTTACTTTCACACTTTCATGAAGGAATGCTTTTGTGCCAATATGAGGTGTTGAACTCAGGAACTGAGTTGAAGCCAAGCTGGCTTCAAAGGAGATTCTTTCATCTTGGCCTCCATAAAAGCTAGGAATCAAAGCTTGAGCTCTGTGGGCTGTTCTGAAGAAATCTCTCTCTGGTAACAGGAGGTTTCCTTCAGTGCTTTACCTCATGCTTCCTGTGCCTTCAACAATTTCAGTATTTATTTTAATTGTTCAAAGAGAATCCTTAAATCCAGCGTATGATTCCATGTACAAGAAAAGGACAGTGGACTTCACATTGCAAGATTTAGCTAGTTGCTAGCTTAACCTCTTCCGTCACACTGTTCACCCTTTTGTTTTTTTTGTGGGGGGGGGGGAAGATACGGTTGTGTGGCCTGAACTCTGGGACTGGGTGCTGTCCCTCAGCTCTTCAGCTCAAGGTTAGCACTCTACCATTTGAGCCACAGCACCACTTCCAGCTTTTTTTTTCTTTTTGCTTATGTGGTGCTGGGGATTCGACAGGGCCTCATGCATGCAAGGCAAGCACTGTACCACTGAGCCACCTTCCCAGCCCAACACTTCTGCTTATCTACAGAGGAATAGTGAAAAAAATTGGGGGATTGGGAGGCACCTGTGCCCTTGCTCATCCTACTTGTACCCCCCCACCCACACACACACCATCCATTTGGAAATAGCTCATTCTCCCATGTTTATAAACTGGATGCTTTCTGAGAAGGGATGGTTCACAGACTGGAGTCCTACCATGGCCTGTTTTATAGCTCAATTTATGAACCAACATACCACATTCATTTAAAGTATGCCTGATGATAACATTTTATTAATGTTTTCTATTATTTTGTTATTATCATGTGGCCAACTCTTTGCTTGAACTCACAATTTAAGGGACTTAATGCTCATTGAATTGGTAATGTACCCTATCCTTCTTTTAATTTAAGACCAGCAATTAAAAATGAGCAATTACACTCCCTCATGTGTGGAATCTTAGCAACTCAGGAAGCCGAAATTAGAAAGAATTTGTAGGGTATCCCATGGAAAAGCTTAATGAAAATGGTATCTTAGCCAATAAAAGTGTGGCTCTGGTTATATGTGACTATCTTGTTTGCTACTTGTGATATGTAATTATAAAATTAGTGTGTCGAAAGGCCAAGGCAGAGAAGCAAGACCCTAATGTGAAAAATCAGTGATACAAAAGGGCATCTGGTATAGAAGGTAAAGGAAGCCTCACAAATTTTTGCCCCTGAATTCACCTTCAGGACCAATAATAGGATCTGTGCAAACAATACATTCTTCCAAATATTTAGTGGAACCATTTGAATGTAGTTTACAGAATGATAGGTAAACAGTCCTTTACCAAGTAATTGCAAAAGGAACTTTGCATATGTCTATATGATGTTATGAATTTTATATCCTGTTATGTGGACACCATGAGTCCTGCTTGGATCAAGAAATTAAGATCTCCTGATCTAACAGGGCACTGATGCTTCACATGTGAATAATTAGTTGCTCAATAGGATGAGCTTTAAGGATCACAATTGAAAGGCAAACTAGGTAGGAATTGCTGTAAGAGTGTTCTGGCCAATTATCACCAAATTTCCCACAAGTAGTGCTGTGAATAAAATTGATAGATTGTCAACACATTTGTTCCTTTATTACCAAAGCTCAGGGACAGTACCCGGGTCCTGAGTAGAAGGCACTCCAAGGCTAGGGAAGATATTTTGTAAAATGGGTTCTTTGGCCCTCATGCAGAAAAGTTACCATTCCTGAGAAAGCCTAAAGTCCTCCATATTGTATAGTCATTGACCTCAATTGAAGTTGATATTGAAATGTCTGATAGATTGTCATGAATAGTTTGGTATCTTTTTTCATGTGAACCCACATGCGCATACCTTTATATTTCTGACTAGTTCATAGGTCCTTGCAGAGGTTCAAGTTACTATGTAGGACAATGTGGTCCACGTGTGTAAAGTGCAGAATGAGACCTTCAAAGAGAGATCTCAACAGAAAATATGGCCAAATATTTCAGTATCCTTGAAACAGTATCATAAGAAAAGCCATTTGAAGAAAAGTAAAATTAAGAGAAAAATGGAGGAAAGAGAAGCAGAGAGAATGAAAGATAAAAAGAGATAGAGAGAGAAATAGACAATGAGAGAAGAAAGAGAGAAATAAAACTAGTGAAGCCACATGGTGGTGGCTCATGCCTGCAATCCTAGCTAGTCAGGAGGCTGAGATCTGAGCATAGAAGTTCAAAGCCAGCCCAGGCAGGACCATCTGTGAGACTCTTATCTCCAATTAAACACTAGAAAATTGGATGTGGTGATGTGGCACCAGTGGTAGAGTACTAGCCTTGAGCTGCAGAGTTTAAGTATAGCGCCTAGGCCCAGAGTTCCAGAACTATGACTGAAAAGAAAAAAAAAAAAAAAAGAAAGAAAAAGAAAGAAGGGATGGTAAATGGAAACAAAGGAGGAGGCAACAATGTGTGATAAGAAATGTACTCACTATCTTGACCATGTAATTGTAACCTCCCTTTATGGTATTTTCACAATAAATAAATGTAATGCAAAAGAAAGAAAGCTAATAAAGATGAAAAATAGAATGAATTGGGAAAATAGTTAAGAGAACTCCTATGAGAGCACCATAGAGAAAAACAGAGATTTCTATAAATACCATCAAGCTCAGCCTAAGTTTCAAGTAAAACAAAGACCACAAAGCAGTCCAAGAGTATTTACAGAGATTACTTGAAGTACTTAAAGCTCACACAGTCCTGTAGAATATTTGAAGTTATGTTTGACCACACTATTTCAGCAAATCCAGTAAAATTTCATTAAGATATTTTAATATTACATATGAGGATGTGATGTCTGAGCAGTTGCTAGCCATCCTTCACCTTCAATGAGAAGTCATCTCCTGGGTGTCACTGAATCACATAACTAGTGGGACAACTTTCTCTCACACTAGAAAATGTAGAAACAAACAAGCATATCTTCACTTAACTTGGAATGTCAGATTTTATAATCTTCTAAATCTCCAAGCCATCTTTACTTTTTTTTTTTTTTTATTTTGTCCATCGTGGGGCTTGTACTCTGGGCTTGGGTGCTGTCCCTGTGCTCTTCAGCTCAAGGTGAGTGCTCTACAGCTTGACCCACAGCGCCACTTCCCTTTTTCTAGTGGTTTATTGGATAAAAGAATCTCACAGACTTTCCTGCTCGGGTTGGCTCTGAACCCTGATCCTCAGCTCTCACCTCCTGAGTAGCTTGGATTACAGGTGTGAGCCACCCGCGCCTGGCTACATCTTTAGCATTTTTAGAAACATGTTCCTGAAGCTGAATCTTTTTTTTTCTCTTCATCCATCTTGGACATCCTTAGGTTCATAATGGAATGTCAAACAAAGTGAAAAATAAAAGAATCTCACTAGAGATCCTTTCATGCTTTCTTGCTGTTGACAATGAATAACGATTCTGGAACCATGGCTAGGAGTGAAGGCAAATAAGGGAGTCAGAAAAGAACCTGTGTGATTTTACCCTAGATGTTCCTGTTCAAAACATGATATGTGGCCTGGAAGAGCCTTCCTATGGGAGAAGAATCATTCCTGTCTTAAGAAGAGCATTAAATTGTCCACTAAAGACATATGCATGGGGGCTGGGAAGATGGCTCAGTGGTAGAGCACTTGCCTTGCATGCCTGAAGCCCTGGGTTCGATTCCTCAGCACCACATAAGCAAAAAGAAAAAAGCTGCAAGTGGCACTGTGGCTCAAGTAGTAGAGCGCTAGGCTTCAGCTGAAGAGCTAAGGTACAGGGCCCAGGCCCAGAGTTCAGGCCCCAAGACCAGACCCTCCCCCCAAAAAAGAACAGAAAATAAACTAAAGCTCCTACAAAAGATTGTTGAAAAATTGAACCCAAAAAAGAAAACATGTAACTTGTTCACTAAAAGTAATTATCACTGAAATACACCTAGGGATATATAAACTATTTTTCTATTAATGTAAAGGTATCTTAGGACGCCATTGATTATTTGTACTCTACCTCATTTATTTACATATTCAAACACATGTATGTTATGAACAGTATTTTCACACAAAGTTATAGAGATAAAATATATACAACACATATTTTTGTTTTAGAATATTTCAGTAATGGTTGTCATATGGTACATTACCCTTTATGCAAATAATTAGCATACCTTGGTACAATGACTTGCAATTTGAGTTTGAACCTGCTTTAGCCAAAGGTACATCAGTACTGATGATATAAACACAGATTGAGAAGTCCCTCACTTTCCTAAGTAGTCATATTAAGAATCATGTCCATTCTGCTGGAGATACAGGGCCTAATAAAGATGCAACATAAAATGCTGGTCAGAGGAGTGACAAAATCCCAGGCAACCATCCCCAGCCAAGGCACCAGTAGATTGAAGTCTTATGTGTTACTAAACAATCTTAACAGAAAATACACCCCCAAATGTACATCCATCAAAATTAAAGCCAACAAATTATATCACAATGTGCTTTTGCTTGTACATATTGGTTGATTACACAGGATATTCTGTTATCGAGTAGTGATGTAGTTTCTACAATTACATAGAATGGTAATTGTTAATATAAAATACATGACCTTTACAGTGACATATACAGAAAGTGAAAATCTATTCTGTATACATCATTGAGGTTGTTTTTGCTCAGAAAGACACTATGAATCCTTTAAAAGCAATACTTGCACATTACTACTGGGTTTTTCTGTCACAAGAATGTTTTCTCACTTTGAAAGACTTAAGAATTTATTATAGACTAAGTGTTCACATTCACAATACTTGAGATCAGGAGTGTTACAGATTTCAAGGTGGGGGCATTTTCTGTGTGTTTTGGGATTTGGAATGTCGTCATACACATTAGTGACTGAACATTGTGCCTTAAAACTTTCAAGTTTTCTATTTCATATTATTTCATTAGAATATAATCTGAATTTTAAAAAGAGCATTGTAACTGGGCTATCATGTGTAATAGCTGTAATCTTAGTTACTCAGAAGGCTGAGATCTGAGGAAAGTTAGTATTATCCTCACCTTTACTTCTCAGCTCCACCAAGACCTGAGCTCTTCCCAGACCTAGAGTTCCCTCAGTACAGCTGGCCACTCCCTCTCTCATCTCAGACTCACCTGAGCATGTATTTAATTCACATCCTGCCCCCCAGATCCTGTTGCAACGAGAAGAGGGACAAATGCTTGTGCTCCCTGTCCTGGGAAATATGGTCCTTCTAATAAACCTTATAATAATTTTTCTCCGGTGCCTGCTTGTGGTTCCCTGGGATGGACATGAAGGAACGATACAAGGATCACAGATTGAAGCCAGGGCATATGAAAGTCTGAGAGCCTTATCTCCAATACACTACCAAAGTAGTGGGAAGTGCAAATGTGGCTTAAGTGGTAGAACATTAGCATGGAACCAAATAATTTCAAGGTCATTTTCAGACCCTGAGTTCAAGAATCAGGACAGGCACACACATATCAAGTGCATTGTATTGTATTCAAATTATGTTTTAACAATTGTTTTTGGTGTACATGTATAGGAAATCTCTCTGATATTTTTTTTGTCGGTGTGGGGCCTGAACTCTGAGTCTGGGCACTGTCCCTCTGACCTTCAGCTGAAAGCTAGCACTCTACTACTTGAGCCACAGTACACTGCTGGCTTTTTCTGCTTATGTGGTTCTGAGGAATAAAACCCAGGACTTCATTCACACAAGGCAAGCAGTCTACGACTGAACCACCTGCCCAGCTAGTCTCTCTCATTTTAAGTGATGTAATATAGGCTAATTAAATTAGTGGAGAAATTGTAATTTGTCAAGAACAGACACATTAATTGGAATATATTGGTGCCAGCAGCATTTTGAAAGTTTCAAAAGCCCTAGAAAGTGCAGAGGATGAAAAGAGGATCAATATGTTTATATAAGACATTTTCAAGGAATGTTTACCATTCATTGACTTCAATTCAAAAAACCAAGTTCATAAAGTCATATGTGTGCATACCAGAATCTCTAGGTTCAGGAGTATAAACGCACAACACCTGACTCTCCTTGTCTCAAAAATCAGAGTTTTGTGAGCCACTTTCTGGCACCTGGAGGAACAAGTGCTAATGGCAGTACAAACCTATGAGCTCATAAAATATCATCCACCCCAGACTGGGGAAAGATGGGAAGGGTAGACTCTGGCTAGGAGCCTCAGATTGCTTCCAGTTAAAGCTCCCAAGATCCCCTGAAAAAGAGAAGCTGGGCTTCTACCTCTTGGCTCTGACTATGGAGTGCAAAGCTCTACTTCAGAGCACTTCCAGCAGCAAGGGAAAAGCAAAGTATCCCGGATTTGCAAACTAAAAACACCAACAGTGGGCAAGGAGGGACTGGTGCCCCCTCCCCCCACCCCTGCCTCCCTGATTTCCCCCACCCCCGACCGCTACTGCCCCCTCTCCCCCACACACACTTTCAAAGGATCTATACCCCCATAGAAACTACAATTCCCTGAATGCATGCACAATTCACCTAGAGGAAGTGGTCTTGTTACAGGGTTTTGATTGGCACAAGGCACATGGTCCTAAGTGTGCAAGGATGCCTGGGGACCTTTCTCTTCCAGCTGGGGAATCTTAGGTGAGTTTCTTCTTGAAAATTCAGTTTACCAACATAAATATTGTGAGACCAATTAAAAACACAAATGTATTAGGAGCACTGCATAATTTGGCTTTTTAATTCTTAGTTCTTTTAATATAATTGAGGTTATGAAACTACGTAGTTTTTGTTTTTGTTTTTGTTCAAAAAGTACGTTCTGCTGAAAGTAAATTATGTCTCTGTTTTTCCTTAAATTGTTGAATATCTCCCCTCTCATTTTACAACAGTATTTGCAGCTGGGTGCCAATGGCTCATGCCTGTAATCTTAGGTCTCAGGAACCTGAGATATGAGGATCCCAGTTCAAAGCCAGCCTGGAAAGTTCATAAGTCCTATCTCCAGCTAACTACCAAAAAAAAAAAAAAAAAATGGAAGTTGACTTGTGGCTCAAGTGGTAGAGAGCTCACTTTGAGCTAAAAATGCAGGGAAAGCGCTCAGGCTGGGTTCAAGCCACAAGATCAACCAAAAAAAAAAGGTACTTGCCGACACTAAACTGATTGATTCTGGCACCATCATCCCCTGCTCTAATATATATACTGGAATAAAATAACAGAATTTAAAGACAGATATACTTTATAATCTTTGAATTAAATGGATTTGTCAAATTCTACTCATTACTTTCCAAGAAACTCCCAAATTCCATCTATGAAATTTTAAGGAGTTTTTGGTTATTTGTGTCTGAAATTTGTCTTTCCTTATAAAGTTTTTCCCCCTTTTGTTGTTGGTCCTGTGGCTTGAACTCAGAGCTTGGGCACTGTCTGTGAGCATTTGCTGTGCTGTACTTGCCTATCTTTTATTAATTGCTTCAGGGGACTAGTGAAAACTTTCCTCCCAAGGCGTTCTTAGAAAATGGTACTCCTCCTCCAAGACTCTTCAAAAAAAATGGTTGTGTAGGTAGATCAGGATGAATGTGGGAGGAAGTAGAGTTCAGGGCAGGTCCATGATCATGTGAAGCTTTATTACTTGCTCGAAACCAGTCTGTTTTTACTTTTCTGTTTTGCATATCCTATTTTGTTTTGCTTTTCTACCTCTTCTCGAAACCTAGAAGCTCCTGTCAGCAACTCTAGGCCACATATCTAGGGGTCTTCAGACTTGTCTTCCCATACTGTATCCATTACACTATGGAATAAATCTTTTGCCTCCCTTCCTCATATCAGACATTCTAAGCTTGTCTCTTAAGGGTTTGTTGTGATTGTTGATGATCCTTTCCCCACATCATGATTTGGAAGGATTGTGTAGGAAATTTTTATGCTTGATATTCATTCCTCCAGTGTAAGGGTTTTCCATCCCTCTTTTAGTGGACCTGAGCTTTTCCTCATGAAAATGGAGATCGTGAGGCACTTTTGGTTGTATAGACGGCAACATTGGAGCACCTATAAAATATGAAGGAAAAATAATTCTTTCTTTCTGTAAAAGTTAAAAGTAAGTTCCTGAGAAGCAAGGACATAAGGATCAGGTAAAAATGGGTGCTTCCTGGACTAGCTGTGTCCCATAGTTGTCATTGTTCTTGGTTACATTTTTCAAACATTTATTTCTAAGCATTATGTTTATTATAGTAGTTTAAATAGAATTTACTTTGTACATTATTTTTGAATTGTTCATTGCTCACAGATGTAAGTCTCATTATTATACAAATATTATATCCTCTTACTTCATTGATCACAGTTATTGACAATTGCTGATCCTGAGGTAGAAGGTACAAGTATGGTAAGGTATTCAGGGATAGATTATGGTTCTGACTTCCTCTGGAGGAAAAGGTGAACCAATGGAAAAAGATGGAGCTTATGCATAACACTTGTAGAATTCCTTAGGCAGGAGATGTCATGCATCCCTCTTGGGTTCCACTATGCCCAGTGATTCCCATGGTTGTGATGATCATAGCCCTGGATGGCCTGTGAATTTCACACCTTGTCCACAGTTCTGGTGGTAGGAGTCTCCCAGTATGTAAAGCAGGAATGGTCTCAGAGGAGTGATGTGATCAGTGGTAGCTTGCTGGCTCCCATGTTTGTCAGTTTGTATGGACAAGCTCACCCTGACATCTTGAGCCTGGCTGCTGCCATGAGGCCTATTTGAACCAATGCCTCTCACCATCCCATACCTCTGTTTCAGAGACCTGTCCTGTTTCATGGTTTTGTATCATTTACTGTGCAAGCTTGTGTTATGTATCCATACATGCTACTAGTTGGGCTGGGTATGGTTTTCAAAGGTGGGGTGGTTTTTCCTGCCTCTTGCAGGAACAATTGTGTTCTCACTAACTGCATGAGTAATCCTAGCTTACTATGCAATCCCCTTAACTTACATTGCACGTTCACTTGATAGAACAATTGTATAATAAGTTTGGGTCTCTGTTTGCTAATGAGGTTGCGAGGACTCTTAGCCATTGCTGCAGATTTTGGGGAATATGGGTTGCCCTCATTATTGCTACCGTGACACTCCTTGCTACTTCCCTCTCCACACTTTACTCCAGTCTGGGGTTTGATAATTTGCTTGAGGTTCAGGAGTTTGTGCTGTCCTTATCTTCTGGGCCTTCAGATGCAAGAACCTGGTCCCAAATATCTGAGAGCAAGCTGGGTGATTGTCCAGACCAGGAGAGCCCAAGAGCCCTGCATTTGTACTCCAAGACCAAGGGATTCTTCTATTAACCCATGTGACTTTATTTTCTTTGCCCAGGTATAAGAGGAGTACAGGAAAAATTCTATTGAAATTGTGACAAATATGCCTGCCTTGAGTTCTCTTACATTGCACTTGTATTTGGGGCTTCTGTGTTGTTTCTCCTAGGGATAAGTTAATCTGTTTGGCTTGAGTTTTTAATCTCTTGGCTTGAGTTCACAAGCATTTGTACATGACTCTGTTTCTAGAGACAGTTGTACATGGGATATTGGAGTAGTGAGAGTTGGTCCTGTACTTTTAGGAATGAAGCCTAGCAATGTTTGAAGCAGAGCACCCTATGAATAGGAATCTCCATCCTAAATGGACAGACCTTGTCAATTCTGAGAAGCCCTAAAGGCAAGAAGCAGAGAAGCACAGTAAGAGAAAGATGTTACTAGCTTCCCTTGCCTTATGCAAAAATTGTTGCTACTTCCCTGAGCACCAGATTCACGTGGTACTCTTTCCTACACCACTCTCAATCACTTTGTGTTGTTGCAAGATTTAAACTAATTTCCAGGAATTGTGATGCGCTGAATTGAGGAATAAGCCAGTGCATAGTTACCAGTGGGTACCTGAGGCTGTGGTTTGGGATGGTGGGGTAATTGTTATGACTGAAAGTATATATTCATGCAGTAAAGTAATCCCTAATCTTCTTCTTGCTAATTTATTCAGCCTGTTACCACTATGATTTTTAGTATTTAATCATGCAAACTTATGTTAAATGTCCAATCTAAGGATTTGCTAAGGCTAGCTCTTATTGGTTGGTTTTGCTTGGTAGTAAAGAAAGTATTGGTCAGGGACATTTGGCCTTAAAAGAAAAATCACAGAAGAAAACTTGAGGTACTATGTCTTACTCAAGGTTGTATGCTTTGTAGGTGTTGCTTATCTTCAGGTGTGTCACTCCTATATGCAGTATTTTATGTTGTATCTTTAGGATGGCCAAGGTTCTTTCCAAGACTGTTTAGGGAAATGAACATTAGGGACTTCTCAAACCTGGGTTTACCTCATCTTTACTCATGTCCCCTTGGCCAAAGCATGTTAAATGGAAATTGCAAGACATTGCATAGGTGTGCAATGGGTACAGTGAAATGTGCCATTTGACAACCATTGTTGAAATATTATAACACAAGAAATATATTCTGTAGACATTTTTTCTCTAAATTGGGTGAAAACTACTGTGCTACATCATACATGCTTTCCCTGGTGTTAAAATATGTAAATGAATGAGGTAGAACACAAATTCCAATGGATTCCTAGGATACCTTTGCATTCAAAAAAGCAGTTCCTACATACCGAAGTATATTCAGTAATAAATACTTTTAGTGGAAATGTGATATGTTTTTGCTTTCAAGTATTCAATAATATTTGTGGGAATATTCATTTTTTCAAATTGAATGTGTACAAAAACATAGAAATTAGTTGGTTTAATAATATCTATCTGTCAGGAAATGGACTGCATTTGTGTTTCTTGGACACTTTAATGCTCTGCCTGGGACATTAAAGATTCTTCTAAGACAGCTTTATGGTATGGCAGTCCATGTATCATGTTTGCAAGAGAAAATTCTGGACGCAAATCTCACAGATTATTTTCTGAATATGTCATTTGCCTTATATCCCAGCCGTACTTCTAGAGTCTTCTGTTCATTGTCAGCAGCAAGACAGAATGAATGGATCTCTGGTGAGTTTTTTTTTAATTTCTCATTTTTTCCATTCCATTATATGAACCTAAAGATTTCCAAGAATAACAAACAATACCAACCATACACATTCAGCCTCAGGAATGTATTCATAAATTAGAAAAATTTGGCATGTAGATTAGGAGATAAAGATTACTTGTAGGTTTAGCAGATTAAATGGTTGTATTCTTTCTAAGTTGAATTCAGAGTGGCTTCAGAATGTATAGGCTTCATCTTGTCATAACATGTAGTGAAACCTGTTATGTGATTAGTTATGTGATTTCACTATTAACTAACAAAAGTGGAAATATATCCTTAGGGATCTACTGGAGAAATGACTCAGGAATATTTAACACATTTGAGCATTTGGTCATATTTATCATTTTTGTCATCCTGAGTGTTCCTTGAGTCTCTATCAATTTGCCTCCAACTTCCATGAAGGCCTATCAAAATGAAAATCTTCTCAAGGAATATGTTATTCCCTTCCCACATATATTTTGTGTTGTAGAATGTAGGCAAAGTTTACAAAACTTCATGGTACCAGTTCTTTTTTACATAAGAAGGAAATATTAGGGTATCTAAGACCTCATTTCAATATGTAGTATTTAAACCAAACATGGTTAACCTAGGATATTTTTATGTGGGAACTAAATCAAATCTTCTAAGGGCCCAATAAATCCTTAGCTACTTTCTGGAGTACTGTTACTGTTTTTTACCATTCATGTGGACACTGCTTTTCTTTGATCTAGGAATGTTGTACGTTCTGTATACCATGTGATATCTTGAATGTGTTCTGCTTGCTTATGAGAGTACTTGTTAATAGAAGGTCTAAATAGGATTTATGGTGAAGCAATAAATGTAAATGCAGAGAAAATATTTGTTTAATACATTGTTACCTACTGATATATACTAAAATTTTATCAAAAATAATAATATAATTTTTTAGACACTACCTTAGACTTAATGTCATCATGCCAGATTATTGTCTCCTTAGAATTTTTATCTTGTCTCTGTTGCTAGCAGCAGAAATGTGTTTGCATGCATTAGGGAATCTGTAATTTTTTATTGGTCTTGGGGCCTGAATTCTCAGCCTGGTTATTGTCCATCAGCTCTTCAGGGCAAAGTGAGTGCTCTACCACTTGAGTCACAGTGCTACTTTCAGTTTTCTGGTGGTTTATTGGAGATAAGTGTCTCATGGACTTTCCTGCCTGGGCTCGCCATGAACCTTGATCCTCAGAGCTCATCCTCCTCAATAGCTAGGATTACAGGCATAAGCCACCAGTTCTCTGAAAATCTGTTTATTTCAGTGGCCAGGTTTATGTATTGTCAAATATTTCTAATTTGCTATTTAATTTTCCCAGTAAAAAGATACCATAGCCAGCTGCAAACATTTTATGTAAGGCAAAAGCATACCTGCAGCATAATGAAATTCCAGATTGGAATTCTCATGACCCAGGTCCAATTTCTTGATGGAAATGTGCCATTACAGAAGCTGATGTCATTTGATGATGTGGCTGTGTACTTTACCTGGAAGGAGTGGCAGGATCTGGATCCTGGTCAGAGGACCCTTCATAGAGAAGTAATGCTGGAAAATTATAACAACCTAATGTCCTTGGGTGAGCAAAGGTCACTTTTATTTGGAAGGTCAAGTGCTTTTATTTTAGTAGACATTTGACTATGTTATTTAGGTATAAGATTCCAGTCCATTCCCTTGTAAAAAAAACTGCTAGTATAAAAGCCAGCCAAATTCAGGTCTGGGAGCTTGATGTTGTTTGCCTTTCACACTACTGCTAAAGCCACAACTCTATTTTGGCTTTTGTTTTGGGGAATATTCTGAATTTCCATGCCCAGGTTGGTTTCAAGCCTGCCTCTTCTGATCTTACCTCCTAAATATAGGGTTAGAAATGTAAGCCTTTGGACCATTAAATTTTGTTTAAAAAAAAAAAAGATTCCAGTCCATGGGAAGTGTCATTTCTTCCTAGGGAAACTTCAACTTCATAATGTGTATCTGAAGAACTAATTTTATTCTCAGTCTTTAAGATTTCTAATCAGTAGTTGGACAAAAGTTCTAAACTATGATCCACTAATAGGAGACTGACTTTTCAAACTTGGGGTGATTATTATAGGTGGATCTACACTCTAGATAGAATATACATTACTACTGTCAGTATGATTTGGAAATCAGTAGTGAAAGGGTGAAAGTGTGTATTTGTAAGCCAAACCTGACATAGTTTGCATTGCTTCAAGCTTGGAATCCTAGATACTCTGTAGGCTGAAATCTGAAGATTTTGGTTTAAAGCCAGCAACTGTAGAAAAATGAACATGATACTCTTATCTCCAATTAACCATTCAAAAACTAGAAATGTAGCCAAGACACAAACTAGTAGAATGCTAGATTTGAGCAAAAGAGCTGAGTCCAAGACACACATTGGGAAAATAAACCCAAAGCTGGGGGAAAGTACACCATGGAGCTGTTAAGAATTGAGACACCATGGGCTGGGAAGGTGCCTCAGTGGTAGAGCGCTTACCTTGCATGCTTGTGGCCCTGTGCTCGATTCCTCAGCATGAAAAAAGCAGAAAAAAAGCCAGAATTGGCATTGTGGCTCAAGTGGTAGAGTGCTAGCCTTGAGCTTAGGAGGTGTGATACAGCTCCCAGGCTCATAGTTCAGGCCCCAAAAACGATCCCACCCCCCAAAAATAAAACAATTGAGAAACCAGATTTAGGAGCAACCCAGTGAACAGGATGTCTGCAACATTGCATGAATGATGACCCAGCAAGAGCAATAGTTCTCCACTATTTCTTACTCACAGGGCACTGTATTCCTAAACCTATATTGATTGTGAAGCTGGAGCAAGGTGCAGAACCATGGATGAGAGAAGACTCAGAAGAGAATTTCACAGGTGAATTGAAGCATCTTGAATAGTGATGTTGGGTCCAGAGCCCAGTTGGTCTGTTTATCTTGAGCTGTACAGAGCAATAGTATTCCTAGTGCCCTGAGTCATGTATGGAAGAGAACTAGGTGATCCTTTGTCTCAAGGAATTGTCAATCCAGAATTCTTGTGGAGAGGAACTGAATTTGCTGTTCCAGTGTAGTTAATGTTAGCACTTCTATTTGTCTGTAGAGAAGTCATTTATAAAGAGAAAAAGACAATAAGAAATGTAGTAAGGAGATCTCATTTTAAACTAGTATTTTGCAGGAGGGAGGAAAATAGGATATGGACAATTTTGTATCAGTGGTGCTGGGCATAGAGGGAGATTCAGAATGGAAGCATTAAGAGTACGGAATGAATAATTTGAGTAAATATTTCCTTGAGAAAAATATAAAAATCTGAAGTACAGAAAAACATTATTTTCCATTGTAAAATGTCAGTACTACTTTCTTAATTACTACATTGCAGAGAAATATATATATTCTGCATAAAGCAATGCTCTGATATTTGAAAATATTGTAACAGAATGTGAGGAAATATCTTTATATTAAGGAATTTATGGATCTCATTTATGTTTTTGTTTATTTTTCATTTTAGATGTCCCAGAAATGGAGGATGTGATTAGCACCTGCCAGGAACGTCACAATAAATATCTCTCTGAAGTAGCAATCATGAATAATAACACAGGGGAGGAAAAAGTGAGACTTATAAGAAGTTTTCATTTAAGTTCAATACCGAAGTCAGAACTGATTGAGAATAATGGGAACTCCTTAGGGATGAGGATAGAAAAGGTCACTGCCTGTCAGAGCATGGGTATTTTCAGTGAACCTGGTAAGATATGTGCTGCATATAGTCCTCATGTGTCTTCTGTAGTTGACGAATGTAAACAGTGTGAAAAGTCTTTCACTGAGAAGAAACAACCTGTTGTCCCTCAGAGGACACACACAGGAGAGAAACCTTATGAATGTAACATGTGTCAAAAGTCTTTCACCAAGTAATCAAAGCTTACTGTCCACCAGAGAACACACACAAAAGAGAAAACTTTTCAATGTAACATTTGTGGAAAATCTTTCATATGCAAAGCATATCTTACTAGACACCAGAGACCACACACAGGAGAGAAACCTTATGAATGTAACAAGTGTGGAAAGTGTTTCACCGAGAAATCAAAGCTTACTGTCCACCAGAGAACACATACTAGAGAAAAACCTTATGAATGTAACGTTTGTGGAAAGTCTTTCATCCAGAAATCAAAGCTTACTGTTCACCAGAGAACACACACAAAAGAAAAACCTTTTGAATGTAACATTTGTGGAAAATCTTTCTCCTGGAAGGAATATGTTACTAGACATCAGAGAACACACATAGGAGAGAAACTTTATGAATGTAACATGTGTGGAAAGTCTTTCACCTGGAAGACACACCTTACTGTCCACCAGAGAACACACACAAAAAGAAACCTTTTGAATGTAATATTTGTGGAAAGTCTTTCTCCTGGAAGGCATATCTTAATCTGCACCAGAGAACACACACAGGAGAGAAACCTTATGAATGTAAGATGTGTGGAAAATCTTTCACCAAGAAATCATATCTTAATCTCCATCAGAGAACACATACTAGAGAGAAAACTTTTCAATGTAACATTTGTGGAAAATCTTTCATATGCAAGGCATATCTAACTAGACACCAGAGAACACACACAGGAGAGAAACCTTATGAATGTAACAAGTGTGGAAAGACTTTCATCGAGAAATCAAAGCTTACTGTCCACCAGAGAACACATACTAGAGAAAAACCCTATGAATGTAATGTTTGTGGAAAGTCTTTCATCCAGAAATCAAAGCTTACTGTTCACCAGAGAACACACACAAAAGAAAAACCTTTTGAATGTAACATTTGTGGAAAATCTTTCTCCTGGAAGGGATATGTTACTAGACACCAGAGAACACACACAGGAGAGAAACTTTATGAAAGTAACATGTGTGGAAAGTCTTTCACTTGGAAGACACACCTTACTGTCCACCAGAGAACACACACAAAAGAGAAACCTTTTGAATGTAACATTTGTGGAAAGTCTTTCTCCTGGAAGGCATATCTTACTAGACAGCAGAGAACACACACAGGAGTGAAACCTTATGAATGTAACATGTGTGGAAAGTCTTTCTTGTGGAAGGCATATCTTACTCTCCACCAGAGAACACACACAGGACAGAAACCTTATGAATGTAACAAGTGTGGAATGTCTTTCACCCAGAAATCGACGCTTACTCGCCACCAGAGAACACATAATATAGAGAAACCTTATGAATGTAACGCGTGTCGAAAGTCTTTCACTGAGAAATCAAAGCTTACTCGCCACCAGAGAACACACACAAAAGAGAAACCTTTTGAATGTAACATTTGTGGAAAGTCTTTCTCCAGGAAGGCATATCTTAATCTGCACCAGAGAACACACACAGGAGAGAAACCTCATGAATGTAAGATGTGTGGAAAATCTTTCACCAGGAAATCAAATCTTAATCTCCATCAGAGAACACATACTAGAGAGAAAATTTATTAATGTAACTTGTGTTGAAAGTCTTTCACCCATAAAGGAAACCTTACTATGCACCAGAAAACACAGACATTAGAGAGACCTTATGAATGTAACACGTGTGGAAAGTCCTTGTCTTAGAAGTCAAGCATCAATGTCCATCAGATAATACACACAGGAAAGAAACCTTATGAATGTAACATGTGTGGAATGACTTTCACCTGGAAGTCAAACCTCACTGTCCATCAGAAAATACACAGGAAAGAAACCTTATGAATGTCATATTTGCAGAAAGATTTTCAGCCAGAAGCTACAACCTACTATCCACCAGAGAGCACACACAGGAGAGAAATTTTATGAATGTGACCTATGTGGAAAATCTTTCATGCAGAACATACACCTTTCTGTCCATCAGAAAAAAACCCACCAGAGAGAAATGTTATGTATGTAGCACGCATGGAAATTCTTTCACCTGGAAGGCACAACTTAACATCCATCACAGACACAAGGAGAGAAACCTTATGAATGTGACCAATGTGGAAAGACAGCTTAACACACATAAGTTGATTCACACAAATGAAATAACTTAGGATTGTACCAAATGGGAAAGTCTTTGATCTGTAAGAAAACTGAAATCGCAATACAGAACCAATACAGGATAGAGACCTTATGATATAGCAGATGTGGAGTCCTCGAACTACAAGACACAACTCAGGGTTCATCACAGAACATACAAAACACACAGACACACACAAACCGTCACACACAAAGAGGAGAAAAATCATATGTAGAAAAAATGGAAAGGTTTTCTAGAAAAAGTCATAACAGTAGTAAAGTCTTTCTTGGAGGGGTAACAATGCTCGATAGAAAATGTATTAATGACCTAACTCATATTATGGTATAACCAATCTATACAGTATCTTTACAATAAAATATATATTTAAAAAATATGATGGATTAATAAAGACTAGAATCTCTGCATTTTGTTTGTTTGTTTTTGGGTCCGGTCGTGGGTCATGAACTCTGGGCCTGGGCGCTGTCCCTCAGCTCTTTAGCTCAAGGCTAGTGCTCTACCACTTGAGCCAGAGCACCACTTCCCGCTTTTTTTTCTTTTTGCTTATGTGGTTTTGAGGAATCGAACCCAGGGCCTCGAGCATGCAAGGCAAGCACTCTACCACTGAGCCACCTTCGCAGCCCTGCTTTTTGTCTTGGGGGAGAACCCCAAAGTGTCTTCAGTGCTTGCACTTTTCTTTAATTAATCACTGGTGATGAAAAACTTGTGATTGATTCACTCTTAGCCCATTTAGTTGTTCTGCTGAGTGAGGTATAATAAAAGACCATGTGGACGATGTGTCGCACCTGTGTTATATCATAGAGGGCCAAAGTAGATATGACATTAGGGGAAATAATCAAGTACACAAAGATATTGATCAATCTCTCACAAAAATTGAAATTAACAAAGAAATAAAACCATGTGCCACTTGAGCTACAGCATCACATCTAGACCCTGAGAGAAAGGAAGGAAAGAGTAGGGAAGTAAGAGATGAAAAGAGGAATTGAAGGAATGAGGAAGAAGGAAGAAATAAACTCTTCAAAAGACGAATGTTTAATTTTTGGTGAATGTGAGAATTATTGTTTCAGAGGTGGAGCTCAAGAAATATGGCTTTTACAAAAAGCAAATTTTTGAATGTTTACAAAACGATAAAGAGGATGTAACATTTTATAAATTGATTTAATAATACAGTAATATTAAGTAAGGAGGTCAGGTGTGGCTGGTGCCCTTTGGCCACATGGGGTCTGGCATCTTGTTTTCATGCAGGGGGAAGGAAATGCCCCATCCATCACTTACCTCCCAACTGATGGGTGTGGCTGGATCCCTGCAAGCAGGCATGGGCATTTGGCTGATATGTTACTCAATCTGATAGTCCAGTGCCTGGACTGGGAATTTCCTGTAGACGTGCCTCCTGCTTAGGCCCTATTTAGGCTGGCCTGTCGCTACCGCCTCGACCAGCAAGGAAGACGCGACACCGGACTCTTCTCTCTGCAGTTTATTCAGGACCTTTGAGTAATCTTCTGACCCCCACCCCGGGGAGAATTCCCCACAGCCTTAAGTACCGCTGGGTAGCCAACCCTGATACGCCACGTGGGAACCACCAATAGGTTCAGGTGCGCGGAAGCAAGCCAGATTCTTTGCCTTAGCCATATAAGGAGGTGTTTATCACAGAAAGCACTCGCCATCGGGAAGGCGGAGGGCGGAAGCCAGCGCCATCTTCCAGGTGCGGCCTCTCGCAGGTCTCTACAGTTCCCCCATTTTTTGTTTAAAGAATACAGATGAGAACAGAGGTCTGATCCCTGTTGTGCAATGCAAGGACTGCATACAAGCCTTCTCCCAGAGGGTACTTTCTCTAGGGATGACTCAGCCTGTCCATTGATTCGTTTTTCACAAGGACGGGAAAAGGTGAATCGAACCCGTGTGCAATCAAACATGCTCTCCTCGAGGGCAAAACTCATGCCTCTCAACTGCAGTACTTTGGCTTTGCAATCTGTGTTCATTGTTTTAGAGTGGCAAGCCACGCTTGGGGGGACTGACCTGCTCCAATGACTGTAAAGGCTTGGATAATCATGGCTGCACTGCGACGCTGAGAACCTCTAATTTGGCAAATGCACCACAGACATACCAAGGAGGTTAACACCAGGAGGCCTGTCAGGGCTCCCAAACCCGCCCATTCCTTAAGATGATTCATAGCAGCGGAGATCCATGAAGATAACCCCTTCGCCAATCCGGCATCCACTTGGGTGGAGTTCACCATGACGATAGCAACCCTGAGCTGTTCCATCAGGCTGTCGAACTCCCCAGTTCAATTACCTAAAAGATAACTAGACAACTGTTTAGACAAATTTGCAGCGATTTTTGAATAGGTTTTTTTCCTGGGCCTGAACTCTGGGTCTGGGCACTGTCCCTCAGCTCTTCAGCTCAAGGCCAGCGCTCTACCACTTGAGTCACAGCGTCACTTCTGGCTTTTTTCATTTCTTTTTGCTTATGTGGTGCTGAGGAATCGAACCCAGGGCCTCATGCATGCAAGACAAACGCTCTACCACTGAGCCACCTTCCCAGCCCCTTTCTTCTGGGTTAATTGCACCACAGCAGCAGCTAATCCAGCATTAGTTAGTGGTCCACCCAGCTCTCTGCAAACTTTCATCCATGCTTCTAGTCCCCTATTCTTATATGGGGTTATGGCGGCTCTGCATTCCTTAGTGCACTGCTCATAAACAAGCTGTTTAATTAATGGCATGGCTGCGTCTGGGTCACCAAAAATTCTGCCAGCAGCCTCGACCATATGAGCAACAAAGTCCGAAAACAGCTCTGTAGAGCCCTGCAGGATTTTGGTGAGATTGCTACTCACCTCGCCTTTATTTGGTAAGGCCTTCCATGCCTTTATGCCAATTTTATTGATTTGTTCATAAACTTGAACCGGGTAGCCTATCTGCTGATTGGCGAATCTCCCCTGTCCAAGCAGCACATCTCTGTCCCAAGCTGGGTTTCCCGCAGCCTGATTGGCTGCAGCCTCTTCACTAGCAAATTCAATCAAAAAGGCCTTCCAATCTAAATACTGACCTGGGCTCAAACAAGCTCCTGCAAGCCCACTCCAATCACCGGGTGTCATGCAGTGTCTGTTTAGGGCCTCCACCTGGGCTACAGTAAAGGAGGCCGTGATTCCGTATGTCCGCACAGACTCCACTAAAGATTTTATAACCTTAAAATCTAAGGGTTCATGATACTGCTGTCCCTATGGATCCTGAAATATTGGACAGGCTAGATGTAACTCGGTTCTGACCGCTTTCCACACGCCTGGGCTGAAAGAACAGCCGGGGCTGCCACTTCCGGGGTCCTCCGCATAGAGCGGAGGGGCCGAAGGTGTGGGGCGGTGCATGGAGGGCGTGCATTCGTCTTTATCTGGGTCCTCTCTCTCCTTCCCTTTCCTCCTCTTTCTTATCTTTGTTTTTTCTATTTGTTCTATGAGTGATTTAGTTCCTCTGAGTCTGTAGACTCAGAGGTCTCTAGTTCGGCAAAATCAGGGTATAACTCCCCCTGCTCTCCTCCTTTTCACTGTCTGCCCTTTCCGATCTTTCTTCCTGCAGCATTTCTAAGGCGGCCTGACCATTCTCTACCGCCTCACTGCAACGCTGGTCCTCGAGACAGCCTCTTATCAGTTTCCATATTGGTCTCACTCCGCTCTTAAGCGTTCCTTGTTCAGAGGCAAAATCTAGGTCCCTCCCTAGTTTCTCCCAAGAGGTCACCTTGAGGCTTCCGGAGACAGCGAACCACGGGGCAACGATGTCACATTCATTCAAAAATCTCTCTAAAGTACTCTTTTTTATTTTTAACTTTTTTGAGTGCAGTAGCTCATTGAGAGCCAAAAAAATTGGGTGCGAAGAAGAAGCGCCCATGTTTTAAACATTTAAAGCTGGTAAACAAACTTTTACTTTCACTTTTGGCTACTCTACTGACTAGCCCCGGGTTCTCACTCTCTCTATCTACCGAGAAGAGCAAAAATCCCCCCGCTCTTGTCGCGGATTCCCCTTTTACCTGGGAACTTACTCCCCGCTCTTGTCGTGGATTCCCCTTTTACCTGGGGACTTACCCCGCTTTTGTTGAGGATTCCCCTTTTACCTGGGGACTTACCCCCGCTTTTGTCGCGGATTCCCCTTTTACCTGGGAACTTACCGGTGCACCACACTGACCGCAGAGAGTTCTGAGTCCTCGTTGGGGTTATGGCTGAGTTCCCCGTACGGGCCACCACGTGTCGCTACTGCCTCGACCAGCAAGGAAGACGCGACACCGGACTCTTCTCTCTGCAGTTTATTCAGGACCTTTGAGTAATCTTCTGACCCCAACCCCGGGGAGAATCCCCCACAGCCTTAAGTACCTGCTGGGTAGCCAACCCTGATACGCCACGTGGGAACCACCAATAGGTTCAGGTGCGCGGAAGCAAGCCAGATTCTTTGCCTTAGCCATATAAGGAGTTGTTTATCACAGAGAGCACTCGCCATCGGGAAGGCGGAGGGCGGAAGCCGGCGCCATCTTCCAGGTGCGGCCTCTCGCAGCTCTCTACACCTATATAAGTTGTTTCTGTTACATTTTATCGATCTACATTTTGGAGTGTATTTTCTGTTAATACTGTTCAGTAATACATAAGACTTCAGTCTTCTGTGGATTTGTCTTTAGAGGAGACTTTAAAGCTCTACATGATTCAGGAATGTTTCTTCTCCCATAAGAAGGCTTTATGCTTTTCCAGTCCACCTATCATGATCTGACCAGAAGCTTCTAGGGTAAAATCACACAGGTTCTTTCTGACTCTCTCATTTGGCTTCTCTCCACACCATGGTTCCAGAATCTTTACTCATGGTCAATAGCAAGAGAGAAGAAAGGATCTCTGACGAGATTCTTTTCTCACTCTGTTTGACATTCCATTTTATGAACCTAACTGTGTCCAAGATTAAAAAACAGAAAAAAAAAAAGATTCGGCTTTAGGAACATGTTTCTAAAAAAGCTAAAGATGACTTGTAGATTTAGCAGATGATCAAATCTTGCCTTCTAGTTAAGTGCAGATTTGCTTTAGTTTGCTTCTCATTTTTTAATTTGACCACAATGTTGCCTCACTTTTTTGGGATTCAATGACACCTAGGAGGTAAGTTCTCATGGATGGTAAAGGTTGCCTAAAATCTTGTCAGACATCACATTCACATAACATTAGACTATCCTAATGAAGTTTTAATGGATTTGCTGAAAAAGTGTGGTCAAACATAATTTTGACTGCCGTACAGGACTGAGTGTGTTATAAGTAGTTCAATAAATCTCTGTAAAGACTCTTGGACTTCTTTGTGGTATTTGTCTTTCTTGAAACTTAGTCCGTATTTGATGGTATTTATAGAAATCTTTGTTTTTCTCTAAGTTATGTACAAGTGTAGAAGTACTGGACAATATTTCTATGTAATTCTATATTCAGTTCTTTTTAGGACTTTTCGTCCCATCTTTGATAGTTTTACATACCGGAGAGAAATGCACCAAGTTCACATTGTTGTCACATCTTTCCTAGATTTTGTTAGACTTTGGAAGGATTTTCGTTGTTTTGTTTAAAACTATGGCCACACTAACATGTATGAAATTGTTATTTTATTGTACTTTTGATTGGAATTTTTCTCATGAGTATTGATACTACTTTTATATGTTAATCTTCACAATAAAATTTTTTTAGAATGCAAAAACAAGAGAAACACAGAGTAAGTTCTCCAGTGGATGTAGGTAGCAGTTGCTGCAGGGAGGGAGAGCAGACATGGTAAAGGAGAGGAATATGGTTTGATAAAAGTCTATTTGTGTATGTGTGTCTATGTGTGTGTTTGTGTGTGGTGTTTATCAATGAAACTTGCTGACATGGGGTTTTTTGTTTTCATTTGCTCATTTCATCTTCTTTCTGTTGGTCTTGTTTGACATTCCTGGGGCTAGAACTCAGGGCTTGAAAACTGTTCCTGAATTTCATTATGATGAAGGCTACACTCTACCATTTCAGCTACAACACCAGTGCTTCTAGAGGTATTTGGGGGCTGTTGTTGTTTATTAGGTACCGAGATATCAAAATTAGTGCTCCATTCATGCTAGGCAATCACTTTATCACTAACCCACATTGCCAGCCCCATCCACACTGTTTTAAGAAAGGAGACAGGGCTGCGAGTGTGGCTCAATGGTAGAGGGTTTGCCTTGCATACATGAGGCACTGGGTTCCACTCCTCAGCACCACATCAGCAGAAAATTCATTGTGACTTATCACCAATTAAATGCCAGAAAACTAGAAGTGACATTCTGGCTGGAAGTGGTAGCATGCCAGCTTTCAGTGAAAAGCATAGGGAATATACCAGGCCCTCCCTGAGTTTAAACCCCACAGCTAACAATTGAAAGAAAAAAGAAATAATCCCAAACAAACAAAAACCTAATTACTGGCTCATTGCCTTTGTTCTTCTACTTTTCTTTGTAGTTGTAACTGTATACTTCCTGTCATTCCATTTTCTACTTTCTTCCTTTCACTTGAGGGGTTGAGCCTTCAGACTTTCACATGGAAAGTGGATACTACATACAAACCTATTCTTTCTTCTTTTAACACAAAAAGTCTGTTTACAGGACAGGGAAGGTAGCTAAGTGGTACAGTGCTAGTATCGCAGGAATGAGAAGCTGGGTTCTATTCCTCAGGTTCTCATACACAGAAAAAGCCAGAAGTGGTGCTGTGGCTCAAGTGGTAGAGTTCTACGCTTGAGCAAATGCAGCTCAGGGACAGCACCTGACCCCTGGGTTCAAGCCTAAAGACCAGCAAAACAAAAAGTCTGCTCATTTAAATTAATCAATGCTTCCTCTGGAATTTAAAAGACAAACTTACAAGTGACATAAGTTCACTTCCAATAGTATTGCCCTCCTTTCCAGAGAGTTCAGGGACCGCAAACAGAACTCTGCTGTCATTTATAAACTAGCTGTTGTACAACATTAAGCATTAACGCATACATTTCTGTTATTATTTTGAACACAATGGGATTTGTAAGGGTTGGTAAAAATAAGTGAAGGAAACCCTTCCTTTTCACCTATTTGTTGTGATAATAATGGATCTATTTTGCTGTGCACTCAAGTCCCACACTTGTCATTGAATTTCTCTCTGAACTACTTTTCAATTTCTTTTCTTCTTAGGGCACACACATTCACACACACACCCTGAAGAATTTTTACTAGTTCATCTAACAATGTTTTACTACCAATTCTTCTAGTCCACAAGTAATTGTATCATCTACATAGGACAAGACTATTACATTAGGCCACTGACTGCTCTGACAGGTCCCTGTGTCAACAGTCAGCCCTGCAGGAAACACGTGTGCACCTTGGCCCATGCTGCAGGTGCCATGCTGTGCTGGTGGTGGACTGATGAGGAGCACATACCCTGCTCTGGGCTTCTCACTCCTGTCCCAAGGGGCTTGCCAGGTTTGCCTATTGCATGAAGACTTTGGCACTGCTCTCCTCTCCTCAGCTGGCTCCTTACCAAACTTTTTTTTCCTGTACCTTCCATTTTGAGTTCTGGCATAGACCATGAGCCGAACCAACTTCCACCACATCAGATGAAGTCTCCACATTAAACTTTTGGTAAAAAAAAAAAAAAAAAAAACATTTAAGTTAGAATGTACATATACAGTTTTGGCTGGGTTTTTCTCAGATCCCATATACAAGTGAGGCAAAGATGGTTGGCTGTGGATGCTCCAGGTAGTCATCTACTCAAAGTACTGAGACGTCTATAACAGAGACTTCATACAAGGGTGTAAGTGATCCAGAAAAATGAAAGATAATTTTAAAAGAAGTTCTCAATTCATTTAGCAAACAAAAAAATGTACACTTAATATTAAGCTAATTATGGGAGGAAAAATGACCTAGAGCTGGACAAACATAAAGTATAAGTGCTCAAGGTAAAGCAAGGGGGCCTTGGGTGGTCCCTGAGGGTCTAGTGAAAATCCTGTGATAGCCTTGTTCAGTACCCACTGTGCTCAGTATCCCAGCTTCTTTCCCTTCCAGTCACTCTGAGGTATATCATTCCAGGTTAACCTGAGGAAGAAACAAGGGTTCGCCTAACATTTTGTTCTCTCATTAGGGTTCATATAGCTAGGGAATTAGAGGTTCTTGGTTAAATATTTAGATCTCTGGAGAGCAGAATCTTTGGGTCCTCAATTTGAGTCATATTAACTGCCCCTGCTGATGACATCAGAATTTTCTCTAAAATAAATATGAGTTTATTTGTATACTTTATCCAGTAATATTCACTGAATGGCTATTGAAAATAATCTAATTTAGAACTGAAATATTCATACAAAGGCAGAACTCTTAAAAAGCCTAATTTTGAAAAGGGCGACAGGATGAACCGTGTGGTAGGACTCTTGACATTTTGAAAACTTGTGTAACTTAACCCACTCTTAGTGATTATGTCTAGGGTGAATATGTACTCATCATGGATGACCACTTCTCTTCTGAGGACATAGCTTTTAGAATGAGCTGAAACTAAATATCCTGTCATTCGCACCTGGGAGTGGCCTTGAAATAAAGTGCAATCAGAAAGGGAAAAACAACAAAAATGCTTAAACTGGTCTGAACAGCTCAGACTAAAAAGAGGTTTTCTCCTACATCTATGTACACACAGCAAAAGACCACAGTCTTCTCGTTCAAATATATTATTATTCTGGGACCTTAAATCATCACTACTTGATTCCTTCTTTTCTTATAATACTGTTTCAAGTATACTGAAATATTTGGCCACATTTTATATGTTGGGTTCTTTCTTTGAAGGTCTCATTGTCCTGCATAGTAACTTGAACCTCTGCAAGGACCTATGAACTAGTCAGAAACATAAAGATATGTGCATGTGAATTCACATGACAAAAGATAGCCAACTATTCATAACACTCTATCATTACCCTGGCTAATAAGATATTTCAAAATCAACTTCAATTGAGCACAATGACTATACCCTATGGAGGACTGTAGGCTTATACAAGAATGGTAACTTTTCTGCACAAGGGCCAAAAATCCATTTTACAAAATATCTTCCCTGGCCTTGGAGTGCTTTCTACTCAGGGCCTCGGTAATGTCACTGGGCTTTGGTAACAAAGGGACAAAATTGTTGACACTACTTGTAGGAAATATGATAATTGGCCATAACACTCTCACAGCAAATCCTACCTAGTTTGCCTTTCAATTGCGATCTTTAAACCTCTTACTCTTGGGCAACTAAGAATTCTGATGTGAAGCACCAGTGCCCTGTTAGATCAGGAGATCTTAATTACTTGATCCAAGCAGGACTCATGGTGTCCACATAACAGGATGCAGGTCCTTTTGCAATCACTTGGTAAAGGACTGTTTACTTATCATTCTGTAATCCATATCCAAATTCTTCCACTAAATATTTGGAAGAATGTATTGTTTACACAGATCATATTATTGGTCCTCAGGTTGAATTCAGGGCAAAAATTTGTGAGACTTCCTTTACCTTCTATACCAGATGCCCTTTTGTATCACTGATTTTTCACCTTAGGGTCTTGCTTCTCTGCCTGGGCCTTTCGACACACTAATTTTATAATTACCTTTCACGGGTAGTAGAAAAAGATAGGCACATATGACCAGAGCCATACTTTTATTGGCTAAGATACCATTTTCATGAAGATTTTGCATGGGATGGCCTAATAATACTATCTAATTTCAGCTTCCTGAGTAGCTAGGATTCCACACATGAGGCAGTTTAATTGCTCATTTTTAATTGCTGGTCTTAAATTAAAAGGAGGAAAAAGTATTTTACCCATTCAGTGAGTATTAAGTCCCTTAAATTCTGAGTTCAAACAAAGTGTTGGCCAAATGAAAATAACAAAAATAATACAAAACATTAATAAAATGTTATCATCAGGCATACTTTAAATAAATATGTTGGTTCATAATTTGAGCTATATCACAGGCCTAGGTAGGACTCCAGTCTGTGAAACATCCCTTCTCAGAAAGCATTGTTTGTAAACATGAGAGAATGAGTGATTTCCAAATGGATGGTGTGTGTGTGTGTGTGTGTGTGTGTGTGTGTGTGTGTGTGTGTGGTACAAGTAGGAAGGCCAAAGGCACACACAAGTGCCTCCCAATCCCCCTATTTTTTTGGGGGGGGGGTCCGGTCGTGGGGCCTGAACTCTGGGCCTGGGCGCTGTCCCTCAGCTCTTCAGCTCAAGGCTAGTGCTCTACCACTTGAGCCACAGTGCCACTTACGGCTTTTTGCTTTTTGCTTATGTGGTGCTGAGGAATCCAACCCAGGGTCTCAGGCATGCAAGGCAAGTTCTCTACCACTGAGCCACCTTCCCAGCCCAAAATTACATTAATTTTTTTTTTTTTTGGTCGGTCATGGGGCTTGAACTCTGGGCCTGGGTGCTGTCCCTCAGCTCTTCAGCTCAAGGCAAGCGCTCTACCACTTGAACTACAGTGCCACATCCCCTATTTTTTTTTTACTAGGCCTCTGTAGATAAGTAGAAGTGTTGGGCTGGGAAGTTAGTTCACTGTTAGAGCACTTGCCTTGCATGCATGAGGTCCTGGGATCAATTCCCCAGCACCACAAAAATGAAAAGAAAAAAAATTCTGGAAGTGGCCCTGTGGCTCAAGTGGTAGAGTGCTAGCCTTGAGCTGAAGAGCTGAGGGACAGCACCCATGCCCAGAGTTCAGGCCACAAGACTAGACCTCCCCCTCCCCACACACACAAAAAAGCAGAAGGGTGAATAGTGTGAGGGAAGAGGTCAAGGGAGCAACTAGCTAAATCTTGCAATGTGAAGTCCACTGTCCTTATCTTATAAATAGAATCATAGACAGGATTTAAGGATTCTTTTTTTATTGTGAAAATACTGTAAAGAGGAGTTTTATTTTTGAACAATTGAAATAAATACTGAAATTTTTGAAGCCACAGGAAGCCTGAGCTGAAGCACTGAAGGAAACCTCCTGCTCCCAGAGGTAGATTTCTTCAGAACAGCCCACAGAGATCATGCTTTGATTCCTAGCTTTTATAGAGGCCAAGATGAGAGAATCTCATCTTGAAGCCAGCTCCACCTGGCTTCAACTCAGTTCCTGAGTTCAACACCTGATATTGGAACAAAAACGTTCCTTCATGAAAGTGTGAAAGTAGAGCTCTTCATGTAACCAAACTGCTCTGGACATATCTAGAATGATTGGCTTATATAGGATCTGGAGTCTTGGTCTTGGTTTACTAATTAAGCACTTTCTGATGTAACAGACATTTTTTTCTAAATGCCTCCAAGATATCTTTAATTACATAACTATACAATGGCATCTATCTTGGCTCTAGAAATTGTAATGCTTGGTCAACCTTTGTGTTTCTGTAAAAGAAGACAGTATATTTGTTGGAAGCCACTTTATGGAAGATGGAATACTGGAGTCTATTACACAGCTAGCAGTCTGCAAGCAGCCTGTTGTAACAAAGACTTGCAGTCCACAAATACACTTAGACAACTTAGAAACAGGACAGAAAGGAAAAAAGGAATAAAAACTACACCCAGAAACCAATCAGCACCAAGAGATTGATGAATTGGGACACTAGGATGACCAGAGACAAGCCAGGAGACAGGACACAGGATATGATCACAGGGACATGTGGCATAGCATCTGGTGCCACTGCTGGTGCAGCCTAAATAGGGCCTAAGCAGGAGGCAGGGCTACAGGAAATTCCCAGTCCCACAAACTGAACTGACAGATTGAGTAACATATCAGCCAAATGTCCATGCCTGCTTCCAGGGATCCAGCCACACCCATCATTTGGGAAGCAAGTGATGGATGGGGAATTTCCTTCCCCCTGCATGAAGACAAGATGCCAGACCCCACCATCTACCATGTGGCCAATAGGGCACCAGCCGCACCTGACCTCCTGTGTGTGTATGTGTGTGTGTGTGTGTGTGTGTGTGTGTGTGTGTGTGTTTCGTGTGTTCTGTGATGAACCCTGAGCTGTGTCTTGTAGTTGGAGGACTCCACATCTGCTATATCATAAGGTCTCTATCCTGTATTGGTTCTGTATTGCAATTTTAATTTTCTTACAGATCAAAGACTTTCCCATTTGGTACAATCCTAAGTTATTTCATTTGTGTGAATCAACTTATGTGTGTTAAGCTGTGACCTCCAGGTCTTTCCACACTGGTTGCATTCATAAGGTTTCTCTCCTTGTGTTCTGTGATGGATGTTGTGCCTTCCAGGCGAAAGAATTTCCATGCCTGCTACATACATTTCTCTCTGGTGGGTTTTTTTCTGATGGACAGAAAGGTGTATGTTTTGGGTGAAAGAATTTCCACAAGCTTACAAGCATAAAATTTCTCTCCTGTGTGTGCTCCCTGGTGGACAGTAACTTGTAGCTCTTGGCTGAAATACTTTCCACACATATGAGATTCATAAGGTTTCTTTCCTGTGTGTTTTCTGATGGGCAGTAAGGTATGACTTCTTGGTGAAAGACTTTCCACACATGTTACATTCATAAGGTTTCTTTCCCGTGTGTGTTCTCTGTTGGACAGTAAGGTTTGACTTCTTGGTGAAAGACTTTCCACACATGTTACATTACATTCATAAGGTTTCTCTCATGTGTTTTCTCTGGTGGACAGTAAAGTGTAGCTTCTGGGTGAAAGACTTTCCACACACGTTACATTCATAAGGTTTCTTTCCTGTGTGTGTTCTCTGGTGGACAGTAAGGTTTGACTTCCAGGTAAAAGACCTTTCACACATGTTACATTCATAAGGTTTCTTTCCTGTGTGTGTTCTCTGGTGGACAGTAAGATGTGCCTTCTGGGTGAAAGACTTTCCACACACGTTACATTCATAAGGTTTCTTTCCAGTGTGTGTTCTCTGGTGGACAGTAAGGTGTGCCTTCTGGGTGAAAGACTTTCCACACACGTTACATTCATAAGGTTTCTTTCCTGTGTGTGTTCTCTGGTGGACAGTAAGGTTTGACTTCTTGGTGAAAGAATTTCCACACATGTTACATTCATAAGGTTTCTCTCCTGTGTGTGTTCTCTGGTGTACAGTAAGGTGTGCCTTCTGGGTGAAAGACTTTCCACACATGTTACATTCATATGGTTTCTTTCCTGTGTGTCTTCTCTGGTGGACAGTAAGCTCTGACTTCCGGATAAAAGACTTTCCACACATGTTACAGTCATAAGGTTTCTTTCCTGTGTGTCTTCTCTGGTGGTAAGTAAGGTGGGACTTCTGGGTGAAAGACTTTCCACACACGTTACATTCATAAGTTCTCTTTCCTGTGTGTATTCTCTGATGGACAGTGAGAGTTGACTTCAGGGTGAAAGACTTAACACACATGTTACATTCAAAAGGTTTTTCTTTTGTTTGTGTTCTCTGGTGAACAGTAAGCTTTGATTTCTGGGTGATAGACTTACCACTCATGTTACATTCAAAAGGTTTCTCTCTAGTATGTGTTCTCTGGTGGATAGTAAGCCATGCCTTTTTGGCGAAAGACTTTCCACACATGTTACATTCATAAGTTTTCTCTTCTGTGTGTGTTCTCTGGTGGATAGTGAGGTTTGATTTCCAGGTGAAAGATTTTCCACAAATGTTACATTCATAAGGTTTCTTTCTTGTGTGCGTTCTCTGGTGGAGAGTTAGGTTTGACTTCGAGGTAAAAGACATTTCACACATGTTACATTCAAAAAGATTCTCATTTTTGTGTCTTCTCTGGTGGACAGTAAGATATACCTTACTCTTGAAAATCTTTCCACACATTTTACTTTCATATGGTTTCTCTCCTGTGTATGTTCTCTGAGGGACAATAGGGTGTGTCTTCTCGGTGAAAGACCTTTTACATTGTTTATATTCTTCAACTACAGAAGAGAAATGAGGACTATATACAGCATACATCTTACCAGTTTCACTGAAAACACTCATGTTCTGACTCCCAGTGACCTTTTCTGTCCTCATTCCTAAGGAGTTCCCATTATTCTTAATCAGTTCTGACTTCTGTTTTGAGCTCAAATTAAAACTTCTTATAAGTCTCACTTTTTCCTCCCCTGGGTTACTATTCCTGACTGCTACTTCAGAGAGATATTTATTGTGACTTTCCTGACAGGTGTTAATCACATCTTCCATTTGTGGGACATCTAAAATGCATAACAGAAAAATAGACAAAAACATAAATGAGATCCATAAATTCCTTACTGTAAAGGTATTTTCTCACATTTTAAGTGTTACAAGATTTTCAAATATCAAAGCATTGTTTTAGGCAGAAAATAAAACTTTTCTCTGCAATATACTAACTATGAATGTAGTACTGACATTTTAAAATGGAAAATAATGTTTTTCTGTATTTCAGATTTTTCTACTTTTTTCTAGGAAATATTTACTCAAATTATTCATCTACGTACTCTTAATGCTTCCATTCTGAATGTCACTCTATGCCCAGCACAACTCATAAGCTATTGTCCTGATGAGACAATAGCAGCACTACCATTCTCCTATTTTCCTCCTACCTGCACAATACTAGTTTAAAAGAAAATGAGATCTTTTGTACATGTCCTATTGTCTTTTGCTCTTAAAGAATGACTTGTCTACAGACAAAGAGAGTTGCTAATATTAACTACACTGGCACACCAAATTCAGTTTGTCCCCAGTGAATTCTGGATTGACAATTCCTTGAGACAAAGGATTACCTAGTTCACTGCCATACATGACTCAGGGGCATTATGAATACTATCGTTCTGTACAGCTGAAGATAAACAGATCAACTGGGCTCTGGACCCATCATTAGCATTGTAGATGCTTTAACTCACCTGTGAAATTCTTGTCTGAAGCTTCTCTTATCCATGGTTCTGAACCTTGTTCCAGCCTCACAATCAATTCTGGTTTAGATACACAGTGCCCTGTGAATAAGAAATAGTAGAGAACGATTTATCTTGGCTGGGTCATCATTAACGTAAGGTCGCAGACATCCTGTTCACAAGGTTGCTCCTAAATCTGGTTCCTCAATTGTTTTTGTGGGGACAGTCTGGTTGTGGGACCTGAACTCTGGTCCTGGGCGCTGTCCGGCAGATCTTCAGCTCAAGGCTAACACTGTATCACATGAGCCACAATGCCAATTCCGGCTTTTATTTTCTGCTTATGTGCTGCTGAAGAATCGAACACAGGGCCTCATGCAGGGAAGGCAATTCCTCTACCACTGAGTCAACTTCCAAGCCCATGGTTTCTCAATTCTTAACTGCTCCATTGTGGAGTTGCATCCAGCTTTGGGTTTATTTTGCCAAATGTGTGGCTTGAACTCAGCTCTTTTGCTAAAATCTAGCATTCTACTAGTTTGAGTCTTCACTACATTTCGAGTTTTTGAATGGTTAATTGGAGACAAGAGTCTCATGGTCAATTTTTTACAGCTGCTCATTTCAAACTGAAACCTTCAGATGTCACCTCCGGAGTATCTAGGATTTGTAGCTTGAAGCACTAACCCCTGTATCAGGTTTGGTTTACAAATACACACTTTCACCTACTGATTTCCAGAGCATACTGTCAGTAGTAATGTACGTTCTAGACTGCAGATCCACCTATAATAATTACCCAAGTCTGGCAAGTCAGTCTCCTATTAGTGGATCATAGCTTAGAACTTTTGTCCGACTACTGATTTGCCTTCTTAAAAAATGAGAATAAAATTAGCTCTTGTGTTAGATATAATGAAGTTGAAGATTCCCTTAGAAAAAAATGACACTTCCCATGACTCCTAATCTTTTTTTTTTTTTTTTTTTGAAAATGTAATGGTCCAAAGGCTTACACCTGTAATCCTACATTTAGGAGGTGAGATCAGAAGAGGCAGGCTTGAAACCAACCTGGGCACGGAAATACAGAATATACCCCAAAACAAAAGCCAAAATAGAATTGTGGCTCAAGCACTAGTGTGAAAGAAAAACAGCACCAAGCTCTCAGACTCAAATTTGACTGGCTTTTATACTAGCAGTTTTTTACCTGGGAATGGACTGGAATCTTCTCCCTAAATAACAGAGTCTAATGTCTACTAAAATAAAAGCACTTGATCTTCCAAGTCAAAATAACCTTTGCTCACCCAAGGACATGAGGTTGCTATAGATCTCCAGCATTACATCTCTATGAAGGGTCCTCTGACCAGGATCCAGATCCTGCCACTCCCTCCAGGTGAAGTTCACAGCCACATCATCAAATGATAAATTCTGTAATGGCACATTAACATCAAGAAATTAGACCTGGCTTATGAGAATTCCAACCTGGAATTTCATTATGCTGCAGGTATGCTTTTGTCTTACATAAAATGTTTGCAGCTAGCTTTGTTAGCTATTCACTGGGAGAATTAAATACCAAACTAGAAATATTTGACAATACATAAACCTGGTCATTGAAATACACAGATTTGCAGGGCGCTGGTGGCTTATACCTGTAATCCTAGCTATTCAGGAGGCTGAGGTCTGAGGATCAAGGTTCAAGACCAGCCCAGGCAGGAAAGTCCATGAGACACTTATCTCCAATAAACCACCAGAAAATGAAAGTAGCACTGTCACTCAAGTGGTAGCACTCACCTTGACCTGAAGAGCTGAGGGAAAATAAACAGACCCAGAATTCAAGCCCCAAAAGAAATAAAAAATTACAGTTTCCATAATGCATGCAATCACATTTCTGCTGCTAGCAGTAGAGACAAGATAAAAACTCTAAGGAGACAATAATCTGGCATGATAACATTAAGTCTAAGGAGGTGTCTGAAAAATTATATTATCATTTTTGATAAAATTTCAGTACATACCAGGGTAAAAATGAATTAAACCAATATTTTTCCTCATTTAAACATACTGCTTCACTATAAATCCTATTTAGACCTTCTATTAATAAGTACTCTCAAAAGCAAGCACCACACATTCAGAATATCACATGGAATACAGAACATAGAGCATTGCTAGATCTATGAAACGCAGTGTCCACATGAATGTTCAAAAAACAGTAACAGTACTCCAGAAAATAACTAATGATTGATTGGGCCCTTATAAGATTTAATTGTGGCTCTGATTGTACTATTAATATAGATACTTCATTTTTGCATGTTATCAATGGTAATCTTCCCAGTGTGCACTCAAGGAACTATGCTAGCTTTCTGGCGCACAGGGACAAAGTGCCAGAGAGCCTTTGAAACCCTGGTTTCCCGTACGTCTATCTGTTTGTGTTTTTGTGTTTCTCTAATTTTCTTTGTTTCTGGAATCCTGTAGAACTCTCTAGGCAATAATTTTCCTATACTACAGGTAAAAAAAAATGTCAATCCTAAGAGCCATGTCAGCAACTTAAAGCTGATGACTAAGAAAATCTTGTTCCAGATAGATCATTTGAAGAAAAGAAACAACTGAGACACATATGGAGGAAATAGGGAATGAGAAAAGAAAAAAATGATAGAAAGATAGATACAACGAGAGAGAAAGAGAAAAATAAACTACACTAGTGAGTAGAAAATCAAAAATATAGAGAGAAAATAGAGGAAAGAAATCTCGTGAGAATACTTTAGAAAACAAACAGGAATTTGTAGAAAGACCATACAGCTTAGCAACAAATACAGGTGAAGTTTCAAGTAAGACCAAGACCATGAAGTGGTCCAAGAACTATATATGGAAAGTAATTTAAGTACATATAGGTTAATCATTCCTTAAGAACACACGAAGGTGTGCATCACCACACTATTTCAGCAATTCCAAGAAAATTTCATTGAGATAGTTTAATGTTACTCATGAGGAAGTGATCTGGTGGCAATCTATCCTTCACCTTCCATGAGAACTAACCTGTTTGGTGTCATTACTTCAAGTAACAGGTATGACTACATTTTATGAGAAGATGAAACCTAGACATTCTGAAGCCAATCTGAATTCAACTTAGAAACAATATCACCATTTAATGTGCTAATCCTAGAAGCAATCTTTATCTGCTAATTTATAAGCCTTCTTTATCTAATTTATTAATATGCTCCTGAGGCTGAATCTGTGTGGTTGGTATTGTTTTTAATTCTTGGACATCTTTAGGTTCATATAATGGAATGGAAAACAAATGAAAAATAATAAAACAACTCACCAGAGATCCATTCATTCTGTCTTGCTGCTGACAATGAGCAGAAGATTCTGGAAGCATGGCTGGGATTTAAGGGAAATGATGCATTCAGAAATGAATCTGTGAGATTTTGGGCCCAGAATTTCCTCTGGCAAACATGATACATGGACTGGAAAACTGTAAATCCTTCTTTTTTTAATTTTTATTTATTTTTATTGTGAAAACGTAAAGCCTTCTTATAAGCGAAGAATTTTTAATGTCTTAGGCAGAGTGTTAAACTGTCTAATAAACACAAATCCAGCCCATTTCCTGATAGATAGATATTATTAAACCTACTAATTTATATATTTATGTACACACTAAATTGGAAAAAATGAATGTTCCCACTGAAATTATTGAATAATTGAGAGCAAAAACATATATTTCCACTAAAAGTCATTCCTTATTACTGAATATACTTCAGGATGTATGAACTGCTTTTTTTTCCTTTTTTTTTTTTTTGACAGTCCTGGTTCCTGAACTCTGGGCCTGGGTGCTGTCCCTCAGCTCTTCAGCTCAAGGCTAGTGCTCTACCACTTGAGCCACAGCACCACTTCCAGCCTTTTCTGATTATGTGGTGCTGAGGAATCGAGCCCAGGGCCTCATGCATGCAAGGCAAGCACTCTATCACTAAGCCAACTTTCCAACCCATGAACTGCTTTTTTAATGCAAAAGTATGCTAGGCATCCATTGTATTTTGTGTTCTACCTCATTCATTTACATATTTAAACACCATGGAAAGCATGTATGATGTAACTCAGTAATTTTCACCCAAAGTTAGATAGAAAAATGTATATAGAATATATTTCTGCCGGGCGCTGGTGGCTCACGCCTGTAATCCTGGTGGACAGTAAGATATGCCTTACAGGTGAAAATCTTTTCACACATTTTACATTCATAAGGATTCTCTCCTGTTTGTGTTCTCTGAGGGAGAATAAGGTGTGTCTTCTCGGTGAAAGACCTTCCACACTGTTTATATTCTTCAACTACAGAAGACACATGAGGTCTATATGCAGCACATGTCTTACCAGGTTCACTGAAAGCATCCATGTTCTGACACCCAGTGAGCTTTTCTATCCACATCCCTAAGGAGTTCCCATTATTCTTAATCAGTTCTGACTTCTGTTTTGAGCTCAAATTAAAACTTCTTATAAGTCTCACTTTTTCCTCCCCTGTGTTATTATTGATGATTGTTACTTCAGATAGATATTCATTGTGATTTTCCTGACAGGTGCTAATCACATCCTCCATTTCTTGGACATGTTAAATGAATAATAGAAAAATAGACAAAAACATAAATGAGATCCATAAATTCCTTAATGTAAAGATATTTCCTCACATTCTGTTACAAGATTTTCAAATAATAAAGCATTGTTTTATGCAGAATATATACTTTTCTACACAATGTAGTAATTAAGAAAGTAGTACTGCCATTTTACAATAGAAAACAATGTTTTCTGTTTTTCAGATTTTTCTATTTTTATCCAAGAAATATTTACTCAAATTATTCATGTATGTACTCTTAATGCTTCAATTCTGAATCTCACTCTATGCCCAGCACCACTGACAAGAAATTGTCCTGATCAGAGGATAGCAGCCCTAGCATACTCCTATTTTCCTCCCACCTGCATCATACTAGTTTAAAGGAAAATGAGATCACCTTTTCTACATTTCTCATTGTGTTTCTTTCTTCAAGAATGACTTCTCTAAAGACAAGAGAATTGCTAACATTAACTACACTGGCATACCAAATTCAGTTTGTCTCCACGTAAATTCTGGATTGACAATTCCTTGAGACAAAGGATCACGTACTTCTCTGCCATACATGACTCAGCAGCACTAGGAATACTATTGCTCTGTACAGCTCAAGTTAAACAGACCAACTGGGCTCTGGACCCATCATTACCATTCAAGATGCTTTAACTCACCTGTGAAATTCTCTTCTGAGCCTTCTCTTATCCATGGTTCTGCACCTTGCTCCAGCTTGACAATCAGTTTAGGCTTAGGAACACAGAGCCCTGTGATTAAGAAATAGTGGAGAACTATTGCTCTTGCTGGGTCATCATTAATGTAAGGTCGCAGACATCCTGTTTCCAAGGTTGCTACTAAATCTTATTTCTCAATTGTTTTTTTTTTGTGGGGGGGTGTGTGTTGGGAGTCAAAAGTTAAGTCTCTCAACATAATAGGCTTAACTATCTCACTGGAATATCTTGAGGCTGAGTTTACAGATCCCACCTTTTCACCCCGCCCTAAGTAAACACCCTGCAGCTACTAACAACCACCTTTTCATCTTGCCCTAAGCAAACACCCTGCAGCTGCTTTGGCCAAGGAAAAAGCTTACTTATTCCAAGCATATAAATACCCTTGTGTGAAAAATAAAAATTGGCAGCTTGATCAGAATCCCTGTCTTGGTGTCATTCTACCACTTGAGCCACAGCATCACTTCCAGCTTTTTTTTCTGCTTATGTGGTACTGAGGAATCAAAGCACAGGGCCTCAAGCATGCAAGGCAAGCGCTGTACCCCTGAGCCACCTTCCCAGCCCATGGTTTCTCAATTCTTAACAGCCCAATTGTGGAGTTTCCCCAACTTTGGTTTATTGTGCCAATTGTGTGGCTAGAACTCAGCTCTTTTGCTCAAAGATAGCATTGTACTAGTTTGAATCTTAGCTACATTTCTAGTTTTTGAATGGTTAATTGAAGATAAGAGTCTCATGGTCATTTTTCTACAGTTGCTGGCTTCAAACCAAAATCTTGAGATTTCAGCCTCCAGAGTATCTAGAATTCAAAGCTTGAAGCACTAAACTCTATATCGGGTTTGGCGTACAAATACACACTTTCAACTACTGATTTCCACATCATAATCAGTAGTAATGTATATTCTATCTAGACTGCAGATCCACCTCAATAATCATTCCAAGTCTGGGAAGTCAGTCTCGTATTAGTGGAACATAGTTTAGGATTTTTTTCCAACTACTGATTTGCTTTCTTAAATAGTGAGAATAAAATTAGCTCTTGAGTTACATATAATCAAGTTGAAGTTTCCCTTAGAAAGAAATGAAACTTCCCATGGACTGGAATCTTATCTCTAAATAACCTAAACAGTCTAATGTCTAATAAAATAAAAACACTTGATCTTCCAAGTAAAAATGACCTTTGCTCACCCAAGGACATGAGGTTGCTATAGGTCTCCAGCATCACATCTCTATGAAGGGTCCTCTGACCAGGATCCAGATCCTGCCACTCCTTCCAGGTGAAGTCCACAGCCACATCATCAAATGATAAATTCTGTAATGGCACATGTCCATCAAGAAATCAGACCTGGGTTATGAGAACTCCAATCTGGAATTTCATTATGCTGCAGGTATGCTTTTGTCTTACATAAAATGTTTGCAGCTTGCTGTGTTATCTATTCACTGGGAGAATTAAATAGCAAATTAGAAATATTTGACAATATATAAACCTGGTCATTAAAATACACAGATTTGTAGGGTGCTGGTGGCTTATGCATGTAATCCATACTACTCAGGAGGCTAAGTTCTGAGGATCATGGTTCAAGGCCAGTGCAGGCAGGAAAGTCCATGAGACACTTATCTCCAATAAACCACCAGAAAACTGAAATTAGCACTGTAACTCAAGGGGTAGAGCACTCACCTTGACCCGAAAAGTTGATTGACAACAGCCAGGCCCAGAATTGAAGCCCAAGACCAATAAAAAATTACAGTTTCCCTAATGCATGCAAACACATTTCTGCTGCTAGCAATAGAGACAAGGTAAAAATTCTACGGACAGCTGGGAAGGTGGCTCAGTGGTAGAGCACTTCCCTTGCATGCATGAGGCCCTGGGTTCTACTCCTCAGCACCACATAAGCAAAAAGAAAAGAGCCAGAAGTGGCGCTATGGCACAGGTGGTAGAGCAATAGCCTTGAGCTGAAGAGTTGAGGGACAGCGCCCAGGCCCAGAGTTCAGCCCCAGGACCAGACCCCCCGCCAAAAAAAAAAAAAAATTCTAAGGAGACAATAATCTGTCATGACAACAATAAGCCTAAGGTGGTATCTTAAAAATTATATTATCATTTTTTGATAAAATTTTAGTACATATCAGGGTAACAATGAATTACACAAATACTTTTCCTGCATTTACATGTACTACATGACCATACATTCTATTTAGATCTTCTATTAACAAGTATTATAATAAGCAAACAGAACATATTCAGAATATCACATGGAATACAGAACATAGAACATGACCAGATCTATGAAAAGCACTGTCCACATGAATGTTAAAAAACAGTAGCAGTACTGCAGAAAGAAGCTAATGATTTTTGGGGCCCTTATAAGATTTGATTTAGTTCCCATATAAAAATATCCTAGGTTGGGCTCAGTGGTAGAGCGCTTGCCTTGCATGCCTGAGGCCCTGGGTTTGATTCTTCAGCACCACATAAGCAAAAAGAAAAAGCCTGAAGTGGCACTGTGACTCAAGTGGTAGAGTGCTAGCCTTGAGCTGAAGAGCTGAGGGATAGCGCCCAGGCCCAGAGTTCAGACCCCACGACTGGACCCCCCCCCAAAAAAAAGAAAAAAATATCCTAGGTTAACCATGTTTGGTTTAAATACTAAATATTGAAATGTGGTCATAGATACCCTGATATTTCCTTCCTACATAAAAAAGAACTGCTACCATGAAGTTTTGTAAAGTTTGCCTACATTCTACAATACAAAATATAGTTGGGAGGGGAATAAAATGTTCCTTGACAAGATTTTCATTTTAATAGGCCTTCATGGAAGGTGGAGGCAAATTTATGCAGGGTCAAGGAACACTCAAGATGACAAAAATGATAAATATGACCAAATGATCAAATGTGGCACATATTCCTGAGTCATTTCAACAGTAGATCGCTAAGGATATATTTCCACTTTTGTTAGTTAATAGTGAAATTCCTCAGAGATCAAAATAAATTCTGGAGGAAACATCTGTGAGATTTTGCAACAAGTGATATTTCTAATAGAAAAGACCTCATCACAGTATTATTTTTTTTTATCAAAAGTACTTCAAATCTTAAACTGGCAGTAAATTAAAATATTCAAAAATAGTGGAAAGGAAAAACAAAACTGAATACCACATCAAATGAAGTTATACCAAAGATAACAGAAGCAGGAGAAATCTGATTTTCTTGTAGAGTATCAATTGGGGGAAGGAACTACTTTTCTGTATGGAACTCTGAAGTTGAGCTGAGGGGGAAAAGGATGGAGAGGTTGGAATTCCAGCCTCACAGCACTGAGAGCACTGAGAGCTGGCTGCAGAAGGCTTAAAAGAGAATTCTGGAGAGGGTTCAGAAACTGGAGTGCAGGCCTTTTCCTTAGTTTTGGAAAGATAGCAGCTGAAACTGAGGTGCTGTTGACCTTGAGGGCTAGGTAAGGTGAACGTCATGTCTGCATTTTCTCTGGGTACCAGTCTCTGTCTCAGGAGAAAAAGGAAATATGTTTCCCCCACAACCGGTTGTGGCTCTGATTGTAATATTAATATAGATACTTCATTTTTACATGTTATCAGTTGTAATCTTCCCTATGTGCACTCAAGGAAATATTCTTGCTTGCTGGCACCCAGGGACCAAGTGCCAGAGAGCCTTCAAAACCCTAATTTCCCCTAAGTCTATCTGTTTATGTTTTTGTGTTTCTCTAATTGTCTTTGGTTCTGGAATCCTGTAGAACTCTCTAGGAAACAATTTTCCTAAACAATGAGTAAGAAAAATGCTAATCATAAGAGCCATGTCAGCAAAGTAAAACTGATTACTAAGAAAAACTAGCTCCCAGATAGATCATTTGAAGAAAAGAAACAACTGAGACACATATGGAGGAAAGATGGAATGCAAAAAGCAAAAAAAAAAAATGATTCAAAGATAGATACAAAGAGTGAGGAAGAGAAAAATAACCAACACTAGTGAGTAGAAAATCAAGAATGGAGGGAGAATATAGAGGAAAGGAATCTTGTGTGGATACTTTAGAAAACAGGGTTTTGTAGGAAGACCATAAAGTTTAGCAACAAATATAGTTTCAAGTAAGACCAAGACCATGAAGTAGCTCAAAAAGTAGATATGGAGATTAATTTAAGGACATATAGGTTAATCATTCCTTTAGAACACATGAAGTTCTGTGTGACCAGACTATTTCAGCAATTCCAGGAAAATGTCATTGAATTAGTTTAATGTTACTCATGAGGATGTGATCTGGTTGCAATCTATCCTTCACCTTTCATGAGATATAACCTCCTTGGTATCATTACATCACATAACAAGTGTGAATCAACTTTATGACACCACAAAACATAGACATTCTGAAACAAATATGCATTCAACTTAAAAAGAATATAACCATTTAATCTGCTAAATCTACAAGCCATCTTTATCTGATTTAAGAATATGTTCCTGAGGCTGAATCTGTGTGGCTGGTATTGTTTTCAATTCTTTTTTTTGGGGGGGGGTCCAGTCGAAGGGCCTCAACTCTGGGTCTGGGCGCTGTCCCTCAGCTCTTCAGCTCAAGGCTAGCAATCTACCACTTGAGCCACAACTTCCGGCTTTTTTCTTTTTCCTTATGTGGTGCTGAGGAATGGAACCCAGGTTCTCATGCATGCAAGGCAAGCGCTCTACCACTGAGCCACCTTCCCACCCCCTTGTTTTTTAATTCTTGAACATCTTTAGGTTTATATAATGGAATGGAAAACAAATGAGAAATAAAAACTGAAAAAAAAACTCACCAGAGATCCTTTCATTCTTTCTTGCTGCTGACAATGAACAGAAGATTCTGGAAGGATGGCTGAGATATAAGGCAAATGACATATTCACAAAAGAATCTGTGAGTATTTTGCCCCAGAATTTCCTCTTGCAAACATGATACATGGTCTGGAAAAGCATAAAGCTTTCTAATAAGTGAAGAATCTTTAATGTCTCAAGAACATTAATTTCTCCTATAAACACAAATCCAGCCCATTTCCTGATACATAGATATCATTAAAGCAACTAATTTCCATGTTTATATACTCACTAAATTTGTAAAAATGAAAGTTCCCCCCAAAAATGAATAATTGAAAGCAAAAACATATCACATTTGCACTAAAAGTAGTTATTACTGAATGTACTTCAGGATGTATGAATTGCTTTCTTTTAATGCAAAGGTATCCTAGGAATCCATTGGAATTTATGTGCTACCTCATTGATGTACATATTTAAACTCCATGGAATGCATGTCTGATGTAACTCAGTAGTTTTTATCAAATGTTATAAAGGAAAATATATACAGAACCTATTTCTGGTGTGATCTTATTTCAATAATGATTGTCAAATGGCAAATTTCACTGTACCCATTGCACACCTATGCAATGACTTGTAATTTGACATTTAGCATGCTTTGGCCACAGGAACATGAGTAAAGATGATGTAAACCCTGGATTGAGAAGTTCCTACTGGTCACTTTCCTAAACAGTCATGGGAAGAACCTTGGCCATCCTACTGGTGATAAAGGGCTAAAAAAATGTACAGCATAAAATACACAATATAGGAGTGACACAACTGATGATAGGCAACATCTACAAAGCATACAACCTTGAGAAGACATATTACCCCAAGGTTTCTTCTGTGATTTTTCTTATAAGACCAAAGGTCCCTGACCAACCTGAACTACCAGGCACAACCAACTGATTAGAGCTAGCATTAGCAAATCCACAGACGGCATATTTAAGAGAAGTTTCAATGATTACATACTAGAAGTCTTAGTGGAAACAGGCTGCATAAATTAGCGAGAAGATTAGGGATTTGTACATAAATAAATACTTTCAGTCAAAATCCTTGCCCAACCATCCCAAACCACTGCCTCAGGTACCCTGTGATAACTACGCTCTGGTTTATTCCTCAATCCATCACATCACACTGCAAGAAATTAGTTTAAATGTTTCAACAGCAAAAAGTGATTGAGAGTGGTGTAGGAAAGAGTACCAGGTGAATCTGGTACTCAGGGAAGTGGCAACAATTTTTGCATAAGGCAAGGGAAGCTAGCAACATCTTCCCCTTCCTGTGCTTTTCTGCTTCTGCTCTATATGGCTTCCCAGAATTGACCAGGTCTGTTCATTTAGGATGGAGATTCCTTTTCATAGGGTGCTCTGCTTCAAACATTGCTAGGCTTCATTCCTAAAAATACAGGCCCAGTACTCATTACTCCAATATCCCATGTACAACTGTCTCTAGAAACAGGATTGTGTACAAACGCTTGGGAACTCAAGCCGGGAAAATAAAAACTCAAGCCAAATAGATTAAAACATGTCTAAGAGAAACAATACAGAAGCCCCAAATACAACTGCAGTGTAAGAGGACTCAGGCAGGCACACACCTCACAATTTCACTAGAATTCTTCCTGTACTCCTCTTACACCTGGGCAAAGCAAATAAAGTCACATGAGTTAATAGAAGAATCCCTTGGTCTTGGAGTACAAATGCACAGCTCTTGGGCTCTCCTAGTCTGGACAATCACCCAGCTTGCTCTGAGACATTTGGGAATCAGGCTCTTGCATCTGAAGACCCAGAGGCTAATGGCAGCACAAACTCCTGAACCTCAAGCAAATTATCAACCCCACACTGGAGAAAAGCGTGGAGGGAAGTAGGCGCTTTGGCTCAAGTGTAAAGCTCTCCCTCTGAGCTGAGGAGCTCAGGAATGCTGCTTGCAGGCCCAGAGTTCACGCCCCACCAAACAAACAGAAACAGAAAAAGAAACAGAAACCCATGGAGGGGAGACTCCCCAGCAATTGCACAGTTCCTACCTGACATCAGTTCCAAAGCCTGAGATTCCCTCAAGTTACAGCTCCCAAGCTCCACTGCACAGAGCTGGGCGCCGGACTCCTGGCTCCCAAGGCCAAACTATACTTCAGGGCACTTCCAGCGACAAGGCAAAGAAAAGAATCCTGAAGAGGCAGACTTAAAAGGCCTATGGTGGGTGGGGAGACGGATGCGCAAAAGCATCTTCTGCCCCACCTCCACCCTCCGGAAAACAAAAACAAACCAGGACTTTCAAAGAAAATATCCTCCACGGAGACTATAATTCCTACAATGCTCGATGCCACCCTGCTACATACCTGGGAACAAGTGGCTTGTGTGCATTGGGACTTTTCTCTCCCTGCTGTGGGAGTTAAGCTCAGTTTCTTCTTGAAAACCACTGTTTCCTCTTGACATACATAAGACCACCCAGAAAACGGATTTATATGGGGAGAATTGGATGTATAGGCTTTTTGATTCTTAGTTCTAATAATGAACTTGAGGTTATGAGATGGCGTTGCTTATACCTTTCAGTTTATTCAATGCCTGCCTTCTGCTGAATGTAAATTACATCTCTGTTTTGTCTTAAATTTTTTAATCCATCCCCTCTTACTTTACAAAGGTATTCACCACCACTAAACTTATACCTGGGTCATTTCCCATTGCTGAAATGTATACACTGGCATAAAATAGTGAGCTTGTTAGGTAAATATGCAGCATAATACTACTGGTGATTTGGATTTCACAAAATCTAACAATTAATTTTCCAGAAACTCCCCAATTCTATCTATTAAATCAAATGAGTTTTTATTTTTTTGCTGAATTTTGCATTTCATTTAAGGATTTTATGTTTTGTTTTGTTGTTGGTCCTGTGGCTTGACCTCACAGTTCAGGCATTGTCTGTGAGCATTTGCTATGCCCTATTTGCATTTCCTTTAATAATTTCTTCAGGTAACTAGTGAAAAGTTCCCACACAGGGATTCGTATGAATATGGCACATCACCTCCATTTCCCTTCAAAGAGATAGTTGATAGGGGGGTCAGGGATGAATGGAGGAGAGATAGAAGAGTAAAGTTTAGGCTAGGCTATGTTGATGTGAAGCTTAATCACTTGCAAACCAGTCTGCTTTTGTCTTTTCATTTTGCATGTGAAAATCTCTTTAGAATTCTTACCTCTTCTCTGATCCTAACAGTTCCTCTCAGTAGCTTTAGGCTACATATCTAGGGGAACTCAGACTTGTCTTCTCAAACCTTAACCATTAAAGTATGCAGTAAATCTTTGTCTCCTGCCCCAATGCCATCAGAGCACAAGCAAGGCTCTGAGAGCCAATGGGATGATAATTAAGGAGACAGAGAGATGGCTGATGGCACAATTCTGCTATATTTCTCAAATGCTTGGGTAATGTTGGTCTAGACCCACTGTGCCCAAAAGTGCAAACAGCACACATCTTTCCTAATTTTATTTCAATACATCTTTTCCACCCAAGCCTCCAGACAGTTAAAGCCCCAGGCCAAAAGCTAGAACACACACTTCCTCAAACCAAGAAAGGGCAAGGACTTGCAGTCCTGAGGGTGGGAGTTAATGGCTCTGAAGCTTTTGCTCCCATTTTGCCTGCTCCTGGCAGGCACCCCAGGGTCTACAACAGTCTCCCTCTCTCTTATCAGAGAACCTACACTTGTCTCTTAGGTGTTTATTGTGATATTTTGAAATCCCTTCCATAAAAAATAATTGGGAAAGACTGGATTGGAAACTTTCATGTTTGATTTTAGTTCTTCAGTGTATGGGTTCTCCATGTCTCTATTGTGGAGCTGAACTATTCCTCATGAAAATGGGAATCAAAGAGCATATTTGAATGTATAGACTTCAACTTAAAAGCACCTCTAACAATATAAAGAAAAAATAATTTCATCTTTAAAAATAAATTCCTGGGAAGTGGCACTGTGGCTCAAATGGTAGAGCGCTCGCCTTGAGCTGAAGAGCTGAGAGACAAGTGCTCAGGCCCAGAGTTCAAGCCCCACAACCACAAAAAATAATCCTCCCTAAAACTAAATTCCTGAGAGACAAAGTGATAAAACTGGGGTGCTTCCAACAGTATCTGTGAAATGTAGTTTTCTTTTCTTTTCTTTTCTTTTGTTGGTCATCGGGCCTGAACTCTGGGACTAGGTACTGTTCCTCGGCTCTTCAGCTGAAGGCTAGTGCTCTACCACTTAAGCCACAGTGCCACTTCTGGCTTATTCTGCTTATGTGGTGCTGAAGAATCGAACCCAGGACCTCATGCATGCAAGGCAAGCACTCTACCACTGAACCGTCTTTCCATCCCTGAAATATAGTTTTCATTGTTCAAGCCTACATTTATGATGAATTTCTTTATTCTTTTATCCTTTTGTTTGGTTTGGTTTTGTTTTTGGTTATGCCACTTGAACTGTGAGCCTAGGAACCATCCCTTAGCCGTTCAGCTCAAGCCAAGTGCTCTACAATGTGAGCTAAAGCACCAGTTCTGGTTTTCTGGTTTTTATTGGAGATAAGTGTCTCACAGACAATGCTGCCCAGGCTGACTTTGGACTGCGATCCTCAGGTTTCAGCCTTTTGAATAGCTAGGATTAAAGACATGAGGTACCAGCACCCAGCTTGCATTTCTTTTCTTTTATGTCCCAGCCTTGGGGCTTGAACTCAGTACCTGGACACTGTCCCTAAATTTTTGCTCCAAACTAGCACCCTAGTACTGGAGCCACAATTCCACATTTGGCTTTTTCTATGTATGTGGTACTGAGGACTTGAACCAGAGCTTCATACATGTTAGGTAAGCACTCTACCACTGTTGCGGGACAGCCACAACACCAACAGTGCTCTGGAAGGGCAATGGGATGATAATGGAACAGACTGAGAGAAGGCCAATGATGAATCTCTCTTAATTTCAGCAATAACCTTAGCTGTAGACACTTTCTAGATTGGTCCAGTGCTTGCATCACATTGTTCTAGTACTCACTGAGTCAACAAGTGCAGACCATATGCATCTTTCCTCATTCTAGTTCAACCTTAGTCCAACAAACACCTAGAGGTAAGCCCCTAGGCCCAGAAGCTAAAAGGAACACACCCTCCTATGACAAGGGCAAGTACTTATAGCCCTGAAGATTGGAGTCTGTGGTTGTGGAGCTTTTACTCACACCTTTACAGCTCTTGGCACCTCAGGGTCTGCACCACTTCCCCCTTTTTCATTTTGTAAATTGAGCAAGTGTTTATCAGCCTGAACCTGGAAAATCAGCAGATCATACATCTCAGGAAGAATGGAAGAGTAAAGAAATACCAAAACAATAAACAGGAAAATGCCTACGAAATAACAAAAAGAGTGCTATTTCCCCAGGTGAATCCCTATAGGTAATGGAGAAGTGATACAGCTAAGCCTGCATGGTGGAGTGACCAATACCAGATACCTGGAAGCTGCATAATGCCTAAGCTTAAATGATCAGAGGGCAAGGTTCCTCAAATATGTCACTGGATATTGGTACAAGTCATATTTCCATCATATTCAAGAGGGATAACACAGATGTACTGACAATTAGCATGACACATCATTTTTAACTGTGTCTTTGGCAGGTCTATGTGATTATCAACATACAACATTGCTGTTTCTAAATCATAAAACATATCACAATCATTTTATCTACTCCCACCTGAATATCAAGGGTAAAACAGAAACATTTCAAGCTAAAGTATTAACACGTTTTTCTGTATATATGGTTTCTACAAGGGTCTCAGGAGAAGCAGTAGCACTAGCAATAAGAGTCTGGGTAGCAATAATGTGGGCAACCAATATTCCCCAAAATCTGCAGCAATGGCAAAGAATCCTCTGAACCCCGATAGTAAACAGAGACCCAAAATTATGATACCAAGGTTCTATCAACTGAACATGCAATGTAAGTTAAGGGGATTGCATAGTAAGCTAGGATTACTCATGCAGTTAGTGAGAACACAATTGTTCCTGCAAGAGGCATGAAACACCACCTCACCCATGAAAACCATACCCAGCCCAACTACTAGCATGTATGGATACATAACACAAGCTTGCACAGTAAATGAAACAAAACCATGAAACTGGACAGGTCTCTGAAACAGAGGTATGGGATGGTGAGAGGCATTAACTTGAGCCAGGCTCAAGTTGTCAGGGTGTGCTTGTCCACACAAACTGACAAACATGGGAGCCAGCAAGGTACCACTGATCACATCACTCCTCTGAGACCAGTCCTGCCTTACATACTGGGAGACTCCTACCACTAGAACTGTGGACAAGGTGTGAAATCCACAGGCGATGGATCATCGAAACCATTGGAATCGCTGGGTATAGTGGAACCCAAGAGGGATGCACCACATCTCCTGCCTAAGGAATTCTACAAGTGTTATGCATAAGCTCCATCTTTTTCCATTGGTTCACCTTTTCCTCCAGAGGAAGTCAGACCCATAATATATCCCTGAATACCTTACCATATTTTTACCTTCTACCTCAGGATCTGCAATAGTCAATAACTGTGATCAATGAAGTAGAGGATATAATATTTGTATAATAATGAGACTTACATCTGTGAGCAATGAACAATTCAAAAATAATGTAGGAAGTAAATTCTATTTATACTAGTACAATAAACATAAAACATAGAAGTGAATGTTTTAAAAATGTAACCAAGAACAATGACAACTATGGGACACAGCTAGTCTAGGAAGCACCCATTTTTGACTGATCCTTATATCCTTGCCTCTTAAGAACTTACTTATAACTTTTACAGAAAGAAAGAATTCTTTTTCCTTCATATTTTGTAAGTGCTCCAGTGTTGCCGTCTATACATCCAAACGTGCCTCACGATCTCCATTTTCATGAGGAATAGCTAAGGCCCACTAAAAGAGGGATGGAAAACCCTTACACTGGAGGACTGAATATCAGGTATGAAAGTTTCCTACACAATCCTTCCCAATGTGGAGAAAGGATCATCTTCAATCACAATAAACCCTTAAGAGACAAGCTTAGAATGTCTGATATGAGGGAGGGAGGCAAAAGATTTATTCCACAGTGTAATGGATACAGTCTGGGAAGACAAGTCTGAGGTCCCCTAGATACGTGGCCTAGACTTGCTGACAGGAACTTCTAGGATCAGAGAAGAGGTAGAAAATCAAAACAAAATAGGATATGCAAAACAGAAAAGAAAAAAAACAGGCTTGTTTGGAGCAAGTAATCAAGCTTCACATGAACATAGACCTGCCCTGAACTATACCTCGTCCCACATTCATCCTGATCTACCTACACAACCATTTTTTTGAAGAGTCTTGGAGGAGGAGTACCATTTTCTAAGAAACCCCTAGGAGGAAACTTTTCACTAGTCTCCTGAAGCAATTAATAAAAGAAAGGCAAGTACAGCACAGCAAATGCTCACAGACAGTGCCCAAGCTCTGAGTTCAAGCCACAGGACCAACAACAAAACAGGGGAAAACTTTATAAGGAAAGGCAAATTCAGACATAAATAACCAAAAACTCCTTAAAATTTCATAGATGGAATTTGGGAGTTTGGGGGAAAGTAATGAGTAGAATTTGACAAATCCATTTAATTCAAAGATTATAAAGTATATCTGTCTTTAAATTCTTTTATTTTATTCCAGTATATATATTAGGGCAGAGGAAGATGATGCCAGAATCAATCAGTTTACTGTCTGCAAGTACTTTTTTTTTTTTTTTTTGGTTGATCTTGTGGCTTGAACCCTGCCTGAGCACTGTCCCTGCGTTATTCAGCTCAAATTGATCTCTCTACGACTTGAGCCACAAGGCCACTTCCATTTTTTGGTAGTTAGTTGGGGATAAGACTTATGGACTTTCCTGCCCAGGCTGGCTTTGAACTTGGATCCTCATATCTCAGCTTCCTGAGTACCTAGGATTACAGGCATGAGCCATTGGCACCCAGCTACAAATACCTTTGTAAAGTGACAGGGGAGATATTCAAAACTTTAAGGAAAAACAGAGACATAATTTACATTCAGCAGAACGTACTTTATGAACAAAAACAAAAATAAAAACTAAGTAGATTCATAACCTCAATTATATTAAAAGTACTAAGAATTAAAAAGCCAAATTATGCAATGCTCCTAATACATTTGTGTTTTTAATTGGTCTCACAATATTTATGTTGGTAAACTGAATTTTCAAGAAGAAACTCACCTAAGTTCCCGCAGCTGGGAGAGAAAGGTCCCCATGCATCCATGCACACTTAGGACCAAGTGCCTTGTGCCAGTCAAAACCCTGTAACAAGCCCACTTCCTCCAGGTGAATTGGGCATTGCATTCTGGGAATTGTAGTTTCTATGGAGGAATAGATCCTTTGAAAGTTTGGGGGTGGGGTGGGGGATGGGGTGTGGAGGGAGGAAGAGGTGCCAGTTCCTCCTTGCTCACTGTGTTTTTATTTTGCAAATTCGGGTTACTTTGCTTTTCCCTTGCTGCTGGAAGTGCTCTAAAGTGCAGCTTTGCACTCCATAGTCAGAGCCAAGAGGTAGAAGCCCAGATTCTGTTTTTCAGGGGAACTTGGGAGCTGTAACATGAAGCAATCTGAGGCTCCTAGCCTGAGTCTGCCCTTCCCATCTTTCCCCAGTCTGTGGTGGATGATATTTTATGGGCTTATAGGTTTGTTCTGCCATTAGCACTCCAGGTGCCAGAAAGGGGTTCACAAACCTCTGATTTTCGAGACAAGGAGAGTCAGGAGTTGTGCGTTTATACTCCTAAACCTAGAGATTCTGGTACTCAGCCATGTGATTTTATAAACTAGCTTTTTGTGAATTGAAGCCAATGAATGGTAAACATTCCTTGAAAATGTCTTATATAAACAGTGATCTTCTTTTCACCCTCTGCACTTCCTATGGCTTTTGAAACTTTCAAAATGTTGCTGGCAAGATATACTCCAATTGATGTGTCCGTTCTGACACGTTATAATTTCTCCACTAATATAATTAGCCTATTTTACATCACTTAAAATGAGAGAGACTGGCTGGGCAGGTGGTTCAGTGGTAGAGTGCTTGCCTTGCATGAATGAAGCCCTGGGTTTGATTCTCAGAACCACATAAGCAGAAAAAGCCAGCAGTGTACTGTGGCTCAAGTGGTAGAGTGCTAGCTTTGAGCTGAAGGTCAGAGGGACACTGCCCAGGCTCAGAGTTCAGGCCCCAAACCGACAAAATAAATGAGAGAGATTTCCTATACATGTACACCAAAAACAATTGTTAAAATATGACTATTGTTAAATATAACAATTGTTAAAATATGTTAAAATTTGAGTACAATACAATGCCCTTTTATGTGTCTGCCTGTCTTGATTCTTGAACTCAAGGTCTGGAAACTGACCTTGAAATTATTTGGTTTAATGATAATGTTCTACCACTTAAGCCACATTCACACTTCCCACTCCTTTGCTAGTGTATTGGAGATAAATCTCTCAGACTTTCATATCCTCCTAACTTCAATCTGTGATCCTTGTAGGGTTCCTTCATGTCCATCCCAGGTGACCACAAGCAGGCACAGGAGAAAGATTATTATAAGCTTTATTAGAGGGACCATATTTCCCAGGAGAGGGAGCACAAGCATTTGTCCCTCTTCAGGTTGCAACAGGATCTGGGGGGGCAGGAAGTGAGATAAGTACATGTTCAGGTGAGTCTGAGATGACAGAGGGAGTGGCCAGCTGTATGGAGGGTACTCTAGGTCTGGGAGGAGCTCAGGTCTGGGTGGAGCTGAGGACTAAAGGTTGGGATAATACTAACTTTCCTCAGATCTCAGTATTCTGAACACTTAAGATTACAGCTAATAGACATGATAGCCCAGTTACAATGCTGTTTTTAAAATACAGATTATATTCTAAAGAAATAATATGAAATAGAAAACTTAAAAATTTTAAGGCAGGATGTTCAGTCACTAATGTGTATGAGGACAGTCCAAATCCCAAAACACACAGAAAATGCCCCCACCTTGAAATCTGTATACTCTTGATCTTAAGTATTGTGAATGTGAACACTTAGTCTATAATAAATTCTTTTAAGTTTTTCAAAGTAAGAAAACATTCTTGTGACAGAAAAACCCAGTAGTAATGTGAAATTATTGCTTTTAAAGGATTCATAGTGTCTGTCTGAGAAAAAACAACCTCAATGATGTATACAGAATAGATTTTCACTTTTTGTATATGTCACTGCAAAGGTCATGTATTTTATATTAACAATTACCATTCTACGTAATTGTAAAAATTACACCAGTACTCTGAATAATAGAATATCCTGTGTAATCAACCAATAAGTACAAGCAAAAGCACATTGTGATATAATTTGTTGGTTTTAATTTTGATGGATCTACATTTTGGGGTGTATTTTCTGTTAAGATTGTTTAGTAACACATAAGACTTCAATCTACTGGTGCCTTGGCTGGGGATGGTTGACTGGGATTTTGTCACTCCTCTGACCAGCATTTTATGTTGCATCTTTATGAGGCCCTGTATCTCCAGCAGAATGGTCATGGTTGTTAATATGACTACTTAGGAAAGTGATGGACTTCTAAATCTGTGTTTATGTGATCATTACTGATGTACCTTTGGCCAAAGCAGGTTCAAACTCAAATTGCAAGTCATTGTACCAAGGTATGGTAATTATTTGCATAAAGGGAAACATGCCATTTGACAACCATTATTGAAATATTATAAAACAAAAATATGTGTTGTATATATTTTATCTCTATAACTTTGTGTGAAAATACTGTTCCTAACATACATGTTTGAATATGTAAATAAATGAGGTAGAGTACAAATACTCAATGGAGGCCTAAGATATCTTTATGGTACATTAATAGAAAAATAGTTTATATCACTAGGTGTATTTCAGTGATAATTACTTTTAGTAAACAGGTGGCATGGCATGTTTTCCTTTTTTGGTTTCAATTTTTCAACAATCTTTTGTAGGAGCTTTAGTTTTTATGTGATCTATAAGCATATTAACCTAGCTATCAATTGCTTTTATACTGTGGATCTACCTGCTAATTGACCGTGCATATGTCCTTTTTGGGGGGGGTGGGGTGGTCCGGTCGTGGTGCCTGAACTCTGGGCTAGGGCACTGTCCCTTAGCTCTTCAGCTCAAGGCTAGCGCTCTACCACTTGAGCCACAGGGCCATATCCGGCTTTTTTTTTCTGCTTATGTGGTGCCGAGGAATCGAATCCAGGGCCTCATGCATGCAAGGCAAGCGCTCTACCAATGAGCCACCTTCCCAGCCCCTGTGCATATTTCTTTAGTTGACACTTTAATGCTCTTCTTAAGACAGGAATGATTCTTCTCCCATAAGAAGACTTTATGCTTTTCCAGCCCACATATCATGTTTTGAGCAGGAACATCTAGGGTAAAATCACACAGGTTCTTTTCTGACTTCCATATTTGCCTTCGCTCCTAGCCATGGTTCCAGAATCTTTATTCATTGTCAAGAGCAAGAAAGAATGAAAGATCTCTAGTGAGATTCTTTGATTTCTCATTTTGACATTCCATTATGAACTTAAGGGTGTCCAAGATTGAAGAAGAGAAAAAAAAAGATTCAGCTTCAGGACCATGTTTCTAAAAATGCTAAAGATGTAACCAGGCACCAGTGTCTCACACCTGTAATCCTAGCTACTCAGGAGTTGAGAGCTGAGGATCAGGGTTCAGAGCCAGCCCAGGCAGGAAAGTCTGGGAGACTCTTATCTCCAATAAACCAGTAGAAAACCAGAAGTGGTGCTGTGGCTCAAGCTGTAGAGCCCTTCCCTTGAGCTGAAGAGCACAGGGACAGTGCCCAAACCCAGAGTTCAAGCCCCACGACCGACAAAAAAAAAATAAATAAAGATGGCTTGGAGATTTAGCAGATTATAAAATCAGATATTCTATATTAAGAGCAGATATGCTTCAGTTTGTTTCTACTTTTGCGAGTGTGAGAGAAAGTTGTCCCACTAGTTATGTGGTTCAGTGACACCTAGGAGATGACTTCTCATAGAAGGTGAAGGATGGCTAGCAACTGCTCAGACATCACATCCTCATATATAATATTAAACTATCCTAATGAAATTTTACTGGATTTGCTGAAACAGTGTGGTCAAATATAACTTCAAATATTCTAAAGGACTGAGTGAGCTATAAGTACTTCAATTAATCTCTGTAAATACTCTTGGACTGTTTTGTGCTCTTTGTTTTACTTGAAACTTAGGCTCTATTTGATTGTACTCATAGAAATCTCTGTTTTTCTCTATGGTGCTCTCATAGGAGTTCTCTTACCTATTTTCACAATTAGTTCTGTTTTTCATGTTTATTAGCTTTCTTTCTTTCTTTTGCATTACATTTTATTTATTGTGAAAATACCATACAGAGAGGTTACAATTACATGGGTAAGATAGTGAATACATTTCTTATCAAGCATTGTTGCCTCCTCATTTGTTTCCCTTTACCATCCCTTCTTTCTTTCTTTCTTTCTTTTTTTTTTTCAGTCGTAGGTCTGGAACTCTGGGCCTAGGTGCTATACTTAAACTCTGCAGCTCAAGGCTAATACTCTACCACTGGTGCCATATTGCCACTTCTAGTTTTCTAGTGGTTAATTGGAGATAAGAGTCTCACAGATTGTCCTGCCTGGGCTGGCTTTGAACTTCTATGCTCAGATCTCAGCCTCCTGAGTAGCTAGGATTGCAGGCATGAGCCACCACCATGTGGCTTCACTAGCTTTATTTCTCTCTTTCTCTCTCTCATTGTCTATTTTTCTGTCTCTTTTTCTCTTTCATTCTCTCTGTTTCTCTTTCCTCCAATTGGCTCTTAATTTTACTTTTCTTCAAATGGTTTATCTGGGAAGTAGATTTTATTACTGGTATATGTAGAATTGATATGCAACCTAAACTGAAATAGTTTATCTTTCAAATTAAGTGTTGTATTGTGTTTCTAACCATTGTAACCGTTCTAACTGTGGTAGATTTTCTTCACTAAGCAAATCGTTTATGCTGGAGGTAGTGTTTTATAATTAATGTAATTTGATGTTATTATGGAAGTCATGTTTACAGAGATTATAATGACATGAGTCAGGTAATAAATACCTTTCCTTTCATACAGTGTCTTCCATGTTTTCACTATCTCACAATCCCTTCCTCCTATCTCTACTCTTGAGTTGTATACTTCACTTTCATCACCCTCTTTCCCTCATATTCTATGGCTCTGCCATACCCGCCAGAAGATATACATGTGAAAACACCATACATAATTGAAAGCAATTGTTTTTATTTCACAAGTGAAGAAAGTGGCTCCCTTTAATATTGAATAAATCACAATGATAGCATACATTTTTACATATCCATTCTAGTTTCCTTCTGTTTGTTTTACTGTTAGATTATTAGCAACATATTGTTGGATTTCATTGTACTTATATCATAGATTTATTTGTCTTACTGATTTCAAGACAATTTGTCTTCAGATCTATTCTCAGTGTGTCTGTCTTGGTAAATATAATTGCATAGTGCTTTATAAACAGCATTTTGTAAAGATAATGTCATCCATGTGTCTCTGGTGACCTTTTGTCTAGTTATTCAGTCATTAAGAGGAGTATTACTTCTCCCATCATAATGATACATTAAAGAAATTATCATTCTTTGTCCTTTTAATCATGTCTTTGTAGACTTTACTTTTCAGAATAGAACTTTTGTTATACAGATTTATAATTTGCCTGTTATTATCAATGCTCTGTATCTGTGGTAACACAATTTGTGCTGAGGTTCTTTTCCTTTCCTATTATGACTACTTGTATTTTTCAGTATTGATTGTTGCTTATGGTATGTTTATACTGATTTACTTTTATTTCTCAATAATTAATGTATGTCTTTTTGGCTTATTGAGTTTTTTGAGTATGTTTTCTTCTGTTCAAATCAGACAGTACCTGATATATTTACTATTTTTATATTACAATATTAACATGGTTTCATTTTAGTGATTACTTTGCTATTTATTATGTTTGTCTCATCTGATGTGTATTTCTTAGTTTGTTTTCATGTAACCTGCACACATCGTTCTACACAGTGCAAATCACCTCTCATATAATTTCCAGGGAATATTATATACACCGTAAATCACCTCTGATACCTATTACAATTTAAATCCTACTAAATAGTTGTTACAATTCATTGTTCATCAGATAATGGCAGTTTTTCAAAGGCTGCATGTTTACTATAGGTACCATACTTTGTCAAGTGTTTGGGTTCTATGGTTTTTTGAATCTGTGCAACAAACAAATATCTAAGGCCTAATATATTCCTTTGAAAATGCTACTGTAGGGGCTAGAAAGGTGGCTCAGTGGAGAGTGCTTACCTTGCATGCATGAGGCCCTGGGTTTGGTTGCTCAGCACCACATAAACAGAAACTCTTATCTACAATTAATCACCTAAAAATCCAGGGGTAGAAATTGATAGATGGCTCCAGTGATAGATCCTTAAGATAAAATGGTCAGGGACAGCATCCAGACAATGAGATCAATGCCTAATATTGGTATATTTTACTGTGTTATATGGAAATAAATGCTGCTTTCCAAAGGGGATGGAATTGTACAAAAATGCATATTGTTCAACAAGTAATGAAATCAATTGAGTAATCAATCAAGTAATGAAATCAATACCTGGGTTATGTAACTTTGACATACATATATACATCTATGTATATATACATATATACACACATATGTATATATACATAGGTATATATATATATGTATATGTGTATATATACACAGAGGTATATATGTATACACACATATGTATGTATACATAGATATAAATATATATGATATACATACATATGTATATGTATGTACATACATATGTATATGTACATATATATGTATATATAGACAGATATATGTATGTACAGATGCATATGTATATATATATCACCTTTAAAATAATTTTTTTGGGGGGGGTCTGGTCATGGGGCTTGAACTTGGGGCCTGGGCCATGTCCCTCAGGTCTTCAGCTCAAGGCTAGCACTCTACCACTTGAGCCACAGTCCCATTTTCAGCTTTTTATTTTCTTTTTGCTTATGTGGTGCTGAGGAATTGAACCCAGGGCCTCAGGCATGTAAAGCAAGCGCTCTACCACTGAGCCACCTTCCCAGCCCCCACAATAATTTTTATAAGAATGCAAAAACAACAGAAACATAGAATAAGTTCTCCTATGGATGTAGGTAGCATTTGGAGCTGGGAGGGTGAGCACACACAGTAAAGGAGGTGAATATGGTTTAAAAAAAAAGTGTGTGTGTGTGTGTGTTTGTGTGGTGTTTATCAATGAAACTTGCTGACACTGGGTTTTTTGTTTTCATTTGCTCATTTGTTGTTGTTGTTTGACATTCCTGAGGCTTGAACTCAAGGTGTGGGAACTGTTCCTGAATTTCATTATGCTGAAGCCTACCAATCTACCACTTGAGCTACAACACCAGTGCTTCTAGGGGTGTCTGGTAGTTTTTGTTGTTTGTTAGGTATTGAGATATCAAACTTGGTGCCCCATGCATGGTAGGCAAGCACTTTATCACTAAGCCACATTGCCAGCCCCAACCACACTATTTTCAGAAAGGAGGCAGGGCTGGGAGTGTGGCTCAGTGGTAGAGAGCTTGCCTTGCATACATGAGGCACTGGGTTCCACTCCTCAGCCCCACATCAGCAGAAAATTCATTGTGACTTATCACCAATGAAATGCCAGAAAACTAGAAGTGACATTCTGGCTGGAAGTGGTAGCATGCCAGCGTTTAGTGAAAAACCTAAGGAATATGCCAGGCCCTCCCTGAGTTTAAACCCCACAGCTAACAATTAAAAGAAAAAAGAAACAATTATGAACAAACAAAAACCTAAAAACTTGCTCATTGCCTTTGTTCTTCTATTTTTCTTTGTTCTTGTATCTGTATAGTTCATATCATTCCATTTTCTACTTTCTTCCTTTCACTTTGGGGGATTGAACCTTGGGACTTGCACATGGAGGGTGGATACTACGTACCAACCTATTCTTTCTTCTTTTAACATAAAAAGTCTGCTTATAGGACAGGCAAGGTAGCAAAGTGGTATAGTGCTTGCATCGCATGAATGAGGAGCTAGGTTCTATTCCTCAGGTCCACATGCACATAAAAACCTGGAAGTGTTGCTGTGGCTCAAGTGGTAGAATGCTACACTTTAGCAAAAGCAGCTCAGGGACAGCACCTGGCCTCTGAGTTGAAGCCTAAGGACCAGCAAAACAAAAAGTCTGCTCATTTAAATTAGTCAATGCTTCCCTGCAATTTAAAAGACAAACTTACAAGTGACTTAGTTCACTTCCAATACTACTATCCTCCTTTCCAGTGAGTGCAGGGGCCGCATACAGAAGAGACTCTATGCCTCTGCTGTCACTTGTAAACTAGCTGTTGTACAACCGTAAGCATCAACACATACATTTCTGTTCTTATTATCTTGAACACAATGGTCTTTGTGAAGGTAGGTAAAAATAAGTGAAGGAAACCTTTCCTTTTCACTTATTGGTTGTGATTGTAAAGGATCTATCTTGCTGAGGAATTAAGTCTGACAATCTTGTCATTTGAGTTCTCTCTGAATTACTTTTCAATTTCTCTTTAGGACACACACACACACACACACACACACAACACACACACACACACAAATATCCTGAAGAATTTTAACTAGTTCACCACACAATAGTTTTATTACCAATTCTTCTTGTCCACAGCAATTGTATCATCTACACAAGACAAGACAATTACATTAGGCCACTGGCTTAACTTGACTAACAGGTCCCTGTGTCAACAGTCAGCCCTCCTAAAACCTGGGCACACCATGTCCCATGCTGGAGGTGCCATGTGGTGCTGGTGGTGTACTGATGGGTAGCACAGGCCCTGTTCTGGGCTCCTCACTCCTGTCCCAACGGGCTTGCCAGGCTTGCATATTGCATGAAGACTTTGGCACTGTGCTCCTCTCCTCGGCTGGCTCCTCACCAATCTTTTCTTTCCTGTACCTTCCATTTTGAGTTCTGGCCTAGACTATGAGCCCAAACAACTTCCAACACACCTGATGAAGTCTCTACATCAAACTTTTGGTAACAAACATTTAAGTTAGAATGCACATATAAAGATTTTGTCTTGGTTTTGCTCAGACCCCATGGACAAGTGAAGAAAAGATGGTTAGCTGTGGATGCTCCAGGTAGTGATTTTCTCAAAGTACTGACTTTATAACAGGGACTTCACACAAGGATGTTTCTGATCCAGAACCTTGAACAAAAAAAATTTAAAAGAACCTCAGAATTCATTGAGGAAACAGAAAAGAGAGGTTAGGGTAAGATGTTTCTCAAAGGAGCAGGAAAATTGTACACTTAATACTATGCTAATTATGGGAGGAAAAATGACCTAGAGGTGGACAACACTAAAGATATAAGTGCTCAAGCTAATGGAAGGAGGCCTTGGGTGGTCCCTGAGGTTCTAGTGAAAATCCTATGAGAGCCTTGTTCAGTACCCACTGTGCTCAGTATCCGGCTTCTGTCCCTTCCAGTCACTCTGAGATGCATCATTCCAGGTTAACCTCAGGAAGAAACAAGGATTCACCTAAAATCCTGCTCTCTCATTGGGATCAAGATTGCTTGGGAACTGGAGGTTTTGGGTTAAATACTTAGATCTCTGGGGAGCAGACTCTTCAGGGTCATGACTTTGGGTCATATGAATTGCCCCTGCTGATGATATCACAATGTTCTGTAACATAGATGTGACTATGTTTGTATACTTTATCCAGTAACATTCAATGAATGCCTATTGAAAATAATCTAATTTAGAGTTGAAATCTTTGAAGAAAGGGGGACCTCTTCTAAAGCCTAACTTTGGATATTGCTTCAGGATGAACCTTGTGGTAGGACCATTGACATTCTGAAAAATTACAGAACTTAACCCACTCTTAGTGATTAGGTCTAGGGTGGATATGTACCCAAATCATGGTTCACCACTTTTCTTCTCAGGACATAGTAGCTTTTAGAATGAGCTGAAACTAAACATCCTGTCATTCACCCCCGGGAGTGGCCTTGAAATAAAGTGCAATCCATAAGGGAAGAACAACAAAATTGCTTCTACACATCTGGACAGAATAGACTGAAAAGATTCTTTCTCCTACATCTGTGTGCACACAGTAGAAGACCATTGTTTTCTCATTCAAATATATTGGTATTCTGGGATCTTAAATGATCACTATTGACTCCTTCTTTTCTTATGATACTGTTTCAAGTATATTGAAATATTCGGCCACATTTTATATGTTGAGATCTCTCTTGGAATGTCTAATTCCTACACATGTGGACCACATTGTCCTACATAGTAACTTGAACCTCTGCAAGTATGTATGAACTAGTCAGAAATATAAAGGTATATGCATGTCTATTCACATGACAAAAGATACCAAACTATTTGTGACAATTTATCATTACCCAGGCTTTAAGACATTTCAATATCAACTTCAATTGACGGACCATGACTATACCCTATGGAGTATTTCAGATTCCTATAGGAGTAGAAACTTTCCTGAATGAACGCCAAAGAACCCATTTTAAACAATATCTTCCCCGGCCTTGAAGTTCTTTCTACTCAGGACCTGGGTACTGTCCCTGAGATTTTGTAATAAAGGAACAAAAGTGATGACAGTCTATCAACATGATTCACAGCACTACTTGTGGGAAATTAGGTGAAAACAGTCTCAGAGCATTTCCTACCTAGTTGGCCTTTCAATTGTGATTTTAAAACTCATACTCTTGAGCAATTAAGAATTCCAATGTGAAGCACCAGTGCCCTGTTAGATCAGAAGATCTTAATTACTTGATCCAAGCAGGACTCATGGTTTCCACAGAATAGGATAAAAAATTCATATAGACATATGCAAAGGTCCTTTTGCAATCTCAGTTGAGGTCTGTTTACCTATCATTCTGTAAACCACATCCAAATTCTTTCACTAAATATTTGAAAGAATGCATTGTTTGCAAAGATCATATTAGTGGTCCTCAGGTTGAATTCAGGGACAAAATTTGTGAGGCTTCCTTCACCTTCTATACTAGATGCCCTTTTGTATCACTGATTTTTCACCTTAGAGTCTTGCTTCTTTGTCTGGGCCTTTCAACACACTAATTTTATACTTACATATCACAAGTAGCAAACAAGAGAGGCACATATGACCAGATCCATCCTTTTATTGGCTAAGAAACCATATTCATGAAGCTTTTGCATTGGATGGCCTACAAATACTACCTTTCTAATTTCAGCCTCCTGAATAGCTAAGATTCCACACATGAGGGAGTGTCATTGCGCATTTTAATTGCAGGTTTTAAATTAAAAGAAAGAAAGGGTACTTTACCAACTCAGTGAGCAGTAAGTCCCTTAAATTTTGAGCTCAAGCAAAAGTATTTGCCAAATGATAATATTGAATGACACCATCCCCACTCAACACGATGAGAGGATGAGAAATGTTGGCTCAAAGAAAGCTGAAGAGTGAAGAATGGTTTCCCTTCACACCTAGCTTACCTCTGCCATGAAGGATTTCTCTGTATATTTATAGAGGTTTTCTGACAAAGATTTTGCTACGTTGGGCTTCTTTCCTGGGTGAATGTTCTAATACTTGCTGAAGGTTGGCTTCTGGTTGAAAGACTTCCTCTCATGTTTATATTTACAGAGATTCTGTCATGTGTCCAGGTCTCTGATACCTGTACAGATGGGACTTCGGGCAAAATGTTTTCTATTCTCATAATTTCTTTCCTGTCTCTGCTCTCACATATGCTGAATACCCAGTTCTGATTGAAAGTCATTTCACATATGTTCTATGCACTACTTTCTTTTCTCCTATGTGAGTCAGTTCTCTGATAAACATGAGGTATTTCTTTCTGATCAAAGGATTTCCACATTTGTAATATTTTTCATTTTATTTTTTTGTGAACATACTGTACAGAGGGGTTACAATTACATGGGCAAGATAATGAGTACATTTCCTTTCAAGCATTGCAGCCTCCTCCTTTGTTTGCCCTTCACATCCCTTTTCAGCCTCCCCCCGCCCCACCACCCTATTCTCCCCCCCACCCAAAGTTCTAAAGTTCATTTTCGACTTGACAACTTGTACTTCTCATTGTTGCAACAGGTCCACTTGTATGCTTAAATGACTTGTTTTCCCCCTTCTCCTCCACAAATTATACTGACATCAAATATAGTAAAAGCAGGAATTATACTGTGGGGGAGGGACATACAAAGCAACAAAGAAATAATCTTATAAATGCATTAGAAAGAAATGCATGAAAGAAAAGAAAAAAACAGCTGGGCACTGGTGGCTCATTCCTGTAATCCTAGCTACTCAGGAGGCTGAGATCTGAGGATCGAGGTTCCAAGCCAGCCCGGGCAGGAGACACCGTGAGACTCCCATCTCCAATAAACCACCAGAAAACCGGAAGTGGCACTGTGGTTCAAGTGGTAGAGCACTCGCCTTGAGCTGAAGAGCTGAGGGACAACACCCAAGCTCAGAGTTCAAGCCTCACCACCGACAAAAAAAAAAAACAAAAAAAAAAAAAAAAAACATTTAAATACATAGCTAAGGGTTCATTTTCCTAACACCACATTATCTGACCTTTTCTGCTTGACTCATACATATAATAGATATTGCAAATAATAGGTCCCATGGTTTCCCTTATTCACATTTGTAATATTTTTAAGATTACTCCGCTGTGTGCCTCCTATGAACTTGGATCCATGAATACTTGGTAAAGGACTTTCCACAATTGTTACATTTGTATATTCTCGCCTGTGTCGGTTCTCTGATGCAAACTGAGGTAGGACTTTTTCTTGAAAACCTTTCTGTTTATTTTTCCTACATAGGATTTCTCTCCTCTTTGTTTGTGAGGGTGTGTGTGTGTCTGTGTGTCTCTGTGTTTTGTGTGTTTTATGATGAACCCTGAGCTGTGTCTTACAAGTCAAAGACTTTCCCATTTGGTAAAATCCTAAGTTATTTCATTTGTGTGAATCAACTTATGTGTGTTAAGCTGTGACCTCCAGGTCTTTCCACACTGGTTGCATTCATAAAGTTTCTCTCCTTGTGTTCTGTGATGGAGGTTAAGTTGTGCCTTCCAGGTGAAAGAATTTCCATGCCTGCTACATACATAACATTTCTCTCTGGTGGGTTTTTTTCTGATGGACAGAAAGTTGTATGTTCTGGGTGAAAGACTTTCCACATAGCTTACATTCATAAAATTTCTCTCCTGTGTGTGCTCTCTGGTTGACAGTAACGTATACATCTTGGCTGAAATACTTTCCACACATATGAGATTCATAAGGTTTCTTTCCTGTGTGTTTTCTGATGGGCAGTGAGGTATGACTTCTTGGTGAAAGACTTTCCACACACGTTGCATTCATAAAGTTTCCCTCCTGTGTGTGTTCTCTCATGGACAGTAAAGTTTAGCTTCTGGGTGAAAGACTTTCCACACACGTTACATTCATAAGGTTTCTTTCCTGCATGTGTTCTCTGGTGGACAGTAAGGTTTGACTTATTGGTGAAAGACTTTCCACACATGTTACATTCATAAGGTTTATCTCCTGTGTGTGTTCCCTGGTGGACAGTAAAGTGCAGCTTCTGGGTGAAAGACTTTCCACACATGTTACATTCATAAGATTTGTTTCCTATGTGTGTTCTCTGGTGAACAGTAAGGGGTGACTTATTTGTGAAAGACTTTCCACACATATTACATTCATAAGGTTTCTCTCCTGTGTGTGTTCTCTGGTGGTCAGTAAGGTTTGACTTCTTGGTGAAAGACTTTTCACACATGTTACATTCATAATGTTTCTCGCCTGTGTGTCTTCTCTGGTGGACAGTGAGAGTTGTCTTCTGGGTGAAAGACTTTCCACACATGTTACATTCATAAGGTTTCTTTCCTGTGTGTATTCTCTGGTGGACAGTGAGGTGTGACTTCTGGGTAAAAGACATTCCACACATGTTACATTCATAAGGTTTCTTTCCTGTGTGTATTCTCTGATGGACAGTGAGAGGTGACTTCTTGGTGAAAGACTTTCCACACATATTACATTCATAAGGTTTCTCTCCTGTGTGTGTTCTCTGGTGTACAGTAAGGTCTGACTTCTTGGTGAAAGACTTTCCACACATGTTACATTCATAAGGTTTCTCTCCTGTGTGTGTTCTCTGGTGGTCAGTAAGATATGCCTTGCAGGTGAAAGACTTGCCACAAATGTTACATTCAAAATGTTTCTCTTTTGTGTGTGTTCTCTGATGGACAGTAAGATCTGCCTTACTGGTGTAAATCTTTCCACACATTTTACTTTCATATGGTTTCTCTCCTGTGTGTGTTCTCTGAGGGACAATAGGGTGTGTCTTCTCAATGAAAGACCTTTTACATTGTTTATATTCTTCAACTACAGAAGACACCTGGGGACTATGTACAGCACACATCTTACCAGGTTCACTGAAAACACCCATGTTCTGACACCCAGTGACCTTTTCTGTCCTCATCTCTAAGGAGTTCCCATTATGCTTAATCAGTTCTGACTTCTGTTTTGAGCTCAAATTAAAACTTCTTATAAGTCTCACTTTTTCCTCCTCTGGGTTACTATTCATGATTGCTACTTCAGAGAGATACTTATTGTGACTCTCCTGACAGGTGCTAATCACATCCTCCATTTGTGGGACATCTAAAATGCATAACAGAAAAATAGACAAAAACATAAATGAGATCCATAAATTCCTTACTGTAAAGGTATTTTCTCACATTTTAACTGTTACAAGATTTTCAAATATCAAAGCATTGTTTTATGCAGAATGTAAACTTTTCTCTGCAACGTACTAACTATGAATATAGTACTAATATTTTACAATGGAAAATAATGTTTTTGTGTATTTCAGATTTTTCTATTTTTTTCTAGGAAATATTTACTGAAATTATTCATCAACGTACTCTTAATGCTTCCATTCTGAATCTCACTCTATGCCCATCACAACTCATAAGCTATTGTCCTGATGAGAGAATAGCAGCACTACCACTCTCCTATTTTCCTCCTACCTGCATAATACTAGTTTAAAAGAAAATGAGATCTCCTTTTGTACATTTCTTATTGTCTTTTTCTCTTTAAGAATGACTTCTGCCGGGCAGTGGTGGCTCACGCCTGTAATCCTACCTACTCAGGAGGCTGAGATCTGAGGATCGCGGTTCAAAGCCAGCCCGGGCAGGAGAGACCGTGAGACTCCTATCTCCAATAAACCACCAGAAAACCGGAAGTGGCACTGTAGGTCAAGTGGTAGAGCACGCGCCTTGAGCTGAAGAGCTGAGGGACAGCACCCAGGCCCATAGTTCAAGTCCCACGACCGACAAAAAAAAAAAAGAATGACTTCTCTACAGACAAAGAATTGCTAACATTAAATACATTAGCACACCAAAGCCAGTTTGCCTCCATGTGAATTCTGGATTGACAATTCCTTGAGACAAAGGATCACCTAGTTCCCTGCCACACATGACTCAGGGGCACTAGGAATACTATCACTCTGTACAGCTCAAGATAAACAGACCAACTGGGCTCTGGACCCATCATCACCATTCAAGATGCTTTAACTCACCTGTAAAATTCTTGTCTGAGGCTTCTCTTCTCCATGGATCTGCACCTTGTTCCAGCATCACAATCAATTTAGGTTAGGAACACAGTGTCCTATGATTAAGAAATACTGGAGAATTATTGCTCTTGCTGTGTCATCATTAACGTAAGGTCGCAGACATCCTGTTCACAAGGTTGCTCCTAAATCTGGTTCCTCAATTGTTTTTTGGGGGTTGGGGGTCCAGTTCTGGGGCCTAAACTCTGGTTCTGGGCACTGTCGGGCAGATCATCAGCTCAAGGCTAGCACTGTATCACAGGAGCCACATAGCCAATTCTGGCTTTTTTTTTTTTTCTGCTTATGTGGTGCTGAGGAATCCAACACAGGGCCTCATGCATGGAAGGCAATTCCTCTGCCACTGAGCCACCTTCCCAGCCCATGGTTTCTCAATTGTTAACAGCTCCATGGTGGAGTAGCATCCAGCTTTGTGTTTATTTTGCCAACTGTGTGGCTTGAACTCAGCTCTTTTGCTAAAATCTAGCATTCTACTAGTTTGAGTCGTGGCTACATTTCTAGTTTTTGAATGGTTTATTGGAGATAAGAGTCTCATGGTCATTTTTCTACAGCTGCTGGTTTCAAATTGAAACCTTCAGATGTCAGCCTCCAGAGTATCTAGGATTGGTAGCCTGAAGCACTAAACCCTGTAGCAGGTTTGGCTTACAAATACACACTTTTACTTAATGATTTCCAGAGCATACTGTAAGTAGTAATGTATGTTCTATTCTAGACTGTAGATCCACCTATAATAATTACCCAAGTCTGGGAAGTCAGTCTCCTATTAGTGGATCATAGCTTAGAACTTCTGTCCAACTATTGATTTGCCTTCTTAAAGAACGAGAATAAAATTAACTCTTGTGTTACATATAATGAAGTTGAAGTTTCCCTTAGAAAAAAATAACACTTCCCATGGCCTCTAATCTTTTTTTTTTTTTTTTAAGAAATTGTAATGGTCCAAATGCTTACACCTGTAATCCTACAGTTAGGAGGTGAGATCAGAAGAGGCAGGCTTGGAACCCACCTGGGCACGGAAACTCAGAATATACCCCAAAACAAAAGTGAAAATAGAATTGTGGCTCAAGCACTAGTGTAAAAGACAAACAACACCAAGCTATCAGACTCAAATTCGACTGGCTTATATACTAGCAGTTTTTTACATGGGAATAGACTGGAATCTTCTCCCTAAAGAACATAAATAGTCTAATGTCTACTAAAATAAAAGCACTTGATCTTCCAAATAAAAGTGACCTTTGCTCACCCAAGGACATGAGGTTGCTATAGGTTTCCAGCATTACATCTCTATGAAGGGTCCTCTGACCAGGATCCAGATCCTGCCACTCCTTCCAGGTGAAGTACACAGCCACATCATCAAATGACATCAGCTTCTGTAATGGCACATTTCCATCAAGAAATCAGACCTGGGTTATAAGAATTCCAACCTGGAATTTCATTATGCTGCAGGTATGCTTTTGTCTTACATACAATGTTTGCAGCTAGCTTTGTTAACTATTCACTGGGAAAATTAAATACCAAACTAGAAATATTTGACAATACATAAACCTGGTCATTAAAATACACAGATTTGCAGGGCGCTGGTGGCTTATGCCTGTAATCCTAGCTATTCAGGAGGCTGAGGTCTGAGGATCAAGGTTGAAGGCCAGCCCAGGCAGGAATGTCCATGAGACACTTATCTCCAATAAACCACCAGAAAATGAAAGTAGCACTGTCACTCAAGTGGTAGCACTCACCTTAACCTGAAGAGCTGAGGGAAAACAACCAGACCCAGAATTCAAGCCCCAAGACCAATAAAAAATTACAGTTTCCATAATGCATGCAAACACATTTCTGCTGCTAGCAATAGAGACAAGATCAAAACTCTAAGGAGACAATAATCTGGCATGATAACATTAAGTCTAAGGAGGTGTCTGAAAAATTATATTATCATTTCTGATAAAAATTTCAGTACATACCAGGGTAAAAATGAATTAAACCAATATTTTTCCTGCATTTACACATACTGCTTCACCATAAATCCTATTTAGACCTTCTATTAACAAGTACTCTCAAAAGTAAGCAGCACACATTCAGGATATCACATGGAATACAGAACATAGAACATTGCTAGATCTATGAAAAGCAGTGTCCACATGAATATTAAAAAAAAAATAGTATCAGTACTCCAGAAAGTAACTAATGATTGATTAGGCCCTTATAAGATTTAATTGAGTTTCCACATAAAAATATCCGTGGTTTAACATGTTTGGTTTAAATGCTAAATATTGAAATATGGTCATAGATACCCTGATATTTCCTTCCCATGTAAAAAAGAACTGCTACCATGAAATTTTGTAAACTTTGCCTACATTCTACAATACAAAATAAAGGTGGAGGGAAAAAAATGTTCCTTACAAGGTTTTCATTTTAATAGCCCTTCACGGAAGGTGAAGGCAAATATAGAGAGGCTCAAGGAACACTCAAGATGACAAAAATGATAAATACGACCAAATGCTTAAATGTGTTACATATTCCTGAGTCCTTTCTCCAGTAGATCTCTAAGGTTATATTTTCACTTGTGTTAGTTAATAGTGAAATACCTCAGAGATCAAAATCAATTAGTGAGCAAACATCTGTGAGATGTTGTGACAAGTGATATTTCTAATAGAGAACATCTCGTCACTGTATTATTTTTTTTCAACACTAGTTCCAATCTTATACTGGCAGTGAATTAAAATATTCAACAGTAGTGGGAAGGAAAAACAAAACTGAATACCACATCAAATGAAGTTAGACCAACACAAAATCTGGAGAAAACAGATTTTCTTGTAGTGTATCAATTGGTAGAAGGAAGTACTTTTCTGTAGGGAACTCTGAAGTTGAGCTGAAGGGGAAAAGGTTTGAGATGTTGGAATTCCAGCCTGACACCACTGAGAGAACTGAGAGTTGGCGGCAGAAGGGTTAAAAGAGAATTCTGGAGAGGGTTAAGAGACTGGAGTACAGGCCTTTTCCATACTGTTGGAAAGATAGCATCTGAAACTGAGCTGCTGTTCACCTTGAAAGCTAGGTAAGGTGAACTCCATGTCTGCATTTTCTCTTGAAGCCAGTCTTCTGTCTCAGGAGAATAAGGAAACATGTTTTCCTCACAACCTGTTGTGGCTCTGATTGTACTATTAATATAGATACTTCAATTTTGCATGTTATGAATGCTAATCTTCCCTGTGTGAACTCAAGGAACTATGCTAGCTTGCTGGCGCCCAGGGACAAAGTGCCAAAGCGCCTTCGAAACCCTGGTTTCCCCTAAATCTGTTTATGTTTTTGTGTTTCTCTAATTTTCTTTGTTTCTGGAATCCTGTAGAACTCTCTAGGCAACAATTTTCCTATATTATGGGTAAGAAAAATGTCAATCCTAAGAGCCATGTCAGCAACATAAAGCTGATCACTAAGAAAATCTACTTCCAGATAGATCATTTGAAGAAACAACTGAGACACATATGGAGGAAAGAGGGATTGAAAAAAGAAAAAAATGATAAAAGATAGATACAAAGAGAGAGTAAGAAAAATAACCAACACTAGTGAGTAGAAAATCAAAAATGGAGAGAGAAAATAGAGGAAAGAAATCTTGTGAGAATGCTTTAGAAAACAAACAGGAATGTGTAGAAAGACCATAAAGCTTAGCAACAAATATAGGCTAAGTTTCTAGTAAGACCAAGACCATGAAGCAGTGCAAGAAGTATATATGGAGAGTAATTTAAGTACATATAGGTTAATCATTCCTTAAGAAAACACGAAGCTGTGCATGACCACACTATTTCAGCAATTCCAGGAAAATTTTATTGAGATAGTTTAATGTTACTCATGAGGAAGTGATCAGGTGGCAATCTATCCTTCACCTTCCATGAGAAGTAACCTGCTCGGTGTCATTACATCACATAGCAGATGTGACTACATTTTATGCAACCATTCTGAAACCAATCTGAATTCAACTTAGAATATAACCATTCAATCTGCTAAACCTACAAGCAATCTTTATCTGCTAATTTACAAGCCTTCTTTATCCGATTTTTGAATATGTTCCTGAGGTTGAATCTGTGTGGTTGGTATTGTTTTTAATTCTTGGACATCATTAGGGTGATATAGTGGAATGGAAAACAAATGAAAAATAAAAAAAATTAACTCACCAGAGATCCATTCATTCTTTCTTGCTGCTGACAATGAGCAGAAGATTCTGGAAGCATGGCTGGGATTTAAGGGAAATGATGCATTCAGAAATGAATCTGTGAGATTTTGGGCCCAGAATTTCCTCTGGCAAACATGATACATGGACTGGAAAACTGTAAATCCTTCTTTTTTTAATTTTTATTTATTTTTATTGTGAAAACGTAAAGCCTTCTTATAAGCAAAGAATTTTTAATGTCTTAGGCAGAGTATTAAAGTGTCTAATAAACACAAATCCAGCCCATTTCCTGATAGATAGATATTATTAAACCTACTAATTTATATATTTATGTACACACTAAATTGGAAAAAATGAAAGTTCCCACTGAAATTATTGAATAATTGAGAGCAGAAACATATATTTCCACTAAAAGTCATTCCTTATTACTGAATATACTTCAGGATGTATGAACTGCTTTTTTTTCCTTTTTTTTTTTTTTTTTTTTTGCCAGTCCTGGTGCCCGAACTCTGTGCCTGGGTGCTGTCCCTCAGCTCTTCAGCTCAAGGCTAGTGCTCTACCACTTGAGCCACAGCACCACTTCCAGCCTTTTCTGATTATGTGGTGCTGAGGAATCGAGCCCAGGGCCTCATGCATGCAAGGTAAGTACTCTACCACTAAGCCAACTTTCCAGCCCATGAACTGCTTTTTTAATGCAAAAGTTTCCTAGGAATCCATTGGATTTTGTGTTCTACCTCATTCATTCACATATTTAAACACCATGGAAAGCATGTATGATGTAAATCAGTAATTTTCACCCAAAGTTAGATAGAAAAATGTATATAGAATATATTTCTACCGGGCGCTGGTGGCTCATGACTGTAATCCTAGCTACTCAGGAGGCTGAGATCTGAGGATCGCGGTTCAAAGCCAGCCAGGGCAGGAGAGACCATCAGACTCCTATCTCCAATAAACCACCAGAAAACCGCTGTAGCTCAAGTGGTAGAGCGCTCGCCTTGAGCTGAAGAGCTGAGGGACAGCGCCCAGGACTAGAGTTCAAGCCCCATGACTGACAAAAAAAAAAAAAAAGAATATATTTCTTATGTTATACTATTACAATAATGGGTGTCAAATGGCACATTTCACTCTAACCATTGCACACATATGCAATGATTAGCAATTTGCCATTTAAAATGCTTTGTCCAAAGGGCCTTGAGTAAAGATGAGGTAATCGAGGTTTGAGAAGTCCCTAACGTTCATTTCCCTAAACAGTCATGCGAAGAACCTTGGCCATCCTAAAGATACAACACAAAATAATCGATATAGGCGTGACACACCTGAAGATAAGTAACAACTACAAAGCATACAATATTGAGTAAGACATATTGCCTCAAATTTTCTTCTGTGAATTTTCTTTTTAGGCCACATGTCCCAGACCAACACTTTCTGTACTACCAGGCATAACCAACTGATTAGAGCTAGCATTAGCAAATCAATAGATGGCACAATTAATGTAAGTTTGCATGATTACATACTAAAAATAACAGTGTTAACAGGATGAATAAATTAGCAAAAACAAGATTAGGGATTACTACAAGAATAGATACTTTCAGTCATAACAATTACCCCACCATCCCAAACCACAGCCTCAGGTACCCTCTCATAACTATGCTCTAGCTTATTCCTCATCACGCCACCTAGAAATTAGTTTACTCTTGCAACAACACAAAGTGATTGACAGTGGTGTAGGAAAGAGTACCACGTGAATCTGGTGCTCAGGGAAGTAGCAAAAATTTTTGCATAAGGCAAAGGAAGCTAGCAACATCTTCCCTTCCTGTGCTTTTCTGCTTCTTTCCTTTAGGGCTTCTCAGAATTGACAAGGTCTGTCCATTTAGGATGGAGATTCCTATTCATAGGGTGCTCTGCTTCAAACATTGCTAGGCTTCATTCCTAAAAATACAGGACCAGCACTCACTACTCCAATATCCCATGTACAACTGTCTCTAGAAACAGAGTCGAATACAAACGCTTGTGAACTCAAGCCAGGAGATTAAAAACTCAAGCCAAACAGATTAAAATATCTCTAGGAGAAAAATCACAGAAGCCCCAAATACAACTTCAATGTAAGAGGACTCAAGGCAGGCACACACCTCACAATTTCACTAGAATTCTTCCTGTACTCCTCTTACACCTAGGCAAAGCATATAAAGTCACGAGTTAATAGAAGAATCCCTTGGTCTTGGAGTACAAATGCACAATTCTTGGGCTCTCCTGGTCTGGACAATCACCCAGCTTGCTCTCAAACATTTGAACCTCAAGCAAATTATCAACTCCATACTGGAGAAAAGTATGGAGAGGGAAGTAGGCACTTTGGCTCAAGTATCAAGCTCTCCCTCTGAGCTGAGGCGCTCCGGAATGCTGCTTGCAGGCCCAGAGTTCACCCCCCACCAAACAAACAGAAACAGAAAAACAAACAGAAACCCGTGGAGGGGAGACTCCTGCAGCAATCACACAATTCCTACCTGACATCAGTTCCAAAGCCTGAGATTCCTTCAAGTTACAGCTCCCAAGCTCCACTGCACAGAGCGGGGTGCAGGGCTCCTGGCTCACACCTATGGAAGGCAAAACTGCATTTCTGCGCACTTCCAGGGGCAAGGCAAAGGAAAAGAATCCCGAAGACGCAGACTTAAAACGCCCATTTTGGGCGGGGAGACGCATGTGCAAAAGCATCTTCTGCCCCACCTCCACCCTCCAAAAAACAAAAACAACCCAGGACTTTCAAAGAAAATATCCTCCATGGAGACTACAATTCCCACAATGCTCGGTGCCACCCTCCTACATACCTGGGAACAAGTGTGCTTGTGTGCATTGGGACTTTTCTCTCCCTGCTGTGGAAGTTAAGTTCAGTTTCTTGAAAACCACTGTTTCCTCTTGAAATACATAAGACCAACCAGAAAATGGATATATATGGGGAGAATTGGCTACATTGGCTTTTTGATTCTTAGTTCTAATGATGAAATTGAGGTTATGTGACTGCGTTGCTTATACCTTTCTGTTTATCAATGCCTGCCTTCTGCTGAATGTAAATTACATCTCTGTTTTGTCTTAAATTTCTTTTAATACATCCCCTCCTACTTTACAAAGGTATTCACAGCCACTCAACTTATACCTGGGTCACTTCCCATTGCTGTAATGTATACACTGGCATAAAATAGTGAGATTGTTAGGTAAATATGCAGAATAATACTTCTGGTGATTTGGATTTCACAAAAGCTAACAATTAATTTTCCAGAAACTCTCCAATTGTATCTATTAAATCAAATGAGTTTTTGTTCTTTTCTGAATTTTGCATTTCATTTAAGGATTTTATGTTTTCTTCTGTTGTTGGTCCTATGGCTTGAACTCAGAGCTTGTGCACTATCTGTGAGCATTTGCTGTGCTCTATTTGCATTTCCTTTAATACTTTCTTCAGGTAACTAGTGAAAAGTTCCCACACAGGGATTCTTATGAACCAGGCACATCACCTCCATTTCCCTTCACAGAGATAGTGGTGAGGGGGGTCAGGATGAATGCAGGAGAGATAGAAGAGTAAAGTTTAGGCTAGGCTATGTTGATGTGAAGCTTAATCACTTGCAAACCAGTCTGCTTTTGTCTTTTCATTTTGCATGTGAAAATCTCTTTAGAATTCTTACCTCTTCTCTGATCCTAACAGTTCCTCTCAGTAGCTTTAGGCTACATATCTAGGGGACCTCAGACTAGTCTTCTCAGACCTTAACCATTAAAGTATGCAGTAAATCTTTGTCTCCTGCCACAATCCCATCAGAACACAAGCAAGGCTCTGAGAGCCAATGGTATGATAATTAAGGAGACAGAGAGATGGCTGATGGCACAATTCTGCTATATTTCTCAAATTTGTGCGTAATATTGGTCTAGACCCACTGTGCCCAAAAGTGCAAACAGCACACATCTTTCCTCATTTTATTTCAATACATCTTTTCCACACAAGCCTCCTGTCAGTTAAAGCCCCAGGACAAAAGCTAGAACACACTTCCTCAAACCAAGAAAGGGCAAGGACTTGCAGGCCTGAGGGTGGGAGTCAATGGCCCTGAAGCCTTTGTTCACATTTTGTCTGCTCCTGGCAGGCACCTCAGGGTCTGCAACAGTCTCCCTCTCTCTTATCAGAGAACCTACACTTGTCTCTTCGGTGTTTATTGTGATATTTTGTAATCTCTTCCATAAAAAATAATTGGGAAACACTGGATTGAAAACTTTCACGTTTGATTTTAGTGTAAGGGTTCTCCATGTCTCTATTTTGGACCAGAAATATTCCTCATGAAAATGGGAATCAAAGAGCATATTTGAATGTATAGACTTCAACTTAAAAGCACCTCTAACAATATGAAGAAAAAATAATTTCATTCTTTAAAACTAAATTCCTGGGAAATGGGGCTGTGGCTCAAGTGGTAGAGCACTCACCTTGAGCTGAAGAGCTGAGGGACAAGTGCTCAGGCCCAGAGTTCTAGCCTCAGGACCAAAAAAAAAATCCTCCCTAAAACTTGATTCCTGAGACACAAAGAGATAAGGATCAGGTAAAAACTGGGGTGCTCCCAAGAGTACCTGTGAAATGTAGTTTTCTTTTCTTTATCTTTTTGTTGGGGGGAGGGGGTCCAGCCGTGGGGCCTGAACTCTCGACCTGGGCTCTGTCCCTCAGCTCTTCAGCTCAAGGATGGCGCTCCAGCACTTGAGCCACAGCGCCTCTTCCACCTTTATTATTTTAGTTTATGTGGTGCTGAAGAATCAAACCCAGGACCTCATGCATGCAAGGCAAGCGCTCTACCACTGAGCCACCTTCCCATCCCTCTTTTTTTTTTTTGGGGGGGGGTAGTCATGGGTCCTGAAGTCTGGGCCTATGTACTGTTCCTTGGCTCTTCGGTTCAAGGCTAGTGCTCTACCACTTAAGCCACAGTGCCACATCTGGCTTATTCTGCTTATGTGGTGCTGAGGAAACGAACCCAGGGCCTCATGCATGCAAGGCAAGCACTCTACCACTGAACCACCTTCCCATCCCTGAAATATAGTTTTCATTGTTCAAGCCTACATTTGTGATGAATTTCTTTATTCTTATACCCTTTTGTTTTGTTTTGTTTTGTTTTGGGTCATGCCACTTGAACTGTGAGCCTAGGAACCATCCCTCAGCCCTTCAGCTCAAGTCAAGTGCTCTACATTGTGAGCTAAAGCACCAATTCTGTTTTTCTGGTTTTTATTGGAGATAAGTGTCTCACAGACAATGCTGCCCAGGCTGACTTTGGACTGCGATCCTCAGGTTTCAGCCTTTTGAATAGCTAGGATTAAAGACATGAGGCACCTGCACCTATCTTGCATTTCTTTTCTTTTATGTCCCAGCCTTGGGGCTTGAACTCAGTGCCTGGACACTGTCCCTAAAATTTTGCTCAAAACTAGCACCCTACTCCTGGAGCCACAAATTCACATTTGGCTTTTTCTATGTATGTGGTACTGAGGACTTGAACCAGGGCTTCATGCAGGTTAAGTAAGCACTCTACCACTGTTTTAGGACAGCCACAACACCAACAGTGCTCTGGAAGGGCAATGGGATGATAATGGAACAGACTGAGACAAGGACAATGATGAATCTCTCTTTATTCCAGCAATAACCTTAGCTATTGACACTTTCTAGATCTGTCCAGTGCTTGCATCACATTTTTGAAGGACTCACTGTGCCAACAAGTGCAGACCATATGCATTTTTCCTCATTCTATTTCAACCTTTGTCCACCAAACACCTAGAGGTAAGCCTCCAGGCCCAGAAGCTAAAAGGAACACTCCCTCCTACAAAAAGGGCAAGTACTTATAGCCCTGAAGGTTGCAGTCTGTGGTTCTGGAGCTTTTGCTCACACCGTGCCAGCTCTTGGCACCTCAGGGTCTGCACCACTTCCCCCTTTTTCATTTTGTAAATTGAGCAAGTGTCTATCAGCCTGAACCTGGAAAATCAGCAGATCATACATCTCAGGAAGAATGGAAGAAAAAAGAAATACCAATACAAGAACCAGGAAAATGCCTAAGAAATAGCAAGAAGAGTGCTAGTTCCCCAGGTGAATCCCTGAAGGTAATTGAGAAGTGATACAGCTAAGCCTGCATGGTGGAGTGACCAATACCAGATATCTGACCCTGAAGCTGCATAATGCCTAAGCTTAAATGATCAGAGGGCAAGATTACTCAAATATGTCACTGGATATTGGTACAAGTCATATTTCCATCATATTTAAGAAGGATAACACAGATGTATTGACAATTAGCATGACACATCATTTTTAACTGGCTCTTTAGCGGGTCTATGTGATTATAAACATACATCATTGCTGTTTCCAAATCATAAAACATATCACAATCATTTTATCTACTCCCACCGGAATACCAAGGGTCCAGAAACATTTCAAACTAAAGCATTATCATGTTGTGCTGTATATATGGTTTCTACAAGGATCACAGGAGAAGCAGTAGCGCTAGCAAGAAGAGTCAGGGTAGCAATAATGAAGGCAACCTATATTCCCCAAAATCTGCAGCAATGGCTAAGAGTCCTCTGAACCTCAAAAGCAAACCAAGACCCAAACTTATTATACCATGGTTCTATCAACTGAACATGCAATGTAAGTTAAGGGGATTGCATAGTAAGCTAGGATTACTCATGCAGTTAGTGAGAATATAATTGTTCCTGCAAGAGGCATGAAACACCACCCCACCCTTGAAAACCATACCCAGCCCACTACTAGCCTATATGGATACAAACACAAGCTTGCACAGTAAATGATACAAAACCATGAAACAGGACAGGTCTCTGAACAGAGGTATGGGATGGTGAGACGCATTAGTTCAAATAGGCCTCATGGCAGCAGCCAGGCTCAAGATGTCAGGGTGAGCTTGTCCACACAAACAGACAAACATGGGAGCCAGCAAGGTACCACTAATCACAACACTCCTCTGAGACCAGTCCTGCCTTACATACTGGGAGACTCCTACCACCAAAACTGTGGACAAGGTGTGAAATCCACTGGCCCTCCTGGGTGATGGATCATCACAACCATGGGAATCACTGGGCATAGTGGAACCCAAGAGGGATGCACCACATCTCCTGCCAAAGGAATCCTACAAGTGTTATGCATAAGCTCCATCTTTTTCCATTGGTTCACCTTTTCCTCCAGAGGAAGTCAGAAACATAATCTATCCCTGAATACCTTACCGTACTTGTACCTTCTACCTCAGGATCTGCAATAGTCAATAACTGTAACCAATGAAATAAGAGGATATAATATTTGTATAATAATGAGGCTTACGTCTGTGAGCAATGAACAATTCAAAAATAATGTAGGAAGTAAATTCTATTTATACTAGTATAATAAACATAATACTTAGAAATGAATGTTTGAAAAATGTAACCAAGAACAAGGACAACTATGGGACACAGCTAGTTTAGAAAGCACCCATTTTTACCTCATCCTTATGTCCTTGCCTCCCAGGAACTTACTTTTAACTTTTCAGAAAGAAAGAATTATTCTTCCTTCATATTTTATAGGTGCTCCAATGTTGCCATCTATACATCCAAATGTGCCTCACGATCTCCATTTTCAGGAGGAATAGCTAAGGTCCACTAAAAGAGGGATGGAAAACCCTTACACTGGAGGACTGAATATAAGGCATGAAAATTTCCTACACAATCCTTCCCAGTCATGATGTGTAGAAAGGATCATCAACAATCACAACAAACCCTTAAGAGACAAGCTTAGAATGTCTGATATGAGGGAGGGAGGCAAAAGATTTATTCCACAGTGTAATGGATGCAGTCTGGGAAGACAAGTCTGAGGACCCCTAGATATGTGGCCTAGACTAGCTGACAGGAACTTCTAGGTTCAGAGAAGAGGTCGACAATCAAAACAAAATAGGATATGCAAAACAGAAAAGTAAAAACACACTGGTTTGGAGCAAGTAATGAAGCTTCAAATGAACATGGACCTGCCCTGAACTCTACCTCCTCCCACATTCATTCAGATCTACCTAGAAAACTATTTTTTTAAGAGTCTTGGAGGAGGAGTAACATTTTCTAAAAATCACTTGGGAGGAAACTTTTCACTACTCCCCTGAAGCAATTAATAAAAGAAAGGCAAGTACATTACAGCAAATGCTCAGACAGTGCCCAAGCTCTGAGTTCAAGCTACAGGACCAACAACAAAATGAGGGATATTCTTTATAAGGAAAGGCAAATTTCATATGCAAATAACCAAAAACTCCTTAAAATTTCATAGATGGAATTTGGGAGTTTCTGGGAAAGTAATGAGTAGAATTTGACAAATCAATTTAATTCAAAGATTATAAAGTATATCTGTCTTTACCTTCTGTTATTTTATTCCAATATATATATTAGAACAGGGGTAGATGATGCCAGAATCAATCATTTTACTGTCTGCAAGAACTTTTTTTTTTTTTTTTTGGTCGATCTTGTGGCTTGAACCCAGCCTGAGCAGTGTCCCTGCGTTTTTCAGCTCAAAGTGAGCTCTCTCCCTCTTGAGCCACAAGGCCACTTCCATTGTTTTGGTAGTTACATGGAGATAGGACTTATGAACTTTCCTGCCCAGGCTGGCTTTTAACAGGGATCCTCATATCGAAGCTTCCTTAGTACCTAGGATTACAGGCATGAGCCATTGGCACCCAGCTGCAAATACCTTTGTAAAGTGACAGGGGAGATACTCAAAACTTTAAGGAAAAACAGAGACATAATTTACATTCAGCAGAACGTACTTTTTGAACAAAAACAAAAAAAACTTCGTATTTCATAACCTTAATTATATTAAAATAACTAAGAATTAAAAAGCCAAATTATGCAATGCTCCTAATACATTTTTGTTTTTCAATGGTCTCACAATATTTATGTTGGTAAACTGAATTTTCAAGAAACTTACCTAAGTTTCCGCAGCTGGGAGAGAAAGGTTCCCATGCATCCTTGCACACTTAGGACCAAGTGCCTTGTGCCAGTCAAAACCCTGTAACAAGCCCACTTCCTCTAGGTGAATTGTGCATGCATTCTGGGAATTGTAGTTTCTATCGGGGCATAGACCTTTGAAAGTGTGTGGGGGAAGATCACAGGGGGTAAATCAGGAGAGGTGGGGGTGAGGGGAACAGGCACCAGTGCCTCTTTGTCCACTGTTCGTGTTTTTGGTTTGCAAATTTGGGTTACTTTGCTTTTCCCTTGCTGCTGGAAGCGCTCTGAAATACAGCTTTGCACTCCATAGTCTGAGCCAAGAGGTAGAAGCCCAGCTTCTCTTTTTCAGGGGAACTTGGGAGCTGTAACTGGAAGCAATCTGAGGCTCCTAGCCAGAGTCTGCCCTTCCCATCTTTCTCCAGTCTGCGGTGGATGATATTTTATGGGCTCATAAGTTTGTGCTGCCATTAGCACTTGTTCCTCCAGGTGCCAGAAAGTGGCTCACAAACCTCTGGTCCTCTTGACAAGGACAGTCAGGAGTTGTGCGTTTATACTTCTGAACCTAGAGATTCTGGTACTCACCCATGTGACTTTATGAGCTTCCTTTTTGTGCATTGTAGCCAATGAATGGTAAACATTCCTTGAAAATGTCTTATATAAACATATTGATCCTCTTTTCATCCTCTGCACTTCCAATGACTTTAGAAACTTTCAAAATGCTGCTGGCACAGATATACTCCAATTGATGTGTCTGTTCTGACAAATTACAATTTCTCCCCTAATTTAATTAGCCTATTTTACATCACTTAAAATGAGAGAGACTGGCTGGGCAGGTGGTTCAGTGGTAGAGTGCTTGCCTTGCATGAATGAAACCCTGGGCTTGATTACTCAGAACCACATAAGCAGAAAAGACCAGCAGTGTACTGTGGCTCAAGTAGTAGAGTGCTAGCTTTGAGCTGAAGGTCAGAGGGACAGTGCCCAGGCTCAGAGTTCAGACCCCACACCGACAAAAAAAATGAGAGAGATTTCCTATACATGTATACCAAAAACAATTGTTAAAATATAATTTGAATACAATACAATGCCCTTGATATGTGTCTGCCTGTCCTGATTCTTGAACTCAAGGTCTGGAAACTGACCTCGAAATTATTTGGTTCAATGCTAATGTTCTACCACTTAAGCCACATTTTCACTTCCGACTACTTTGGTAGTTTATTGGAAATAAGTCTCTCAGACTTTCCTATCCCCCTGACTTCAATCTGTGATCCTTGTAGGGTTTCTTCATGTCCATCCCAGGGGACCACAAGCAGGCACAGGAGAAAGATTATTATAAGGTTTATTAGTAGGACCATATTTCCCAGGAGAGGGAGCACAAGCATTTGTCCCTCTTCTGGTTGCAACAGGATCTGGGGGGCAGGAAGTGAGTTAAGTACATGCTCAGGTGAGTCTGAGATGAGAGAGGGAGTGGCCAGCTGTACTGAGGGAACTCTAGGTCTGGGAGGAGCTCAGGCCTGGGTGGAGCTGAGGACTAAAAGTGAGGATAATACTAACTTTCCTTAGATCTCAGCCTTCTGAATACCTAAGATTACAGCTATTAGACATGATAGCCCCGTTACAATGCTTTTTTTTAAAATTCAGATTATGTTCTAATGCAATAATATGAAATAGAAAACTTGAAAGTTTTAAGGCAGGATGTTCAGTCACTAATGTGTATGAGGACAGTCCAAATCCCAAAACACAGAAAATGCCCCCACCTTGAAATCTGTAACACTCCTGATCTTAAGAATTGTGAATGTGAACACTTAGTCTAAAATAAATTCTTTTAAGTTTTTCAAAGTAATAAAACATTCTTGTGACAGAAAGACCCAGTAGTAATGCACAAGTATTGCTTTTAAAGCATTCATAGTGTCTTTCTGAGCAAAAACTACCTCACTGAAGTAAACAGAATAGATTTTCCCTTTTTGTATATGTCACTGTAAAGGTGATGTATTTTATATTAACAATTACCATTCTACATAATTGTAAAAACTACATCACTACTCGATAACAGAATATCCTGTGTAATCAACCAATAAGTACAAGCAAAAGCACATAGGGATATAATTTGTTGGTTTTAATTTTGATGGATCTACATTTTGGGGTGTATTTTCTGTTAATATTGTGTAGTAACACATAAGACTTCAATTTACTGGTGCCTTGGCTGGGGATGGTTGACTGAGATTTTGTCACTCCTTTGACCAGCATTTTATGTTGCATCTTTATGAGGCCCTGTATCTCCAGCAGAATGGACATGATTCTTAATATCACTGCTTAGGCAAGTGATGGACTTCTCAATCTCTGTTTATGTGATCATTACTGATGTACCTTTGGCCAAAGCAGGTTCAAACTCAAATTGCAAGTCATTGTACAAGGTATGCTAGTTATTTGCATAAAGGGAAATGTGCCATATGACAACCATTACTGAAATATTATAAAACAAAAAATATGTGTTGTATATATTTTATATCTATAACTTTGTATGAAAATACTGTTCATAACATACATGTGTTTGAATATGTAAATAAATGAGGTAGAGTACAAATAATCAATGGAATCCTAAGATATCTTTACCTTAATAGAAAAATAGTTTACATATCCCTAGGTGTATTTCAGTGATAATTACTTTTAGTTAACAGGTGGCATGTTTTCCTTTTTTGGGTTCAATTTTTCAACAATCTTTTGTAGGAGCTTTAGTTTTTTATTTCTTTTTTTTTGGGGGGGAGGGGGGTCTGGTGGTGGGGCCTGAACTCTGGGCCTGGGCCCTGTACCTTAGCTCTTCAGCTGAAGGCCAGCGCTCTACTACTTGAGCCACAGTGCCACTTGCAGCTTTTTTTCTTTTTGATTATGTGGTGCTGAGGAATCGAACCCATGGCCTCAGGCATACAAGGCAAGTGCTCTACCACTGAACCACCTTCCCAGCCCCCGTGCATATGTCTTTAGTGGACACTTTAATCCTCTTCTTAAGACAGGAATGATTCTTGTCCCATTGGAAGGCTTTTCCAGCCCACATATCATGTTTTGAGCAGGAACATCTAGGGGAAAATCCCACAGGTTCTTTTCTGACTCCCTTATTTGCCTTCACTCCTAGCCATGGTTCCAGAATCTTTATTCATTGTCAACAGCAAGAAAGAATGAAAGGATCTCTAGTGAGATTCTTTTATTTCTTATTTTGTTTGACATTCCATATTATGAACCTAAGGGTGTGCAAAAATGAAGAAAATAAAAGAAAAGAAAAAAGAATCAGCTTCAGGAACATGTTTCTAAAAAAGTTAAGATGTAGCTGGACGCCAGCGGTTCACACTTGTAATCCTAGCTACTCAGGAGGCTGGGAGCTGAGGATCAGGGTTCAGAGCCAGCCCAGGCAGGAAAGTCTGTGAGACTGTTATCTCCAATAAACCACTAGAAAACCAGAAGTGGTGCTGTGGCTCAAGCAATAGAGCACTCGCCTTGAGCTGAAGAGCACAGGGACAGAACCAAAGCCCAGAGCTGAAGCCCCAGGACCGCCAAAAAAAAAAAAAAAAAAAAAAAAAAAAGCTGAAGATGGCTTGGAGATTTAGCAGATTATAAAATCAGTCATTCTAAGTGAAGATATGCTTCAGTTTGTTTCTACTTTTTCTAGTGTGAGAGAAAGTTGTCCCACTAGTTAATGTGATTCAGTGACACCTAGGAGATGACTTCTCATAGAAAGTGAAGGATGGCTAGCAACTGCTCAGACATCACATCCTCATATGTAATATTAAACTATCCTAATGAAATTTTACTGGATTTGCTGAAATAGTGTGGTCAAACATAACTTCAAATATTCTACAGGACTGAGTGAGCTAAAAGTACTTCACTTAATCTCTGTAAATACTCTTGGACTGCTTTGTGCTCTTTGTTTTACTTGAAACTTAGGCTGAGTTTGATGGTATTTATAGAAATCTCTGTTTTTCTCTATGGTGCTCTCATAGGAGTTCTCTTTCCTATTTTCCCAATTCATTCTATTTTTCATCTTTATTAATTTTTTTCTTTCTTTTGTATTACATTTATTTATTGTGAAAATACCATAAAGGGAGGTTACAATTACATGGGCAAGATAGTGAGTACATTTCTTATCATGCATTGTTGCCTCCTCCTTTGTTTCCCTTTACCATCCTTCTTTCTTCTTTTTTTTCTCAGTTGGAGGTCTGGAACCCTGGGCCTACTCGCTATACTTAAACTCTGCAGCTCAAGGATAGTACTCTACCAGTGGTGCTACATTGCCACTTCCAGTTTTCTAGTGGTTAATTGGAGATGCAAGTCTCACAGATAGTCCTGCCTGGGCTGGCTTTGAACCTCTATGCTCAGATCTCAGCCACCTGAGTAGCTAGGCTTACAGGCATGAGCCACCACCATGTGAGTTCACTAGCTTTATTTCTCTCTTAATTTTTCTTTTCTTCAAATGTTTTATCTGGGAAGTAGATTCTCTTACTGATCAGTTTTCTTTTGGTGACATGGCTCTTAGATTTGACATTTTTGTTATTCATTATACAGGAAAATTGTTGCTAAACATAAAATAATTTGAGTTTCCAGATTCTATTATCTGTCTCTTGTTTAACCTTATTTGATGTGGTTCCTGCAGTTTTCCTTTTTCTTCTTGCTCTGCTTGAATATTTGCATTCACTGATATTATAACATAGAAGCTGGTTGTGAAAATAAACATACAGTGACTATGGTTTTCGTATTGGAAATATCACTAATGGCAAATTCTGACATACATTTGTAAGTAGTAAACTTTAATCTCAGGAACTTCAATACTAAATAGCATGTGTGGCAATGTATCCTCGGGAATCTAGTGGAAGAAATGGTTCAGGAATATGTGACACATTTGAGCAATAGTCAGTGAAATCATCTTTTAAACCTACACAGATTATAATAATTTGTATTTTTGTCCATGTGTGTTTGTTATTAATGCTATTTGTAGTGTGTATTTCCAACTAAACACTGTTTGAGCATGTGTTCAAACACTTTCAGTTTGTTTGTTATTTTACTAGGTAAAATAGATATGTTTGTCACCCATATGTCTTCACAGAATCCAAAATTTGATTTTTCCATGTTTCTTTGGATGATAGGTCTATCTATGTAGTCCAGCAAGCTCTTATTTGTTAAATAAGTTTATTTATTGTGAAAATACCATACAGAGGGGTTACACTTACATGAACAAGATAATGAGTACATTTCTTATTAAGCATTGTTGCCTCCTCCTTTGTTTTTCCCCTACCATCCCAGCCCTCCCATCTCCTGGACTACACTCCCCCACCCACCTCCAAGCAAGCTCTTCATCTTTTTATGTAGCCTAGGCTGGCAAATAATCTTTCTTGAGTTTCCCAAGTCCAGGGAGAATACTTGTGTTTCAGACTGTGTGTGGCTACATTAGCCATTCTTATGTGTACAATTCATTGATAAAACACTGGGCCATTCCATCCATCCAGCTACAACACTTTTCATCTTCCATCTGTGAAGCTGTTTAATCATTGAATAGGCAGCCCCTGTTCCTCTCTATCCCAGTCTCTGGAATCATCCTACATTTGGGCTCCACAAATTTGTTGATCCTTGAAAGCTCAGTAAGGGCAATTATACCATGGCTGTTCCTTTATGACTGGTGTGTTTTATTTAGCTAATTTTACTTAAAGTTCATTCCTGCCATAAAATGTAGTAAAGTTTTCTCCTTTGAACACATTTATTGGTTTACATGCTTCAATGTTTTGCTTATTGTGAGTAGATTTTGAGAAGTGATTCTCCAAGCATTTGTTGTACTCCCTGCTTTATCTGCTGTTGCACACAAGCATAGAAATGCTGGACCATATTCCTATATAATTCTATGTTTAGTTCTTTTTAGGACTCTTCATACCCTCTTTGATAGATTATTTGTTTGTTTGTTAGGTCGATCAAGGGGCTTGAACTCAGGGCCTGAGCCGTACTCCCTCAGCTCTTTAGCTCACGGCTAGCGCTCTACCACTGGAGCCACAGCAACATTTCTGGTTTTCTGGTGGTTTTATTGGAGATAAGAGTTTCACGGATTTTCCTGCCCATGCTGGCATTGAACCGTGATCCTCAAATCTCAGCCTTCTGAGTAGATATGATTACAGGTGTGAACCACGGGTACCTGGCTTCATCTTTGATATTTTTATATACATGACAGAAATGCACCAAGGTTCACATCCTTTTCACATCTTTCCTAGCTTTTTTGAGACTTTGGGAGTATTTTTGTTGTTTTTATTTAAAACTATGTCCATACTAGCATGCATCAAATGTTATTTTATTGGAATTTTGATTTGAATTTTTCTCATGACTACAGATATTAAACTATTTTTTATTTTAATGTACTACATGTGAATGTCATTTTTAGAAAAATCTCTTCAATCTTTTTCCAACTTTAAAATTAGATTTTGTTGTCTGCATTACTTGAAGGATTTTCTTTATATTTTCTAATTCATATTGGTTAGCAATCCATTTAGAGATATATGCAAATATTTCTCACATACATGCTTTTTTCCCTTTATTGGTAGTGTTTTTCAATATACAAGGTTTTCATTTGTATTTATTTATTAGTTATTTATTTATATATTGTAGGTCATGGGGCTTGAACTCTGGGCCTGAATGCTGTCCCTCAGCTCTTAAATTCAAGACTAGCACTCTACCACTTTGGCCACAGCACCATTTCTGGTTTTCTTTTGATTTACTGGAAGTAAGAGTTTCACAGCTATACCTGCTCAGGCTGACTTTGAGACCCGATCTTCAGATCTTACCCTCTTGAGTACCTAATATAACAGGTGTGATCCACCAGAGACTCACATTGTTTGTTTGTTTCTTTGTTTTTTCCAAGAGGTAGTTTTGGAGTTTTATTTATGGGGTTACTGTCAAATCTTGCTTTATTTTTTTTTCTTTTCTTTTTTCTCAGCAGTGAGTCCTGAACTGTAGGCCTGGGTGCTGTCACTCAGCTGTTCAGCTCAAGGTGAGTACATTACAGATTGAACCAAAGGAACACTTCCAACATTTTGCTTATGTGGTACTGAGGAATTAAACCCAGGGCCTTATGCATGATAAGCAAGCACTCTACCACTGAGCAATCTTCCCAGACCAGTTACTGTCAAATCTGATGCCATGAAACTTTCCTCCTCATCTCTCTTCTCTTCTTTTCCCTTTCCCTCTTTTCCCCTCCTCTCCACTATTCTCTTGTCCTCTCTTCTTCCTTCTTTTTCCTGACCTTTGCTTCCCTTCTCTCCCTCCTCCACTCATCTTCTTTTCCCTTTATATCTGAGATGAAGACTTGCTAGTATCACTACAGTTAGGTTTCTAACTTAGAAACACAGTAATAAACATACCTCATGGTTTTCTTGAGCTACTATTGGAGCTTGAACTTCAGGTCTCATAGTCAGTCAACTTCCTCACTCACTGTTGGCACTATCACTTGAGCCATACCTCTAACCTGTTCATTAGCTGCTTAGTTTGAGTTGTCTATCCAGGCTGGCTTGCAGACCTCAGTTTCCTCCTTAGTAGCTAGGCTAAAATGACAGTCTGAGCAAGAAGTACTTGCCTTGATTTTTCTTACTTCAACATTTAACATTAATACTTAATTGGATACTACAATGAAATAATTTCTTGTTTCTGGTTTATGTAGAGTTATTTTGCAACCTAAACTGAAATAGTTTATCTTTCAAATTAAGTGTTGTATTGTTTTTCTAACAACTGTACCTGTTCTACCTGTGGTAGATTTTCTTCACTAAGCAGATCGTTTATGCTGGAGGTATTGTTTTATAATTAATGTAATTTAATCTTATTATGGAGGTGATGTATAGAGAGATATGTCATGAGTGAGGTAAAAAATACCCTTCGTTTCATACAGTGTCTTCCATGCCTTCATTCTCTCCCAATCTCTCCCTCTTATCTCTACTCTTGAGTTGTATATTTTACTTTCATCATCCTATTTCCCTCACATTCTATGACAATGCCACACCCACCAGAAGATATACATGTGAATACACCATACATAATTGAAAACAACTGTTTTTATTTCACAAGTGCAGTAAGAAAGTAGCTCTCTTTAATAAATCACAATGATAGCATACATATATTTTTACATATTCATTCTAGTTTCCTTCTGTTTATTTTACTGTTAGATTATTGGAAACATATTGTTGGATTTTTTTGTATTTATATCATAGATTTATTTGTCATACTGATTTCTAGACAATTTGTCTTTAGATCTATTGTCAGTGTGTCTGTCTTGGTAAATATAACTGCATAGTGCTTTATAAACAGCATTTAGTAAAGATAATGCTATCCCTGTGTGTGTTTCTAGTGACCATTTGTCTAGTTATACAATCATTAAGAGGAAAATTACTTCTCCAATCATAATGATAGATTAAAGAAATTATCATTCTTTGTCCTTTTAATCATGTCTTTGTAGACTTTACTTTTCAGAATAGAACTTTTGTTATACAGATTTATAATTTGCTTGTTATTATCAATGCTCCGTATCTGTGGTAACACAATTTGTGCTGAGGTTCCTTTCCTTTCATATTATGACTACTTGTATTTTTCAATAATGATTGTTGCTTATGATATGTTTATATTGATTTAATTTTATTTCTTGATAATTAATGTATGTCTGTTTGGCTTATTGAGTTTTTTGAGTATGTTTTCTTCTGTTCAAATCAGACAGTACCTGATATATTTACTATTTTTATATTACAATATTAACATGGTTTCATTTTAGTGATCACTTTGCTATTTATTATGTTTGTCTCATCTGACATGTATTTATTAGTTTGCTTTCATGTAACCTGCACACATCGTTCTATACCATGCAAATCACCTCTAATATAATCTCCAGAGAATCTTCTATACACTGTAAATCACCTTTGACTTCGGGCAAAATGTTTTCTATACTCATAATTTCTCTGCTGTGTTTGATCTCACATATGCTGAGGACTCAGTTCTGATTGAAAGTCATTTCACATATGTTCTATGCACTACTTTCTTTTCTCCTATGTGAGTCAGTTCTCTCATGAACACTGAGATATTCCTTTCAGGTCAAAGAGCTTCCACATTTGTAATATTTTTAAGATTTCTCTGCTGTGTGTTATATGAACTTGGATCTATGAATACTTAGTAAAGGACTTTCCACATTTGATATATTTGTATTTTCTCATCTGTGTCTGTTCTCTGATGCAAACTGAGTTAGGACTTTTTCTTGAAAACCTTTCCATTTTTTCCTACATATGATTTCTCTCCTCTTTGTGTGTGAGAGCATGTGTCTCTGTTTCTGTGTGTTTTGGGTGTTCTGTGATGCACTCTGAGCTGTGTCTTGTAGTAGGAGGACTCCACATCTGCTATATCATAAGGTTTCTATCCTGTATTGGTTCAGTATTGCAATTTCACTTTTCTTACAGATCGAAAACTTTGTCCATTTGGTACAATCCTAAGTTATTTCATTTGTGTGAATCAACTTATGTGTGTTAAACTGTGAACTCCAGGTCTTTCCACACTGGTTGCATTCATAAGGTTTCTCTCCTTGTGTTCTGTGATGGATGTTAAGTTTGCCTTCTAGATGAAAGAATTTCCATGCCTACTACATACATAACATTTCTCTCTGGTGGGTTTTTTTCTGATGGACAGAAAGGTGTATGTTCTGGGTGAAAGAATTTCCACATAGGTTACATTCATAAAATTTCTCTCCTGGTGTGCTCTCTGGTGGACAGTAAGGTGTAGCTTCTAGCTGAAAATACTTCCACACATACAACATTCATAAGGTTTCTTTCATGTGTGTTTTCTGATGGACAGTGAAGTTTTACTTCCAGGTGAAAGCCTTTCCACACATGTTACATTAATAAGGTTTCTCTCCTGTGTGTGTGTTCTCTGGTGGCGAGTAAGCTTTGATTTCTGGATGAAACACTTTCCACACAAGTTACATTCATAAGGTCTCTCTCCTGTGTGTGTTCTGTGGTGGACAGTAAGGTACACCTTTCGGGTGAAAGTCTTTCCACACACATTACATTCATAAGGTTTCTTTCCTGTGTGTGTTATCTGATGGACAGTGAGGGCTGACTTCCAGGTAAAGGACTTTCCACACAAGTTACATTCATAAATTTTCTCTCCTGTGTGTGTTCTCTGGTGGGTAGTAAGATATCCCTTGCGGGTGAAAAACTTTCCGCAAATCTTACATTCAAAAGGTTTCTCTTTTGTGTGTGTTCTCTGGTGGCAAGTAAGCATTGATTTCTGGGTGAAACACTTTCCACACAGGTTACATTCATAAGGTCTCTCTCCTGTGTGTGTTCTGTGGTGGACAGTAAGATTTGATTTCTTGGTGAAAGACTTTCCACACATGTTACATTCATAAGGTTTCTCTCTAGTGTGTGTTCTCTGGTGGACAGTAAGGTATGCCATCCTGGCGAAAGACTTTCCACACATGTTACATTCATAAGGTTTCTTTCCTGTGTGTGTTATCTGATGGACAGTGAGAGTTGACTTCCAGGAGAAGGACTTTCCACATAAGTTACATTCATAAATTTTCTTTCCAGTGTGTGTTCTCTGATGTCTAGTAAGATATGCCTTGCAGGTGAAAGATTTTCCACAAATGTTGCATTGAGAAGGTTTCTCTTTTGTGTGTGTTCTCTGGTGGACAGTAAGCTTTGATTTCTGGGTGAAAGACTTTTGACACACGTTACATTCATAAGGTTTCTCTCTTGTGTGTGTTCTCTGAGGGACAACATGGTGTGTCTTCTCAGTGAAAGACTTTTCACATTGTTTATATTCTTCAACTACAGAAGACACATGAGGACTATAGGCAGCACACATCTTACCAGGTTCACTGAAAACACCCATTTTCTGACAGCCAGTGACCTTTTCTATCCTCATCACTAAGGAGTTCCCATTATTCTTAATCAGTTCTGACTTCTGTATGGAGCTCAAATGAAAACTTTTTATAAGCCTCACTTTTTCCTCCCCTGGGTTACTATTCATGACTGCTACTTCAGAGCGATATTTATTGTGACTTTCCTGACAGGTGCTAATCACATCCTCCATTACTGGGACATCTAAAATGAATAATAGAAAAATAGACAAAAACATAAATGAGACCCACAAATTCCTTACGATAATGATATTTCCTCACATTCTGTTACTACATTTTCAAATATCAAAGCATTGCTTTATGCAGAATATATACTTTTCTCTGTAATGTAGTAATTAAGAAAGTAGTACTGACATTTTACAATGCAAAATAATGTTTTTCTATATTTCAGATTATTATATGTTGTCCCAGGAAATATTTCCTGAAATTATTCATCTCCATACTCTTAATGCTTCCATTCTGAATCGCGCTGTATGCCCAGCACCACTGATAAGAAATTGTCCCCATCAGAGGATAGCAGCCCTAGCATAATGCTATTTTCCTCCTACCTTCATAATACTAGTTTAAAAGAAAATGAGGTCTCCTTTCTACATTTCTTATTCTCTTTTTCTCTTTATGAATGATTTCTCTACAGAAAAAGGGAATTGCTAACACTGCCTACACTGGCACACCAAATTCAGTGTGTCTCCACGTGAATTCTGGATTGACAATTCCTTGAGACAAAGGATCACCTAGTTCTCTGCCACACATGACTCAGGGGCACTAGGAATACTACTGCTCTGTACCGCTGAATATAAACAGACCCACTGGGCTCTGGATCCATCATCACCATTCAAGATGCTTTAACTCACCTGTAAAATTCTTGTCTGAGCCTTCTCTTATCCATGGTTCTGCACCTTGCTCCAGCTTCACAATCAATTCAGGTTTAGGAACACAGTGCCCTGTGAATAAGAAATAGTGGAGAACAATTGCTCTTGCTGGGTCATCATTAATGTAAGGTCACAGACATCCTGTTCACAAGGTTGCTCCTAAATCTGGTTTCTCAATTGTTTTTGTGGGGGGCCACCGAGTTGTGGGGCCTGAATTCTGGGCCTGGGAGCTGTCTCTCAGCTCTTAAGCACAAGGCTAGCACTCTATCACTTGAGCCACAACACCAATTCTAGCTTTATTTCCCTGCTTATGTGGTGCTGAGATATCAAACACAGGGCCTCAAGCATGCAAGGCAATCACTCTACCCCTGAGCCATCTTCCCAGCCCATGGTTTCTTTATTCTTAATAACTCCATGGTGGAGTTTCCCCCAGCTTTGAGTTTATTGTGTCCATTGTGTGGCTTGAACTCAGCTCTTTTGCTCAAAGCTAGCATTCTACTAGTTTGAGTCTTGCCTACGATTCTAGTTTTTGAATGGTTAATTGGAGATAAGAGTTTCATGGTCACTTTTCCACAGTTGCTGGCTTCAAACCAAAATCTTCACATTTCAGCCTCCAGAGTTTCTAGAATTCCAATCTTGATGCACTAAACTCTGTGTCAAGTTTGGCTTACAAATACACATGTTCACCTACTGATTTCCAGATCATACTGTCAGTAGTAATGTATATTCTATCTAGACTGTAGATCCACCTATAATAATTACCCCCAGTCTGGGAAGTCAGTCTCCTATTATTGGATCATAGTTTAGAACTTTTGTACAACTATTGATTAGAAATGTTAAAGATTGAAAATAAAATTAGCTCTTGAGTTACATATAATGAGTTGAAGTTTCCCTTACAAAGAAATGACACTTGCCATGGACTGGAATCTTTTTTAGTTTTTTTATTCTTGTTGTTGTTTTAGAAAATGTTATGGTTCAAAGGCTTACAACTTTAATCCTTCATTGACGAGGTGAGATCAGAAGTGGCAGGCTTGAAACCAACCTGAGCATGGAAACCCAGAATATACCCCAAAACAAAAGCCAAAATGGAGTTGTGGTTCATGCAGTAGTGCGAAAGGCAAACAACACCAAGCACCCCGACCTGAATTTGGCTGGCTTTTATACTAGCAGTTTTTTACCTGGGAATGGACTGGAATCTTATATATAGATAACATAAACAGTCAAATGTCTACTAAAATAAAAGCACTTGATCTTCCAAATAAAAGTGACCTTTGCTCACCCAAGGACATGAGGTTGCTATAGGTCTCCAGCATCACATCTCTGTGAAGGGTCCGCTGACCAGGATCCAGATCTTGCCACTCCTTCCATGTGAAGTACACAGCCACATCATCAAATGACATCAGCTTCTGTAATGGCACATTTCCATTAAGAAATTAGACCTAGGTCATGAGAATTCCAATCTGGAATTTCATTATGCTGCAGGTATGCTTTTGTCTTACATAAAATGTTTGCAGCTTGCTGTGTTATCTATTCACTGGGAAAATTAAATAGCAAATTAGAAATATTGGACAATATATAAACCTGGTCATTAAAACACACAGATTGGCAGGGCACTGGTGGCTTATCCTCCTAGTTATTCAGGAGGCTGAGGTCTGAGGATCTAGGTTCAAGGCCAGCCCAGACAGGAAAGTCCCTGAGACACTTATCTCCAGTAAACCACCAGAAAACTGAAAGTAGCACTGTGACTCAAGTGGTAGAGCACTCACTTTGACCTGAAGAGCTGAGGGATAACAACCAGGCCCAGAATTCAAGCGCCAAGACCAATAAAAAATTACAGTTTCCCTAATGCATGCAAACACATTTCTGCTGCTAGCAATAGAGACAAGGTAAAAACTCTAAGGAGACAATAATCTGGCATGACAACAATAAGTCTAAGGAGGTGTCTGAAAAATTATATTATCATTTTTTGATAAAATTTTTGTACATATAAGGGTAACAATGAATTAAACAAATATTTTTTCTGCATTTACATATACTGCTTCACCCTAAATCCTATTTAGACTTTCTATTAACAGGTACTCTCATCAGCAAGCAGAACACATTTAGGATATGACATGGAATACAGAACATAGAACATTACTAGACCTATGAGAAGCAGTGTCCACATAAATATTAAAAAATACTAACAATACTCCAGAAAGTAGCTAATGATTTATTTTTCCCATATAAGATTTAATTGAGTTCACACATAAAAATATCCTAGGTTAACCATGTTTGGTTTAAATACTAAATATTGAAAAGTGGTCACAGATACCCTGATATTTACATCCTATGTAAAAAAAGAACTGCTACCATGAGGTTTTGTAAACTTTGCCTACATTCTACAATACAAAATATATGTGGGAGGGGAATAAAATATTCTTTACAATATTTTCATTTTAATAGGCTTCATGGAAGGTGGAGGAAAATGTATAGAAGCTCAAGGAATACTCAATATGACAAAAATGATAAATATGAACAAATGCTCCAACGTGTCACATATTCCTGAGTCATTTCTCCAGTAGATCCCTAAGGATATATTTCCACTTATGTTAGTTAATAGCAAAATTCCTCAGAGATCCAAATCAATTCCTGAGAAATCATCCATGAGATTTTGCAACAAGTGATATTTCTAATAAAGAACACCTTGTCACTGTATTTTGTTTTTTAATCAAAACCAGTTCCTATCCTATACTGGCAGTGAATTAAAATATTCAAAAATAGTGGGAAGGAAAGACAAAACAGAATACCACATCAAATGAAGTTAGACCAAAGATAACAGAATCAGGAGAAAACTGATTTTCTTGTAGTTTATAAGCTGGGCGAAGGAAATACTTTTCTGTGGAAACTCTGAGGTTGAGCCAAGGGGGAAAAGGTTTGAGAGGTTGGAATTCGAGCCTGACCTCAATGAGAACACTGAGAGCTGGCCACAGAAGGGTTAAAAGAGAATTCTGGAGAGGATTAAGAGACTGGAGGGCAGGCCTTTTCCTTACTGTTGGAAAGATAGCATCTGAAACTGAGCTTCTGTTCACCTTCAAGGCTAGGTAAGGTGAACTTCATGTCTGCATTTTCTCTGGGAGCCAGTCTTCTGTCTCAGGAGATTAGGAAACATGTTTTCCTCACAACCTGTTGTGGCTCTGATTGTACTATTAATATAGATACTTCATTTTTGCATGTTACCAATGGTAATCTTCCCTGTGTGCACTCAAGGAACTATGCTTGCTTGCTGGCACCAAGGGACCAAGTGCAGGAGAGCCTAGGAACCCTGGTTTTCCCTAAGTCTATCTGTTTATGGTTTTGTGATTTTCTAAGTTTGTTTCTGGAATCCTGTAGAACTCTCTAGGCAACAATTTTCCTATATAATGGGTAAGAAAAATGTCAAACCTAAGAGCCATGTCAGCAAAGTAAAAATGATCACTAAGAAAAACTAGCTCCCAGATAGATCATTTGAAGAAAAGAAACAACTGAGACACATATGGAGGAAAGAGGGAATGAGAAAAGTAAGAAAAAATGATAGAAAGATAGATACAAAGAGAGAGAAAGAGAAAAATAACCAACACTAGTGAGTAGAAAATCAAAAATAGACAGATAAAATAGAGGAAAGAAATTTTGTGAGGATACTTTAGAAAACAAACAGGAATTTGTAGAAAGACCATAAAGTTTAGCAACAAATATAGCCTAAGTTTCAAGTATGACCAAGACCATGAAGTCGTACAAGTACTATATATGGAGAGTAATTTAAGTACATATAGATTAATCATTCCTTAAGAACACATGAAGGTATGTATGACCACACTATTTCAGCAATTCCAGGAAAATTTCATTGAAATAGTTTAATGTTGCTCATGAGGATGTGATCTGTTTACAAGCTATCCTTCACCTTCCATAAGAAGTAACCTGCTGGGTGTCATTACATCACATAACAGATTTGATTACATTTTATGACAACATGAAACCTAGACATTCTGAAGCCAATCTGCATTCAACTTAGAAAGAATATAACCATTTAATTTGCTAAACCTACAAGCAATCTTAATCTGATAATCTATAAGCCATATGAATATGTACCTGGGGCTAAATCTGTGTGGTTGGACTTCTTTTAAATTCTTGAACATCTTTAGGTTCATATAATGGAATAAAACCAAATGAGAAATAAAAAAACAACTCACCAGAGATCCATTCATTCTGTCTTGCTGCTGACAATAAGCAGAAGATTCTGGAAGCATGGCTGGGATACAAGACAAATGATGTATTCAGAAATGAATCTGTGAGACTTTTGGCCCAGAATTTCGTCTTGCAACATAATACAAGGGCTGGAAAACGGCAAAGACTTCTTATAAGTGAAGAATCTTTAATGTCTCGGGCAGAGCATTCAAGTCTCCAATAAATACAAATCCAGTCCATTTCGTGGTAGATAGATAATATTAAACCAACTAATTTCTATGTTTATGTACATACTATATATAAAACTGAATTTTCCTACAAAAAATATTGAATAACTGAAAGCAAAAACATATCACATTGCCACTAAAATTAATTATTACTGAATATACTTCAGGAATGTATGAACTGCTTTTTTAATGCAAAGGTATCCTAGGAATCCATTGGAATTTGTTTTCTGCCTCATTGATTTACATATTTAAACATCATGGAAAGCATGTATGATGTAACTCAGTAGTTTTCACCCAAAGTTACAGAGGAAACTATGTACAGAATATATTGCTTGTGCTATACTATTTCAATAATGGTTGTCAAATGGCACATTTCACTGTATCATTGCAAACATATGCAATGATTTGTAATTTGCCATTTAACATGCTTTGGCCAAAGGAACATGAGTAAAGATGAGGTAAACCCAGGTTTGAGAAGTCCCTAATGTTCATTTCCCTTAACAGTTTTGGAAAGAACCTTGACCATCCTAATGCTACAACATAAAATACTCCATATAGAAGTGACACACCTGAAGATAAGCAACACTTACAAAGCATACAACCTTGAGTAAGACATTACCTCAAGTTTTCTTCTGTGATTTTTCATTTAAGGCCAAATGTCCCCGACCAACACTTTCTGAACTACGAGGCACAGCCAACACATGAGAGCTATTATTAACAAATCCATAGATGGGACATTTAAGATAAGTTTCAATGAATACATACTAAAAATTATAGTGGTAATGCAGGCTGAATAAATTAGAAAGAAGAGGATTAGGGATTGCTATATGAATAGATATTTTCAGTCATAACAATTACCCCACCTTCCCAAACCACTGTCTCAGGTACCTTCTGATAACTAGCCTCTGGGTTATTCCTCAAGCCAGCTCATCACGACTCCTAGAAATCAGTTTAAATCTTGCAACAACACAAAGTGATTGAGAGTGATGTAGGAAAGAGTACCACGTGAATCTGGTGCTTAGGGAAGTAGCAAAAATTTTTGCATAAGGCAAGGGAAGCTAGCAACATCTTCCCCTTCCTGTGCTTTTCTGCTTCTTCCCTTTTGGGCTTCTCAGAATTGAAAAGGTCTGTCCATTTAGGATGGAGATTCTTATTCATAGGGTGCTCTGCTTCAAACATTGCTAGGCTTCATTCCTAAAAATCCAGGACCAGCACTCACTACTCCAATATCCCATGTACAACTGTCTCTAGAAACAGGATGGTGAACAAACATCTGTGAACTCAAGCCAGGAGATTAAAACTTCAAGCCAAAAAGATTAAAATATGTCTTGGAGAAACAACACAGAAGCCCTAAATACAACTTCCATGTAAGAGGACTCAAGGCAGGCACACACCTCACAATTTCACTAGAATTTTTCCTGTACTCCTCTTCCACCTGGGCAAAGCAAATAAAATCACATGAGTTAATAGAAAAATCCCTTGGTCTTGGAGTACAAATGCACAGCTCTTGGGCTCTCCTTGTCTGCAGAATCACCAAGCTTGCTCTCAGACATTTGGGAAACAGGTTCTTGTTTATCAACCCCAGACTGGAGAAAAGCGTGGAGGGGAAAACAGGTGCTTTGGCTCAAGTGTAAAGCTCTCCTTATGAGCTGACGAGCTCAGGAACATTGCTTGCAAGCCCAATGTTCAAGCCCCACCAACGACCAAGAAAAAACAGAACCAGAAAAAGAAACCCATGGAGGATAGACTCCAGCAGCAATCCCACAGTTCCTACCTGATATCAGTTCCAAAGCTTAAGATTCTTTCAAGTTACAACTCCCAAGCTTCACTGCACAGAGCTGGGCGCCTGCCTCCTGGCTCCCACCTATGGAAGGCCGAACTTTACTTCAGGGCACTTCCAGCAGCAAGGCAAAGGGAAAGAATCTAGAAGGGGCAGACTTAAAACACCCCAGATGGGCGGGGAGGTGCATGCGCAAAAGGATCTCTGCGCCACTTCCGCCCTCCCAAAACAAAAACAACTCAGGACTTTCAAACCAAAAGCCCTCCACGGAGACTACAATTCCCATAATGCTCGGCGCCACCTTGCTTCACCTCTGGTTAGAAGAGTGCTTGGATGCATTGGGACTTTTCTCTCCCTGCTGTGGGAGCTGAGTTTCTTCTTCAAAACCACTGTTTCCTTTGTGAAATATTGTAAGACCAACCAGAAAATGGATATACATGGGGAGAATTAGATGCATTGACTTTTTGGTACTTAGTTCTAATAATGAAATTGAGGTTATGAGACTGTTTCTCATACCTTTCTTTTTGTTCTATGCCTGTGTTCTGCTGAGTGTAAATTATATCTCTGTTTTGCTTTACATTGTTTAATACCTCCCCTCTCATCTTACAAACATACTCATAGACACTGAACTTATACCGGGTCATTTTCCGTTAGTGTAATGTACACATTGGCATAGAATAAGAAGATGGTTATGTACATATGAATCATAATCCTTGTGTTGATTTAGATTTTGCAAAATCAAACAATTAATTTTCCAGAAAATCCCCAATTCTATCTATTAAATGGAATTGAGTTTTTGGCTGTTTCTGAATCTTGCTTTTTCATTTAAGGGTTTTATGATTTTTCTTTTTCTGTTCGTCCTGAGGCTTCAACTCAGAGCTTGGTCACTGTCTGTGAGCATTTGCTGTGCTCTACTTGGATTTCTTTAATAATTTCTTCAGGTAACTAGTGAAAAGTTTCCTCACAGGGATTCTTAAGATCATGGCACATTTCCCTAATTTTCCTACAAAGAGAGTGGTTTGGGGGTCAGAATGAATGCAGGTGAGTAGAAGAGTTAAGTTTAGTGTAGGTCTATGTTGATGTGAATCTTAATCATTTACAAACCAGTCTGCTTTTGTCTTCTCATTTTGATTGTGAAAATCTCTTTAGAATTTTTTTTTTTGGGGGGGGTCCAGTCGTGGGGCCTGAACTCTGAGTCTGGGCACTGTCCCTCAGCTCTTCAGCTCAAGGCTAGGGCTCTACCACTTGAGCCACAGCACCACTTCCGGCTTTTTCTTTTTGCTTATGTGGTGTTGAGGAATCGAACCCAGGGCCTCAGGCATGCAAGGCAAGCACTCTACCACTGAGCCACAGCACTACTTTAGAATTCTTTAGAATTCTTCCTCTTCTCTGATCCTAACAGTTCCTCTCAGTAGCTTTAGGCTACATATCTAGGGGACCTCAGACTTGTCTTCCCAGACCTTATCCATTAAGCTGTGGAATAAATCTTTGTTTTCTGTCACAGTCCTAACAGAGCACAAGCAAGACTTCTGTGGGCCAATGGGATAATAATTAAGGAGACAGAGAGATGGCTGATGGCACATTTCTGCTATATTTCTCAAATGCTTGTGTAATATTGGTCTAAGCCCACTGTGTCAAAAAGTGCAAACAGCACACATCTATCCTCATTCTACTTCAATCTATGTTTTCCACCAAAGCCTCCCTTCACTTAAAGCCCCAGGCCAAACAGCTACAACACACACTTCCTCTAAACAAGAAAGGGCAAGGACTTGCAGCCCTGAGGGTGGGAGTCAATGGCCCTTAAGCCTTTGTTCACAGTTTGCCTGCTCCTGGCAGGCACCCCAGGGTCTGCAACAGTCTCCCTCTCTCATATTCAGAGATCCTATACTTGTCTCTTAAATATTTATTGTGATTTTTAGTGATCCTTTACATACAATATAATTGAGATGGTTTGGATTGGAAAGTTTCATGCCTGGTTTTAGCTCTCCAATGTATAGGTTTTCCATATCTCCTTTGTGGACCTGAATTATTCCTCATGAAAATGGAAATCAAAGGGCATATTTGGATTTATAGACTTCAACTTACAAGCACCTCTAATAATATAAAGAAAAATTAATTTCATTCTATAAAAGTAAATTCCTGAGAGGCAAGGAGAAAAGGATCAGAAAGAATTGGAGTACTTCCAAGACTACATGTGAAGTGTAGTTTTCATTGTTCAAGCCTATATTTCTGATGCATTTACTTATATTTTTATCTTTTTGTTTTTTTGTCAGTCGTGGCACTTGTACTTTGAACTTGGGAACCATCTCTAAGCTCAAGTACTCTACCATGTGAACCACAACACACTTCTGGATTTCTAATTGTCTCTGGAGATAAGTGTCTCACACATGTTGGTGGCCAGGCTGACTTTGAATTGGGATCCTCAGGTTTCAGCCTTTTCAAAAGCAATGATTACAGACATGAGGAACCAACACCCAACTTGCATTTCTTGTGTTTTATGTCCCAACCCTGGGGCTTGAACTCAGTGCATGGACACTGTCACTGAACTTCTTTTGCTCAAAATTATCATACTACTACTTGAGCCACAATTCCACATTTTGTGTTCCTGTGTATGTGGTAGTGAGGACTTGAACCAGGGATTCTAGGTAAGCATACTACCACTGCTGGGGGCCAGCCACAACACCAGCAGTGCTCCAGAAGAACAAAGGGATGATAATAGAAGAGACAGAGACCAGGCCAATGATGAATCTCTCTTTATTTCAGCAATATTCTTAGCTATAGACACTTTCTATATCTGTCCAGTTCTTGCATCACATTGTTCTAGGACTCAATGTGGCAACAACTGCAGATCATGTGAATCCTTCCTCATTCTAGTTCAACCTTTGTCCACCAAACTCCTACAGGTAAGGCCCCAGGCCCAGAAGCTAAAAGGAACACTCCCTCCTATGAAAATGGCAAGTACTTACAGCCCTGAAGGTTGCAGTCCATGGTTGTGGAGCTTTTGCTCACACCTTGACAGTCCTGGCACCTCTGAGTCTGCAACAAGTCCTCCTTTTTATTTTGTAAATTGAGCAAGTGTCTATCAGCCTGAGCCTGGAAAATGCAGCAGATCCTACATCTCAGGAAGAATGGAAGAAAAAGGAATACCAAAACAAGAAACAGGAAAATGCCTAAGGGATGGAAAAAAGATTGCTATTTCCCAGGCTGAATCCCTGTATATAATGGAGAACTGATGCAGCTAAATCTGCAGGGTGTGCTACCTATAGGGTGGATTGACCAATATCAGATTTCTGACCCTGAAGCTGCCTAATGTCTAAGCTTAATTTATCAAAGGAGGGCTGGGAAGGTGGCTCAGTGGTAGAATCCTTGCCTTGCATGCATGAGGTCCTGAGTTCAATTCTCCAGCACCACATAGGCAAAAAGAAAAAAGCAAGAAGTGGCGCTGTCGCTCAAGTGGTTGCCCGCTAGCCTTGAGGTGAAGAGCTGAAGGATAGTACCCAGGCCCAGAGTTCAGCCCTATGACCAGATCCCCAAAAGAAAAAATTATCAAAGGGCCAGATTCCTCAAATATGTCACTGGATATTGGCCCATATCATATTGAGGGATAACACAGACGTACTAACCATCAGCATGTCACATCATTTTTGTTGGGGGGGGTCTGTTCATGGGGCCTGAACTCTGGGTCTGGGCGCTATCCCTCAGCTCTTCAGCTCAAGGCTAGCACTCTACCGCTTGAGCCACAACACCACTTCCGGCTTTTTTATTTTTGTTTATATCGTGCGGAGGAATTGAACCCAGGGCCTCATGCATGCAAGGCAAGTGCTCTACCACTGAGCCATCTTCCCAGCCCCTGTCACATCATTTTTAACCGGGTCTTTAGCACGTCTACTTGATTATCAATATACATCATTGCTGTTTCCAAATCATAACACATATCACAAACTTATCTAAGCCCACCTGCATCCCAGGGCACCAGAAACATATCAAGCCAAACTATTAACATGTTGTGTTGTATATATGGTTTGGATACGTTTCATAGCAGAAGTAGTAGCACTAGCAAGAACATTTAGGGTAGCAAAAATGCTGGCAACCAATATTCCAAAAAATCTGCAGCAATGGCTAAGGGCCTATAAACCTCAATAGCAAACAGAGACCCAAACTTATTATACCATAATGGTTATATCAGGAGAACAGGCAACATAAGATGATTGCATAGTAATCTCAGAGTATTTATGCAGTTAGTGAGAACACAATTGTTCCTGCTAGAGGCATCAAAAACTACTCCACCCTTGAAAACCATACCTAGCTCTACTAACTGCATGTATGGATACATAACACAGCCTTGCACAGTAACTGATACAAAACCATGAAACAGGACACGTCTCTGATATAGTGGTCTGGGATGTAGACAGGCATTAGTCCAAAAGGCCTCAGCAGCAACCAGTTGCAGATGTCAGGGTGAGCTTGTCAAAACAGGCTGACAAACATGGGGGCCAGCAAGGTAGCACTGATCACGTCACTCCTTGAGCCCAGTTATGCAGTGCATATTGGAAGACTTCCACCAGTACAACAGTAGACAAGATGTGAAATCCACAGGCTCTCCATAATGCACATGCCCTCCATGGTGGTGCATCATTGCAACCACAGGAATCTCTGGGCATAGTGGAACCCATGAGGGGTGCACCACATCTCCTGCCAAAGTGTTATCCATGAGCTACATGTTTTCCATTCGTTCACCTTTTCCTCCAGAGGACATCAGAACCATAATTTATCCCTGAATACCATACCATACTTGTACCTTCTACCTCAGCATCTGGAACAGTCAATCATTGAGATGAATGAAGGAAGAGGATATAATATCTGTATAACAAATAATGAGACTTACTCTGTGAGCATTGAACAATTCAAAAATAATGTAGGAAATGAATTCTATTTCTACTAGTACAATGAACTTTTAACTTTTAGAGAAAGAAAGTATTATTTTTCCTTCATATTTTATAGTTGCTCCAAAGTTGATGTCTATATATCCAACTGTGCCTCATGATCTCCATTTTAATGAGGAATAGCTCAGGTCCACTAAAAGAGGCATGGAAGGACCCATGCACTGGAGGACTGAATATCAGGCATGAATATTTCCTACACAATCCTTCCCAATCATGATGTGGGGAAAGGATCATCAACAAGCACAACAAATCCTTAAGAGAAAAGCTTAGGATGTCTGACATGAGGGAGGGAGGCAAAAGGTTTATTCCACAGTGTAATGGATACAGTTGGGAAGACAATTCTGAGGACCCCTAGCATGCAGAAACTTCTAGGATCAGAGAACAGGTAGAAAATCAAAACAACAGGATATGCAAAACAGAAAAGTAAAAACAGACTGGTTTGGATCATGTTATCAAGCTTCACATGAACATAGACCTACCCTGAACTCTATCTCCACCCACATTCACCCTGATGACCCTAGACAACCATTTTTGAAAGAGTCTTGGAGGAGGAGTACCATTTTCTAAGAAACCCCTGGGAGGAAAGTTTTCACTAGTTTCCTGAAGCAATAATAAAAGAAAGGCAAGTACAGCACTGCAAATGCTCACAGACAGTGCCCATGCTCTGAGTTCAAGCCACAGGACCAACAACAAAAGGAGGGAAAAAATTATTAAAGAAAAGGCAAATTTCATATGCCAAAAACCAAAAACTCCTTAAAATTTCATAGAGGGAATTTGGCAGTTTCTGGAAAAATAATGGGTAGAGTTTGACCAATGTATTCAATTCTAAGATTATAAAGTATGTCTACCTTAAAATTCTGCTATTTTATTCATATATATGTATATATACATATATGTTATATATTATGCATACATATATGTATTAGGGAAGGGGAAAATAATTCCAGAATCAATCAGCTAAGTGTATGGAAGTACCTGATCTTGTGGCTTGAACTCTGGGCCTGAGCAATATCCGTGAGCTGTTCTGCTGAAGGGGAGCTATACACCACCTGAACCACAAGGCCACTTCCGTATTTTTGGTGGTTAATTGGAGAGAAAGCTCATGAATGTTCTTGCCTGAGTTGGCTTTGGACCAGCATCCTCAGATCTCAGCATCCTTAGTACATAGGATTACAGGCTGAGCTACTGGCACCCAGCTGCAAATACCTTTTTAAAGTGAGAGGGGAGATATTCAAATTTTGAAGGCAAAACAGCAACCTAATTTATATTCAGAGGAACATACTTTTGAACAAAAACAAAATCAATAACCATGGAATCTCATAACCTCAATTACATTAATAAAACTACGAATTAAAAAGCCAAATTATCTAATGATCCTAATACATTTCTTTGTTTTGGTTGATCTCACAATGTTTCAGGAGGTAAACTGATTTTTCAAGAAGAAACTCACCTTGTTCCCGCAGCTGGGAGAGAAAGGTTTTCATGCATGCATGCACACTTAGGACCAAGTGTCTGGTGCCAGTCCAAAACCTCTAACAAGCCCACTTCCTCTAGTTGAATGCATTGTGTTATGGGAATTGTAGTTTCTATTGAGGCACAAATCCTTTGAAAGAGTGGAGGGCTGCCGGGGTAAGGCGCTTGAACCTGCTTGGCCACTGTTGATGTTTTTACTTTGTAAATTCAAGTTTCTTTCCTTTTGCCTTGCTGCTGGAAGTGCTCTGAAGTACAGCTTTGCATTCTATAGTCAGAGCCAAGAGGAAGAAGCCCAGTGTCTCTTCTTCAGAGAAACTTGGGAGCTGTAACTTGAAGCGATCTGAGTCGCTAGCCAAAGTCTGCCCTTACCATCTTTCCCCAGTCTGAGGTTGATGATATTTTTTGGCCTAATGGAATTGTGCTGCCATTAGCACTTGTTCCTGCAGGTGCAAGAAACTGGCTGAGAATCCTCTGGTTCTCTAGACAAGGAGAGTCTAGAGACTGAACCTAGAGATTCTGGTACTCACCCATGTGGCTTTATCAACTTGGTTTTTGTGCTTTGAAGCCAATGAATGGTAAACATTCCTTGAATATGTCTTATATAAACATAGTGATCTTCTTTTCACCCTCTGCACTTCCTATGGTGTTTGAAAATTTCAAAATGCACCTGGCACAGATATACTCCAATTATTGTGTCCTTTCTTGACAAATTACAATGTGTCCATTAATATAATTAGTCTATTTTACATCACTTAAAATGAGAGAGACTGGCTGGGCAGGTGGTTCAGTGGTAGAGTTCTTGCTTTGCATGAATGAGACCCTGAGTTTGATTCCTCAGAACCACAGAAGCAGGAAAAGCTGGCAGTGCACTGTGGCTCAAGTAGTAGAGTGCTAGCTTTGAGTTTAAGAGCTTAGGAACAGTTCCCAGGCTCAGAGTTCAGGACCAAAAAACAATAAAAAAGGAGAGAGAGAGAGAGACTTCCTATCCATGTATTCCAATTTAATTGTTAAAATATAATTTGAATACAATACAATGACCTTGATATATGTGTGCTTGTCCTGATACTTGAACTCAAGGTCTGGAAAATGACCATGAAATTATTTGGTTCAATGATAATGTTGTACCACTTAAGCCACACCTCCCCTTCCAGCTACTTTGGCTATTTTATTGGAGATAAGTCTCTCATACATTCTTTTACCAATGGCTTCATTTTGTGATCCTTGTAGGGATCCATCATGTGCATCCCAGGGGACCAGAAGCAGGCACAGGAGAAAGATTATTATAAGGTTTACTAGAAGGACCATATTTCCCAGGAGAGGGAGCACATGCATGTGTCTGTCTTCAGGTAGCCACAGGAGCTGGGGGCAGGAAGTGAGGTAGGTGCATGCTCAGCTAGGTGTGGGTAGAGGGAGGGAGTGGTCAGCAGTATGGAGGGAACTCTAGGTCTGGGAGGAGCTCGTCTTGGTGGAGCTGAGGAGCAAAAGTGGGGATAATATTAACTTTCCTCAGATCTCAGTCTTCTGAGAAGCTAAGATTACAGCCATTAGACATGAGAGCCCAGTTACAATGTCCTCTTTTAAATTCAGATTATATTCTAATAAAATAAGATGAAATAGAAAACTTGACAATTTTGAGGCAGATTGTTCAGTCACTAATGTGGTTGAGGACAGTCCAAATCCCCAAACACACAAAAATATCCCACTTTGAAATGTGTAACACTCCTCATCTTAAGTATTGTGAATGTGAACATTTAGGCTACAATAAATACGTTTTAAGTTTTCTCTTTTTTTGGGGGGGGGGTCTAGTGGTGGGGCCTGAACTCTGGGCCTGGGTGCTGTCCCTCAGTTCTTCAGCTCAAGTCTAGCCCTCTAACCACTTGAGCCATAGTGTCATTTCCAGCTTTTTCTTTTTGCTTATGTGGTGCTGAGAAATGCAACCCAGGGCCTCTGGCATGCAAGACAAGCATCTACCACTGAGCCACCTTCCCAGCTCCACTTTAATTTTTCAAAGAAAGAAAATATTCTTATGATGTAGAAAACCCCAGTACTAATGTGCAAACACTTCTTTTAAAAGATTCATATTGTGTTTCCTATCAAAAACCACCTCACTGAAGTAAACAGAATAAATCTTTTCACTTTTTGTAAATGTCACTGTAAAGTTCATGTATTTTATATTAACAATTACCATTGTGGGTAAATGGGAAAAAAAGACAGAACGCTGGATAACAGAATTTCCTGTGTCATCAACCAACAAGTATAAGCAAAAGCACATCCCTATATAAGTTGTTTCTTTTAAATTTTATGGATCTACATTTTGGTGTGTATTTTCTGTTAATATTGTTTAGTAACACATAAGGCTTTAGTCTTCTGTGGATTTGTCATTACTGGATACTTTAATGTTCTACTTGATTCAGGAATGTTTCTTCTCCCATGAGAAGGCTTTATGCTTTTCCAGCCCACCTATCATCATGTTCTGAGCAGGAACTTCTAGGGTAAAATCACACAGGTTCTTTCTGACTCTCATTTGGCTTCTCTCCAAGCCATGGTTCCAGAATCTTTATTCATTGTCAACAGCAAGAAAGAATGGCAGGATCTCTGATGAGATTCTTTTATTTCTCACTGTTTGACATTCCATTTTATGAATCTAAGTGTTTCCAAGATTGAAGAACATTAAAAAAAAAAGATTCAGCTTCAGGAACATGTTTCTAAAAAAGCTAAAGATGGCTTGGAGATTTAGCAGATTATCAAAACTTGCCTTCTAAGTTAAGAGCAGATTTGCTTTAGTTTGTTTCTCATTTTTTATTGTGAGGACAAAGTGGTCCCACTTGTTATGTGATTCAATGACACCTAGGAGGTAACTTCTCATGGAAGGCAAAGGTTGGCTAGAAACTGGTCAGACATCACATTCTCATACACACATTAGACTATCCTAATGAAGTTTTACTGGATTTGCTGAAATAGTGTGTTCAAACATAACTTTGATTGTCGTACAGGACTGAGTGTGTTACAAGTACTTCAATTGTCTCTGTAAATACTCTTAGACTGCTTTGTGGTATTTGTCTTTCTTGAAACTTAGGCTGTATTTTTGATGGTATTTATAGAAATCTCTGTTTTTCTCTAAGGTATGTACAAGTGTAGCTGGACCATATTTCTATGTAATTCTATATTAAGTTCTTTTTAGGACTCTTTGTGCCATCTTTGATACTTTTACATACTTGAGAGAAATGCACCAAGGTTCACATTGTTGTCACAACTTTCCTAGGTTTTGTTGGAGTTTGGAAGGATTTTTGGTATTTTTTTTTAAAACTATGGCCATACTAACATGTGTAAAATAGTTATTTTATTGTAATATTGATTTGAATTATTCTCATGACCATTGATTCTACTTTTATATTTTAATCAGCTATTTGTGTATGTCCTTTTTAGAAAAGTCTCTTCAATCTTTTTCCTATTTTAAAATTAGATTTTGTTGTGTGGGGGTTACTTGTAGGATTTTCTTTATATTTTCTTATTCAGATTTGTTAGAAATCTATTTAAAGACATATGTAAATATTTTCTCCTACCATGCTTTTGCTTCTTCCTTGATAGTTCTTTTCATTATACAAGATTATGATTATGTGCACTTAATCTGGTTTGTTTTTTTCTTTTTTGGTTTTGTATTTATTTTTTAATTTTTACTTATTCATTTTCTTGGCTTTGTTTTGTTTTGTTTTGTTTTGTTGGTCAGTTCTGGGGCCTGAACTCTGGGCCTGGGTGCTATCCCTCAGCTATTCAGCTCAAGGCTAACACTCTACCACTTAAGCCACAGCACCCACTTCTGACTTTTTCTGCTTATGTGGTACTGAGTAATGGAACCCAGGGCTGATGCATTCGAGGCAAGCACTCTACCACTGAGCCACCTTCCCAGCCCTTATTCATTAATTTATTTATTGTCAGTCATGTGGCTTGAAGTCTGGGTCTGAGCTTGTGCGTCAGCCCATCAGTTCAAGCCTAGCACTCTACCATTTGGGCCACTGCACCACTTCTGGCTTTCTGGTGCTTCATTGGAGATAAGATTTCACAGGTTTTCCTGCCCAGGCTGGCTTTGAACCATGATCCTCAGATCTGACTCTCCTGAGTAGTTAGGATTCCAGGTGCGAGCCCCGAAAGCCTGGCACTTGTTTGTTTGCCTCTTTGTTGCATGAGTCACTTTTGGTGTCCTATTTAAGATTTACTGTCAAATCTAATGCCAGAAGGCTTTCTTCCTCTCCTGTTTTCTCCTCCTCCTTTCCCTTTTCCTCTTTTTCCCTTCTCTCCAGTACTCTCTTGTCTCCTCTTCTTCCACCTTTTCCCTGACTTTTGGCTTCCCTTCTCTCTCTCCTCCACTCATTTTCTTTTCTCTTTATGTCTGAGATGAAGACTTGCCAGTTTTCACAACCATTAGGTTTCTAATTAAAAACACATGTAATACACATAACTCAGACTCCACCATAGGTTTCTAGAGCTACTATTGGAGCTTGAACTCCAGGTCTCACAGTCAGTCAGCTTCCTCACTCACTGTTGGCACTATCACTGGAGCCATACCTCTAACCTGTTCATTAGCTGCTTAATTTGAGTTGTCTATCTAAGCTGGCTTCCAGACCTCAGTTTCCTCCTTAATAGTTAGGGTAAAATGACAGTCTTGAACGCCAGAAGTGCTTGTCTTGTTTTTTCTTACCTCAACATTTAACATTAACACTTAATTGAATACTACAATGAAACAGATTATTGTTATTGGTTTATGTAGAATTAATATTCAACCTAAATTGAAATAGTTTATCTTTCCATTTAAGTGTTGCATTATATGTCTAATAATTGAAACTGTTCTTCTAACTATGGTAGATTTTGATCACCAAGCAAATGGTTTATGCTAGAGGTATTATTTTATTATTAATGTAATTTAATGTTATTATGGAGGTAATGCATACAGAGATTAATACTTTTATTTTTATACAGTTTCTTCCATTCCTTCACTCTCTCCCAATCCCTCCCTCCTATCTCTACTCTTGAGTTGTATACTATATTTTCATCTGCCTATATCCCTCAAATTCTATGGCTCTGCCACACCCTCCAGAAGATATACATGTGAATACACCATACATAATTGAAAGCACTTGTATTTATTTCACAACTTAATTAAGAGAGTGGCTCCCTTTAATATTCTATAAATCATAGTGATAGCATACATTTGTTACAGATCCATTCTAGTTTCCCTCTGTTTGTTTTACTGATAGATCATTAGAAACATATTGTTGGATTTTATTGTGTTTATAACATAGATTTCTTTCTCATACTGATTTCTGAAGAGCTAAAGTAACTCTATTTTAAGGTCAAGCCCCTTGAGCTGTGCTGCGCTCAGAGTAACCACCAAAGAGAGCTGTGCTGCCAAAGGAAAAAATAGTTCTCAGAAAAACCACAGGTTGCCACCAACCCTGCCCAACCTTAAGGAACAGAACAGTTGCCCAGGTGTTCCATCAGAAAAAGGGAAGTACAGTCCGGGTGTACTTAAAACCCCTGAACTTATGAACTTGCTTGTGTGGAAACCCCCCTGAACTTGCTTGTGTGGAAACCCCCTAAACTTGTGAACTTGTTTAATACTATAAAAGTTGTACTAATTTTGTGCTCGGGGCCTCTTAGCATTACCAGTTACTGAGTGCACGGAGGACCAAGCTCAAGTTTGCAAAAAATGACTCTTTGTTGTTTGCATTGTTCGTGGTCTCTGGTGGTCTGTGAGGGGGCATCTGAAACCAGGTACTTCAATTTCTAGAAAATTTGTCTTCAGATCTATTCTCAGTGTGTCTGTCTTGGTAAATATAACAGCATAGTGCTTTATAAACATCATTTAGATAAAGATAATGCCTTCCACATGTGTGTGTGTGATGACCATTTATCTGGTTGTTCAGTCATTAAGAGGAGTATTAGATGCCAGGCCCCGGTGGCTCACACCTGTAATCCTAGCTACTCAGGAGGCTGAGATATGAGGATCACAGTTCAAAGCCAGCACGGGCAAGAATGTCCATGAGACTCTTATCTCCAATAAAGCACTAGAAAACCGGAAGTGGCAGTGTGGCTCAAGTGGTAGAGCACTCACCTTGATATCAAGTTGAGGGATAGCATGCAAACCCTGAGTACAAGCCCCATGACCAACAAAAAAAAAAGAGGAGTATTAATTCTACAATCATAATTATAGATTAAAGAAATTAACATTCTTTGGCCTTTTAACCATACCTTTGTACACTACTTTTCAAAATAAAATTTTTATTATATAGATTGATGATATACCTGTTATTATCAATGCTCTGTATCTGTGGTAACACAATTTGTGCTGATGTTTATTTCCTCTCATATTATCAGTATTTTACTTTTCATTATTGCTTTTTGCTTCAGGTATCATTATTGATTTATTTTGATTTCTTAATAATTAATGTATATTTCTTTGGATGGCTTATTGAGTTTTTTGAGTATATTTTCTTCAGTTTAAATCAGAAATTACCTGATATATTTAGTATTTTTGGATTACAATATAAATATGATTTCATTTTAGTAATTACTTTGCTATTTATTATGTTTGCTATTTATTATGTCTCATCTGATTCTTCTTTCTTAGTTTGCTTTCATGTAACCTACAGACAGCATTCTATACAGTGCAAATCACCTGTAATATAATTTCAGGCAATCTTCTATACACTGCAAATCACCTCTGATACCTATTACATTTTAAATCCTACTAAATAGTTGTTATACTGCATGGTTCATGATAATGCCAGTTTTATCAAAGACTCCATGTTTACTATAGGTGCCATACTTTGTCAAGTATTTTGGTTCTATGGTTTGTTGAATCTGTGAAACAAACAAATATGTAAGTCCTAATATACTCCTTTGAAAATGCTACTAGAGGGGCTGGGAAGGTGGCTCAGTGGTAGAGGGCTTGCCTTTCATGCATGAGGCCCTGGGTTCGATTGCTCAGCACCACATAAACAGAACAAGCTGGAAGTGGTGCTGTGGTTCAAGTGGTAGAGCAGTAGCCTTGAGCCGAAGAGATAAGGGACAGAGCCCAGGCCCAAAGATCAAGCCCCGTGACTGATGAAAAGAAAAAATAAAAAAATGCTCTTATACAGTAGCTGTAACCTAATCTTGTAGTTTGACTGTTTATTTAATAAAGAAGTAACCCCAAGCAAATCGTTTAAATGGGGATGCAGGTGGACCCATTGCAACAATGAGATATACAAGTCGTTATGTCAAAAAACGACCTTTACAACTTTGGTGGCGGGGGAGGATTGGGTAGGAGGGTCGGGGGAATGGGCAGGGATGGGAAGGGGAAACTAAGGAGGAGGCTACAATGCTTGATAAGAAATGCTCATTATCTTGCCCATGTAATTGTAACCCCTCTGTACAGTATTTTCACAATAAAAATAAATAAATAAAATCTAAAAAAAAAAAAGAAGTTACCACAAATTTTGTGTACAGAATAAAGACCATCCTTAGGATGAAGCACAGAAGTTCTAAATATGTAAAACATGCATCATAATTGTTGCTATACTATAGAACTGCAAGAAAGTAAATTTCCCAAACAGTCTGATTTTTCTTATGACAGACACATAGGTAGTTAAGTTACTGGAGGTACTGCATTGCATTATTACTAGGTACTCTAAGAGTTTACAATATTCTCACAATACTAGCCTATGACATTATATAATATAGTTACTTTTCAATGGAATAATTCCATTGAAAATCTGAATCAATTACACTTTTTAATTTTTTGTTGGTATTCTTTGAACACTGGTCTTCATATTTGCCAGGCAAGTACAGTACTAATTAATGCATATTACTAATCCACATACATTGTTTTGATTACACTTATTTTTTTATTGAATCTTCATGCTTTAAGAATCATGAATATGGTGCTGTGTTTTCCCTTCACAAATCATTTTAGACAGATTACATTAAATATATGTTCTATACATTCCTTTATATTACCTACACATTTATAATTTTCATGTGTAGTTTCATGTTGACATTTTCTGATTGTCTTGAAGCAGGATAAATTTCTTGTAACACTTTCAGAGAGAGATGTGTTATTAATTAATTACCTTTCCTGAAAATAGCCATAATTTGCATTTTTAGAAGTGTGAATTGACTAAGAAAGAAAAACTTAAACACAGAAAAATATTATTTTCCATCATAAAATATCATTATTACTTTCATAATACCTTAGAGAGAAAGGCATATAATTCTCATAAATCAATTCCAACTTTGCTATTTTAAAATCTTAAATTTAAAAAGATAATGTGTTATCTTTATAATGAAGAGTTTTGGGATATCAATTAAGTTTTTGTATTTTTTTTCCTATGAATCATTTTAGAGGTGCAAAAAAATAGATGCTGTGATTAAGTCTTTCCAGGATAAATCTCTGTGTGAAATAGTCACAACTACTGATACAGTTGAAGGAAGAGTGTGATTAGGAACAACTTTTATTTTGAGCTCAAAATATAAGGAAGAGCTGACTAGGACTAATGGGAACCCTGAAGGATGAGGACTGAGGATTTCAGTGAACCTAATGAGATGCATGCCCAGGGTGTCTACTGAAGTTGAAGAACCCCACAGATATTTTGAGCATTTTTATCCAAAATTGTGAGAATCCAAATGAGCTGCAACATTTGAATATGGTAGAGAATGGAAGGTAGTACAATAAGAGACCATATTCTTTAGACAGTATTGGAGGACACTCCAGTAAACATAATGAATATAGAGAAGAGTGTGATAATTCTACTGTCCTTGCCCAAGAAATATTTCAGGGAGGGAGGAAAACACCTGAATGTACTGTATGTGCAAAATCATTCCACTTAAGACCTACAGTAGGGCTGGGAAGGTGGCTCAGTAGTAGAGCACTTGCCTTGCATGCCTGAGGCCCTGGGTTTAATTCCTCAGCACCACATTAGCAAAAAGAAAAAAGCCAGAAATGTCACTATGGCTCAAGTGGTAGAGCGCTAGCCTTGAGCTGAAGAGCTGAGGAACAGCACCCAGGCCTAGAGTTCAGGCCCCCATGACTGGAGCCAAAAAAAAAAAAATACCTACAGTCAGTTCACATAAAAAAATGTACACAGGAGAGAATCTTTATATTTGTACTGGATTTGCAAAATCTTTCAATAAGGACATACACCTAACAAAACCTCAGAGGATGTATCCACAGGAGAAGCTTGATGAGCATCAGCAGTGTCCAAAATCTATGTCTGAGAAAACAGAACTGATTTTCCCTCCACAAGAGCCCACAGTAGAGAAACCCTATAAATATGAGGAATGTAAGAAAATTTGATGTACAAGTCAGTTCTCAGCACGCACCACAGAATTCACACAGAAGAGAAACCTTATTTTTTATTTTATTTTATTTTTATTTATTTGTTTTTTTGGGTCTGGTCGTGGGGCCTGAACTCTGGGCCTGGGCGCTGTCCCTCAGCTCTTCAGCTCAAGGCTAGTGCTCTACCACTTGAGCCAAAGTGCCACTTCCGGCTTTTTTCTTTTGGCTTATGTGGTGCAGAGGAATTGAACCCAGGGCCTCATGCATTCAAGGCAAGCGCTCTACCACTGAGCCACGTTCCCAGCCCAAAACCTTATGAATGCAAGAAATGTAGAACTCACTTTTGCATCAGAGAGCACACAGGAGACCAAAATTATGAATGTAACAAATGTGGAAAGTCTTTCCACCATTAAGTCAAACCTTCATGTTCATCAGAGAATGAACATACGACTATCAGGAAAGTAGAAAGTCTTTCAACTGGAAGGTACAACTTGCATTTCATCAGAGAACACATAAAGAAGAGAAACCTTATGATTGCAACAAATGTGGAAAATCCTTCAAGCAGAGGTCACAGCTTTGCAGCCATAATAGAATTCACACAGGTGAGAAACCTTATGAATGTAACAAATTTTGAAAGTCCTTCTCCTGGAATTCAGATTGCAACACACATAAGAGAATTCACACTGGAGAGAAACCTTATGAATGTAACAAATGTGGAAGTCCCTTCAGATTGAAATGAAAGCTTACTTTGCATCAGAGAACACACATGAGAGAAACCTTATGCATGTAAGAAATGGGTAAGTCCTTCACCCTGAATTCACACCTCCATTCACCTATGAGGATTCACACACCTGAGAAACCTTAGGAATGTAATAAATGTGGGAAGTCTCACCTGGAAGATAACTCATTTTGCATCAGAGAAACCAAACAGGTTACAACAAGTCTTACAGCTTGAACTTAGAGACTAGGCACTTTACGTTTTTTAATTGGGCTTGGGTCTTGAACTCTGGGCCTGGGCACTGTCCATGAGCTCTTCAGCTCAACGCTACTGCTCTACCACTTGAGGAGCCTCACCACTTCGGGTTTTCTGAGTTGTTTATTGCAGATAAGAGTCTCCTAATCTTTTCTTGCCCAGTCTTGCTTTGAAACATGATCCTCAGATCTCAGTCTGCAGAGAAGGTAGGATTAGAGGCCTGAGACACTGGTGCCTAGCAACACTTTCCTGAATCATTTCTTCTCAAGGCTAACAATGCTCTACCACTTGAACCATAGCTACACTTGCACTTTCTTGTGATAAAGACAAGAGTCATAAGCATTTGGTTTTGGATTAGTAACCAAATGGACTTCAGTGCTTACTTTATATTTAATTAATCACTAGTGATGAGCCTCTTATGATTGATTCACTCTTAGCCCATTGTTTTGTTCTGCTGAGTGAGTTATAATGAAACACCAGAGTCCCTGATGTGTTTTCTTACTTTCCTAGAGGGTGAAAGTGAGTTCTCAGGAGGATGAACGTCCCCCTTCCACCACTACTATTCCTTTCTCCAGCTCCCTTTTGATAGTTGTACAAAAACACAATTAAGACATAGTAGCAGTAAAAAAAAGTAATGTAAAATATTGGAAATATGTTAAAAATAAAGTGCAGAAGCTAGCTAGAAGATGGTTACAGGAATCCATAAATTGAGAGACACTAACAGATAGATGTAGGATTGTTCTTAGATATTCGATAGGTAAAATACAGGTAAAAAGTGATCCTCATCATTTTGTATTCCACAAATAGGTAAATACAGTATTTTGAAGTATAACTGGATGTTGATCCATCATGCCTACAATCCTAGCTACTCTTGAGGCTGAGCTCTGAGGATCACAGTTCAAAGCCAGCCTGGGCAGGGAAGTCTGTGAGACACATATCTCAATTAATCACCAGACAAGCAGAAATGTTGCTGTGGCTCAAGTGGTAGAGTGCTCACCTTGAACTGAAGAGCTCTGGGACCACTTAGGACCTTTAGTTCAAGCTCAGGACCAGCACAAAAACAAACAAAAAATTCATTACTAACTACCACAAATAACATAGTACATGTAATAATATTTAAAGGTGCTGGACACAAGTGTCTCATGGTGGTAATCCTGAGATCTGAGGATTGAGCTTTGATCCAGCCCTTTCAGAAAAGTCAATGAAACTCTTATCTATAATAAATCGCCTAAAAATACAGGAGTAGAAAGAGTGAAAGAGCCTTAAGATAAAATGGTCAGAGATACCACCCAGACAATGAGATCAATACCTAATATTGGTACTTTTAATGTGATATATGGAAATAAATGCCAGTTTTAATAAGTGGGTGGAATTGTGCAAAAATGCATACTGGCTCATGTAATTTTCACCCATATATATATATATATATATATATATATATATATATATATATATATATCTCGATACGTGTGTGTGTATGTGTATAAAATCTTCAGAAAAAATTTTTAAGAATGAAAAAACAACAGAAACATAGAATAAGTTCTCCTGTGGATGTAGGTAGCAGTTGGAACAGGGAGGGTGAGCAGACAGGGTAAAGGAGGTGAATATGGTTTTTAAAAAGTGTTTGTGTAGGTGTGTGTGTGTGTGTGTGTGTGTGTGTGTGTGTGTATGTGTTATGTTTATCAATGAAACTTGCTGACATTGGTTTTTTTGTCTTCATTTACTCATTTGTTGTTGTTGTTGATGATGTTGTTTGATATTCCTGGGGCTTAAACTCAGGGCTTAAGAACTGTTCCTGAATTTTGTTATGCTGAAGACCTCCACTCTCCCACGTGAGCTACAGCACCACCTCTAGGGGTGTTTGGTGGTTGTTGTTGTTTATTAGATACTGATAAATCAAACCCAGTGTTCCATGTATGCTAGGCAAGCACTTTATCACTAAGCCATATTGCCAGCCCCAACCACACTATTTTAAGAAAGGGGGCGGGGCTGGGAGTGTGGCTCAGTGGTAGTGTGTTTCCCTTACATTCATGAGGCACTGGTTTTCATTCCTCAGCAGCACATCAGCTGAAAATTCATTGTGACATATCACCAATTAAATGCTAAAAGACTAGAAGTGCCGTTGTGGCTGGAAGTGGTAGCATGCCAGCCTTTAGTGAAAAGCTTAGGGAATATGTCAGGCCCTCCCTGAGTTTAAAGTTCTCACACAACAATTGAAAGAAGAAACAAATGGTCCCAAACAAACAAAAACCTAATTACTTGCTCATTGCCTTTGTTTTTCTATTTTTCTTTGTAGTTGTAACTGAATACTTCATGTCATCCCATTTTCTACTATCTTCCTTTCACTTTGGGGGACTGAACCTTGGGAATTGCACATGGAAGGTGGATAGTACATACCAACACATTCTTTCTTCTTTTAACATAAAAAGTCAGCTTATAGGACAGGGAAGGTGGCTAAGTGGTACAGTGCTTGCATCACATGAATGAGGAGCTGGGTTCTATAACTCAGGTTCACATACCCAGAAAAAGCCAGAAGTGGTGCTGTGGCTCAAGTGGTAGAGTGCTACCCTTGAGCAAAAGCAGCTCAGGGACAGCACCTGGGCCCTGAGATCGAGCCCGAGGACAAGCAAAACAAAAAGTCTGCTCATTGAAATTAGTAAATGCTTCCTCTGCAATAAGTGGCTTTAGTTCACTTCCAATAGTACTGTCTTTCCAGTGATTGCAGGGGACACTCACAGAACAGACCTTATGCCTCTGCTGTCACTTATAAACTAGCTGTCGTACAACAGTAAGCATCAACAGATACATTTCTGCCCTTATTATTTTGAACACAATGGGATTTGTAAGGGTAGGTAAAAATAAGTGAAGAAAACCATTCCTTTTCACTTATTTGTTGTGATTGTAATGGATCTATCTTGCTGTGCACTCAAGTCCCACATTCTTGTCATTTGAGTTCTCTCTGAACTACTTTTCAATTTGTTTTCTTCTTAGGACACACACAAACACACACTTCCTGAAGAATTTATATGAGTACACCTAACAATTGTTTTACTACGAATGCTTCTTGTCCACAAGCAATTGTATCATCTACATAGGACAAGACTATTACATTAGGCCACTGACTTGTCTTACAGGTCCCTGTGTCCACAGTCAGCCCTGTAAGAAACATATGCACAACTTGGCCCATGCTGCAGGTGCCATGCTGTGGTGGTGATGGACTGATGGGTAGCACAGGCCCTGCTGTGGGCTTCTCACTCCTGTCCCATGGGGCTTGCCAGTCTGGTCTCTTGCATGAAGACTTTGGCACTGCCCTCCTCTCCTCAGCTGGTTCCTTACCAAACTTTTCTTTTTCTGTACCTTCCATTTTGAGTTCTAGCCTAGACCATGAGCCCAACCAACTTCCACCACACCAGATAAAGTCTCCACATCAAACTTTTTGTAAGAAATATTTAAGTTAGAATGTTTTGGCTGGGATTTGCTCAGACTTCATATGCAAGTGAGGCAAAAGATGGTTGACTGTGGATGCTCCAGGTAGTCATGTACTCAAAGTACTGAGACTTCTATAACAAGAACTTCATACAAGGGTGTAAGTGATCCAGAAAACTTAAAGAATAAAATTTAAAAGAAATTCAATATTCATTGATGGAACAAAAAAATGTACACTTAATGTTAACCTAATTCTGGGAGGAAAAATGACCTAGAATTTGAGAATCATAAAGATATAAGTGTTCAAGGTAATGCAAGGGAGTCTTGGGTGGTCCCTGAGGGTCTAGTGAAAATCCTATGATAGCCTTGTTCAGTATCCACTGTGCTCAGTATCCCAGCTTCTGTCCCTTCCAGTCACTCTGAGGTGCATCATTCCAGGTTAACCTGAGGAAGAAAAAAGGTTCACCTGACATCCTGCTCTCTCATTGGGGTCAAGATTGCTTGGGAACTGGAGGTTCTTGGATAAATACTTAGATCTCTGGAGAGCAGACTCTTCAGGGTCATGATTTTGGGTCATATTAACTGACCCTGATGATGATAACACAATTTTCTATAACATAAATATGATTTTATTTGTACACTTTATCCAGTAACATTCAATAGATGGCTGTTGAAAATAATCTAATTTAGAGCTGAAATCTTCATACAAAAGCTGAACTCTTCTAAGGCCTAACTTTGGAAATTACTACAGGATGAAAGTTGTGGTAAGACCCTTGACATTCTGAAAAATTATATAACTTAACCCACTCTTAGTGATTGGGTCTAGGGTGAATATGTACCCAAGTCATGGTTCACCACTTCTCTTCTCAGGACATAGGAGCTTTTAGAATGAGCTGAAACTAAATATCCTGTCACTCACCCCTTGGAGTGGCCTTGAAATAAAGTGCAATCAGAAAGGGAAAAACAAGAAAAATGCTTAAATACATCTGACAGATCAGACTGAAAAGAGTATTTCTCCTGCATCTATGTGCACCTAGTACAAGACCACAGTCTTCTCGTTCAGATATATTGGTATTCTAGGATCTTAAATCAACACTATTTGCCTCCTTCGTTTCTTATGATACTGTTTCAAGTATACTGAAATATTTGGCCACATTTTATATGTTGAGATCTTTCATTGAAGGTCTCATTCCACTCCATACAGACATGGACCACATTGTCCTACACAGTAACTTGAACCTCTGCAAGGACCTATGAACTAGTCAGAAACATAAAGGTATATGCACGTCCATTCACATGACAAAAGATACCCAAATATCCGTGACAATCTATCATTATCCTGGCTTATAAGACATTTCAATATCAAATTCAATTGAGGGACAATGACTATACCCTATGGAGTACATTAGGCTTACACAGGAATGATAACTTTTCTGCACAAGGGACAAAGAGCCCATTTTAAAAAATATCTTCCCTGGCTTTGGAGTTTTTCTACTCAGGCCTGGGTACTGTCCCTGAGCTTTTTAAATAAATAACCAAAAGTAATGATAATCTATCAACTTGATTCACAGCACTACTTGTGGGAAATTTGGTGATAATTGGCGCTAACACCTTCACAGCATTTCCTACCTAGTTTGCCTTTCAATTGTTATCCTTAAAACTCATACTCTTGAGCAACTAAGAATTCAGATGTGTAGCACCAGTGGCCTGTTAGATCAGTAGATCTGAACTACTTGATTCAAGCAGGAGTCATGGTTTCCACACAATAGGATATAAATTTTATAACATCATATAGACATATGCAAAGGTCCTTTTGCAATCACTTGGTAAAGGACTGTTTACCTATCATTCTGTAAACCACATCCAAATTCTTCTACTAAGTATTTAGAAGAATGTATTGTTTGCACAGGTCATATTAGTAGCCCTCAGGTTGAATTCAGGGGGAAAATTTGTAAGTCTTCCTTTACCTTCCATGCCAGATGCCCTTTTGTATCACTCAATTTTCACCTTACAGTCTTGCTTCTCTGCCTGGGCATTTCTAGACTAATTTTTATAATTACATGTCACAAGGAGCAAACAAGATAGGCACATATCACCAGATCCACCCTTTTATTGATTAAGATACCATTTTCATGAAGGTTTTGCATAGGATGGCCTACAAATATTACCGTTCTAATTTAGCTTCCTGAGTAGCTAAGATTCCACACTTGAGGGAGTGTAACTGGCTAGTTTTTAATTGCTGGTCTTATATTAAGTGAGCAGTAAGTCTCTTAAATTTTGAGCTTAACCAAAAGTATTGGCCAAGTGATAGTAATAAAAATGATTAAAGCAATAATTAAATATGTTATCATCAGACCTATGTTGAATGAATGAGGTATTTTGGTTCCCGCCTTTTAATTTCAGCTATATGACAGGCCTAGGTAGAAGGACTCCACTCTGTGAACCATCCCTTCTCAGAAAGCATCCAGTGTGTAAACATGGGAGAATGAGCTATTTCCAAATGCCTGGTGTATATGCCTCTGTGTGTGTGTGTGTGTGTGTGTGTGTGTGTGTGTGTATGTGTGCCACAAGTAGGAAGGCCAAGGGCACAAGTGCCTCCCAATCCCTCCATTTTTGTACTAGGCCTGTATAGACCACCAGAAGGGTGAACAGTGTGAGGGAAGGAGTTAAGCTAGCAACCTAGCTAAATCTGGCAATGTGAAGTCCACTGTCCTTATCTTGTAAATGGAATCGTGGCCAGGATTTAAGGATTCTCTTTGAACAATAAAAACAAATACTGAAATTGTGGAAGGCACAGGAAGCCTGAGGTGAAGCACTGAATGAAACCTCTTGTTCCCAGAGAGAGAAGATTTCTTCAGAAAAGCCCACAGGGCTCATGCTTTGATTCCTAGCTTTTATAGAGGCCAAGATGAGAGAATCTCCTTTGAAGCCAGCTCTGGCAGAAAAGACAGTAGAAATATCTCTACTTAACCACCAAAAATCAAGATGTGGCACAAGTGGTAGAGTGATAGTGTTGCTTTAAAAAAAGAGAAAATATCAAGTATGTTAAATCAGTTCCTGAGGTGAAGACCTCATATTGGAACAAAAACATTTGTTCATGAAAGTGTGAAAGTAGAGCTCTTCATGGAAGCAAACAGCTCTGGACTTATCTAGAATGACTGGCTTATATAGGATCTGGAGTCTTGGTCTTGGTTTACTAATTAAGCACTTTCTGATGTAACACAGACATTTTTTCTAAATGCATCCAGGCTATGTTTAAGTACATAACTATACAGAGGGATCTATCTTGGCTCTAGAAATTCTAACTTTAGGTCAAACTTTGTGTTTATGTAAATGAAGACAGTATACTTGTTGTAAGGTGAATTATCCCAGAAGTCACATTTTTTATTGTATAAATGATGTAATTAGGCTCTCGGTAAGTTTAGAACACTACTTTGTAAAAATATGAAACACTTCACGAATGTACGTGTCATCCTTGCACAGGGGCCATGCTAATCTTCTCTGTATCGTTCCAATTTCAGCCAATGTGCTGCTGAAGTGAGCACAGAAGCCACATTTTGGAAGACGGAATACTGGAATCTTTATTACACAGGTAGCAGTCTGCAAGCAGCCCATTATAACAAAGGATTGCTGTCGACAAATACAGAGACAGCTTGGAAACAGGCCAGAAAGGAAAAAAAGAGTAAAAACAATACCAACAAACCAATACAGCACTGAATTGGGACACCATGATTAACAGAGACAAGCCAGGAGACAGGACACAGGACAGGATCACAGAGACATGTGGCATGGTGTCTGGTGCCACTGATGGTCCAACCTAAATTGGGCCAGAGCAGTGGGCAGGTCCACAGGAAACTCCCAGTCCCAGGCACTGGACTAACAGATTGAGTAACATATCAGGCAAATGCTCACCCCTGCTTCCAGGGATCCAGGCACACACATCATCTGGGAGGCAGGTGATGGATGATGTCATTTCCTTCCCTGATCATGAAGACAAGATGGCAGACCTCACCATCTACCCTGTGGCCAGTATGGCACCAGCCAGGCCTGACCTCCTTACTTAATATTACTGATTTTATTAAATCACTTTATTAAATGTTACAGACTCTGCATCATTTTCTAAATAGATAAAGAGTATACTTCTTGTAAAAGCCATTTTTTTAACTTTTTTTTTGTTGTTGTGAAAATATCAAACCCAAGGGTTACAATTACAGGAGCAAAGTAATGAGTACACTTCCTATCTAGTATTGTTGCCTCCTCCTTTGTTTCCTCTTACCATCCCTGCCCTCCCATCTCCCACACCCCCCACCAAACTTGTAAAATTCATTTTACAACATAACATCTTGTACTTTTCATTGTTGGAATGAGTCCACCTATATCTCTATTTAAACAATTTTTCCCTTCCCCTCCACAAATTATATCAATATCAAATACAGTGAAAACAAGGATTATACCATGGGAGAGACATACAAAGCAACAAAGAAATCATCTTATATATATATTAGCAACAATAGGAAGCAAGAAAAAACATTGGTGTCCTTATCTTCAGTTTTATTTCCCCTAACATCAACTTATCTAACCGTTTCTGCTTGTCTCACACATATACCAGTTATTATAAGGGAAACCATGGAACCTATGTTTCTTTGGGCCTGGCTTACTTCACTCACTATAATTTTTTCCAAGTCTTTCCATTTCCTAATAAATGGGGCAATTTCATTCTTACTGATGGAGGCATAGAATTCAATTGTGTGACACATTTTCTTGATCCATTCATCTACTGAGGTGCATCAGGGTTAGTTCCTTATATTAGCTATGATAAATAATGTTGCAATAAATGTAGTCATTCTGGTAGCTTTAGGATATTCTTTTTTGTGATCATTTGGGTAAATGCCCCAAAGTGGGATTACTGCATCACAGGAGAGCTCTATGTGTAGTCTTTTGAGGAACTTCTATAAATCTAAAATATACCTGGAATACAAAAAATGAAATCCCCCAACAACACATCCTCAAAGAAACAACGGCCTAATAAATAGGTGGGCTAAAGTCTTAAAGAGAAAATTCTCTGAAGAGGAAAGGATGGCCAATAGACAAATGAAGAAATGTTCAACATCCCTAGCCATAAAAAAATGCAAATCACAATATTGAAATACCACCTACATTTTGGGGTGTATTTTCTGTTAATATTGTTTAGTAACACTTAAGACTTGACTCTTCTGTGGATTTGTCTTTAGTGGATACTTTAAAGCTCTACTTGATTCAGGAATGTTTCTTCTCCCATAAGAAGTCTTTATGCTTTTCCAGCCCACCTATCATGTTCTGACCAGGAACTTCTAGGGTAAAATCACACAGGTTCTTTTCTGACTCTCTCATTTGGCTTCTCTCCAAGCCATGGTTCCAGAATCTTTACTCATGGTCAATAGCAAGAAAGAAGAAAGGATCTCTGATGAGATTCTTTTATTTCTCACTCTGTTTGACATTCCATTTTATGAACCTAACTGTGTACAAGATTGAAGAACAGAAAAAAAAAAGATTCAGCTTCAGGAACATGTTTCTGAAGAAGCTAAAGATGGCTTGGAGATTTATCTGATTATCAAATCTTGCCTTCTAAGTTAAGTACAGTTTTGTTTTAGTTTGTTTCTCATTTTTTAATGCAAGGACAAAGTTGCCTCACTTTTTATGTGATTCAATGACACCTAGGAGGTAACTTCTCATGGAAGGTAAAGGTTGGCTAGAATCTGGTCAGCCATCACAGCCTCGTACATAACATTAGACTATCCTAATGAAGTTTTAATGGATTTGCTGAAATAGTGTGTTCAAACATAACTTTGACTGTTGTATAGGACTGAGTGTGTTATAAGTACTTCAATTAATCTCTGTAAATACTCTTGGACTGCTTTTTGGTATTTGTCTTTCTTGACTCTTAGGCTGTATTTCACGGTAATTATAGAAATCTCTGTTTTTCCCAAAGGTATGTACAAGTGTAGTAGTACTAGATGATATTTCTATGTAATTCTATATTCGGTTCTTTTTAGGACTCATTGTCCCATCTCTGACAGTTTTACATACCTGAGGGAAATGCACCAAGGTTCACATTGTTGTCACATCTTTCCTAGCTTTTCTTACACTTTGGAAGGATTTTTGTTGTGTTGTTTAAAACTACGGCCACACTAACATGTATAAAATAGATACTTTATTGTAATTTTGATTTGAATTTGTCTCCTGATTATTGATACTACTTTTACATTTTAATCAGCTATTTGCGTATGTCCTTTTTAGAAAAGTCTCTTCAATATTTTTCCCAATTTAAATTAAATTTTTTTGTGGGGGGTTTACTTGTAGGATTTTCTTTATATTTTCTAATTCAGATTTGTTAGGAATCTATATAAAGACATATGCAAATATTTTCTCCTACCATGCTTTTGCTTCTTCGTTGATAGATCTTTTCAGTATACAAAGTTTTCATTGTATGCACTTAATCTTGTTTTGTTTGGTATTTATTTTTTTTTGTTCACTTATTTATTTACTGTCGCTCATGGGGTTTGAACTCTGGGTGTGAGCTTGTACCTCAGCCCTTCAGTTCAAGGCTAGCACTCTACCACTTGAGCCATGCCTGCACTTCCACTTTCTTTGCTGATAAAAACAAGAGTCATAAGCATTTGGATTTTGATTAGTAACCCCAAAAGGATTTCAGTGCTTACTTTATGTTTAATTAACCACTGTGATAAGCCACTTGGATTGATTCACTCTTAGCCCATTTTGTAGTTCTGCTGAGTGAGTTATAATGAAACACAGGTGTGCCTGATGTGAAGAATTTGTTTTTTCTCACCTTTCCAGAGGCTGAAACTTAGTTTTCAGGAGGATAAACCTCTCTCTACCACCACTACTATTCCTTGCTCCAGCTCCCTTTTGATAATCGTACCAAAACAAAATTAAGACATGGTAGCAGCACAGAAATGTAATGAAATGATTAGAAATATGTTAAAAAAAAAATTGAAGTGCACAAACTAGCTAGAAAATGGTTACAGAAATCCATGGAATGAGAGACACAAAGAGACAGAAGTAAGATTGTGCTTAGATATTCGATAGGTCAAATACAGGTAAATAGTGATCCTCATCTTTTTTTTTTTTTTTTTTTTTTTGCAGTCCGGTCATGGTGCATGAACTCTGGGCCTGGGTGCTGTCCCTCAGCTCTTCAGCTCAAGGCTAGCGCTCTACCACTTGAGCCACAGCACCACTTCTGGCTTTTTTCTTTTTGCTTATGTGGTCCTGAGGAATCGAACCCAGAGCCTCATGCATGCAAGGCAAGCACCTTACCACTGAACCACCTTCCCAGCCCCATTTTGTATTCCAAAATAGGTAAATACATTATTTTGAAGTACAACCAGATGCTGATGGATCACGCCTGCAATTGTAGCTAGTCTGGAGGCTGAGATCTGAAGATCACAGTTCAAAGCCAGCTTGGGCAGGGAAGTCAGTGACACTCTTATCCCCAATTAATCACAGGAAAAAGAAAGTGGTGCTGTCGCTCAAGTGGTAGGGTGCTCACCTTGATCTGAAGAGCTCTGGGACAGCTCTGGGAACATTAGTTCAAGCCCAGGACCAGCACAAAAACAAACAAAAGTCCACTACTAAACACCACAAACAACATAGTGCATGTAATACTATTTAAATGTGCTGGACACAAGTTTCTCATGGTGGTAAACCTAGGATCTGAGGATTGAGTTTTCATCCAGTCCTTTCAGAAAAGTCAATGAAACACTTATCTACAATTAATCACCTAAAAATCTACAAGTAGAAATGGTGATAGAGCCTTAAGGTAAAATGGTAAGGGATATCACCCAGACAATGAGATCAATACCTTACATTGGTACATTTTAATGTGATATAGGGAAATAAATGCCAGGTATAATAACTGGGTGGAATTTTGCAAAAATGCATACTGGCTTATGCAATTTTCACTCATATATATGTATATATATAATCTTCACAATAATTTTTTATGAATGCACAAACAACAGAAACATAGAATAAGTTCTCCAGTGGATGTAGGTAGCAGTTGGAGCAGGGAGGGTGAGCAGACAGGGAAAAAGAGGTGAATATGGTTTAATAAATGTGTATTTGTGTGTGTGTGTGTATCTATGTGTGAGTGTTTGTGTGTTGTGTTTATCAATGAAACTTGCTGACATTGGGTTTCTTGTTTTCATCTACCATTTCATCGTGTTGTTGTTGTTCTTGTTTGACATTCCTGAGGCTAGAACTCAGGGCTTGAGAACTGTCCCTGAATATCATTATGCTGAAGGCTACCACTCTACCATTTGAGTTACAGCATCAGTGCTTCTAAGGGTATTTGGGGGCTGTTGTTGTTTATTAGGTACTGAGATTTCAAACTTAGTGCTCCATGCATGCTAGGCAAGCACTTTATCACTAAGCCACAGTGCCAGCCCCAACCACACTGTTTTAAGAAAGGAGGCAGGGCTGGGAGTGTGGCTCAGTGGTGGACTGCTTGCCTTGCATACATGAAGCACTGGTTTCTATGCCTCAGCACCACATCAGCAGAAAATTCATTGTGACTTATCACCAATTAAATGCCAGAAAACTAGAAGTGACATTCTGCCTGGAAGTCGTAGCATGCCAGCCTTTAGTGAAAAGCAGAGGGAATATGCCAGGCCTTCCCTAAGTTTAAACCCCACAGCTAACAACTGAAAGAAAAAAGAAACAATCCCAAACAAAAACCTAATTACTTGCTCATTGCCTTTGTTCTTCTATTTTTTTTTTTTTTTGTAGTTGTAACTGAATACTTCTTGTCATTCCATTTTCTACTTTCTTCCTTTCACTTTGGGGGGTTGAAATTTGGGACTTGCACATGGAAAGTGGATACTGCCTACCAACCTATTCTTTCTTTGTCTTCTTCTTTTTTTGGGGGGGCGGTCGTGGGGCCTGAACTCGGGGCCTGGGCGTTGTCCCTCAGCTCTTCAGCTCAAAGCTAGCGCTCTACCACTTGAGCCACAGCGCCACTTCTGGCTTTTTCCATTTTGCTTATGTGGTGCTGAGGAATCGAACCCAGGGCCTCAGGCATGCAAGGCAAGTGCTCCACCACTGAGCCACCTTCCCAGTCCCTATTCTTTCTTCATTTAACATAAAAAGTCTGCTTATAGGACAGGGAAGGTAGCTAAGTGGTACAGTGCTTGCATTGCATGAATGAGGAACTGGGTTCTATTCCTCAGGTTCTCATACACAGGAAAAGCCAGAAGTGGTGCTGTGGCTCAAGTGGTAGAGTGCTACCCTTGAGCAAAAGCAGCTCAAGGACAGCACCTGTCCCCTGAGTTCAAGCCTAAAGACCGCAAAACAGAAAGTCTGCTCATTTAAATTAGTCAATATTCCTCTGGAATTTAAGTGACAAACTTAAAAGTGACATAAGTTCACTTTCAATAGTATTGTCCTCTTTTCCAGAGAGTTCAGGGACAGCACACAGAAGAGACCCTAGGACTACGCTGTCATTTATAAACTAGCTGTTGTAAAACATTAAGCATCAACACATACATTTCTGTTCTTATTATTTTGAACACAATGGGAAATGTAAGGGTTGGTAAAAATAAGTGAAGGAAACCCTTCCGTTTCACCTATTTATTGTGATAGTAATGGATCTATTTTGCTGTGCACTCAGGTCCCACACTTGTCATTGAATTTCTCTCTGAACTACTTTTCAATTTCTTTTCTTCTTAGGGCACACACATTCACACACATCCTGAAGAATTTTTACTAGTTCATCTAACAATGTTTTACTACCAATTCTTCTAGTCCACAAGTAATTGTATCATCTACATAGGACAAGACTATTACATTAGGCCACTGACTGCTCTGACAGGTCCCTGTATCAACAGTCAGCCCTGCAAGAAACACGTGTGCACCTTGGCCCAAGCTGCAAGTGCCATTTTGTGCTGGTGGTAGACTGATGGGTAGCACATACCCTGCTCTGGGATTCTCACTCCTGTCCCAAGGGGCTTGCCAGGTTTGCCTATTGCATGAAGACTTTGGCACTGCCCTCCTCTCCTCAGCTGGCACCTTACCAAACTTTTCTTTCTTGTACCTTCCATTTTGAGTTCTGGCATAGACCATGAGCCCAACCAACTTCCACCACATCAGATGAAGTCTCCACATCAAACTTTTGGTAACAAACATTTAAGTTAGAATGCACATATAAAGTTTTGGCTGGGGGGCTGGGAAGGTGGCTCAGTGGTAGATCGCTTGCCTTGCATGCCTGAGGCCCTGGGTTCGATTCCTCAGCACCACATAAGCAAAAAGAAAAAAGCCGGAAGTGGCGCTATGGCTCAAGTGGTAGAGCACTAGCCTTGAGCTGAAGAGCTGAGGGACAGTGCCCAGGCCCAGAGTTCAGGCCCCACGACCGGACCAAAAAAAAAAAAAAGTTTTCGCTGGGTTTTGCTCAGATCCATATACAAGTGAGGCAAAGATGGTTGGCTGTGGATGCTCCAGGTAGTCATCTACTCAAAGTACTGAGACCTGTATAACAGGGACTTCATACAAGGGTGTAAGTGATCCAGAAAAATGAACGAGAATTTTAAAAGAACTCCATTCATTGAGGGAACAGAAAAAAATGTACACTTAATGTTAAGCTAATTATGGGAAGAAAAATGACCTAGAGCTGGATAAACACAAAGATATAAGTCCTCAAGGTAATGAAAGGTGTCCTTGGGTGGTTCCTGAGAGTCTAGTCAAAATCCTATGATAGCCTTGTTCACTACCCACTGTGCCCAGTATCCCAGCTTCTTTCCCCTTCCAGTCACTCTGAGGTGCATCATTCCAGGTTACCCTGAGGAAGAAACAAGGATTCATCCAACATCTTGTTCTCTCATTGGTATCTAGATTGATTGAGAATTGGAGGTTCTTGGTTAAATACTGAGATCTCTGGAGAGCAGACTCTTCATGGTCCTGACTTTGAGTCATATTAACTACCCCTGCTGATGATATCAGAATTTTCTCTAAAATAAATATGACTTCATTTGTATACTTTATCCAGTAACATTCACTGAATGACTATTGAAAATAATCTAATTTAGAGCTGCAATCTTCATACAAAGGCAGAACTCTTCTAAAGCCTAATTTTGAAAAGGGTTATAGGATGACCCGTTTGGTAGGACCCTTGACATTCTGAAAACTTATGTATCTTAACCCACTCTTAGTGATTGTGTCTAGGGTGAATATGTACCTAAGTCATGGTTCACCACTTCTCTTCTGAGGACATAGCTTTTAGAATGAGCTGAAACTAAATATCCTGTCATTCACGCCTGGGAGTGGCCTTGAAATAAAGTGCAATCAGAAAGGGAAAAACAACAAAAATGCTTAAACACATCTGAAGAGCTCAGATTGAAAAGAGGTTTTCTCCTACATCTATGTGCACACAGCACAAGATCACAGTCTTCTCGTTCAAATATATTGGTATTCAGGGACTTTAAATCAATTCTACTTGATACTTCTTTTCTTATGATACTGTTTCAAGTATACTGAAATATTTGGCCACATTTTATATGTTGAGATCTCTCTTTGAAGGTCTCATTCCGCACTTTACAGACGTGGACCACATTGTCCTGCATAGTATCTTGAACCTCTACAAGGACTTATGAACTGGTCAGAAACATAAAGATATGTGCATGTGGATTCACTTGATAAAAGAAACCAAAATATTCATACAATCTATCATTACCCTGGCTTATAAGACATTTCAATATCAACCTCAATTGAGGACAATGACTATACCCTATTGAGGACTTTTGGCTTAAACAAGAATGGTAACTTTTCTGCATGAGGGCCAAAAACCCATTGTACAAAATATCTTCCCTGGCCCTGGAGTTCTTTCTACTCAGGGCCCGGGTACTGTCCCTGAGCTTTGGTAATAAAGGAACAAAAGTGTTGACAGTCTATCAACTTCATTCACAGCACTACTTGTGGGAAATTTGGTGATAATTGGCCATAACACTTTTACAGCTCTTCCTACCTAGTTTGCCTTTCAATTGTGATCTTTAACCCTCATACTCTTGAGCAAGTAAGAATCCCGATGTGAAGCACCAGTGCCCTGTTAGATCAGGAGATCTTAATTACTTGATCCAAACAGGACTCATGGTGTCCACATAACAGGATATAAAATTCATAACATCATATAGAAATATGCGAAGGTCCTTTTGTTTTTTGTTTTTTTTTTTGTAGAGATACTATACAGAGAGTTACAGTTACATGAGTGAGGTATTGAGTACACTTCCTCTTGAACATTGTTACCCCCTCCATTGTTTTACCCCTGCCATCCCCCCCTTCCTCCCTTCCCCAAGGTTCTTTTTTTTTTAATTGTGATTAAGTGATTACATAATTTCCGGAATTTCCAGTATTGTGGAATAATGATGTTCATTTAACGTAACAAGTTCATTCTAACTTTCCTGGAGCAAATTGTCTATCACAGTCTGTAACATATAACGGTGTTCACATGTTATATACCATATATGTGATCAGCAGCATGGGGATATTTAGTAGTGGTTCAACCAGATGAGTCGGAGTTCTTTGTTTCTTAAGCCCTGTTAGTTTTGTCATATCGCCTAACATTTTGGATTTAGCATTCGCTTATCAGGGATACCATGTACCGTTTGTCTCTTCTTTCTTGGCTTACCTCGCTCAACATGATTCCTTCTAGCTCCATCCATTTCCCTGCAAGTTCCATTATTTTGTCATTTCTAATGGCTGCATAATATTCCATTGTGTATAGATACCACAATTTTTGGATCCATTCATCTGTGGTGGGGCATCTAGGTTGTTTCCATATCCTAGCTATTGCGAACAGTGCTGCAATAAACATGGAGGTGCACGTGTCCTTGTATATTGGTTCCTGTTTTTCAGGGTAAATGCCCAGAAGTGGTATGACTGGGTCGTAAGGGAGGTCAATCTTTAGCTTTCTAAGGACCCTCCAGACTGCTTTCCAAAGTGGTTGTATAAGTGTACATTCCCACCAGCAGTGTAATAGCGTTCCTCTTTCTCCACATCCCCTCCAGCATTTGTCGTTGGCTGATTTGTGGATGTGGGACATTCTGACGGGGGTAAGGTGGTATCTCAGGGTTGTCTTTATTTGCATTTCCTTCACCACCAGGGATGATGAACATTTCCTCATGTGTTTTTTTGCCATTTTTATTTCTTTATTTGAGAAGTCCCTCCTTAGTTCCCTTGCCGATTTATTAATTGGTTTGTTAGGTTTGGGAGGGATTAGTTTCTTGAGCTCCCTGTATATACAGGATGTTAACCCCTTGTCTGATATATTGCTGGTAAATATTTTTTCCCAATTAGTTGGTTGTCTTTCTAGGTTAGTTGCGATAGATTTAGCTGTGCAGAAGCTTTTTATTTTAACCTAGTCCCATTTGTCGAGTCTCTCTCCAACTTGTTGTGACCCTGGGACTTTGTTTAGGAAGTTCCTTCCTGTGCCTATTAGTTCAAGTGTCTCTCCTATTCTGTCCTGCAGTAGTTTCAGAGATTCAGGTTTAATGTTAAGGTCTTTAATCCATTTTGAGTTGATGTTGGTGCATGGTGATAGGCTGAGGTCCACTTTTAGTTTTCTGCATGTGGCTGCCCAGTTTTCCCAGCACCAGCGGTTGAAGAGGCTGTGTTTCTTCCATTGTATGTCTTTGGCTCCTTTATCCAATATCAGCTGGCTGTAGGCTTGTGGATTCATTTCTGGGTCTTCTATTCTGTTCCATTGGTCTTCGGGTCTGTTTTTGTGCCAGTACCATGCTGTCTTTGTTATTATAGCTCTGTAGTAGAGTTTGAAGTTCGGCATGGATAGCCCTCCCATATTGTCTTTATCCCCTAGAATTGTTTTGGCTATTCTAGGTCTTCTGTTGTTCCATATGAATTTTTGGACTGTTTTCTGTATTTCAGTGATGTACATCATTGGTATTTTAATAGGAATTGCATTGAATTTGAATATTAGTTTTGGAAGTATTACCATCTTTACCTATCATTGGGTAAACCACACCCAAATTCTTCCACTAAATATTTGGAAGAATGTATTGGTTACACGTACCTCATTATTGGTCCAAAGGTTGAATTCAGGGGCAAAAATTTGTGAGGCTTCCTTTACCTTCTATACAAGATGACCTTTTGTATCACTGATTTTTCACCATTTGGTCTTCCTTCTCTGCCTGGACCTTTCAATACACTAATTTTATAATTGCATATCAGATGTAGTAAAAAGATAGGCACAGATTACCAGAGCCATGCTTTTATTGGCTAAGATACCATTTTCATGGAGCTTTTGAATGGGATGGCCTACAAAACTATCTAATTTCAGCTTCCTGAGTAGTTAGGATTCCACACATGAGGGAGTGTAATGGCTCATTTTTAATGAAATTTAAAGTGGAAAGGGTACTTTAAGAATTCAGTGAGCATTAACTCCCTTTAATTCTGAATTCAAGCAAAGTGTTGGCCAAATGATAATAACAAAAATAATACAAAACATTAATAAAATATGTTATCAACAGGCATACTTTTAATGAATGTGGTATTTTGATTCATAATTTGAGGTATATAACAGGCCTAGGTAGGACTCCAGTCTGTGAACCATCCCTTCTCAGAAAGCATACAGTTTGTAAACATGGGAGAATGAGCGATTTCCAAATGGATAGAGAGAGAGAGAGAGAGAGAGAGAGAGAGAGAGAGAGAGAGAGAGAGAGAGAGAGAGAGAGAGAGAGAGAGAGTGTGTGGTACAAATAGGAAGGCCAAGGGCACAGGTGCCTCCCAATCCCATTTTTTTTACTAGGCCTCTGTAGATAAGCAGAAGGGTTTGCCTGGGAAGGTGGCTCAGTGTCAGAGCACTTGCCATGCATGCATGAGGTCCTGGGTTCAATTCCCCAGCATCACATAAGAAAAAAAAAAGACCTGGAAGTGGCACTGTGGCTCAAGTGGTAGAGTGCAAGCCTTGAACTGAAGAGCTGAGGGACAGCACCTAGGCGCAGAGTTCAGGCCACCAGTCCGGACCCCCCACCCCAAAAAAGTAGAATGGTGAACAGTGTAATGGAAGGGGTTAAGAGAGCACCTAGCTAAATCTTGCAATGTGAAGTCCACTGTCCTTATCTTGTAAATGGAATCATAGGCAGGATTAAAGGATTCCTTTTTTATTGCGAAAATACTGTAAAGAAGAGTTATTATTTTTGAACAATTGAAATAAATACTGAAATTGTTGCAGCCACAGGAAGCCTGAGCTGAAGCACTGAAGAAAACCTCATGTTCCCAGAGAGAGATTTCTTCAGAACAGCTCACAGGGCTCATGCTTTGATTCCTAGTTTTATGGAGGCCAAGATGAGAGAATCTCCTTTGAAGCCAGCTCTGGCTGGGTTCAACTCAGTTCCTGAGTTCAACACCTCATATTGGCACAATAACATTCCTTCATGAATGTGTGAAAGTATTGCTCTTCATGTAACCAAACAGCCCTATACATATCTAGAATGACTGCCTTATATAGGATCTGGAGCCTTGGTCTTGGTTTATTAATTAAGCTCTTTCTGATGTAACAGAAATTGTTTCTAAATGCCTCCAGGATATCTTTAATTACATAACTATACAGTGGCATCTATCTTGGCTCTAGAAATTCTAAATTTAGGTCAATCTTTCTGTTTCTGTAAAAGAAGACACTCTATTTGTTCGAAGCCACATTATGGTAGATGGAATACTGGAGTCTATTTCACAGCTAGCAGTCTGCAAGCAGCCTGTTCTAACAAAGACATGCAGTCCACAAATACACTTAGACAGCTTGGAAATAGGACAGAAAGGGGGGTGGAGAGAATAAAAACAGCACCGAGAAACTAATCAGCACCAAGAAAGTGATGAATTGGGACACTGGATGACCAGAGACAAGCCAGGAGAAAGCACACAGGACAAGATTACAGAGACATGTGGCATGGCATCTGGTGCCACTGGTGGTCAGCCTAAATAGGGTCTAAGCAGGAGGCAGGTCTACAGGAAATTCCCAGTCCCAGGCACTGGACTATCAGATTGAGTAACATATCAGCCAAATGCCCATGCCTGCTTGCAGGGATCCAGCCACACCCATCAGTTGGGAGGTAAGTGATGGATGGGGCATTTCCTTCCCCCTGCATGAAAAAAAGATGCCAGAACCCACCATCTACCATGTGGCCAAAGGGCACCAGCCACACCTGACCTCCTTACTTAATATTACTGTATTATTAAATCAATTTATAAAATGTTACATCCTCTTTATCATTTTGTAAACATTCAAAAATTTGCTTTTTGTAAAAGCCGTATTTCTTGAGCTCCACCTCTGAAACAATAATTCTCACATTCACCAAAAATTAAACATTCGCCTTTTGAATAGTTTATTTCTTCCTTCTTCCTCATTCCTTCAGTTCCTTTTTCCATCTCTCACTTCCCTACTATTTCATTCCTTCCTCTCAGGGTCTAGAAGTGATGCTGTAGCTCAAGTGGCACATGGTTTTATTTCTTTGTTAATTTCAATTTTTGTGAGAGATTGATCAATATCTTTGTGTACTTGATTATTTCCCCTAATGTCATATCCACTTTGGCATTCTATGAGATAACACAGGTGCGACACATCGTCCACATGGTCTTTTATTATAGCTCACTCAGCAGAACAACTAAATGGGCTAAGAGTGAATCAATCACAAGTTTTTCATCACCAGTGATTAATTAAAGAAAAGTGCAAGCACTGAAGACACTTTGGGGTTCTCCCCCAAGACAAAATGCAGGGCTGCGAAGGTGGCTCAGTGGTAGAGCGCTTGCCTTGCATGCTCGAGGCCCTGGGTTCGATTCCTCAGCTCCACATAAGCAAAAAGAAAAAAAAAGCGGGAAGTGGTGCTCTGGCTCAAGTGGTAGAGCGCTAGCCTTGAGCTAAAGAGCTGAGGGACAGCGCCCAGGCCCAGAGTTCAGGACCCACGACCGGACCCAAAAACAAACACACAAACAAACAAAATGCAGAGATTCTAGTCTTTATTAATCCATCATATTTTTAAAATATATATTTTATTGTAAAGATACTGTATAGATTGTTTATACCATTATATGTGTTAGGTCATTAATACATTTTCTATCGAGCATTGTTACCCCTCCAAGAAAGACTTAACTACTGTTATGACTTTTTCTAGAAAACCTTTCCGTTTTTTTTACATATGATTTTTCTCCTCTTTGTGTGTGAGGGTGTGTGTGTGTCTGTGTGTTTTGTATGTTCTGTGATGAACCCTGAGCTGTGTATTGTAGTTCGAGGACTCCACATCTGCTATATCATAAGGTCTCTATCCTGTATTGGTTCTGTATTGCGATTTCAATTTTCTTACAGTTATTTCATTTGTGTGAATCAACTTATGTGTGTTAAGCTGTCTTTCCACATTGGTCACATTCATAAGGTTTCTCTCCTTGTGTCTGTGATGGATGTTAAGTTGTGCCATCCAGGTGAAAGAATTTCCATGCCTGCTACATACATAACATTTCTCTCTGGTGGGTTTTTTTCTGATGGACAGAAAGGTGTATGTTCTGCATGAAAGATTTTCCACATAGGTCACATTCATAAAATTTCTCTCCTGTGTGTGATCTCTGGTGGATAGTAGGTTGTAGCTTCTGGCTGAAAATCTTTCTGCAAATATGACATTCATAAGATTTCTTTCCTGTGTGTTTGCTGATGGACAGTGAGGTTTGACTTCCAGGTGAAAGTCATACCACACATGTTACATTCATAAGGTTTCTTTCCTGTGTGTATTATCTGATGGACATTGATGCTTGACTTCCAAGACAAGGACTTTCCACACATGTTACATTCATAAGGTCTCTCTAATGTGTGTGTTTTCTGGTGCATAGTAAGGTTTCCTTTATGGGTGAAAGACTTTCGACACAAGTTACATTAATAAGTTTTCTCTCTAGTATGTGTTCTCTGATGGAGAGTAAGACTTGATTTCCTGGTGAAAGATTTTCCACACATCTTACATTTATAAGGTTTCTCTCCTGTGTGTGTTCTCTGGTGCAGAGGAAGATATTCCTTGCAGGAGAAAGACTTTCCACAAATGTTACATTCAAAAGGTTTCTCTTTTGTGTGTGTTCTCTGGTGGCGAGTAAGCTTTGATTTCTCGGTGAAAGACTTTCGACACGCGTTACATTCATAAGGTTTCTCTGTATTATGTGTTCTCTGGTGGCGAGTAAGCATCGATTTCGGGGTGAAAGACTTTCCCACTTGTTACATTCATAAGGTTTCTCTCCTGTGTGTGTTCTCTGGTGCAGAGTAAGATATGCCTTGCAGGAGATACTTTCCACAAATGTTATATGCAAAAGGTTTCTCTCTAGTATGTGTTCTCTGATGGAGATTAAGACTTGATTTCCTGGTGAAAGATTTTCCACACATCTTACATTCATAAGGTTTCTCTCCTGTGTGTGTTCTCTGGTGCAGAGTAAGATATTCCTTGCAGGAGAAATACTTTCCACAAATGTTACATTCAAAAGGTTTCTCTCTAGTATGTGTTCTCTGATGGAGATTAAGATTTGATTTCTTGGTGAAAGATTTTCCACACATCTTACATTCATAAGGTTTCTCTCCTGTGTGTGTTCTCTGGTGCAGATTAAGATATGCCTTCCAGGAGAAAGACTTTCCACAAATGTTACATTCAAAAGGTTTCTCTTTTGTGTGTGTTCTCTGATGGACAGTAAAGTATGTCTTCCAGGTGAAAGACTTTCCACACATCTTACATTCATAAGGTTTCTCTCCTGTGTGTGTTCTCTGGTGCAGATTAAGATATGCCTTCCAGGAGAAAGACTTTCCACAAATGTTACATTCAAAAGGTTTCTCTTTTGTGTGTGTTCTCTGGTGGACAGTAAGGTATGTCTTCCAGGTGAAAGACTTTCCACACATGTTACATTCATAAGGTTTCTCTCCTGTGTGTGTTCTCTGGTGTCTAGTAATATTTGCCTTCCAGGAGAAAGATTTTCCACAAATGTTACATTCAAAAGGTTTTTCTTTTGTGTGTGTTCTCTGGTGGCAAGTAAGCTTTGATTTCTCAGTGAAAAACTTTTGACACATGTTACATTCATAAGGTTTCTCTCTTGTGTGTGTTCTCTGGTGGCGAGTAAGCTTTGATTTCACGGTGAAAGACTTTCCACACTTGTTACATTCATAAGGTTTCTCTCCTGTGTGTGTTCTGTGGTGGAGAGTAAGATATACCTTGCATATGAAAGATTTTCCACAAATGTTACATTGAAAAGGTTTCTCTTTTGTGTGTGTTCTCTGGTGGACAGTAAGCTTTGATTTCTGGGTGAAAGACTTTTGACACATGTTACATTCATAAGGATTCTCTCCTGTGTGTTTTCTCTGAGAAACAACAGGGTGTTCCTTCTCAGTGAAAGACTTTTCACACTGTTTACATTCGTCAACTACAGAAGACACATGATTACTATATGCAGCACATATCTTACCAGGTTCACTGAAAATACCCATGCTCTGACAGCCAGTGACCTTTTCTATCCTCATCCCTAAGGAGTTCCCATTGTTCTCAATCAGTTCTGACTTCGGTATGGAGCTCAAATGAAAACTTCTTATAAGTCTCACTTTTCCCTCCCCTTGATTACTATTCATGATTGCTACTTCAGAGAGATACTTATTGTGACTTTCCTGGCAGGTGCTAATCACATCCTCCATTTCTGGGACATCTAAAATGAATAATAGAAAAATAGAGAAAAACATAAATGAGATCCATAAATTCCTTAATGTAAAGATATTTCCTCACATTCTGTTACAATATTTTCAAATATCAAAGCATTGCTTTATGCAGAATATATATATTTCTCTGCAATGTAGTAATTAAGAAAGTAGTACTGACATTTTACAATGGAAAATAATGTTTTTCTCTAATTCAGATTTTTATATTTTTATCAAGGACATATTTACTCAAATTATTCATCTCCGTACTCTTAATGCTTCCATTCTGAATCTACCTCTATGCCCAGCACCACTGATACAAAATTGTCCTGATCCTACTTTCCTCCCTCTTGCAAAATACTAGTTTAAAATGAGATCTCCTTACTACATTTCTTATTGTCTTTTTCTCTTTATGAATGACTTCTCTACAGACAAAGAGAATTGCTAACATTAACTACACTGGAACATCAAATTCAGTTTCTCTCCACAAGAATTCTGGATTGACAATTCCTTGAGACAAAGGATCACCTAGTTCTCTTCCATACATGACTCAGGGCACTAGGAATACTATTGCTCTGTACAGCTCAAGATAAACAGACCCACTGGGCTCTGGACCCAACATCACTAATCAAGATGCTTTAACTCACTTGTGAAATTCTCTTCTGAGTCTTCTCTCATCCATGGTTCTGCACCTTGCTCCAGCTTCACAATCAAAATAGGTTTAGGAATACAGTGCCCTGTGAGTAAGAAATAGTGGAGAACTATTGCTCTTGCTGGGTCATCATTAATTCAATGTTGCAGTCATCCTGTTCACTGGATTGCTCCTAAATCTGGTTTCTCAATTGTTTTATTTTTGGGGGGTGGGATCGTTTTTGGGGCCTGAACTATGAGCCTGGGAGCTGTATCACACCTCCTAAGCTCAAGGCTAGCACTCTACCACTTGAGCCACAACGCCAATTCTGGCTTTTGTTCTGCTTTTTTCATGCTGAGGAATCGAGCACAGGGCCACAAGCATGCAAGGCAAGGGCTCTATCACTGAGCCACCTTCCCAGCCCATGGTGTCTCAATTCTTAACATCTCCATGGTGTACTTTCCACCAGCTTTGGGTTTATTTTGCCAATGTGTGGCTTGGACTCAGCTCTTTTGCTCAAATCTAGCATTCTACTAGTTTGTGTCTTGGCTACCTTTCTAGTTTTTGAATGGTTAATTGGAGATAAGAGTATCATGTTCATTTTTCTACAGTTGCTGGCTTTAAAACAAAATCTTCAGATTTCACCCTACAGAGTATCTAGGATTCCAATCTTGAAGCAATGCAACTTATGTCAGGTTTGGCTTACAAATACACACTTTTACACTTTCACCTACTGATTTCCAGATAATACTGACAGTAGTAATGTATATTCTATCTAGAGTGTAGATCCACCTATAATAATCACCCCAAGTCTGGAAAGTCAGTCTCCTATTAGTGGATCATAGTTTAGAACATTTGTCCAACTACTGATTAGAAATCTTAAAGACTGAGAATAAAATTAGCTCTTGAGATACACATAATGAAGTTGAAGTTTCCCTTAGGAAGAAATGACACTTCCCATGGACTGGAATCTTTTTTTTTTTTTAAACAAAATGTAATGGTCCAAAGGCTTACATTTCTAACCCTATATTTAGAAGGTAAGATCAGAAGAGGCAGGCTTGAAACCAACCTGGGCATGGAAATTCAGAATATACCCCAACACAAAAGCCAAAATAGAGTTGTGGCTCAAGCAGTAGTGTGAAAGGCAAACAACATCAAGCTCCCAAATCTGAATTTGGCTGGCTTTTATACTAGCAGTTTTTTTTACAAGGGAATGGACTGGAATCTTATACCTAAATAACATAGTCAAATGTCTACTAAAATAAAAGCACTTGATCTTCCAAATAAAAGTGACCTTTGCTCACCCAAGGACATTAGGTTGTAATAAGTTTCCAGCATTACTTCTCTATGAAGGGTCTTCTGACCAGGATCCAGATCCTGCCACTCCTTCCAGGTAAAGTTCACAGCCACATCATCAAATGATATCAGCTTCTGTAATGGCACATTTCCATCAAGAAATTAGACCTGGTTCATGAGAATTCCAATCTGGAATTTCATTATGCTGCAGGTATGCTTTTGTCTTACATAAAATGTTTGCAGCTGGCTATGTTATCTTTTCACTGCGAAAATTAAATAGCAAATTAGAAATATTTGACAATACATAAACCTGGCCACTAAAATACACAGATTTTCAGAGAACTGGTGGCTTATGCCTGTAATCCTAGCTATTGAGGAGGATGAGCTCTGAGGATCAAGGTTCGTGGCCAGCCCAGGCAGGAAAGTCCATGAGACACTTATCTCCAATGAACCACCAGAAAACTGAAAGTAACACTGTGACTCAAGTGGTAGGGCACTCACTTTGCCCTGAAGAGCTGATGGACAATAACCAGGCCGAGAATTCAGGCCCGAAGACCAATAAAAAGTTACAGATTCCCTAATGCATGCAAACACATTTCTGCTGCTAGCAATAGAGACAAGATAAAAATTCTAAGGAGACAATAATCTGGCATGATGACATTAAGTCTAAGGTGGTGTCAAAAAATTATATTATTATTTTTGGTAAAATTTTAGTATATATCAGTAGGTAACAATGAATTAAACAAATATTTTCTCTGCATTTACATTTATTGCTTTACCATAAATCCTATTTAGACCTTCTATTAACAAGTACTCTCATAAGCAAGCAGAACACATTCAGGATATCACATGGGATACAGAACATAGAACATTACTAGATCAAAGAAAAGCAGTGCCCACATGAATGTTAAAAAACAGTAACAGTACTCCAGAAAGTAGCTTATGATTTATTGGGCCCTTATCAGATTTGATTTAGTTCCCACATAAAAATATCCTAGGTTAACCATGTTTGGTTTAAATACTACATATTGAAATGAGGTTTTAGATACCCTGATATTTCCTTCTTATGTAAAAAAGAACTGGTACCATGAAGTTTTGTAAACTTTGCCTACATTCTACAACACAAAATATATGTGGGAGGGGAATAAAATATTACTTGAGAAGATTTTCATTTTAATTGGCCTTCATGGAAGTTGGAGGCAAATTGATACTCAAGGAACACTCAGGATGACAAAAATGATAAATATGACCAAATGCTCAAATGTGTTAAATATTCCTGAGTCATTTCTCCAGTAGATCCCTAAGGATATATTTCCACTTTTGTTAGTTAATAGTGAAATTCCTCAGAGATCAAAATCAATTCCTAGCAAATATCTGTGAGATTTTGCAACAAATGATATTTCTAATAGAGAAAACCTCATCACTGTATTATTTTTTTTATCAAAACTACCTATCTTATACTGGCAGTGAATGAAAATATTTAAAAGTAGTGGTATCAGCCGGGCGCTGGTGGCTCACGCCTGTAATCCTAGCTACTCAGGAGGCTGAGATCTGAGGATCGCGGTTCAAAGCCAGCCCGGGCAGGAGAGACCGTGAGACTCCTATCTCCAATAAACCACCAGAAAACCGGAAGTGGCGCTGTAGCTCAAGTGGTAGAGCGCTCGCCTTGAGCTGAAGAGCTGAGGGACAGCGCCCAGGCCCAGAGTTCAAGCCCCACGGCCGACCAAAAAAAAAAAAAAAAAAAAGTAGTGGTATGGAAAAACAAAACTGAATACCACAACAAATGAAGTTAGACCAAAGATAAAAGAATCAGGTGAAATCAAATTTTCTTGTAGTTTATCAGTTGGAGGAAGGACGTACTTTTCTGTATTGAACTCTGAAGTTGAGCTGAAAGGGAAAAAGTTTTGAGAGTTTGGAATTCCAGCCTGACAGGACTGAGAGAACTGAGAGCTGGCTGCAGAAGGGTTAAAAGAGAATTGTGGAGATGGTTAAGAGACTAGAGTGCAGGCCATTTCCTTACTGTTGGAAAGATAGCATCTGAAACTGAGCTGCTGTTCACCTTGAAGGTTAGGTAAGGTGAACATCATCTCTGCATTTTCTCTGGGCGCCAATCTTCTGTCTCAGGAGAATAAGGAAACATGTTTTCTTCGCAATGTGTTGTGGCTCAGATTGTAATATTAATATAGATACTTCAGTTTTCCATGTTATCAATGGTAATCTTCCCTGTGTGAACTGAAGGAACTTTGCTTGCTTGCCTGCAACCAGAGACCAAGTGCCAGAGAGGCTTCAGAACCCTGGTTTCCCCTACGACTATCTGTTTATGTTTTTGTGTTTCTCTAATTTTCTTTGTTTCTGGAATCCTGTAGAACTCTCTAGACAACAATTTTCCTATACAGTGTGTATGAAAAACGTCAATCTTAAGAGCCATGTCAGCAACATAAAGCTGATCACTAAGAAAAACTAGTTCCCAGATAGATCATTGAAGAAAAGAAAAAACTGAGAGACATATGGAGGAAAGAGAGAATGAGAAAAGTAAGAAAAAATGATTCATAAATAGATACAAAGAGAGAGAAAAATAACCAACACAAGTGTGTGGAAAACCAAAAGTAGAGAGAGATTATAGAGGAAAGAAATCTTGTGAGGACACTTTAGAAAACAAACAAGATTTTGAAAAAACGGCCATAAAGTTTAGCAACAAATATAGCCTCAGCTTCAAGTAAGACCAAGACCATGAAGTAGTCCAAGAAGTATATAGGGAGAGTAATTTAAGTACATATAGGTTAATCATTCCTTTAGAACACACGAAAGTGCGTATGACCACACTATTTCAGCAATTCCAGGAAAATTTCATTGAAATAGTTTAATGTTACTCATGAGGATGAGATCTGGTTGCAATCTACCCTTCATCTTCCATGAGATGGAACCTGCTCTGTGTCACTAATCACATAACAGGTTTCACTACATGTTATGACAAGATGAAGCCTATACATTCTGAAGCCACTCTGAATTCAACTTAGAAAGAATACAACCATTTAATCTGCTAAACCTACAAGTAATCTTTATCTCCTAATCTACATGCCATCTTTTTCTGATTTATGAATACATTCCTGAAGCTGAATCTGTGTGGTTGGTATTGCTTCTTATTCTTGGAAATCTTTAGGTTCATATAATGGAATGGAAAACAAATGAAAATTAAAAAAAAAAAAACACTCACCAGAGATCCATTCATTCTGTCTTGTTGCTGACAATGAACAGAAGACTCTAGAAGCACGGCTGGGATATAAGGCAAATGACATATTCAGAAATGAATCTGTGAGATTTGGGATCCAGAATTTTCTCTTGCAAACATGATACATGGACTGCCATACCATAAAGCTGTCTTAGAAGAATTTTTAATGTCCCAGGCAGAGCATTAAAGTGTCCAAGAAACACAAATGCAGTCCATTTCCTGACAGATAGATATTATTAAACCAAATAAATTCTATGTTTATGTACACATTCAATTTGAAAAAATGAATGTTCCCACAAATATTATTGAATACTTGAAAGCAAAAACATATCACATTTCCACTAAAAGTATTTATTACTGAATATACTTCGGTATGTAGGAACTGCTTTTTTTAATGTAAAGGTATCCTAGGAATCCATTGGAATTTGTGTTCTACCTCATTCATTTACATATTTTAACACCAGGGAAAGCATGTATGATGTAGCACAGTAGTTTTCACCCAATTTAGAGAAAAAATGTCTACAGAATATATTTCTTGTGTTATAATATTTCAACAATGGTTGTCAAATGGCACATTTCACTGTACCCATTGCACACCTATGCAATGTCTTGCAATTTCCATTTAACATGCTTTGGCCAAAGGGACATGAGTAAAGATGAGGTAAACCCAGGTTTGATTAGTCCCTAATGTTCATTTCCCTAAACAGTCTTGGAAAGAACCTTGGCCATCCTAAAGATACAACATAAAATACTGCATATAGGAGTGACACACCTGAAGATAAGCAACACCTACAAAGCATACAACCTTGAGTAAAACACATTACCTCACATTTTCTTCTGTGATTTTTCTTTTAAGGCCCAATTTCCCTGACCAATACTTTCTGTACTACCAAGCAAAACCAACCAATAAGAGCTAGCCTTAGCAAATCCTTACATGGGACATTTAACATGTTTGCATGATTAAATACTAAAAATCATAGTGGTAACAGGCTGAATAAATTAGCAAGAAGAGGATTAGGGATTACTACATTAATAGATACTTTGTCATAACAATTACCCCACCTTCCCAAACCACAGCCTCAGGTACCCTCTCATAACTTGGCTCTGGCTTATTCCTCAGTCCAGCGCATCACAATTCCTGGAAATTAGTTTAAAGCTTGCAACAACACAAAGTGATTGACAGTGGTATAGGAAAGAGTACCACGTGAATCTGGTGCTAAGGGAAGTAGCAACAATTTTTGTAGTAGGCAAGGGAAGCTAGCAACATCTTCCCCTTCCTGTGCTTTTCTGCTTCTTCCCTTTAGGGCCTCTCAGAATTCACATGGTCTGTCCATTTACGATGGAGATTCCTATTCATAGGGTGCTCTGCTTCAAACATTGCTAGGCTTCATTCCTAAAAATACAGGACCAGCACTCACTACTCCAATATCCCATGTACAACTGTCTCTAGAAACAGGGTCATGTACAAATACTTGTGAGCTCAAGCCAGGAGAATAAAAACTCAGAAGCCCCAAATACAACTGCAATGTAAGAGGACTCAAGGCATGCATATTTGTCACAATTTCAATAGAATTCTTCCTGTACTCCTCTTATACCTGGGCAAAGCAAATAAAGTCACATGGGTTAATAGAAGAATCCCTTGGTCTTGGAGTACAAATGCACAGCTCTTGGGCTCTCCTCATCTGGACAATGACCTAGCTTGCTCTCAGATATTTGGAAACCAGGTTCTTGCATCTGAAGGCCCAGAGGCTAATGGCAGCAAAAACTCCTGAACTTCAAGCAAATTATCAACCCCAGACTGGAGAAAAGCGTGGAAAGGGAAGTAGGCACTTTGGCTCAAGTATAAAGCTCTCCCTCTGAGCTGAGGAGCTCAGGAATGCTGCTTGCAGGCCCAGAGTTCAGGCCCCACCAAACAAACAGAAACAGAAAAACAAACAGAAACCAGTGGAGGGTAGACTCCTGCGGCAATCACACAGTTCCTACCTGACATTATTTCCAAAGCCTGAGATTCCTTCAAGTTATAGATCCCAAGCTCCACTGCACAGACTGGGCGCCACCCTCCTGGCTCCCACCTATGGAAAGCCAAACTGTACTTCAGGGCACTTCCAGCAGCTAGGCAAAGGAAAAGAATCAGGAAGACGCGGAATTAAAACGCCCATGTTGGGCGGGGAGACGCATGCGCAAAAGCATCTTCTGCCCCACCTCCACCCTCCAAAAATCAAAAACAACCCAGGACTTTCAAAGAAAATATCCTCCTTGGTGACTACAATTCCCACAATGCTCGGTGCCACCGTGCTACATATCTGGGAACAAGTGTGCTCTTGTGCATTGGGACTTTTCTTTGCCTTCTGTGGAAGTTAAGCTCAGTTTCTTCTTGAAAGCCACTGTTCCCTCTTGAAATACATAAGACCAACCAGAAAATAGATATATATGGGGAGAATTGGATACATTGGCTTTTTGATTCTTAGTTCTAATACTGAAATTGAGGTTATGAGACTGTGTTGCTTATACCTTTCTGTTTATTCAATGCCTGCCTTCTGCTGAATGTAAATTATATCTCTGTTTTGTCTTAAATTTGTTTAATATATCCCCTCCTACTTTACAAAGATATTGCCGGGCGCCGGTTCCTCAAGCCTGTAATCCTAGCTACTCAGGAGGCTGAGATCTGAGGATCGAGGTTCAAAGCAAGCCCGCACAGGAGAGACTGTGAGACTCCTGTCTCCAATAAACCACTAGAAAACCGGAAGTGGTGCTGTAGCTCAAGTGGTAGTGTGCTCTCCTTGAGCTGAAGAGCTCAGGGACAAGCGCCCAGGCTCTTTAAATTCTGTTATTTTATTCCAGTATATATATTAGAGCAGGGGAAGATGCCAGAATTAATCAGTTTACTGTCTGCAAGTACTTTTTTTTTTTTGGTCGATCTTGTGGCTTGAAAACAGCCTGAGCACTGTCCCTGCGTTTTTCAGCTCAAAGCGAGCTCTCTACCACTTGAGCCACAAGGCCACTTCCATTTTTTTGGTAGTTGGTTGGAGATAAGACTTATGAACTTTCCTGCCCAGGCTGGCTTTGAACGGGGATCCTCATATCACAGCTTCCTGAGTACCTAGGATTACAGGCATGAGCCTTTGGCACCCAGCTGCAAATACTTTTGTAAAGTGACAGGGGAGATATTCAAAACTTTAAGGAAAAACAGAGACATAATTTACATTCAGCAGAACGTACTTTTTGAACAAAAACAAAAATCAAAACTACGTAGATTTATAACCTCAATTATATTAAAAGAACTAAGAATTAAAAAGCCAACTTATGCAATGCTCCTAATACATTTGTGTTTTTAATTGGTCTCACAATATTTATGTTGGTAAACTGAATTTTCAAGAAGAAACTCACCTAAGTTCCCACAGCTGGGAGAGAAAGGTTCCCATGCATCCTTGAACACTTGGGACCAAGAGTCTTGTGTTAGTCAAATCCCTGTAACAAGCCCACTTACTCCAGGTGAATTGTGCATTGCATTCTGGGAATTGTAGTTTCTATCGGAGCATAGATCCTTTGAAAGTGTGTGTGGGGGGGGGAACAAGGGGAGGGGTAATCGGGTGAGGAGGGGGGAAAGGCGCCAATGCCACCTTGCCCACTGTTGGTGTTTTTAGTTTGCAAATTCGGGTTTCTTTCCCTCTGTCTTGCTGCTGGAAGTGCTCTGAAGTACAGCTTGGCACTCCATAGTCAGAGCCAAGAGGTAGAAGCACAGCTTCTCTTTTTCTGGGGAACTTGGGAACTGAAACATGAAGCAATCTGAGGTTCCTAGCCAGAGTCTACCCTTCCCATCTTTCCCCAGTCTGGGGTGGATTATATTTTAAGGCTCATGGGTTTGTGCTGCCAATAGCACTTGTACCTCCAGGTGCCAGAAAGTGGCTACAAACCTCTGATTTTTGAGACAAGGAGAATCAGGGGTTGTGCGTTTATACTCCTGACCCTAGAGATTCTGATACTCACCCATGTGATTTTATAAACTTGCTTTTTGTGAATTGAAGCCAATGAATGGTAAACATTCCTTGAAAATGTCTTGTATAAACATATTGATCCTCTTTTCATCCTATGCACTTCCTATGGCTTTTGAAACTTTCTAAATGCTGCTGGCACAGATATACTCCAATTGATGTGTCTGTTCTGACAAATTACAATTTCTCCACTAATATATTTAGCCTAATTTACATCACTTAAAATGAGAGAGACTGGCTGGGCAGGTGGTTCACTGGTAGAGTGCTTGCCTTGGGTGAATGAAGCCCTGGGTTTGATTCCTCAGAACCACATAAGCAGAAAAAGGCAGCAGTGTACTGTGGCTCAAGTAATAGAGTGCTAGTTTTGAGCTGCAGGTCAGAGGGACAGTGCCTAGGCTCAGAGTTCAGGCCCCACAGGGACAAAAAAATGAGAGAAAAATGAGAGAGGTTTCCTATACATGTACACCAAAAACAATTGTTAAAATATGATATTTGTTAAATATAACAAATGTTAAAATATGTGAAAATTTGAATACAATACAATGCCCTTGATATGTGTCTGCCTGTCCTGATTCTTGAACTCAAGGTCAGGAAACTGACCTTGAAAGCCGCATTTGCACTTCCCACTACTTTGTAGTTTATTGGACATAAGTCTCTCAGACTTTCCTATCACCCTGGCTTAAATCAGTGATCCTTGTAGGGTTTCTTCATGTCCATCCCAGGGGACTTGTGGCAGGCACATGAGAAAGATTATTATAAGGTTTATTAGAAGGACCATATTTCCCAGGAGAGGGAGCACCAGCATTTGTCTCTCTTCAGGTTGCAACAGAATCTGGGGGGGCAGGAAGTGAGTTAAGTACATGCTCAGGTGAGTCTGAGATGAGAGAGGGAGTGGCCAGCTGTAGGGAGGGAACTCTAGGTCTGGGAGGAGCTCAGGTCTGGGTTGAGCTGAGAAGAAAAGGTGGGGATAATACTAACTTTCCTCAGATGGCAGCCTTCTGAGTAGCTAAGGTTACAGTCATTAGACATGACAGCCCAGTTACCATGTCCTCTTTGAAATTCAGATTATATCCAAATAAAATATTATGAAATAGAAAAGTTGACAATTTTAAGGCAAGATATTCAGTCACTAATGTGGATATGGACAGTCCAAATCCTAAAACAAACAGAAAATACCCCACCATGAAATTTGTAACAGTCCTCATCTTAAGTATTATGAATGTGAACACTTAGCCTATAATAAATTCACTTTAAGTTATTCAAAGTAAGAAAACATTCTTGTGATGTGGGAAAGCCCAGTAGTAATGTGCAAACACTGCTTTTAAAGGATTCATATGGTCTTTCCTATCAAAAACTACCTCACTGAAGTAAACAGAGTAGATTTTCTCTTTTTGTAAATGTCACTGCAAAGTTCATGTAGTTTATGTTACCAATTACCATTGTGGGTAAGTGTAAGAAAAACCAGAACGCTGGATAAAAGAATTTCCTGTGTAATCAACCAACAAGTATAAGCAAAAGCACATACCTATATAAGTTGTTTCTTTTACATTTTATGGATCTACATTTCTGACTGTATTTTCTGTTAATATTGTTTAGTAACACATAAGACTTGACTCTTCTGTGGATTTGTCTCCAGTGGAGACTTGATTCAGGAAGGTTTCTTCTCCCATAAGAAGGCTTTATGCTTTACCAGTCCACCTATCATGTTCTGAGCAGGAACTTCTAGGGTAAAATCACACAGGTTTTTTTCTGACTCTCTCATTTGGCTTCTCTCCAGGCCATGGTTCCAGAATCTTTATTCATTGTCAACAGCAAGAAAGATGAAAGGATCTCTGATGAGATTCTTTTATTTCTCACTCTGTTTGACATACCAGGTTATGAACCTAACTGTGTCCCAGATTGAAAAACAGAAAAAAAAAAAATAGATTCATGTCTCAGACCAGCTCTGTCGGGAAGATGGAGGACACCTAGTGGAGGAACTGGCATAGGTGGGGAGATGGCAAACAAACAACTCACACACAAGAGGAGTGAGTGCTGAGTGCGATTTATTGCAGAGGATAACAAGCTTTTATAGCAAAAGTGTTGATGAGAAAGGGCAAAAGGTTACACAATCTTGCTGCAAGGCTTTGTTCTTAGGTGGTCACCAGCTGGTCGCCTCATCTTGTTTTTTGGATGACGAGCTATGACGATAGGCACTTCTTTTGGGGTTTACCTCTATTTTTTTAATATTATTTTATTTTATTTGAGAACATACTGTACAGAGGGGCTACAATTACATGGGCAGGATAATGCATACATTTCTTACCAAGCATTGCAGCCTCCTCCTTTATTTACCCTTCACCTCCCTTCCCAGCCTCCCCCCTCCCCCCTCTATTTTTAAGAAATACAATGGTTTTCGATGTTTATCACCAATTAACTATTAACCAGAGCATATGGGCAAGGTGCTGAACAGAAAGGCATGAACTCTAGTACTTCATGGTTACTTTGGTTTAGTTTTGTACTTTATACGTTTCAAATCTTTTCTAAGCAATTGTACTTAGAGGGTTCCCAATTTGTGGCCCAAAATCATGATATTCAGTATACTTAGTTAAATCTGGCCATATATCAAATTTAAGCTCATAGTGTCTTTTTTGTAACCCTTCCACATAATCGTTTACTCTTCTCCATAGAGGCCTTAACTGTCTCATAAGATCTTTCTTGTTCCTTCTTTAATAGTAAGCACCAAGGAGACCTAGATCTAGCAAGTCTCTCAGTAAATGAAAGAGACTAATAGGAAGTTCTTTCTGCTAAGTAGTTTTTCCAACGGTTGCCATCCTTATCATACACATCTGTTAAAGGCTATGGATCTGGGGGAAGTCTTTGGGGTCCTCTAGATAATGGAGGATCCCACCATTTTCTTCTGATAAGCCATTGCCACCTTCCATCTACCAACTTTTTAGGAATTTTATGTAGCTTTTGGTCTAAATATCCCTCTACAGCTTTCTTATCTACAGGATATCTATATGAGTCTATTGTATATGCTTTAGGATTAAAGGAAAGTCTCCAGTAGCCATACACTCTTTCTGCTCTGTGCCCACAGCTTCTTATAAATCTCTTACAAACAATTCCTTCTGCGCAAGTGAGGTCATGAAACCACCAATACTTTTATATTTACTTATGACTTGTCTACTAGCCTCCACAAGAGGGGCTTTCAGGGTAGCATTTAAATCTGGTGAGTTAGTCATATTCTCAGGACACTCATCGGATGTTGGAGTCATCAATACTTCTAAGAAAGAGCCTTGAATAAGGGAACGTTGAGCATGAGTAAGTACAATGAGCAGCAGGAACAGTAAAAGATTAATAGGCACTCCTATACAGTGAAGAAAAGAAAAACAGGAACAGAAACACATCTTTCCCAGGGGCTTGCCAGCCTTTCCAGGAGGTAGGCCTCTTTGAAGCCCCATTCTCTGAGGTAGACTTCGGTGAAGTCCCATTCTCTGAGATAGGTCTCTTTGAAGCCTCAATCTCTGAGGTAGACTTCGGTGAAGTCCCATTCTCAGAGATAGGCTTCTGTGAAGCTCCATTCTCAGGTCTAAAAGCAGGTTTCCCATGCTAAGCCGACTCCATCGGAGTAGGCATGGCAGATTCAGCTTTAGGAACATGTTTCTCAAAAAGCTAAAGGTGGCTTGTAGATTTAGCAGATGATCAAATCTTGCCTTCTAAGTTAAATGCAGATGTGCTTTAGTTTGTTTCTAGATTTTTAATGTGAGGACAAAGTTGCCTCACTCTTTTTGTGATTCAATGACATCTAGGAGGTAACTTCTCATGGAAGTAAAGGTTGGCTAGAATCTGGTCAGACATCACATCCACATACACACATTAGACTATCCTAATGAAGTTTTAATGGATTTGCTGAAAAAGTGTGGTCAAACATAATTTTGACTATTGTGCAGGACTGAGTGTGTTATAAATACTTCAATTACTCTCTGAAAATACTCTTGGACTTCTTTGTGGTATTTGTCTTTCTTGAAACTTAGTCCTTATTTGATGGTATTTATAGAAATCTTTGTTTTTCTTTAAGGTACGTACAAGTGTAGAAGTGCTGGACCATATTTGTATGTAATTCTATATTCAGTTCTTTTTAGGACTTTTTGTCCCATCTATGATAATTTTAGATACCTGAGAGAAATGCACCAAGTTCACATTATTGTCACATCTTTCCTAGGTTTTGTTAGACTTTGGAAGGATTTCTGTTGTTTTGTTTAAAACTATGTCCACACTAACATGTATAAAATGTTTATTCTATTGTATTTTTGATTGGAATTTTCTCATGAGTATTGATACTACTTTTATATTTTAATCTTCACAATAAATTTTTTTAAATGCAGAAACGAGAGAAACATAGAATAAGTTTTCTAGTGCATGTAGGCAGCAGTTGGATCAGGGAGGGTGAGCAGACATAGTAAAGGAGAGGAATATGGTTTGATAAAACTATATTTGTGGGTGTGTCTATATGTGTGTTTGTGTGTTTGTGTGTTGTGTTTATCAATGAAACTTGCTGATAGTGGGTTTCTCCTTTTCATTTGTTCATTTCATCTTTTTTTTTGTTGTTTTTGTTTGAGATTCTTGGGGCTAGAACTCAGGGCTTGAAAACTGTTCCTGAATTTCATTATGCTGAAGGCAACCACTCTACTATTTGAGCTACAGCACCATTGCTTCTAGGGGTGTTTGGGGGCTGTTGTTGTTTATTAGGTACTGAGATATCAAACTTAATGTTCCATGCCTGCTAGGCAAGTACTTTATCACTAACCCACATTGCCAGCCCTAACCACACTGTTTTAAGAAAGGAGGCAGGGCTGGGACTGTGGCTCAGGGGTAGAGTGCTTGCCTTGCATACATGAAGCACTGAGTTCCATTCCCCAGCACATCAGCAGAAAATTCATTGTGACTTATCACCAGTGAAATGCCAGAAAACTAGAAGTGACATTCTGGCTGGAAGTGGTAGCATGCCAGCCTTTAGTGAAAAGCCTAGGGAATATGCCAGGCCCTCCCTGAGTTTAAACCCCACAACTAACAATTGAAAGAAAAAAGAAACAATCCCAAACAAACAAAAACCTAATTACTTGCTCATTGTGTTTGTTCTTTTATTTTTCTTTGTAGTTGTAACTGAATACTTCCTGTCACTCCATTTTCTACTTTCTTCCTTTCACTTTGAGGGTTTGAACCTTTGGACTTGCACATGGAAAGTGGATACTACATACCAACCTATTCTTTCTTCTTTTAACATAAAAAGTGTGCTTATAGGACAGGGAAGGTAGCTAAGTGGTACAGTGCTTGCATCGCAGGAATGAGGAGCTGGGTTCTATTCCTCAGGTTCTCATACACAGAAAAAGCCAGAAGTGGTGCTGTGGCTCAAGTGCTACCCTTGAGCAAAAGCAGCTCAGGGACAGCACCTGACCCTTGAGTTCAAGCCTAAAGACCAGCAAAACAAAAAGTCTGCTCATTTACATTAATCAATGATTCCTCTGGAATTTAAACCACAAACTTACAAGTGACATAAGTTCACTTTCAATAGTATTGTCCTTCTGTCCAGAGAGTTCAGGGACCACACACAGAAGAGACCTTAGGCCTCTGCTGTCATGTATAAACTAGCAATTGTACAACAGTAAGCATCAACACATACATTTCTGTTCTTACTATTTTGAACACAATGGGATTTGTAAAGGTAGATAAAAATAAGTGAAAGAAACCCTTCCTTTTCACCTTTTCGTTGTGATAATAATGGATCTATTTTGCTGTGCACTCAAGTCCCACACTTGTCATTGAAGTTCTCTCTGAACTACTTTTCAATTCCTTTTCTTCTTAGGACATACACATTCACACACATCCTGAAGAATTTTTACTAGTTCATCTAACAATGTTTTACTACTAATTCTTCTAGTCCACAAGTAATTGTATCATCTACATAGGACAAGACTATTACATTAGGCCACTGACTTCTCTGACAGGTCCCTGTGTCAACAGTCAACCCTGCAGGAAACACATGTACACCTTGGCCCATGCTGCAGGTGCCATGCTGTGCTGGGGGTGGACTGATGGGGAGCACATACCCTGCTCTGGGCTTCTCACTCCTGTCCCAAGGGGCTTGCCAGGTTTGCCTATTGCATGAAGACTTTGGCACTGCCCTCCTCTCCTCAGCTGGCTCATTACCAAACTTTTCTTTCCTGTACATTCCATTTTGAGTTCTGGCATAGACCATGAGCCCAACCAACTTCCACCACATCAGATGAAGTCTCCACATCAAACTTTTTGTAACAAACATTTAAGTTAAAATGCACATATAAAGTTTTGGCTGGGTTTTGCTCAGATCCCACATACAAGTGTGGCAAAAACGGTTGGCTGTGGATGCTCCAGGTAGTCATCTACTCAAAGTACTGAGACCTGTATAACAGGGACTTCATACAAGGGTGTAAGTGATCCAGAAAAATGAAAGAGAAAAATTTAAAAGAACTTCTCAATTCATTGAGGGAACAGAAAAAAATGTACACTTAATATTAAGCTAATTATGGGAGGAAAAATGACCTAGAGCTGGACAAACATAAAGATATAAGTGCTCAAGGGAATGCAAGAGTGCCTTGGGTGGTCCCTGAGGGTCTAGTGAATATCCTATGATAGCCTTGTTCAGTACCCAGTGTGTTCTGTATCCCAGCTTCTGTCCCTTCCAGTCACTCTGAGGTGTATCATTCCAGGTTAACCTGAGGAAGAAACAAGGGCTCTCCTAACATCTTGTTCTCTCATTGGGATCAAGATGGATTGGGAATTGGAGGTTCTTGGTTAAATACTGAGATCTCTGGAGAGCAAACTCTTCAGGGTCCTGACTTTGAGTCATATTACCTGCCCCTGCTGATGATATCAGAATTTTCTCTAAAATAAATACGATTTCATTTGTAAACTTTATCCAGTAACATTCACTGAATGACTATTGAAAATAATCTAATTTAGAGCTGCAATCTTCATACAAAGGCAGAACTCTTCTAAAGCCTAATTTTGAAAAGGGCTACAGGATGAACCATGTGGTAGGACCTTTGACATTCTGAAAACTTATGTAACTTAACCCACTCTTTGTGATTGCGTCTAAGGTGAATATGTACCTAAGTCATGGTTCACCACTTCTCTTCTGAGGACATAGCTTTTAGAATGAGCTGAAACTAAATATCCTGTCATTCACCCCTGGGAGTGGCCTTGAAATAAAGTGCAATCAGAAAGGGAAAAACAAAAAAAATGCTTAAACACATCTGAAGAGCTCAGATTGAAAAGAGCTTTTCTCCTACATCTATGTGCACACAGCACAAGATCACAGTATTCTCGTTCAAATATATTGGTATTCTGGGACCTTAAATCATCACTACTTGATACTTCTTTTCTTATGATGCTGTTTCAAGTATACTGAAATATTTGGCCACATTTTATATGTTGAGATCTCTCTTTGAAGGTCTCAATCCCCACTTTACAGACGTGGACCACATTGTCCTGCATAGTATCTTGAACCTCTACAAGGACTTATGAACTGGTCAGAAACATAAAGATATGTGCATGTGGATTCACTTGACAAAAGAAACCAAAATATTCGTACAATCTATCATTACCCTGGCTTATAAGACAGTTCAATATCAACCTCAATTGAGGACAATGACTATACCCTATTGAGGACTTTAGGCTTAAACAAGAATGGTAACTTTTCTGCACGAGGGCCAAAAACCCATTCTCCAAAATACCTTCCCTGGCCCTGGAGTTCTTTCTACTCAGGGCCCGGGTACTGTCCCTGAGCTTTGGTAATAAAGGAACAAAAGTGTTGACAGTCTATCAACTTCATTCACCCCACCACTTGTGGGAAATTTGGTGATAATTGGCCATAACACTTTTACAGCAATTCCTACCTAGTTTGCCTTTCAATTGTGATCTTTAACCCTCATACTCTTGAGCAAGTAAGAATCCCGATGTGAAGCACCAGTGCCCTGTTAGATCAGGAGATCTTAATTACTTGATCCAAACAGGACTCATGGTGTCCACATAACAGGATATGAAATTCATAACATCATATAGCCCTATGCAAATGTCCTTTTGCAATTACTTGGTAAAGGACTGTTTACCTATCATTGGGTAAACCACACCCATATTCTTCCACTAAATATTTGGAAGAATGTATTGGTTACACGTATCTTATTATTGGTCCTCAGGTTGAATTCAGGGGCAAAAATTTGTGAGGCTTCCTTTACCTTCTATACAAGATGCCCTTTTTTATCACTGATTTTTCACCTTAGGGTCTTGCTTCTGTGTCTGGGCCTTTCAACACACTAATTTTATAATTACATATGACAAGTAGCAAAAAAGATAGGCACATATACCCAGAGCCATGCTTTTATTAGCTAAGATACCATTTGCATGGAGCTTTTCCATTGGAGGGCCTACAAAACTATCTAATTTCAGCTTCCTGAGTAGTTAGGATTCCACACATGAGGGAGTGTAATTGCTCATTTTTAATTGCTGATCTGAAATTAAAAGAGAAAAGGGTACTTTATCAATTCAGTGAGCATTAAGTCCCATTAATTCTGAATTCAAGCAAAGTTTTGGCCAAATGATAACAAAAATAATTCAAAACATTAATAAAATATGTGATCATCGGCATACTTTTAATGAATGTGGTATGTTGGTTCATAATTTGAGGTATATAACAGGCCTAGGTAGGACTCTAGTCTGTGAACCATTCCATCTCAGAAAGCATACAGTTTGTAAACATGGGAGAATGAGCGATTTCCAAATGGATAGTGTGTGTGTGTGTGTGTGTGTGTGTGTGTGTGTGTGTGTGTGTGTGTGTGTCTGTGTGGTACAAATAGGAAGGCAAAGGGCACAGGTGCCTTCCAATGCCATTTTTTCCTACTAGGCCTCTGCAGATAAGCAGAAGGGTTGGGCTTGGATGGTTCGTCAGCATTAGAGCACTTGCCATGCATGCATGAGGTCCTGGGTTTGATTCCCCAGCACCACATAAGCAAAAAGAAATAAAAGCTGGAAGTGGCACTGTGGCTCAAGTGGTAGAGTGCAAGCCTTGAGCTGAAGAGCTGAGGGACAGCACCCAGGCCCAGAGTTCAGGGCACAAGACCAGACCTCCCACCCTAAAAAAGAAGAAAGGTGAACAGTGTGATGGAAGGGGTTAAGCGAGCAACTAGCTAAATCTTGCAATGTGAACTCCACTGTCCTTATCTTGTAAATGGAATCATAGGCAGGATTTAAGGATTCCTTTTTTTATTGTGAAAATACTGTAAAGAAGAGTTATTATTTTTGAACAATTGAAATAAATATGGAAATTGTTGAAGCCACAGGAAGCCTGAGCTGAAGCACTGAAGGAAACCTGTTCACAGAGAGAGATTTCATCAGAACAGCCTACTGAGCTCATGCTTTGATTCCTAGATTTTATGGAGGCCAAGATGAGAGAATCTCCTTTGAAGCCAGCCAGAGCTGGCTTCAAAGACACACACACACACACACACACACACACACACACACACACACACACACACACACACTATCCATTTGGAAATCGCTCATTCTCCCATGTTTACAAACTGTATGCTTTCTGAGAAGGGATGGTTCACAGCTCTGGCTGGCTTCAACTCAGTTCCTGAGTTCAAAACCTCATATTGGCACAAAAACGTTCCTTCATGAATGTGTGAAAGTAGTGCTCTACATGTAACCAAACAGCTCTGGACATATCTAGAAGACTGGCTTATATAGGATCAGGAGCCTTGGTCTTGGTTTATTAATTAAGCTCTTCCTGATGTAACAGAAATTGTTTCTAAATGCCTCCAGGATATCTTTAATTACATAACTATACAGTGGCATCTATCTTGGCTCTAGAAATTCTAATGTTAGGTCAAACTTCGTGTTTCTGTAAAAGAAGACAGTATACTTGTTGGAAGCCACATTATGGTAGATGGAGTAATGGAATCTATTACACAGCTAGCAGTCTGCAAGCAGCCTGTTGTAACAAAGACTTGCAGTCCAAAATACACTTAGACAGCTTGGAAACAGGACACAAAGGGGGGGGGGGGAGAATAAAAACAGCAGTGAGAAACCAATCAGCACCAAGAGAGTGCTGAATTGGGACACTATGATGACCAGAGGCAAGCCAGGAGACAGCACACAGGACATGATTACAGAGACATGTGGCATGGCATCTGGTGCCACTGCTGGGCCAGCCTAAATAGGGACTAAGCAGGAGGCAGGTCTACAGGAAATTCCCAGTCCAGGCACTGGACTATCAGTTTGAGTAACATATCAGCCAAATGCCCATGCCTGCTTGCAGGGATCCAGCCACACACATCAGTTGGGTGGTAAGTGATGGATGGGGCATTTCCTTCCCCCTGCATGAAAACAAGATGCCAGAACCCACAATCTACCATGTGGCCAATAGGGCACCAGCCACACCTGACCTCCTTACTTAATATTACTGTATTATTAAATCAATTTATAAAATGTTACATCCTCTTTATCATTTTGTAAACATTCAAACATTTGCTTTTTTAAAAGCCATTTTTCTTGAGGCCCACCTCTGAAAGAATAATTCTCACATTCACCAAAAATTAAACATTCTTCTCTTTTTTTATTTTTATTTTATTTTTTTAAATTTAATTTAATTTTATTTGTGAACATACTGTACAAAGGGGTTACAATTGCATGGGCAGGATAATCGTATATTTCTTACCAAGCATTGCAGCCTCCTCCTTTGTTTACCCTTCACATCACTTCCCAGCCTCCCGCCGCCCCCCCCCTCCGCAATCCCAATCCTTCTCCTTCCCTCCCCACCCCTCCCCCCCACACACACCTACGTTGTAAAGCTCATTTTGGACATGACAACTTGTACTTCTCATCGTTGCAACAGGTCCACCTGTATCCTTAAACAACTCGTTTTTCCCCATCTCCTCCACAAGTTATACTGACATCAAATATAGTGAAAGCAGGGGTTATACTGTGGGGGAGGGACATACAAAGCAACAAGGAGATAATCTTATAAATGCGTTAGAAACACATGCATGAAAGAAAAAAACATTAAAATACATATCTAAGGGTTCATTTTCCTGACATCACATTATCTGACCTTTTCTGCTTGACTCATACATATACTAGATATTGCAAATAAGGGAAACCATGGGACCTATGTTTCTTTGGGCCTGGCTTACTTCACTTAATATAATTTTTTCCAAGTTTTTCCATTTCCTAACATTCTTCTCTTGAATAGTTTATTTCTTCCTTCTTCCTCACTCCTTCCCTTCCTCTTTCCCTCTCTCACTTCCCTCCTCCTTCCTTCCTTCCTCTCAGGGCCTAGAAGTGATGCTGTAGCTCAAATGGCAGATGGTTTTATTTTTTGTTAACTTCAATTTTTGTGAGAGATTGATCAATATCTTTGTGTTCTTGATTATTTCCCCTAATGTCATATCTACTTTGGCCTTCTATGAGATAACACAGGTGCGACACATCTTCCACACTGGTGTTTTATTATAGCTCACTCAGCAGAACAACTAAATGGGCTAAGAGTGAATCAATCACAAGTTGTTCATCACCAGTGATTAATTAAAGAAAAGTGCAAGCACTGAAGACACTTTGGGGTTCTCCCCCAAGAAAAAATGCAGAGATTCTAGTCTTTATTAATCCATCATATTTTTAAATATATATTTTATTGTAAAGATACTGTATCGATTGGTTATACCACTATATGAGTTAGGTCATTAATACATTTTCTATTGAGCATTGTTACACCTCCAAGAAAGACTTTACTATTGTTATGACTTTTTCTAGAAAACTTTTCCATTTTTCCTACATATGATTTTTCTCCTCTTTTTGTGTGAGGGTGTTTGTGTGTGTGTGTGTGTGTGTGTGTGTGTGTGTGTGTGTGTGTGTGTGTGTGTTTTGTGTGTCCTGTGATGAACCCTGAGCTGTGTCTTGTAGTTCGAGGACTCCACATCTGCTATATCATAAGGTCTCTATCCTGTATTTGTTCTGTATTGCAATTTCAATTTTCTTACAGATCAAAGACATTCCCATTTGGTACAATCCTAACTTATTTCATTTGTGTGAATCAACTTATGTGTGTTAAGCTGTGACCTCCAGGTCTTTCCACATTGGTCACACTTATAAAGTTTCTCTCCTTGTGTCTGTGATGGATGTTAAGCTGTGCCTTCCAGGTGAAAGAATTTCCATGCCTGCTACATACATAACATTTCTCTCTGGTGGGCTTTTTTTCTGATGGACAGAAAGGGGTAAGTTCTGGATGAAAGACTTTCCACATAGGTTACATTCATAAAATTTCTCTCCTGTGTGTGCTCTCTGGTGGATAGTAAGTTGTAGCTTCTGGCTGAAATCTTTCCACAAATACGACATTTATAAGGTTTCTTTCCTGTGTGTTTTCTGATGGACAGTGAGGTTTGACTTCCAGGTGAAAGTCATTCCACATATGTTACATTCATAATGTTTCTTTCCTGTGTCTCTTATCTGATGGACATTGACGGTTGACTTCCAAGAGAAGGACTTTCCACACATATTATATTCATAAGGTCTCTCTAATGTGTGTGTTTTCTGGTGCACAGTAAGGTTTCTTTTATGGGTGAAAAACTTTCGACACAAGTTACATTCATAAGGTTTCTCTCTATTATGTGTTCTCTGGTGGAGATTAAGATTTGATTTCTTGGTGAAAGATTTTCCACACATCTTACATTCATAAAAATTTCTCTCCTGTGTGTGCTCTCTGGTGGACAGTAAGGTCTGCTTCTGGCTGAAAGACTTTCCATACATATGACATTCATAAGGTTTCTTTCCTGTGTGTATTCTGATGGACATTAAGGTTTGACTTCCAGGTGAAACACTTTCCACACACGTTACATTCATAAGGTTTCTCTCTAGTATGTGTTCTCTGGTGGCGAGTAAGTATTGATTTCTGGGTGAAAGACTTTCCACACTTGTTACATTCATAAGGTTTCTCTCCTGTGTGTGTTCTCTGGTGCAGAGTAAGATATGCCTTCCAGGAGAAAGACTTTCCACAAATGTTACATTCAAAAGGTTTCTCTTTTGTGTGTGTTCTCTGGTGGACAGTAAGCTTTGATTTCTCGGTGAAAGACTTTCGACACATGTTACATTCATAAAGTTTCTCTCTTGTGTGTGTTCTCTGGTGGAGAGTAAGCTTTGATTTCTGGGTGAAAGACTTTCCACACTTGTTACATTCATAAGGTTTCTCTCCTGTGTGTGTTCTCTGGTGTCTAGTAAGATTTGCCTTCCAGGAGAAAGACTTTCCACAAATGTTACATTCAAAAGGTTTCTCTGTTGTGTGTGTTCTCTGGTGTCTAGTAAGATATGCCTTGCATATGAAAGATTTTCCACAAATGTTACATTCAAAAGGTTTCTTTTTTGTGTGTGTTCTCTGATGAACAGTAAGCTTTGATTTCTGGATGAAAGACTTTCCACAGATGTTACATTCATAAGGTTTCTCTCCTGTGTGTGTTCTCTGGTGTCTAGTAAGATATGCTTTGCATATGAAAGATTTCCCACAAATGTTACATTCAAAAGGTTTCTCTTTTGTGTGTGTTCTCTGGTGGACAGTAAGCTTTGATTTCTGGGTGAAAGACTTTTGACACATGTTACTTTCATAAGGTTTCTCTCCTGTGTGTGTCCTCTGAGGGACCACAGGGTGTTTCTTCTCAGTGAAAGACTTTTCACACTGTTTACATTCGTCAACTACAGAAGACACATGAGGACTATATGCTGCACACATCTTACCAGGTTCACTGAAAATATCCATGCTCTGACAGCCAGTGACCTTTTCTATCATCATTCCTAAGGAGTTCGCACTATTCTTAATCAGTTCTGACTTCTGTATGGAGCTCAAATGAAAACTTCTTATAAGTCTCACTTTTTCCTCCCCTTGGTTACTATTCATGACTGCTACTTCAGAGAGATAATTGGGACTTTCCTGGCAGGTGCTAATCACATCATCCATTTCTGGGACATCTAAAATGAATAATAGAAAAATAGACAAAAGCATAAATGAGATCCATAAATTCCTTAATGTAAAGATATTTCCTCACATTCTGTTACAATATTTTCAAATTTCAAAGCATTGCTTTATGCAGAATATATATATTTCTCTGCAATGTAGTAATTAAGAAAGTAGCACTGATATTTTACAATGGAAAATAATGTTTTTCTTTATTTCTGATTTTTATATTTTTCTCAAGGAAATATTTACTCAAATTATTCATCTCCGTACTCTTAATGCTTCCATTCTGAATCTCCCTCTATGCCCAGCACCACTGATACGAAATTGTCCTGATCCATTTTCCTCCTACCTGCAAAATACTAGTTTAAAATAAAATGAGATCTCACTACATTTATTATTGTCTTTTTCTCTTTATGAATGACTTCTCTACAGACAAAAAGAATTGCTAACATTAACTACACTGGAACATCAAATTCAGTTTGTCTCCACGAGAATTCTGGATTGACAATTCCTTGAGACAAAGGATCACCTAATTCTCTGCCATACATGACTCAGGGCACTAGGAATACTATTGCTCTGTACAGCTCAAGATAAACACACCCACTGGGCTCTGGACCCAACATCACTATTCAAGAGGCTTAACTCACCTGTGAAATTCTCTTCTGAGTCTTCTCTCATCCATGGTTCTGCACCTTGCTCCAGCTTCACAATCAATATAGGTTTAGGAACACAGTGCCCTGTGAATAAGAAATAGTGGAGAACTACTGATCTTGCTGGGTCATCATTAATGTAATGTTGCACACATCCTGTTCACTGGGTTGCTCCTAAATCTGGTTTCTCAATTGTTTTATTTTTGGGTGGAGGGATCGGTTGTGGGGCCTGAACTCTGAGCCTGGGAGCTGTATCACACCTCCTAAACTCAAGGCTAGCATTCTACCACTTGAGCCACAACCGCAATTCTGGCTTTTTTTTTCTGCTTTTTTCAGACTGAGGAATCGAGCACAGGGCCACAAGCATGCAAGGCAAGCGCTCTACCACTGAGGCACCTTCCCAGTCCATGGTTTCTCAATTCTTAACATCTCCATGGTGTACTTTCCCGCAGCTTTGGGTTTATTTTGCCAATGTGTGGCTTGGACTCAGCTCTTTTGCTCAAATCTAGCATTCTACTAGTTTGTGTCTTGGCTACATTTCTAGTTTTTGAATGGTTAATTGGAGATAAGAGTCTCATGTTCATTTTTCTACAGTTGCTGGCTTCAAACCAAAATCTTCAGATTTCAGCCTACAGAGTATCTAGGATTGCAAGCTTGAAGCAATGCAACCTATGTCAGGTTTGGCTTACAAATACACACTTTGACACTTTCAACTACTGATTTTCAGATAATACTGACAGTAGTAATGTATATTCTATCTAGACTGTAGATCCACCTATAATAATCACCCCCAAGACTGGGAAGTCAGTTTCCTGTTAGTGGATCATAGTTTAGAACTTTTGTCCAACTACTAATTTGCCTTCTTAATGAATGAGAATAAAATTAGCTCTTGAGTTACATATAATGAGTTGAAGTTTCCCTTAGAAAGAAATGACACTTCCTATGGACTGGAATCTTTTTTTTTTTTTTTAACAAAATGTAATGGTCCAAAGGCTTACACTTGTAACAGTACGTTTAGGAGGTAAGATCAGAAGAGGCAGGCTTGAAACCAACCTGGGCACAGAAACACAGAATATACCCCAAAACAAAATCCAAAATGGAGTTGTGGCTCAAGCAGTAGTGTGAAAGGCAAACAACATCAAGCTCCCAGACCTGAATTTGCCTGCATTTTATACTAGCAGTTCTTTACCTGGGAATGGACAGTAATATTATACCTAAATAACATAGTCAAATGTCTACAAAAATAAAAGCACTTGACCTTCCAAATAAAAGTGACCTTTGCTCACCCAAGGATATTAGGTTGCTATAGGTCTCCAGCATCACTTCTCTATGAAGGGTCCTCTGACCAGGATCCAGATACTGCCACTCCTTCCAGGTGAAGTTCACAGCCACATCATCAAATGACATCAGCTTCTGTAATGGCACATTTCCATCAAGAAATTAGGCCTGGGTCATGAAAATTCCAATCTGGAATTTCATTATGCTGCAGGTATGCTTTTGTCTTACATAAAATGTTTGCAGCTGGCTATGTTATTTTTTCACAGGGAAAATTAAATAGCAAATTAGAAATATTTGACAATACATAAACCTGGTCATTAAAATACACAGATTTGCAGGGCACTGGTAGCTTATGCCTGTAATCCTAGCTATTGAGGAGGCTGAGGTGTGAGGATCAAGGTTCAAGGCCACCCCAGGCAGGAAAGTCCATGAGACACTTATCTCCAGTAAACCACCAGAAAACTGAAAGTAGCACTGTGACTCAAGTGGTTGTAGAGCACTCACCTTGACCTGAAGAGCTGAGGGACAATAACCAGGCCCAGAATTCAAGCCCTAAGACCAATAAAAAGTTACAGATTCCCTAATGAATGCAAACACATTTCTGCTGCTAGCAATAAAGACAAGATAAAAATTCTAAGGGGATAATAATGTGGCATGATGACATTAAGTCTAAGGTGCTGTCTAAAAATTGTATTATTATTTTTGATAAAATTTTAGTACATATAAGTCTAACAATGAATTAAACAAATATTTTCTCTGCATTTACATTTACTGCTTCACCATAAATTCTATTTAGACCTTCTATTAGCAAGTACTCTCATAAGCAAGCAGAACACATTCAGGATATCACATGGGATACAGAACATAGAACATTACTAGATCAAAGAAAAGCAGTGTCCACATGAATGCTCAAAAAACAGTAACAGTACTCCAGAATGTAGCTAATGATTTATTGGGCCCTTATAAGATTTGATTTAGTTCCCACATAAAAATATGCTAGGTTAACCATGTTTGGTTTAAATACTAAATATTGAAATGTGGTCATAGACAACCTGATATTTCCTTCCTATGTAAATAAGAACTGCTACCATGAAGTTTTGTGAACTTTCTCTACATTCTACAATACAAAATATAGGTGGGAGGGGAATAAAATGTTCCTTGAGAAGATTTTCATTTTAATAGGCCTTCATGGAAGGTGGAGGCAAATTGATAGAGACTCAGGGAACACTCAAAATGACAAAAATGATAAATATGACCAAATGCTCAAATGTGTTAAATATTCCTGAGTCATTTCTCCAGTAGATCTCTAAAGATATATTTCCACTTTTATTAGTTAATAGCGAAATTCCTCAGAGATCAAAATCAATTCCTGAGCAAACGTCTGTGAGATTTTGCAACAAATGATATTTCTAATAGAGAAATCCTCATCACTGGATTAATTTTTTTAAATCAAAACTACGTATCTTATACTGGCAGTGAATGAAAATATTTAAAAGTAGTGGTATGGAAAAAAAAACTGAGTACCATGACAAATGAAGTTAGAGCAAAGATAACAGAATCAGGTGAAATCAAATTTTCTTGTAGTTTATCAATTGGAGGAAGGACGTCCTTTTGTGTATGGAACTCTGAAGTTGAGCTGAAGGGGGAAAAAGGTTTGAGAGGTTGGAATTCCAGCCTGACAGCACTGAGAGCACTGAGAGCTGGCTGCAGAAGGCTTAAAAGAGAATTCTGGAGAGGGTTAAGAGACTGGAGTGCAGGCCTTTTCCTTACTGTTGGAAAGATAGCATCTGAAACTGAGCTGCTGTTCACCTTGAAGGCTAGGTAAGGTGAACTTCATGTCTGCATTTTCTCTGGGCACCAGGCTTCTGTCTCAGGAGAATAAGGAAACATGTGTGCCTAACAACCTGTTGTGGCTCACATTGTAATATTAAGATAGATACTTCGATTTTGCATGATATCAATGGGAATCTTCCCTGTGTGAACTCAAGGTACTATGCTAGCTTGCTGGCAACCAGAGACCAAGTGCCAGAGAGGCTTCAGAACCCTGGTTTCCCCTAAGTCTATCTGTTTATGTTTTTGTGTTTCTCTAATTTTCTTTGTTTCTGGATTCCTGTAGAACTCTCTAGGCAACAATTTTCCTATACAGTGTGTAAAAAAAATGTCAATCCTAAGAGCCATGTCAGCAAACTAAAAATAATCACTAAGAAAAACTAGTTTCCAGATAGATCATTGAAGAAATGAAAAAACTGAGAGACATATGGAGGAAAGAGAGAATGAGAAAAGTAAGAAAAAATGATTCAAAGATAGATACAAAGAGAGAGAAACAGAAAAATAACCAACACAAGTGAGTAGAAAACCAAAAGTAGAGAGAGATTATAGAGGAAAGAAACCTTGTGAGGATACTTTAGAAAACAAACAAGATTTTGTAAAAAGACCATAAAGTTTAGCAACAAATATAGCCTCAGCTTCAAGTAAGACCAGGACCATGAAGTAGTCCAAGAAGTATATATGGAGAGTAATTTAAATACATATAGGTTAATCATTCCTTAAGAACACACGATGGTACGTATGACCACACTATTTCAGCAATTCCAGCAAAATTTCATTGAGATAGTTTAATGTTACTCATGAGGATGAGATCTGGTTGCAATCTACCCTTCACCTTCCATGAGATGTATCCTGCTCGGTGTCACTACATCACATAACAGATATGACTACATGTTATGACAAGATGAAACCTAGACATTCTGAAGCCAATCTGAATTCAACTTAGAAAGAATATAACCATTTAATCTGCTAAACCTACAAGTAATCTTTATCTCCTAATCTACAAGCTGTCTTTATCTGATTTATGAATATGTTCTTGAGGCTAAATCTGTGTGGTTTGTAGTATTTTTAATTCTTGGACATCTTTAGGTTCATATAATGGAATGGAAAACAAATGAGAAATAAAAAAACACTCACCAGAGATCCATTCATTCTGTCTTGCTGCTGACAATAAACAGAAGACTCTGGAAGCATGGCTGGGATATAAGGCAAATGACGTATTCAGAAATGAATGCGTGAGATTTTGGGTCCAGAATTTTCTCTTGCAAACATAGTACATGGACTGCAAAACCATAAAGCTGTCTTAAAAGAATCTTTCATATCTCAGACAAAGCATTAAAGTCTACAAGAAACACAAATCCAGTCCATTTCCTGGTAGATAGATATTATTAAGCCAACTAATTTCTGTGTTTATGTACACATTAAATTGGAAAAAATGAATGTTCCCACAAATATTATTGAATACTTTAAAGCAAAAACATATCACATTTCCACAAAAAGTATTGATTACTGAATATACTTGGGGATGTAGGAACTGCTTTTTTTTATGCAAAGGTATCCTAGGAATCCATTGGAATTTGTTTTCTACCTCATTCACTTACATATTTAAACACCAGGGAAAGCATGTATGATGTAACTCAGTAGTTTTCATACAAAGTTAGAGAAAAATTGTATACAGAATAGATTTCTTGTGTTATAATATTTCAACAACGGTTGTCAAATGGCACATTACACTGTACCCATTGCACACCTATGCAATGTCTTGCAATTTCCATTTAACATGCTTTGGCCAAAGGGACATGAGTAAAGATGAGGTAAATCCAGGTTTGAGAAGTCCTTAATGTTCATTTCCCTAAACAGTCTTGGGAAGAACCTTGGCCATCCTAAAGATACAACATAAAATACTGCATATAGGAGTGACATACCTGAACATAAGCAACACCTACAAAGCATACAACCTTGAGTAAGACATAAAACCTCAAGTTTTCTTCTGTGATTTTTCTTTTAAGGCCAAATGTCCCTGACCAATACTTTCTGTACTACCAGGCACAACCAAGCGATAAGAGCTAGCATTAGCAAATCCTTAGATGGGACATTTAACATGAGTTTGCATGATGACATACTAAAAATCATAGCGGTAACAGGCTGAATAAATTATCAAGAAGAAGATTAGGGATTACTACATGAATATATACTTTCAGTCATAACAATTACCCCACCATCCCAAACCACAGCCTCAGGTACCCTCTGATAACTATGCACTGGCTTATTCCTCAATACAGCGCATCACAATTCCTGGAAATTAGTTTAAATCTTGCAACAACACAAAGTGATTGAGACTGGTGTAGGAAAGAGTACCACGTGAATCTGGTGCTCAGGGAAGTAGCAACAATTTTTGCATAAGGCAAGGGAAGCTAGTAACATCTTTCTCTTCCTGTGCTTTTCTGCTTCTTGCCTTTAGGGCTTCTCAGAATTGACAAAGTCTGTCCATTTAGGATGGAGATTCCTATTCATAGGGTGCTCTGCTTCAAACATTGCTAGGCTTCATTCCTAAAAATACAGGACCAGCACTCACTACTCCAATATCCCATGTACAACTGTCTCTAGAAACAGAGTCATGTACAAACGCTTGTGAACACAAGCCAAGAGATTAAAAACTCAAGCCAAACAGATTAACTTATCCCTAGGAGAAACAACACAGAAGCCCCAAATACAAGTGCAATGTAAGAGGACTCAAGGCAGGCATATTTGTCACAATTTCAATAGAATTCTTCCTGTACTCCTCTTATACCTGGGCAAAGCAAATAAAGTCACATGGGTTAATAGAAGAATCCCTTGGTCTTGGAGTACAAATGCACGGCTCTTGGGCTCTCCTGGTCTGGACAAATCACCCAGCTTGCTCTCAGATATTTGGGACCAGGTTCTTGCATCTGAAGGCCCAGAGGCTAATGACAGCACAAACTCCTGAACCTCAAGCAAATTATCAAACGCCAGACTGGAGTAAAGTGTGGAGAGGGAAGTAGCAAGGAGTGTCACGGTAGCAATAATGAGGGCAACCAATATTCCCCAAAATCTGCAGCAATGGCTAAGAGTCCTCTGAACCTCAATAGAAAACAGAGACTCAAACTTATTATAGCATTGTTCTATCAACTGAACATACAATGTAAGTTATGGGGATTGCATAGTAAGCTAGGATTACTCACGCAGTTAGTGAGAACACAATTGCTCCTGCAAGAGGCAGGAAACACCACCCCACCTTTGAAAACCATACCCAGCCCAACTACTAGCATGTATGGATACATAACACAAGCTTGCACAGTAAATGATACAAAACCATGAAACAGGACAGGTCTCTGAAACAGAGGTATGGGATGGTGAGAGGGGTTATGAACTAATAGGCCTCATGGCAGCAGCCAGGCTCAAGATGTCAGGGTGAGCTTGTCCACACAAACTGAAAAAAATCGGAGCAAGCAAGCTACCACTTATCACATCACTCCTCTGAGACCAGCCCTGCCTTACATACTGGGAGACTCGTACCACCAGAACTGTGGACAAGGTGTCAAATTCACAGGCCCTCCAGGGCGATGGATCATCATAACCATGGGAATCACTGGGCATAGTGGAACCCAAGAGGGATGCACCACATCTCCTGCCTAAGGAATTCTACAAGTGTTATGCATAAATCCATCTTTTTGCATTGGTTCACCTTTTCCTCCAGAGGAAGTCAGAACCATAATCTATCCCTGAACACCTTACCATACTTGTACCTTCTACCTCAGGATCTACAATAGTCAATAACTGTGATCAATGAAGTAAGAGGATATAATATTTGTATAATAATGACACTTACGTCTGTGAGCAATGAACAATTCAAAAATAATGTACAAAGTAAATTCTATTTAAACTAGTATAATAAACATAATACTTAGAAATAAATGTTTGAAAAATGTAACCAAGAACAATAACAACTATGGGACACAGCTAGTCCAGGAAGCAGCCATTTTTACCTGATCCTTATGTCTTGCTTCTCAGGAAGTTACTTTTAACTTTTCCTTCATATTTTATAGGTGCTCCAATGTTGCCCTCTACACATCCAAAAGTGCCTCACGATCTCCATTTTCATGAGGAAAAGCTCAGGTCCACTAAAAGAGGGATGGAAAACCCTTACACTGGAGGAATGAATATCAAGCATGAAAATTTCCTACACAGTCCTTCCAAATCATGATGTGGGAAAGGATCATCAACAATCACAACAAACCCTTAAGAGACAAGCTTAGAATGTCTGATATGAGGAAAGGAGGCAAAAGATTTATTCCATAGTGTAATGGATACAGTCTGGGAAGACAAGTCTGAAGACCCCTAGATATGCGGCCTAGAGTTGCTGACAGGAGCTTTTAGGTTTCGAGAAGAGGTAGAAAATCAAAACAAAATAGGATATGCAAAACAGAAAAGTAAAAACAGACTGGTTTGGAGCAAGTAATCAAGATTCACATGAACATGGACCTGCCCTGAACTCTACCTCCTCCCACATTCATCCTGATCTACGTAGACAACCATTTTTTTTGAAGAGTCTTGGAGGAGGAGTACCATTTTTTAAGAAAGCCTTGGGAGGAAACTTTTCACTAGTCCCCTGAAGCAATTAATAAAAGAAAGGCAAGTACAGCACAGCAAATGCTCACAGACAGTGCCCAAGCTCTGAGGTCAAGCCACAGGACCAACAACAAAAGGGGGGAAAAACTTTATAAGGAAAGACAAATTTCAGACACAAATAACCAAAAACTCCTTAAAATTTCATAGATGGAATTTGGGAGTTTCTTGGAAAGTAATGAGTAGAATTTGAGAAATCAATTTAATTCGAAGATAATAAAGTATATCTGTCTTTAAATTCTGTTATTTTATTCCAGTATATATATTAGAGCAGGGGATGATGGTGCCAGAATCAATCAGTTTACTGTCCGCAAGTACCCTTTTTTTTTTTTTTTTTTTGTCGATCTTGTGGCTTGAACCCAGCCTGAGTGCTGTCCCTGAATTTTTAGCTCAAAGTGAGCTCTCTACCACTTGAGCCACAAGGCCACTTCCATTTTTTTTTTTTTGGTAATTAGCTGGAGATAGGACTTATGAACTTTCCAGGCTGGCTTTGAACTGGGATCCTCATATCTCAGGTTCCTGAGACCTAAGATTACAGGCATGAGCCATTGGCACCCAGCTGCAAATACTGTTGTAAAATGAGAGGGGAGATATTCAAAACTTTAAGGAAAAACAGAGACATAATTTACGTTCTGCAGAACGTACTTTTTGAACAAAAACAAAAACAAAAACTACGTAGTATCATAACCTCAATTATATTAAAAGAACTAAGAATTAAAAAGCCAAATTATGCAGTGCTCCTAATACATTTGTGTTTTTAATTGGTCTCACAATATTTATGTTGGTAAACTGAATTTTCAAGAAGAAACTCACCTAAGATTCCGCAGCTGGAAGAGAAAGGTCCCCAGGCATCCTTGCACACTTAGGACCAAGTGCCTTGTGCCAATCAAAACCCTGTAACAAGACCACTTCCTCTAGGTGAATTGTGCATGCATTCTGGGAATTGTAGTTTCTATGGGGGTATAGATCCTTTGAAAGTGTTGGGGGGGAGGGGGCGGGAGCGGTCGGGGGTGGGGGGAAATCAGGGAGGCAGGGGTGGGGGGAAGAGGCACCAGTCCCTCCTTGCCCACTGTTGGTGTTTTTAGTTTGCAAATCCGGGTTACTTTGCTTTTCCCTTGCTGCTGGAAGTGCTCTGAAGTAGAGCTTTGCACTCCATAGTCAGAGCCAAGAGGTAGAAGCCCAGCTTCTCTTTTTCAGGGGATCTTTGGAGCTTTAACTCGAAGCGATCTGAGGCTCCTAGCCAGAGTCTGCCCTTCCCATCTTTCCCCAGTCTGGGGTGGATGATATTTTATGAGTTCATAGGTTTGTGCTGCCATTAGCACTTGTTCCTCCAGGTGCCAGAAAGTGGCTCACAAAACTCTGATTTTTGAGACAAGGAGAGTCAGGAGTTGTGTGTGCGTTTATACTCCTGAACCTAGAGATTCTGGTATGCACACATATGACTTTATGAACTTGGTTTTTTGAATTGAAGTCAATGAATGGTAAACATTCCTTGAAAATGTCTTATATAAACATACTGATCCTCTTTTCATCCTCTGCACTTTCTAGGGCTTTTGAAACTTTCAAAATGCTGCTGGCACCAATATACTCCAATTAATGTGTCTGTTCTTGACAAATTACAATTTCTCCACTAATTTAATTAGCCTATATTACATCACTTAAAATGAGAGAGAGTAGCTGGGCAGGTGGTTCAGTCGTAGACTGCTTGCCTTGCGTGAATGAAGTCCTGGGTTTTATTCCTCAGAACCACATAAGCAGAAAAAGCCAGCAGTGTACTGTGGCTCAAGTAGTAGAGTGCTAGCTTTGAGCTGAAGGTCAGAGGGACAGTGCCCAGGCTCAGAGTTCAGGCCCCACACCGACAAAAAAAATATCAGAGAGATTTCCTATACATGTACACCAAAAACAATTGTTAAAACATAATTTGAATACAATATAATGCACTTGATATGTGTGTGCCTGTCCTGATTCTTGAACTCAGGGTCTGAAAATGACCTTGAAATTATTTGGTTCCATGCTAATGTTCACCACTTAAGCCACATTCGCACTTCCCACTACTTTGGTAGTGTATTGGAGATAAGTCTCTCAGACTTTCATATGCCCTGGCTTCAATCTGTGATCCTTTTATCGTTCCTTCATGTCCATCCCAGGGAACCACAAGCAGGCACGGGAGAAAAATTATTATAAGGTTTATTAGAAGGACCATATTTCCCAGGACAGGGAGCACAAGCATTTGTCCCTCTTCTGGTTGCAACAGGATATGGGGGGCAGGATGTGAATTAAATACATGCTCAGGTGAGTCTGAGATGAGAGAGGGAGTGGCCAGCTGTACTGAGGGAACTCTAGGTCTGGGAAGAGCTCAGGTCTTGGTGGAGCTGAGAAGTAAAGGTGAGGATAATACTAACTTTCCTCAGATCTCAGCCTTCTGAGTAACTAAGATTACAGCTATTACACATGATAGCCCAGTTACAATGCTCTTTTTAAAATTCAGATTATATTATAATGAAATAATATGAAATAGAAAACTTGAAAGTTTTAAGGCACAATGTTCAGTCACTAATGTGTATGAGGACATTCCAAATCCCAAAACACACAGAAAATGCCCCCACCTTGAAATCCGTAACACTCCTGATCTCAAGTATTGTGAATGTGAACACTTAGTCTATAATAAATTCTTAAGTCTTTCAAAGTGAGAAAACATTCTTGTGACAGAAAAACCCAGTAGTAATGTGCAACTATTGCTTTTAAAGGATTCATAGTGTCTTTCTGAGCAAAAACAACCTCAATGATGTATACAGAATAGATTTTCACTTTCTGTATATGTCACTGTAAAGGTCATGTATTTTATATTAACAATTACCATTCTATGTAATTGTAGAAACTACATCACTACTCGATAACAGAATATCCTGTGTAATCAACCAATAAGTACAAGCAAAAGCACATTGTGATATAATTTGTTGGTTTTAATTTTGATGGATGTACATTTTGGGGTGTATTTTCTGTTAAGATTGTTTAGTAACACATAAGACTTCAATCTACTGGTGCCTTGGCTGGGGATGGTTGACTGGGATTTTGTCACTCCTCTGACCAACATTTTATGTTGCATCTTTATTAAGCCCTGTAACTCCAGCAGAATGGACATGATTCTTAATATGACTACTTAGGAAAGTGAGGGACTTCTCAATCTGTGTTTATATCATCAGTACTGATGTACCTTGGGCCAAAGCAGGTTCAAACTCAAATTGCAAGTCATTGTACCAAGGTATGCTAATTATTTGCATAAAGGGTAATGTGCCATATGACAACCATTACTGAAATATTCTAAAACAAAAATATTTGTTGTATATATTTTATCTCTATAACTTTGTGTGAAAATACTGTTCATAACCTACATGTGTTTGAATATGTAAATAAATGAGGTAGAGTACAAATAATCAATGGAGTCCTAAGATATCTTTACATTAATAGAAAAATAGTTTATATATCCCTAGGTGTATTTCAGTGATAATTACTTTTAGTGAACAGGTGGCATGTTTTCCTTTTTTGGGTTCAATTTTTCAACAATCTTTTGTAGGAGCTTTAGTTTTTTTTTCTGTTCTTTTTTTGGGGGGAGGGTCTGGTCTTGGGGCCTGAACTGTGGGCCTGGGCCCTGTACCTTAGCTCTTCAGCTGAAGCCTAGCACTCTACTACTTGAGCCACAGTGCCACTTGCAGCTTTTTTCTTTTTGCTTATGTGGTGCTGAGGAATCGAACCCAGGGCTTCAGGCATGCAAGGCAAGTGCTCTACCACTGAGCCATCTTCCCAGCCCCCATGCATATGTTTTTAGTGGACAATTTAATGCTCTTCTTAAGACAGGAATGATTCTTCTCCCATAGGAAGGCTCTTCCAGGCCACATATCATGTTTTGAACAGGAACATCTAGGGTAAAATCACACAGGTTCTTTTCTGACTCCCTTATTTGCCTTCACTCCTAGCCATGGTTCCAGAATCGTTATTCATTGTCACCAGCAAGAAAGCATGAAAGGATCTCTAGTGAGATTCTTTTATTTTTCACTTTATTTGACATTCCATTATGAACCTAAGGATGTCCAAGATGGATGAAGAGAGAAAAAAAGATTCAGCTTCAGGAACATGTTTCTAAAAATGCTAAAGATGTAGCCAGGCGCGGGTGGCTCACACCTGTAATCCAAGCTACTCAGGAGGTGAGAGCTGAGGATCAGGGTTCAGAGCCAACCCGAGCAGGAAAGTCTGTGAGATTCTTTTATCCAATAAACCACTAGAAAAAGGGAAGTGGCGCTGTGGGTCAAGCTGTAGAGCACTCACCTTGAGCTGAAGAGTACAGGGACAGCACCCAAGCCCAGAGTTCAAGCCCCACGATGGACAAAAATAAAACAAAAAACTAAAGATGGCTTGGAGATTTAGAAGATTATAAAATCTGACATTCCAAGTTAAGTGAAGATATGCTTGTTTTTTTCTACATTTTCTAGTGTGAGAGAAAGTTGTCCCACTAGTTATGTGATTCAGTGACACCCAGGAGATGACTTCTCATTGAAGGTGAAGGATGGCTAGCAACTGCTCAGACATCACATCCTCATATGTAATATTAATCTATCCTAATGAAATTTTACTGGATTTGCTAAAATAGTGTGGTAAAACATAACTTCAAATATTCTACAGGACTGAGTGAGCTAAAAGTACTTCAATTAATCTCTGTAAATACTCTTGGACTGCTTTGTGGTCTTTGTTTTATTTGAAACTTAGGCTGAGCTTGATGGTATTTATAGAAATCTCTGTTTTTCTCTATGGTGCTCTCATAGGAGTTCTCTTACCTATTTTCCCAATTCATTCTATTTTTCATCTTTATTAGCTTTCTTTCTTTTGCATTACATTTATTTATTGTGAAAATACCATAAAGGGAGGTTACAATTACATGGTCAAGATAGTGAGTACATTTCTTATCACACATTGTTGCCTCCTCCTTTGTTTCCATTTACCATCCCTTCTTTCTTTTTTTTTTTTTTCTTTTCAGTCATAGTTCTGGAACTCTGGGCCTAGGCGCTATACTTAAACTCTGCAGCTCAAGGCTAGTACTCTACCACTGGTGCCACATCACCACATCCAATTTTCTAGTGGTTAATTGGAGATAAGAGTCTCACAGATGGTCCTGCCTGGGCTGGCTTTGAACTTCTATGCTCAGATCTCAGCCTCCTGACTAGCTAGGATTGCAGGCATGAGCCACCACCATGTGGCTTCACTAGTTTTATTTCTCTCTTTCTTCTCTCATTGTCTATTTCTCTCTCTGTCTCTTTTTCTCTTTCATTCTCTCTGCTTCTCTTTCCTCCATTTTTCTCTTAATTTTACTTTTCTTCAAATGGCTTTTCTTATGATACTGTTTCAAGGATACTGAAATATTTGGCCATATTTTCTGTTGAGATCTCTCTTTGAAGGTCTCATTCTGCACTTTACACACGTGGACCACATTGTCCTACATTGTAACTTGAACCTCTGCAAGGACCTATGAACTAGTCAGAAACATAAAGGTATGCGCATGTGGGTTCACATGAAAAAAGATACCAAACTATTCATGACAATCTATCAGACATTTCAATATCAACTTCAATTGAGGTCAATGACTATACAATATGGAGGACTTTAGGCTTTCTCAGGAATGGTAACTTTTCTGCATGAGGGCCAAAGAACCCATTTTACAAAATATCTTCCCTAGCCTTGGAGTGCCTTCTACCTAGGACCCGGGTACTGTCCCTGAGCTTTGGTAATAAAGGAACAAATGTGTTGACAATCTATCAATTTTATTCACAGCACTACTTGTGTGAAATTTGGTGATAATTGGCCAGAACACTCTTACAGCAATTCCTACCTAGTTTGCCTTTCAATTGTGATCCTTAAAGCTCATCCTATTGAGCAACTAATTATTCACATGTGAAGCATCAGTGCCCTGTTAGATCAGGAGATCTTAATTTCTTGATCCAAGCAGGACTCATGGTGTCCACATAACAGGATATAAAATTCATAACATCATATAGACATATGCAAAGTTCCTTTTGCAATTACTTGGTAAAGGACTGTTTACCTATCATTCTGTAAACTACATTCAAATGGTTCCACTAAATATTTGGAAGAATGTATTGTTTGCACAGATCCTATTATTGGTCCTCAAAGTGAATTCAGGGGCAAAAATTTGTGAGGCTTCCTTTACCTTCTATACCAGATGCCCTTTTGATTCACTGATTTTTCACATTAGGGTCTTGCTTCTCTGCCTTGGCCTTTCGACACACTAATTTTATAATTACATATCACAAGTAGCAAACAAGATAGTCACATATAACCAGAGCCACACTTTTATTGGCTAAGATACCATTTTCATTAAGCTTTTCCATGGGATACCCTACAAATTGTATCTAATTTCGGCTTCCTGAGTTGCTAAGATTCCACACATGAGGGAGTGTAATTGCTCATTTTTAATTGCTGGTCTTAAATTAAAAGAAGGATAGGGTACATTACCAATTCAATGAGCATTAAGTCCCTTAAATTGTGAGTTCAAGCAAAGAGTTGGCCACATGATAATAACAAAATAATAGAAAACATTAATAAAATGTTATCATCAGGCATACTTTAAATGAATGTGGTATGTTGGTTCATAAATTGAGCTATAAAACAGGCCAAGGTAGGACTCCAGTCTGTGAACCATCCCTTCTCAGAAAGCATCCAGTTTATAAACATGGGAGAATGAGCTATTTCCAAATGGATGGTGTGCGGGGGGGGGGGGGGGTGGTACAAGTAGGATGAGCAAGGGCACAGGTGCCTCCCAATCCCCCAATTTTTTTCACTATTCCTCTGTAGATAAGCAGAAGTGTTGGGCTGGGAAGGTGGCTCAGTGGTACAGTGCTTGCCTTGCATGCATGAGGTCCTGTCGAATCCCCAGCACCACATAAGCAAAAAGAAAAAAAAAGCTGGAAGTGGTGCTGTGGCTAAAATGGTAGAGTGCTAACCTTGAGCTGAAGAGCTGAGGGACAGCACCCAGGCCCAGAGTTCAGGCCACACAACCGTATCTTCCCCCCCCGCAAAAAAGCAAAAGGGTGAACAGTGTGACGGAAGAGGTTAAGCTAGCAACTAGCTAAATCTTGCAATGTGAAGTCCACTGTCCTTTTCTTGTACATGGAATCATAAGCTGGATTTAAGGATTCTCTTTGAACAATTAAAATAAATACTGAAATTGTTGAAGGCACAGGAAGCATGAGGTAAAGCACTGAAGGAAACCTCCTGTTACCAGAGAGAGATTTCTTCAGAACGGCCCACAGAGCTCATGCTTTGATTCCTAGCTTTTATGGAGGCCAAGATGAAAGAATCTCCTTTCAAGCCAGCTTGGCTTCAACTCAGTACATTGGGCTATTTCCTGGGTGAATGTTTTACTAATTGCTAAAGGACAGCTTCTGGTTGAAACACTTCCTCTCATGTTTATATTTACAGAAATTCTGCTATGTGTCCCGGTCTCTGGAACCTGTACAGATATGACTTCTGGGAAAATGTTTTCTATACTCATAATTTCTTTCCTGTCTATGCTCTCACATATGCTCAGGATTCATTTCTGATTGAAAGTCATTTCACATAGGTTCTATGCACTACTTTGTTTTCTCCTACATGAGTCAGTTCTCTGATGAACATGAGGTATTCCTTTCTGATCAAAGGATTTCCACATTTGTAATATTTGTAAGATTTCTTTAGTGTGTGTGTTCTATGAACTTGGATCCATGAATACTTGGTAAAAGACTTTCCACATTTGTTACCTTTGTATTTTCTCATCTGTGTCTGTTCTCTGATGCAAACTGAGTTAGGACTTTTTCTTGAAAACCTTTCCATTTATTTTTCCTATGTAGGATTTCTCTCCTCTTTGTGTGAGAGGGTGTGTCTCTGTCTGTGTGTTTTGTGTGTTCTGTGATCAACCCTGAGCTGTGTTTTCTAGTTGGAGGACTCCACATCTGCTATATGATAAGGTCTCTATCCTGTATTAGTTCTGTATTGCAATTTCAATTTTCTTACAGATCGAAAACTTTGTCCATTTGGTACAATCCTAAGTTATTTCATTTGTGTGAATCAACTTATGTGTATTAAGCTGTGACCTCCAGGTCTTTCCACACTGGTTGCATTCATAAGGTTTCTCTCCTTGTGTTCTGTGATGGATGTTAATGTGTGCTTTACAGGTGAAAGAATTTCCATTCCTGCTACATACATAACATTTCTGTCTGGTGGGTTTTTTTCTGATGGACAGAAAGTTGTATGTTCTGGGTGAAAGACTTTCCATATAGCTTACATTCATAAAATTTTTCTCCTGTTTTTGTGCTCTCTGGTGGACAGTAAGGTGTAGCTTCTGGCTAAGACTTTTCACACATATGACATTCATAAGGTTTCTTTCCTGTGTGTCTTTTCTGATGGACAGTGAGGTTTGACTTCCAGGTGATAGATGACATGCATGTTACATTCATAAGGTTTCTCTCTTGTGTGTTTTGTCTTGTGGCCAGTAATGTATGACTTCTTGGTGAAAGACTTTCCACACCTGTTACATTCATGAGGTTTCTCTCCAGTGTGTTCTCTGATGTCTAGTAAGCCTTGATTTCTGGGTGAAAGACTTTCCACACATGTTACATTCATAAGGTTTCTCTCTAGTATGTGTTCTCTGGTGGACAGTAAGGCATGCCTTCTTGACAGAAGACTTTCCACACACATTGCATTCATAAGGTTTCTCCCCTGTGTGTGTTCTCTGGTGGACAGTGAGGTTTGACTTCCATTTGAAAGATTTTCCCCAAATATTACATTCATAAGGTTGCTTTCCTGTGTGTGTTCTCCGGTGGGTAGTAAGGTTTGACTTCCAGGTGAAAGACATTTCACACATGTTCCATTGAAAAGGTTTCTCACCTGTGTGTCTTTTCTGGTGGACAGTAAGGTGTGACTTCTGGGTGAAAGACTTTCCACACACATTACATTCATATGGTTTGTTTCCTGTGTGAATTCTCAGGTGCACAGTAAGGTATGCCTTACAGGTGAAAATCTTTCCACACATGTTACATTCATAAGGTTTCTCTCCTGTCTGTTTTCTCTGAGGGATGATAGGGTATGTCTTCTCAGTGAAAGACCTTTCACATTGTTTATATTCTTCAACTACAGAAGGCACATGAGGACGATATGCAGCAATCATTTTACCAGGTTCACTGAAAACACCCATGTTCTGACACCCAGTGACCTTTTCTGTCCTCATTGCTAAGGAGTTCCCATTATTCTTAATCAGTTCTGACTTCTGTTTTGAGCTCAAATTAAAACTTATTATAAGTCTCACTTTTTCCTCCCATGGGTTATTATTCATGACTGCTACTTCAGAGAGATATTTATTGTGACTTTCCTGACAGGTGCTAATTTCATCCTCCATTTCTGGGACATCTAAAATAAATAACAGGAAAATAGACAAAAACATAAATGAGATCCATAAATTCCTTAATGTAAAGGTATTTTCTCACACTCTGTTACAAGATTTTCAAATATCAAAGCATTCCTTTATTCAGAATATATATTTTCTCTTTTATTTTATTTTATTTTATTTTATTTTATTTTATTTGAGAACATACTGTACAGAGGGGTTACAATTACATGGGCAGGATAATGCATACATTTCTTACCAAGCATTGCAACCTCCTCCTTTGTTTACCCTTCACCTCCCTTCCCAGCCTCCCCCCTCCCCCCCACCCAATCATACCCCCCTCCCCCCCACACACCGACATTGTAAAGCTGGTTTTGACATGACATTTTGTACTTCTCATTGTTGCAACAGGTCCACCTGAATCCTTAAACGACTTGTTTGTCCCCATCTCCTCCACATGTTATACTGACATCAAATATAGTGAAAGCGGGGGTTACACTGTGGGGGAGGGACATACAAAGCAACAAAGAAATAATCTTATAAATGCATTAGAAACACATGCATGAAAGAAACGAAAACATTAAAATACATATTTAAGGGTTCTTCTTCCTAACATCACATTATCTGACCTTTTCCGCTTGACTCATACCTATACTAGATATTGCAAATAAGGGAAACCATGGGACCTATGTTTCTTTGGGCCTGGCATACTTCACTTAATATAATTTTTTCCAAGCCTTTCCATTTCCTAATTAATGGGGCAATGTCATTCTTTCTGATGGAGGCATAGAATTCCATTGTGTATATATACCACATTTTCTTGATCCATTCATCTACTGAGGGGCATCTGGGTTGGTTCCATATCTTAGCTATGGTAAATAATGCTGCGATAAACATAGTTGTGCTGGTAGCTTTAGTGTGGTCTTGTTTGTAAACATTTGGGTAAATGCCCAAAAGTGGGATTGCTGGATCATAGGGGAGTTCTATGTGAAGTCTTTTGAGGAACCTCCATACTGCTTTCCAAAGTGGTTGAACAAGTTTACATTCCCATCAACAATGAAGTAAGGTTCCTTTCTGTCCACATCCCCTCCAGCATCTGTTGTTGTTAGAGTTCTTGATTTTTGCTGTTCCAACTAGAGTGAGGTGATATCTCAATGTTGTTTTGATTTGCATTTCTTTTATGGCTAGGGATGTTGAACATTTCTTCATGTGTCTATTGGCCATCCTTCTTTCTTCTTCAGAGAAGCTTCTCTTTAAGTCTTTCGCCCACTTATTTATTGGGCAGTTGTTTCTTTGAGGATTTGTTGTTGGGTGGTTTAATTTTTTGAGTTCCAAGTATATTTTAGATATGAGACCCTTGTCCGTTGTATGGCTAGTAAAGATCTTCTCCCAATCGGTGGGCTTTCTATTGATCTTGATAGCTATGTCATTTGCCCTGCAGAACCTCTGCAACCTTATGCAATCCCATTTGTCCAACCTTTCTTTTATTTGTTGTGTTTCCGGGTCTCTATTCAGGAAATTTCGGCCTGAGCCAAGGAGACCTAGGGTTTCTCCTATTCCATCCTGTAATGTTTTCAGAGTGTCTGCTTTGAGTTCAAGGTCTTTGATCCATTTGGAGTTGATTCTGGTACAGGGTGATATATAAGGATCTAGCTTTATTTTTCTACATGTAGTTAACCAATTTTGAGAATATATATTTTCTATGCAATGTAGTAATTGAGAAAGTAGTACTGACATTTTACAATGGAAAATAATGTTTTTCTGTATTTCAGATTTTTCTTTTTTTGTCAAGGAAATATTTACTCAAATTATTCATCTATGTACTTTTAATGCTTCCATTCTGAATCTCACTCTATGCACAGCATAACTGATGAGAAATTGTCACAGCAGAGGATAGCAGCCCTAGCATACTCCTATTTGCCTCCTAACTTCATAATACTAGTTTAAAAGAAAATGAGATCTCCTTTCTACAATTTTTATTGTCTTTTTCTCTTTATGAATGACTTCTCTACAGAAAAAGAGAATTGCTAACATTAACTACACTGGCACACCAAATTCAGTTTGTCTCCACGTGAATTCTGGATTTACAATTCCTTGAGACAAAAGATCACCTACTTTTCTGCTACACATGACTCAGGCGTACAAGGAATATTTCCCTCTAAACAGCTCAAGATAAACAGACCAATAGGCTCTGGACCAATCATCACCTTCAAGATGCTAATTAACTCACCTGTGAAATTCTCTTCTGAGTCTTCTCTTATCCATGGATCTGTACCTTGCTCCAGCTTGACAATCAATTTAGGTTTAGGAACACAGAGGCCTGTGATTAAGAAATAGTGGAGAACTATTGTTCTTGCTGGGTCATCATTAATAGAAGGTTGCAGACATCCTGCTCACAAGGTTGCTCCTAAATCTGGTTTCTCAATTTTTTTATTTTTTGGTGGGTGGGTTCTGTTGTGGGGCCTGAACTCTGGACCTGGGAGCTGTCTCTCAGCTCTTAAGCTCAAGGCTAGCACTCTATCACTTGAGCCACAACACCAATTCTGGATTTTTTTATGCTTATGTGGTGCTGAGCAATCGAACTCAGTGACTCAAGCATGCAAGACAAGCGCTCTACCACTGAGCCACCTTCCCAACCCATGGTGTCTCAATTCTAACAGCTCCATGGTGGACTTTTCCCCAGCTACTCATTTATTTTGCCAATTGTGTGGCTTGAACTCAGCTATTTTGCTCAGATCTAGCATTCTACTACTTTGAGTCTTGGCTACCTTTCTAGTTTTGGAATGGTTAATTGGAGATAAGAGTCTCATGTTCATTTTTCTACAGTTGCTTGCTTCAAACCAAAATCTTCAGATTTCCACCTCCAGAGTATCTAGGATTCCAAGCTTGAAACAATGCAACCTATGTCAGGTTTGGCTTACAAATACACACTTTCACACTTTCAACTACTTATTTCCAAATCGTACTGACACTAGTAATATATATTCTTTCTAGACTGCAGATCCACCTATAATAATCACCCCAAGTCTGGGAAGTCAGTTTCCTGTTAGTGGATCATCGTTTAGAACTTTTGTCCAACTACTAATTTGCCTTGTTAAACAATGAGAATAAAATTAGCTCTTGAGTTACATATAATGAAGTTGAAGTTTCCCTTAGAAAGAAATGACACTTCCTATGGACTGGAATCTTTTTTTTTTTAAACAAAATGTAATGGTCCAAAGGCTTATACTTCTAACCCTACATTTAGGAGGTAAGATCAGAAGAGGCAGGATTGAAACCAACCTGGGATGGAAATTCAGACTATACCCCAAAACAAAAGCCAAAATGGTGTTGTGGCTGAAGCAGTAGTGTGAAAGGCAAACAATATCAAGCTCCCAGACCTGACTTTGGTTGGCTTTTATACTAGCAGTTTTTTACCTGGGAATGGACTGGAATATTATACCTAAACAACATAAACAGTCAAATGTCTACTAAAATAAAAGCACTTGATCTTCCAATTAAAAGTGACCTTTGCTCACCCAAGGACATTAAGTTGCTATAGGTCTCCAGCATTACTTCTCTATAAAGGTTCCTCTGTCCAGGATCCAGATTCTGCCACTCCTTCCAGGTGAAGTACACAGCCACATCGTCAAATGACATCAGCTTCTGTAATGGCACATTTCCATCAAGAAATTAGACCAGAGTCATGAGAATTCCAATCTGGAATTCCATTATGCTGCAGGTATGCTTTTATCTTACATAAAATGTTTGCAGCTGGCTGTGTTATCTTTTAACTGGGAAAATTAAATAGCAAATTAGACATATTTGACAATACATAAACCTGGCCATTAAAATACACAGATTTGCAGGGCACCTGGTGGCTGATGCCTGTAATCCTAGCTATTGAGGAGGCTGAGGTCTGAGGATCAAGGCTCATGGCCAGCCCAGGCAGGAAAGTCCATGAGACACTTATCTCCAATAAACCACCAGAAAACTGAAAGTAGCACTGTGACTCAAGTGGTAGAGCACTCACCTTGACCTGAAGAACTGAGGGACAACAACCAGGTCTAGAATTCAAACCCCAAGACCAATAAAAAGTTACAGATTCCCTAATGCATGCAAACACATTTCTGCTGCTAGCAATAGAGACAAGATAAAAACTCTAAGGAGACAATAATCTGGCATAGTGACATTAAGTCTAAGGTGGTGTCTAAAAAATTATATTGTTATTTTTTATAAAATTTTAGTACATATCAGCATAAAAATGAATTAAACAAATATTTTTTCTGCCTTTACATATACTGTTTCACCATAAATCCTTTTTAGACCTTCTATTAACAAGTACTCTCATAAGCAAGCAGAACACATTCAGGATATCACATGGGATACAGAACCTACAACATTACTAGATCAAGGAAAAGCAGTGTCCACATGTATATTAAAAAACAGTAACAGTACTCCAGAAAGTAGCTAATGATTTATTGAGCCCTTATAAGACTTGATTTAGTTCCCACATAAAAATATCCTAGGTTCACCATGGTTGGTTTAAATACTAAATATTGAAGTGTGGTCATAGATTCCCTGATATTTCCTTCCTATGTAAAAAAGAACTGCTATCATGAAGTTTTGTAAACTTTCTCTACATTCTACAATACAAAATATAGGTGGGAGGAGAATAAAATGTTCCTTGAGAAGATTTTCATTTTAATAGGTCTTCATGGAAGGTGGAGGCAAATTAATATACGCTCAAGGAACACTCAAGATGACAAAAATGATAAATATGACCAAATGCTCAAATGTGTTACATATTCCTCAGTCATTTCTCCAGTAGAGCCCTAAGGATACATTTTCCCTTGTGTTAGTTAATAGCGAAATTCCTCAGAGATCAAAATCAATTCCTGAGCAAACATATGTGGGATTTTGCAACCAATGATATTTCTAATAGGGAAAACTTCGTCACTGTATTTTTTTTTATCAAAATTACCTATCTTATACTGACAGTGAGTGAAATATTTAAAAGTAGTGGTATGGAAAAACAAAACTGAATACCACGACAAATGAAGTTAGACCAAAATAACAGAATCAGGTGAAATCAGATTTCCTTGTAGTTTATCAATTGGGGGAAAGATGTACTTTTCTGAACGGAACTCTGAAGTTGAGCTGAAGGGGAAAAGGTTTGAGAGGTTGGAATTCCAGCCTGACAGAATTGAGAGCACTGAGAGCTGGCTGCAGAAGCCTTAAAAGAGAAATCTGGAGAGGGTTAAGAGACTGGAGTGCAGGCCTTTTCCTTACTGTTGGAAAGATAGCATCTGAAACTGAGCTGCTGTTCACCTTGAAGGCTAGGTAATGTGAACTCCATGTCTGCATTTTCTCTGGGCGACAGTCTACTGTTTCAGGAGAATAAGAAAACATGTTTTCCTCACAACCTGTTGTGGCTCTGATTGTACTATTAGTATAGATAATTCATTTTTGCATGTTGTCAATGGTAATCTTCCCAGTGTGCACTCAAGGAACTATGCTAGCTTTCTGGCACACAGGGACAAAGTGCCAGAGAGCCTTTGGAACCCTGGTTTCCCCTAAGTCTATCTGTTTGTGTTTTTGTGTTTCTCTAATTTTCTTTGTTTCTTGAATCCTGTAGAACTCTCTAGGCAATAATATTCCTATACTACAGGAAAAAAAAATGTCAATCCTAAGAGCCATGTCAGCAACTTAAAGCTGATCACTAAGAAAATCTGAGACACATATGGAGGAAAGAGGGAATGAAAAAAGAAAAAAATGATAAAAAGATAGATACAAAGAGAGAGAAAGAGAAAAATAACCAACACTAGCAAGTAGAAAATCAAAAATAGAGAGAGAAAATAGAGGAAAGAAATCTCGTGAAAATACTTTAGAAAACAAACAGGAATTTGTAGAAAGACCATAAAGCTTAGCAACAAATACAGGCGAAGTTTCAAGTAAGACCAAGACCATGAAGCAGTCCAAGAACTATATATGGAGAGTAATTTAAGTACATATAGGTTAATCATTCCTTAAGAACACATGAAGGTATGTATGACCACACTATTTCAGTAATTCCAAGAAAATTTCATTGAGAGAGTTTAATGTTACTCATGAGGAAGTGATCTGGTGGCAATCTATCCTTCACCTTCCATGAGAAGTAACCTGCTTGGTGTCATTACATCACATAACAGGTATGACTACATTTTTTGACAAGATGAAACCTAGACATTCTGAAGCCAATCTGAATTCAACTTAGAATATAACCATTTAATCTATGAAACCTACAAGCAATCTTTATCTGCTAATTTACAAGTCTTTTTTATCTGATTTATGAATATGCTCCTGAGGCTGAATCTGTGTGGTTGGTATTGTTTTTAATTTTTGGACATCTTTAGGTTCATATAATGGAATGGAAAACAAATGAAAATAATAAAACAACTCACCAGAGATCCATTCATTCTGTCTTGCTGCTGACAATGAGCAGAAGATTCTGGAAACATGGCTGGGATATAAGGGAAATGATGCATTCAGATATGAATCTGTGAGATTTTGGGCCCAGAATTTCCTCTTGCAAACATGATACATGGGATGCAAAACCATAAACTTTTTAAAAAAATTTTATTTATTTTTTCCTGAAAACATAAAGCCTTCTTATAAGCAAAGAAACTTTAATTTCTCAGGCAGAGCATTAAAGTGTCCAATAAACACAAATCCAGTCAATTTCCTGTTAGATATTATTAAAGCAACTAATTTCTTTGTTTAAGTACACACTAAATTCAAAAAATGAATGTTCCCACTGAAATTATTGAATAATTGAAAGCAAAAACATATATTTCTACTAAACGTTATTATTACTGAATATACTTCAGGATGTATGAACTGGTTTTTTTTTCCTTTTTTTTTTTTTTTTGCCAGACAAGGTGCCGCAACTCTGGGCCTGGGCGCTGTCCCTCAGCTCTTCAGCTCAAGGCTAGTGCTCTACCACTTGAGCCACAGCACCACTTCCAGCAGTTTCTGCTTATGTGGTGCTGAGGAATCGAACCCAGGACATCATACAGGCAAGGCAAGCACTCTACCACTGAGCCACATTTCAAGCCCATGAACTGTCTTTTTAATACAAAAGTATCCTAGGCATCCATTGTATTTTGTGTTCTACCTCATTCATTTACGTATTTAAACACCGTGGATAACATGTAGGATGTAACTCAGTAATTTTCACCCAAAGTTAGAGATAAAAATGTTTATAGAGTATATTTCTTATGTTATACTATTTCAATAGTGGGTGTCAAATCGCACATTTCACTCTACCCATTGCACACATATGCAATGATTAGCAATTTGCCATTTAAAATGCTTTGGCCAAAGGGACATTAGAAAAGATCAGGTAACCCAGGTTTGAGAAGTCCCTAAGGTTCATTTCCCTAAACAGTCATGCGAAGAACCTTGGCCATCCTAAAGATACAACATAAAATAATCGATATAGGCATGACACACCTGAAAATAAGTAACACCTACAAAGCATACAACCTTGAGTAAGACATATTACCTCAAGTTTTCTTCTGTGAATTTTCTTTTTAGGCCACATGTCCCAGACCAACACTTTCTGTACAACCAAGCACAACCAATCAATTAGAGCTAGCATTAGCAAATCCATAGATGGCACATTTAATATAAGTTTGCATGATTACATACTAAAAATCACAGCATTAACAGGCTGAATAAATTAGCAAGAAGAGGATTAGGGATTACTACATGAATAGATACTTTCAGTCATAACAATTACCCCACCATTCCAAACCACAGCCTCAGGCACCCTCTCATAACCATGCTCTGGCTTATTCCTCAATCCAGCTCATCATGCCTCCTAGAAATTAGTTTAATCTTGCAACAACACAAAGTGATTGAGAGTGGTGTAGGAAAGAGTACCACGTGAATCTGGTGCTCAGGGAAGTAGCAACAATTTTTGCATAAGGCAAAGGAAGCTAGCAACATCTTCCCCTTCTTGTGGTTTTCTGTTTTTCCCTTTAGGGATTCTCAGAATTGACAGGGTCTGTCCATTTATGATGGAGATTCCTATTCATAGGGTGCTCTGCTTCAAACATTGCTAGGCTTCATTCCTAAAAGTACAGGACCAGCACTCACTACTCCAATATGCAGTGTACAACTGTCTCTAGAAACAGTGTCGAATACAAACACGTGTGAACTCAAGCCAGGAGATTAAAAACTCAAGCCAAATAGATTAAAATATCTCTAGGAGAAAAATCACAGAAGCCCCAAATACAACTTCAATGTAAGAGGACTCTAGGCAGGCACACACCTCACAATTTCACTAGAATTCTTCCTGTACTCCTCTTACACGTAGGCAAAGCAAATAAAGTCATATGGGTTAATAGAAGAATCCCTTGGTCTTGGAGTACAAGTGCACAATTTTTGGGCTCTCCTGGTCTGGACAATCACCCAGCTTGCTCTCAGACATTTGAACCTCAAGCAAATTATCAACTCCATACTGGAGAAAAGCATGGAGAGGGAAGTAGGCGCTTTGGTTCAAGTATCAAGCTCTCCCTCTGAGCTGAGGAGCTCAGGAATGCTGCTTTCAGGCCCAGAGTTCACCGCCCTCCAAATAAACAGAAACAGAAAAACAAACAGAAACCCATGGAGGGGAGACTCCTGCAGCAATGACACAATTCCTACCTGCCTCAGTTCCAAAGCCTGAGATTCCTTCAAGTTACAGATCCCAAGCTCCACTGCACAGAGCTGGGCCCAGGGCTCCTGGCTAACACCTATGGAAGGCAAAACTGTATTTCTGCGCACTTCCAGCAGCAAGGCAAAGGAAAAGAATCCAGAAGATGCAGATTTAAAACACCCATGGTGGGCAGGGAGACGCATGCACAAAAGCATCTTCTGCCCCACCTCCACCCTCCAAAAAACAAAAACAACCCAGGACTTTCAAAGAAAATATCCTCCAAGGAGACTACAATTCCCACAATGCTCAGTGCCACCCTGCTACATACCTGGGAACAAGTGTGCTTGTGTGCATAGGGACTTTTCTCTGCCTACTGTGGAAGTTAAGCTCAGTTTCTTCTTGAAAACCACTGTTTCCTCTTGAAATACCTAAAGCCACGCAGAAAATGGATATATATGGGGAGAATTGGATACATTGGATTTTCGATTCTTAGTTCTAATAATGAAATTGAGGTTATGTAAATGTATTGCTTATACCTTTCTGTTTATTCAATGCCTGCCTTCTTCTGAATGTAAATTATATCTCTGTTTTGTCTTAAATTTTTTTAATACATCCCCTCTTACTTTACAAAGGTATTCACAAACACTAAACTTATACCTGGGTCACTTCCCATTGCAGTAATGTATACACTGGCATAAAATAGTGAGATTGTTATGTAAATATGCAGCATAATACTTCCGGTGATTTGGATGTCACAAAATCTAACAATTAATTTTCCAGAAACTCCCCAATTCTATCTATTAAATCTAATGAGTTTTTGTTTTTTTCTGAATTTTGTATTTCATTTAAGGAGTTTATGTTTTGTTTTGTTGTTGGTCCTGTGGCTTGAACTCAGAGCTTGGGTACTGTCTGTGAGCATTTGCTATGCTCTATTTGCATTTCCTTTAATAATTTCTTCATGTAACTAGTGAAAATTTCCCAAACAGGGATTCTTATGAACCAGGCACATCACCTCCATTTCCCTTCAAAAAGATAGTGGTTAGGGGGGTCAGGGATGAATGCAGGAGAGATAGAAGAGTGAAGTTTAGGCTAGGCTATGTTGATGTGAAGCTTAATCATTTGCAAATCAGTCTGCTTTTGTCTTTCCATTTTGCATGTGAAAATCTCTTTAGAATTCTTACCTCTTCTCTGATCCTAACAGTTCCTCTCAGTAGCTTTAGGCTACATATCTAGGGGACCTCAGACTTGTCTTCTCAGACCTTAACCATTAAATATGCAGTAAATCTTTGTCTCCTGCCATAATCCCATCAGAGCACAAGCAAGGCTCTGAGAGCCAATGGGATGATAATTAAGGAGACAGAGAGATGGCTGATGGCACAATTCTGCTATATTTCTCAAATGCTTGTGTAATATTGGTCTAGACCCACTGTGCCCAAAAGTGCAAACAGCACACATCTTTCCTCATTCTATTTCAATACATCTTTTCCACCCAAGCCTCCTGTCAGTTAAAGACCCAGGACAAAAGCTAGAGCACACACTTCCTCAAACCAAGAAAGGACCAGGACTTGCAGTACTGAGGGTGGGAGTCAATGGCACTGAAGCCTTTGCTCACATTTTGTCTGCTCCTGGCAGACACCCCAGGGTCTACAACTGTCTCCCTCTCTCTTATCAGAGAACCTACATTTGTCTCTTAGGTGTTTATTGTGATTTTTTTGTAATCCCTTCCATAAAAAATAATTGGGAAAGACTGGATTGGAAACTTTCACTTTTGATTTTAGTTCTCCAGTGTATGGGTTCTCCATGTCTCTATTGTGGAACAGAACTATTCCTCATGAAAATGGGAATCAAAGAGCATATTTGAATGTATAGACTTCAACTTAAAAGCACCTCTAACAATATAAAGAAAAAATAATTTCATTCTTTAAAACTAAATTCCTGGGAAATGGGGCTGTGGCTCAAGTGGTAGAGCACTCACCTTGAGCTGAAGAGCTGAGGGACAAGTGCTCAGGCCCAGAGTTCTAGCCCCAGGACCAAAAAAAAAAAAAAAATCCTCCCTAAAACTAAATTCCTGAGACACAAAGAGATAAGGATCAGGTAAAAACTGGGGTGCTCCCAAGAGTACCTGTGAAATGTAGTTTTCTTTTCTTTTTCTTTTTTTTTTTGGTGGGGGGGGTTCAGTCATGGGGCCTGAACTCTGGACCTGAACTCTGTCCCTCAGCTCTTCAGCTCAAGGCTGGTGCTCGACCACTTGAGCCACAGAGCCTCTTCTGGCTTTATTATTTTAGTTTATGTGGTGCTGAAGAAACAAACCCAGGACCTCATGCATGCAAGGCAAGCGCTCTACCACTGAGCCTCCTTCCCAGCCCTCTTTTTTTTTTTATGTTAGTCATGGGTCCTGAAGTGTGGGCCTAGGTACTGTTCCTCGGCTCTTCAGCTCAAGGCTAGTGCTCTACCACTTAAGCCACAGTGCCATTTTTGGCTTATTCTGCTTATGTGGGGCTGAGGAATCGAACCCAGGGCCTCATGCATGCAAGACAAGCACTCTACCACTGAACCACCTTCCCATCCCTGAAATATAGTTTTCATTGTTCAAGCCTACATTTGTGATGAATTTCTTTATTCTTTTATCCTTTTGTTTTGTTTGGTTTTGTTTTGGGTCATGTCACTTGAACTGTGAGCCTAGGAACCATCCCTTAACTCTTCAGCTCAAGTGAAGTGGTCTACATTGTGAGCTAAAGCACCAATTCTGGTTTTCTGGTTTTTATTGGAGATAAGTGTCTCACAGACAATGCTGGCAGGGCTGACTTTGGACTGCGATCCTCAAGTTTCAGCCTTTTGAATAGCTAGGATTAAAGACATGATATACCAGCACCCAGCTTGCATTTCTTTTCTTTTATGTCCCAGCCTTGGGGCTTGAACTCAGTGCCTGGACACTGTCCCTAAAGTTTTGCTCAAAACTAGCACCCTACTCCTGGAGCCACAATTCGACATTTGGCTTTGTCTATGTATGTGGTACTGAGGACTTGAACCAGGGCTTCATGCAGGTTAAGTAAGCACTCTACCACTGTTTCAGGACAGCCACAACACCAACAGTGCTCTGGAAGGGCAATGGGATGATAATGGAACAGACTGAGAGAAGGCCAATGACGAATCTCTCTTTATTCCAGCAATAACCTTAGCTATAGACACTTTCTAGATCTGTCCAGTGCTTGCATCACATTTTTGAAGGACTCACTGTGCCAACAAGTGCAGACCATATGCATCCTTCCTCATTGTATTTCAACCTTTGTCCAACAAACACCTAGAGGTAAGCCTCCAGGCCTAGAAGCTAAAAGGAACACTCCCTCCTACAAAAAGGGCAAGTACTTATAGCCCTGAAGATTGGAATCCATGGTTGTGGAGCTTTTGCTCACCCCTTGCCAGCTCCTGGCACCTCATGGTCTGCACCACTTCCCCTTATTTCATTTTGTAAATTGATCAAGTGTTTATCAGCCTGAACCTGGAAAATCAGCAGATCATACATCTCAGGAAGAATGGAAGAAAAAAGAAATACCAAAACAATAAACAGGAAAATGCCTAAGAAATAGCAAAAAGAGTGCTAATTCCCCAGGTGAATCCCTGAAGTTAATTGAGAAGTGATACAGCTAAGCCTGCGTGGTGCAGTGACCAATACCAGATATCTGACCCTGAAGCTGCATAATGCCTAAGCTTAAATGATCAGAGGGCAAGGTTCCTCAAATATGTCACTAGATATTGGTACAAGTCATATTTCCATCATATTTAAGAAGGATAACACAGATGTACTGACGATTAGCATGACACATCATTTTTAACTGGGTCTTTAGCAGGTCTATGTGATTATCAACATACATCATTGCTGTTTCCAAATCATAAAACATATCACAATCATTTTATCTACTCCCACCTTCATATCAAGGGTACCAAAAACATTTCAAACTAAAGCATTAACATGTTGTGCTGTATATATGGTTTCTACAAGGATCACAGGAGAAGCAGTAGCGCTAGCAACAAGAGTCAGGGTAGCAATAATGAGGGCAACCAATATTCCCCAAAATCTGCAGCAATGGCTAAGAGTCCTCTGAACCTCAAAAGCAAACCGAGACCCAAACTTGTTATACCATGGTTCTATGAACAGAACATGCAATGTAAGTTAAGGGGATTGCATAGTAAGCTAGGATTACTCATGCAGTTAGTGAGAACACAATTGTTCCTGCAAGAGGCAGGAAACACCACCTCACCCATGAAAACCATACCCAGCCCAACTACTAGCATGTATGGATACATAACACAAGCTTGCACAGTAAATGATACAAAACCATGAAACAGGACAGGTCTCTGAAACAGAGGTATGGGATGGTGAGTGGCATTGGTTCAAATAGGCCTCATGGCAGCAGCCAGGCTCAAGATGTCAGGGTGAGCTTGTCCACACAAACAGACAAACATGGGAGCCAGCAAGATACCACTAATCACAACACTCCTCTGAGACCAGTCCTGCCTTACATACTGGGAGACTCCTACCACCAGAATAGTGGACAAGATGTGAAATCCACTGGCCATCCAGGGCGATGGATCATCACAACCATGGGAATCGCTGGGCATAGTGGAACCCAAGAAGGATGCACCACATCTCCTGCCAAAGGAATCCTACAAGTGTTATGCATAAGGTCCATCTTTTTCCATTGGTTCATCTTTTCCTCCAGAGGAAGTCAGATCCATAATCTATCCCTGAATACCTTACCATACTTGTACCTTCTACCTCAGGATCTGCAATAGTCAATAACTGTGATCAATGAAGAAAGAGGATATAATATTTGTATAATAATGAGACTTACATCTGTGAGCAATGAACAATTCAAAAATAATGTACGAAGTAAATTCTATTTATACAAGTACAACAAACATAATACTTAGAAATGAATGTTTGAAAAATGTAACCAAGAACAATGACAACTATGGGAAACAGTTAGTCTAGGAAGCACCCAATTTTACCTGATCCTTATGTCCTAGCCTCTCAGGAACTTACTTTTAACTTTTACAGAAAGGAAGAATTATTTTTCCTTCATATTTTATAGGTGCTCCAATGTTGCCGTCTATCCATCCAAATGTGCCTCAGGATCTCCATTTTCATGAGGAATAGCTAAAGTTCACTAAAAGAGGGATGGAAAAACCTTACATTGGAGGACTGAATAACAGGCATGAAAATTTCCTACACAATCCTTCCCAATCATAATGTGGGGAAAGGATCATCAACAATCACAACAAACCCTTAAGAGACAAGCTTAGCATGTCTTATATGAGGTAGGGAGGCAAAAGATTTATTGCACAGTGTAATGGATACAGTCTGGGAAAACAAGTCTTAGGTCCCCTAGATATGTGACCTAGACTTGCTGACAGGAACTTCTAGGGTCAGAGAAGAGGTAGAAAATCAAAACAAAATAGTATATAAAAAACAGAAAAGTAAAAACACACTGGTTTGCAGGAAGTAATCAAGCTTCACATGAACATAGACCTGCGCTGAACTCTACCTCCTCCCACATTCATACTGATATACCTAGACAACCATTTTTTTTTGAAGAGTCTTGGAGGAGGAGTACCATTTTCTAAGAAACTCCTGGGAGGAAACTTTTCACTAGTCTCCTGAAGCAATTAGTAAAAGAAAGGCAAGTACAGCACCGCAAATGCACACAGTGCCCAAGCTCTGAGTTCAAGCCACAGGACCAATAAAAAATGAGGGAAAAACTTTATAAGGAAAGGCAAATTTCAGACACAAATAACCAAAAACTTCTTAAAATTTCATACACGATATTTGGGAGTAACTGGGAAAGTAATGAGTAAAATTTGACAAATCAATTTAATTCATACATTATAAACTATATCTGTCTTTAAATTCTGTTATTTTATTGCAGTATATATATTAGAGCAGGGGAAGATGATGCCAGAATCAATCATTTTACTGTCTGCAAGTACTTTTTTTTTTAATGTACTGAAGGTGAGTACATTAAAAATTGAACCAAAGGAACACTTCAAACATTTTTGCTTAAGTGGTGCTGAGGATTCAAACACAAGGCCTCATGCATGCTAAGCAAGCACTCTACCACTGAGCAATCTTCCCAGACCAGTTACTATCAAATCTGATGTCATGAAGTATTCCTCCCCTTCTCTCTTATTCTCTTCTTTTCCCTTTCCCTCTGTTCCCCTCCTCTCCACTACTCTCTTGTTCTTTCTTCTTCCTTCTTTTCCCTAACCTTTTGCTTCCCTTCCCCACCTTCTCCACTCATCTTCTTTTCCCTTTATATCTGAGATGAAGACTTGCGAGTATCAGTACAGTTAGGTTTCTAACTTAGAAACACAGGTAATACACATACTTCATGGTTTTCTTGAGCTACTATTGGAGCTTGAACTGCAGGTCTCACAGTCAGTCACCTTCCTCACTCACTGTTGGCACTATCACTTGAGCCATACCTCTAACCTGTTCATTAGCTGCTTAGTTTGAGTTGTCTATCCAGGCTGGCTTGCAGACCTCAGTTTCCTCCTTAGTAGCTAGGCTAAAATGACAGTCTTGAGCAAGAAGTTCTTGCCTTGATTTTTCTTACCTCAACATGTAACATTAAGATTTAATTGGATACTACAATGAAAGTTTATTGTTACTGGTTTATGTAGAATTAATATTCAAAATAAACTGAAATAGTTTATCTTTCAAATTAAGTGTTGTATTGTGTTTCTAACAATTGTAACTGTTCTAACTGCAGTATATTTCTTCACTAAGCAAATCATTTATGCTGGAGGTATTTTTTATAATTAATGTAATTTAATGTTATTGTGGAGGTGATGTATAGAGAGATATAATGATATGGGTGAGGTGAAAAATACCCTTCCTTTCATACATTGTCTTCCATGCCTTCAATCTCTCCCAATCTCTCCCTCCTATCTCTACTCTTGAATTGTATATTTTACTTTCATCACCCTATTTCCCTCACATTTTATGGCTCTGCCATACACACCAGAAGGTACACACATGAAAACACCATACATAATTGAAAGCAATTGTTTTTATTTCACAAGTGAAATAAGAAAGTAGCTCCCTTTAATATTGAATAAATCACAATGAGAGCATACATATGTTTTTACATATTCATTCTAGTTTCCTTCTGTTTGTTGTACTGTTAGATTATTAGCAACATATTGTTGGATTTCATTGTACTTATATCATAGATTTATTTGTCATACTGATTTCAAGACAATTTGTCTTCAGATCTATTCTCAGTGTGTCTGTCTTGGTAAATATAAGAGCATAGTGCTTTATAAACAGCATTTTGTAAAGATAATGCAATCCATGTGTTTCTAGTGACCTTTTGTCTAGTTACTCAGTCATTAAGAGGAGTATTACTTCTCCATCATAATGATAGATTAAAGAAATTATCATTCTTTGGCCTTTTAATCATGTCTTTGTAGACTTTACTTTTCAGAATAGAACTTTTGTTATACAGATTTATAATTTGCCTGTTATTATCAATGCTCTGTATCTGTGGTAACACAATTTGTGCTGAGGTTCTTTTCCTTTCCTATTATGACTACTTGTATTTTTCAGTATTGATTGTTGCTTATGGTATGTTTATACTGATTTACTTTTATTTCTCAATAATTAATGTATGTCTTTTTGGCTTATTGAGTTTTTTGAGTATGTTTTCTTCTGTTCAAATCAGACAGTACCTGATATAGTTACTATTTTTATATTACAATATTAACATGGTTTCATTTTAGTGATTACTTTGCTATTTATTATGTTTGTCTTATCTGATGTGTATTTCTTAGTTTGCTTTCATGTAACCTGCACACATCGTTCTACACAGTGCAAATCACCTCTCATATAATTTCCAGGGAATATTATATACACCGTAAATCACCTCTGATACCTATTCCAATTTAAATCCTACTAAATAGTTGTTACAATGCATTGTTCATTGGATAATGACGGTTTTTTCAAAGGCTGCACGTTTACTATAGGTACCATACTTTGTCAAGTCTTTGGGTTCTATGGTTTGTTGAATCAGTGCAACAAACAAATATATAAGGCCTAATATATTCCTTTGAAAATGCTACTGTAGGGGCTGGAAAGGTGGCTCAGTGGAGAATGCTTGCCTTACATGCATGACGCCCTGGGTTAGGTTGCTCAGCACCACATAAACAGAAGAAGCTGGAAGTGGTGCTGTGGGTCCAGTAGTAGAGCATTAGCCTTGAGCTGAAGAGCTGAGGGACAGAGCCCAGGCCCAGAGATCAAATCTCGTGAATGATGAAAAGAGAAAACATACCACAAATAACATAGCGCATATAATAATATTTAAAGGTGCTGGACACAAGGGTCTCATGGTAGCAAACCTGAGACCCGAGGATTGAGATTTCATCCAGCCCTTTCAGAAAAGTCAATGAAACTCTTATCTACAATTAATCACCTAAAAATCCAGGGGTAGAAATTGATAGATGGCTCCAGTGATAGATCCTTAAGATAAAATGGTCAGGGACAGCACCCAGACAATGAGATCAATACCTAATATTGGTATATTTTACTGTGTTATATGGAAATAAATGCTGCTTTCCAAAGGGGATGGAATTGTGCAAAAATGCATATTGTTCAACAAGTAATGAAATCAATTGAGTAATCAATCAAGTAATGAAATCAATACCTGGCTTATGTAACTTTGACATACATATATACCTCTCTCTCTCTCTCACTCTCTCTCTATATATATATACATATATACACACACATATGTATATATACATAGGTGTATATATGTATATATGTATATATACATAGAGGTATATATGTATACACACATATGTATATATACATAGATGTAAATATGTATGATATACATACATATGTATATGTATGTACATAGATATGTGTATGTACATGTATATGTATATATAGACATACAGATATATGTATGTACAGATGTATATGTATATATATCACATTTACAATAAATTTTTTTGTGGGGTCTGGTCCTGGGGCTTGAACTCGGGGCCTGGGCCATGTCCCTCAGGTCTTCAGCTCAAGGCTAGCACTCTACCACTTGAGCCACAGTGCCATTTTCAGCTTTTTATTTTCTTTTTGCTTATGTGGTGCTGAGGAATTGAACCCAGGGCCTCAGGCATGCAACCAAGTGCTCTACCACTGAGCCACCTTCCCAGCCCCAAAATAATTTTTATAAGAATGCAAAAACAACAGAAACATAGAATAAGTTCTCCTATGGATGTAGGTAGCATTTGGAGCCAGGAGGGTGAGCACACACAGTAAAGGAGGTGAATACCGTTAAAAAAAATAGTGTGTGTGTGTGTGTTTGTGTGTGTGTGTGTGTGTGTGTGTGTGTGTGTGTGTGTGTGTGTGTGTGTGTGTGGTGTTTATCAATGAAACTTGCTGACACTGGGTTTTTTGTTTTCATTTGCTGATTTGTTGTTGTTGACATTCCTGGGGCTTGAACTCAAGGTGTGGGAACTGTTCCTGAATTTCATTATTCTGAAGGCTACCACTCTCCGACTTGAGCTACAACACCAGTGCTTCTAGGGGTGTTTGGTAGTTTTTGTTGTTTGTTAGGTATTGAAATATCAAACTTAGTGCCCCATGCATGCTAGGCAAGCAATGTATCACTAAGCCACATTGCCAGCCCCAACCATACTATTTTCAGAAAGGAGGCAGGGCTGGGAGTGTGGCTCAGTGGTAGAGTGCTTGCCTTGCATACATGAGGCACTGGGTTCCACTCCTCAGCCCCACATCAGCAGAAAATTCATTGTGACTTATCACCAATTAAATGCCACAAAACTAGAAGTGACATTCTGGCTGGAAGTGGTAGCATGCCAGCCTTTAGTGAAAAGCCTAGGGAATATGCCAGGCCCTCCCTGAGTTTAAACCCCACAGCTAACAATTAAAAGAAAAAAGAAACAATTATGAACAAACAAAAACCTAAATACTTGCTCATTGCCTTTGTTCTTCTATTTTTCTTTGTTATTGTAACTGTATACTTCATATCATTCCATTTTCTACTTTCTTCCTTTCACTTTGGGTAATTGAACCTTGGGAATTGCACATGGAAGGTGGATACTCCATACCAACCTATTCTTTTTTCTTTTAACATAAAAACTCTACTAAAAGTACAAGCAAGGTAGCAAAGTGGTATAGTGCTTGCATCGCATGAATGAGGAGCTGGGTTCTATTCCTCAGGTCCACATGCACAGAAAAACCTGGAAGTGGCTCAAGTGGTAGAATGCTACACTTTAGCAAAAGCAGCTCAGGGACAGCACCTGGCCTCTGAGGTCAAGCCTAAGGACCAGCAAAACAAAACATCTGCTCATTTAGTCAATGCTTCCCCTGCAATTTAAAAGACAAACTTACAAGTGACTTTAGTTCACTTTCAATACTACTGTCCTCCTTTCCAGTGAGTGCAGGGGCCGCACACAGAAGAGACTCTCTGCCTCTGCTGTCACTTCTAAACTAGCTGTTGTACAACAGTAAGCAGCAACACATACATTTCTCTTCTTATTATTTTGAACACAATGGCCTTTGTCAAGATAGGTAAAAATAAGTGAAGGAAACCTTTCCTTTTCACTTATTTTGTGATTGTAATGGATCTATCTTGCTGATGAATTAAGTTGGACACTCTTGTCATTTGAGTTCTCTCTGAACTATGTTTCAATTTGTTTTCTCTTAGGACACACACACACACACACACACACACACACACACAAAAATATCCTGAAGAATTTTAACTAGTTCATCAGACAATAGTTTTATTACCAATTCTTCTTGTCCACAGCAATTGTATCATCTATACAAGACAAGACAATTACATTAGGCCACTGGCTTAACTTGACTAACAGGTCCCTGTGTCAACAATCAACCCTCCTGAAACCTGGGCACACCATGTCCCATGCTAGATTTGCCAGGTGGTGCTGGTGGTGTACTGATGGGTAGCACAGGCCCTGTTCTGGGCTCCTCACTCCTGTTCCAAGGGTCTGCCAGGCTTGCATATTTCATGAAGACTTTGGCACTGTGCTCCTTTCCTCGGCTGTCTCCTCACCAATCTTTTCTTTCCTGTATCTTCCATTTTGAGTTCTGGCCTAGACTATGAGCCCAGACAACTTCCAACACACCTGATGAAGTCTCCACATCAAACTTTTGGTAACAAACATTTAAGTTAGAATGCACATATAAAGATTTGGTCTGGTTTTGCTCAGACCCCATGGACAAGTGAAGAAAAGATGGTTAGCTGTGGATGCCCCAGGTAGTGATCTTCTCAAAGTACTGACAACTCTATAACAGGGACTTCATACAAGGATGTTTCTGATCCAGAAACCTGAACAAAAAAAATTTAAAAGAACCTCAGAATTCATTGAGGAAACAGAAAAGAGAGGTTAGGGTAAGATGTTTCTCAAAGGAGGAGGAAAAATGTACACTTAATACCATGCTAATTATGGGAGGAAAAATGACCTAGAGGTGGACAACAATAAAGATATAAGTGCTCAAGGTAATGGAAGGAGGCCTTGAGTGGTCCCTGAGGTTCTAGTGAAAATCCTATGAGAGCCTTGTTCAGTATCCACTGTGGTCAGTATCCCAGCTTCTGTCCCTTCCAGTCACTCTGAAGTGAATCATTCCTGGTTAACCTCAGGAAGAAACAAGGATTCACCTAAAATCCTGCTCTCTCATTGGGATCAAGATTGCGTGGGAACTGGAGGGTTTTAGTTAAATACTTAGACCTCTGGAGAGCAGACTCTTCAGGGTCATGACTTTGGGTCATATGAACTGCCCCTGCTGATGATATCACAATGTTCATTTTTTTAAATTTAATTTTATTTTATTTGTGAACATACTGTACAGAGGTGTTACAATTCCATGGGCAGGATAATGCGTACATTTCTTACCAAGCATTGCACCCTCCTCCTTTGGTTTACCCTTCACATCCCTTCCCAGCCTATCACAATGTTCTGTAACATAGATGTGACTCTGTTTGTATACTTTATCCAGTAATGTTCAATGAATGGCTATTGAAAATAATCTAATTTAGAGTTGAAATCTTTGAAGAAAGGCACAAATCTTCTAAAGCATAACTTTGGATATTGCTACAGGATGAACCTTGTGGTAGGACCATTGACATTCTGAAAAATTATACAACTTAACCCACTTGTAGTGATTAGGTCTAGGATGGATATGTACCCAAGTCACGGTTCACCACTTTTCTTCTCAGGACATAGGAGCTTTTAGAATGAGCTGAAACTAAACATCCTGTCATTCACCCCTGGGTGTGGCCTAGAAATAAAGTGTAATCCATAAGGGAAGAACAACAAAATTGCTTCTACACATATAGACAGAACAGACTGAAAAGATTATTTCTCCTACATCTGTGTGCACACAGTAGAAGACCACTGTTTTCTCATTCAAATATATTGGTATTCTGGGATCATAAATGGTCACTATTGACACCTTCTTTTCTTATGATACTGATTCAAGCATATTGAAATATTTGGCCACATTTTATATGTTGAGATCTCTCTTGGAATGTCTAATTCCTACAGATGTGGACCACATTGTCCTACATAGTAACTTGAACCTCTGCAAGGACCTATGAACTAGTCAGAAATATAAAGGTATATGCATGTCTATTCACATGACAAAAGATACCAAACTTTTTGTGACAATTTATCATTACCCAGGCTTTAAGACATTTCAATACCAACTTCAATTGACGGACAATGACTATACCCTATGGAGAATTTTAGGTTTCTCTAGGAGTGGAAACTTTCCTGCACGAAGACCAAAGAACCCATTTTTAAAAATACCTTCCCCGGCCTTGAAGTATTTTCTACTCAGGGCCTGGGTACTGTCCCTGAGATTTTGTAATAAAGGACCAAAAGTGATGACAGTCTATCAACATGATTCACAGCACTACTTGTGGGAAATTAGGTGAAAACAGTCTCAGAGCATTTCCTACCTAGTTGGCCTTTCAATTGTGATTTTAAAACTCATACTCTTGAGCAATTAAGAATTCCAATGTGAAGCACCAGTGCCCTGTTAGATCAGGAGATCTTAACTACTTGATCCAAGCAGGACTCATGGTTTCCACAGAATACGATATAAAATTCATAACATCATATTGACATAGGCAAAGGTCCTTTTGCAATCACTTGGTAAAGGACTGTTTACCTATCATTCTGTAAACCACATCCAAATTCTTCCACTAAATATTTGGAAGAATGCATTGTTTGCACAGATCATATTAGAGGTCCTCAGGTTGAATTCAGGGACAAAATTAGTGAGGCTTCCTTTACTTTCTATACCAGATGCCTTTTTGTATCACTGATTTTTCACCTTAAAGTCTTGCTTCTTTTCTGGGCCTTTCAACACACTAATTTTATACTTACATATCACAAGTAGCAAACAAGTTAGGCACATATGACCAGATCCATCCTTTTATTGGCTAAGAAAACATATTCATGAAGCTTTTGCATTGAATGGCCTACAAATACTAATTTTCTATTTTCAGCCTCCTGAGTAGCTAAGATTCCACACATGAGGTAGTGTCATTGCTCATTTTTAATTGCAGGTTTTAAATTAAAAGAAAGAAAGGGTACTTTACCAACTCAGTGAGCAGTAAGTCCCTTAAAATTTGAGCTCAAGCAAAAGTATTTGCCAAAGGATAATATTGAATGACACCATCCCCACTCAACATGACGAGAGGATGAGAAATGTTGGCTCAAAGAAAGCTGAAGAGTGAAGAATGGTTTCCCTTCACACCTAGCTTACCTCTTCCATGAAGGATTTCTCTGTACAATTTACAGAGGTTTTCTGACAAAGATTTTCCTACATTGGGCTTCTTTCCTGGGTGAATGTTCTAACATTTGCTGAAGGTTGGCTTCTGGTTGAAAGACTTCCTCTCATGTTTATATTTACAGAGATTCTGTCATGTGTCCAGGTCTCTGATACCTGTACAGATGGGACTTCGGGCAAAATGTTTTCTATACTCATAGTTTCTCTCCTGTCTCTGCTCTCACATATGCTGAAGACTCAGTTCTGATTGAAAGTCATTTCACATATGTTCTATGCACTACTTTCTTTTCTCCTATGTGAGTCAGTTCTCTGATAAACATGAGGTATTTCTTTCTGATCAAAGGATTTCCACATTGTAATAGTTTTCATTTTATTTTATTTTTTTGTGAACATACTGTACAGAGGGGTTAAAATTACATGGGCAAGATAATGAGTACATTTCTTATCAAGCATTGCAGCCTCCTCCTTTGTTTACCCTCACATCCTTTCCCAGCCTTACCCTACTCCACCACCCTATTCTCCCCCCCCCCCACCAAAGTTGTAAAGTTCATTTTCGACTTGACAACTTGTACTTCTCATAGTTGCAACAGGTCCACCTGTATGCTTAAATAACTTGTTTTTCCCCTTCTCCTCCACCAATTATACTGACATCAAATACAGTGAAAGCAGGGATTATACTGTGGCGGAGGGACATACAAAGCAACAAAGAAATAATCTTATAAATGCATTAGAAAGAAATGCATGAAAGAAAAAAAAACATTTAAATACATAGCTAAGGGTTCATTTTCCTAACAGCACATTATCTGACCTTTTCTGCTTGACTCATACATATACTAGATATTGCAAATAATAGGTCCCATGGTTTCCCTTATTCACATTTGTAATATTTTTAAGATTACTCCGCTGTGTGTGTCTTATGAACTTGGATCCATGAATACATGGTAAAGGACTTTCCACAATTGTTACATTTGTATATTCTCACCTGTGTCTGTTCTCTGATGCAAACTGAGTTAGGACTTTTTCTTGAAAATCTTTCCATTTATTTTTCCTACATAGGATTTCTCTCCTCCTTGTGTGTGAGGGTATGTGTGTGTCTGTGTGTCTCTGTGTTTTGTGTGTTTTATGATGAACCATGAGCTGTGTCTTACAAGTCCAAGACTTTCCCATTTGGTACAATCCTAAGTTATTTCATTTGTGTGAATCAACTTCTGTGTGTTAAGCTGTGACCTCCAGGTCTTTCCACACTGGTTGCATTCATAAAGTTTCTCTCCTTGTGTTCTGTGATGGATGTTAAGTTGTGCCTTCCAGGTCAAAGAATTTCCATGCCTGCTACATACATAACATTTCTCTCTTGTGGGTTTTTTTCTGATGGACAGAAAGGTGTATGTTCTGGGTGAAAGATTTTCCACATAGCTTACATTCATAAAATTTCTCTCCTGTGTGCCCTCTGGTTGACAGTAACGTATAGATCTTGGCTGAAATACTTTCAACACATATGACATTCATAAGGTTTCTTTCCTGTGTGTTTTCTGATGGGCAGTAAGGTATGACTTCTGGGTGAAAGACTTTCCACACACGTTACATTCATAAGGTTTCTCTGCTGTGTGTGTTCTCTCGTGGACAGTAAAGTGTATCTTCTGGGTGAAAGACTTTCCACAAATGTTACATTCATAAGGTTTCTTTCCTGCGTGTGTTCTCTGGTGGACAGTAAATTGTATCTTCTGGGTGAAAGACTTTCCACACATGTTACATTCATAAGGTTTATCTCCTGTGTGTGTTCCCTGGTGGACAGTAAAGTGCAGTTTCTGGGTGAAAGACTTTCCACACACATTACATTCATAAGATTTTTTTCCTATGTGTGTTCTCTGGTGAACAGTAAGGGGTGACTTATGTGTGAAAGACTTTCCACACATATTAATTCATAAGGTTTCTCTCCTGTGTGTGTTTTCTGGTGTACAGTAAGGTTTGACTTCTTGGTGAAAGACTTTCCACACATGTTACATTCATAAGGTTTCTCTCCTGTGTGTGTTCTCTGGTGGTCAGTAAGATATGTCTTGCAGGTGAAAGACTTTCCACAAATGTTACATTCAAAAGGTTTCTCTTCTGTGTGTGTTCTCTGGTGGACAGTAAGGTATGCCTTACTGGTGAAAATCTTTCGATACATTTTACTTTCATATGGTTTCTCTCCTGTGTGTGTTCTCTGAGGAACAATAGGGTTGTCTTCTCAGTGAAAGACCTTTTACATTGTTTATATTCTTCGACTACAGAAGAAACCTGGGGACTATGTACAGCACACATCGTACCAGGTTCACTGAAAACACCCATTTTTCTGACACCCAGTGACCTTTTCTGTCCTCATCCGTAAGGAATTCCCATTATTTTAATCAGTTCTGACTTCTGTTTTGAGCTCAAATTAAAACTTCTTATAAGTCTCACTTTTTCCTCCTCTGGGTTAATATTCATGACTGCTACTTCAGAGAGATATTTATTGTGATTCTCCTGACAGGTGCTAATCACATCCTCCATTTGTGGGACATCTAAAATGCATAATAGAAAAATAGACAAAAACATAAATGAGATCCATAAATTCCTTACTGTAAAGGTATTTTCTCACATTTTAACTGTTACAAGATTTTCAAATATCAAAGCATTTTTTTATGCAGAATATAAACTTTTCTCTGCATGTACTAACTATGAATGTAGTACTGACATTTTAAAATGGAAAATAATGTTTTTCTGTATTTCAGATTTTTCTATTTTTTCTAGGAAATATTTACTGAAATTATTCATCAAGATACTCTTAATGGTTCCATTCTGAATGTCACTCTATGCCCAGCACAACTCATAAGCTATTGTCCTGATGAGAGAATAGCAGCACTATCATTCTCCTATTTCCTCCTACCTGCATAATACTAGTTTAAAAGAAAATGAGATCTCCTTTTGTACATTTCTTATTGTCTTTTTCTCTTAAAGAATGACTTTGCCAGGCGCTGGTGGCTCACGCCTGTAATCCTACCTACTCAGGAGGCCGAGATCTGAGGATCCCGGTTCAAAGCCAGCCCAGGCAGGAGAGACCGTGAGACTCCTATCTCCAATAAACCACCAGAAAACCAGAAGTGGCGCTGTAGCTCAAGTGGTAGAGCGATCGCCTTGAGCTGAAGAGCTGAGGGACAGCGCCCAGGCCCAGAGTTCAAGTCCCACGACTGACAAAAACAAAACAAACAAAAAAAAAGAATGACTTCTTTACAGACAAAGAATGGCTAACATTAAATACACTGGCACACCAAATTCAGTTTGCCTCCATGTGAATTCTGGATTGACAATTCCTTGAGACAAAGGATCACCTAGTTCTCTGCCACACATGACTCAGGGGTACTAGGAATACTATTGCTCTGTACAGCTCAAGATAAACAGTCCAACTGGGCTCTGGACCCATCATCACCATTCAAGATGCTTTAACTCACCTGTAAAATTCTTGTCTGAGGCTTCTCTTATCCATGGATCTGCACTTTGTTCCAGCTTGACAATCTATTCAGGTTTAGGAACACCAAGTCCTATGATTAAGAAATAGTGGAGAATTATTGCTCTTGTTGGGTCATCATTAACGTAAGGTCGCAGACATCCTGTTCACAAGGTTGCTCCTAAATATGGTTCCTCAATTGTTTTTTGGTGGTTGGGGGTCCAGTTCTGGGGCCTAAACTCTGGTTCTGGGCACTGTCCGGTAGATTTTCAGCTCAAGGCTAGCACTGTATCACATGAGCCACATAGCCAATTTCGGCTTTTTTTCTCTGCTTCTGTGGTGCTGAGGAATCCAACACAGGGCCTCATGCATGGAAGGCAATTCCTCTGCCACTGAGCCACCTTCCCAGCCCATGGTTTCTAAATTCTTAACAGCTCCATGGTGGAGTAGCATCCAGCTTGAACTCAGCTCTTTTGCTAAAAGATAGCATTCTACTAGTTTGAGTCTTGGCTACATTTCTAGTTTTTGAATGGTTAATTGGAGATAAGAGTCTCATGGTCATTTTTCTACAGCTGCTGGTTTCAAACTGAAACCTTCAGATGTCAGCCTCCAGAGTATCTAGGATTGGTAGCGTGAAGCACTAAAACCTGTAGCAGGTTTGGCTTACAAATACAAACTTTTACCTATTGATTTCCAGAGCATACTATCAGTAGTAATGTATGGGCTATTCTAGACTGTAGATCCACCTATAATAATTACCCAAGTCTGGGAAGTCAGTCTCCTATTAGTGGATCATAGCTTAGAACTTTTCTCCAACTATTGATTTGCCCTCTTAAAGAACGAGAATAAAATTAGCTCTTGTGTTACATATAATGAAGTTGAAGTTTCCCTTAGAAAAAAATAACACTTCCCATGGCCTGGAATCTTTTTCTTTTTTTTTTTTTTTTAGAAATTGTAATGGTCCAAATGCTTACACCTGTAATCCTACACTTAGGAGGTGAGATCAGAAGAGGAGGCTTGAAACCAACCTGGGCACGGAAACTCAGAATATACCCCAAAACAAAAGTGAAAATAGAATTGTGGCTCAAGCACTAGTGTGAAAGACAAACAACACCAAGCTCTCAGACTCAAATTTGACTGACTTTTATATTAGCAGTTTTTTACCTGGGAATGGACTGGAATCTTCTCCCTAAATAACATAAATAGTCTAATGTCTACTAAAATAAAGGCACTTGATCTTCCAAGTGAAAATAACCTTTGCTCACCCAAGGACATGAAGTTGCTATAGATCTCCAGCATTACATCTCTATGAAGGGTCCTCTGACCAGGAACCAGATCCTGTCACTCCTTCCAGGTGAAGTTCACAGCCACATCATCAAATGATATCAGATTCTATAATGGCACATTTCCATCAAGAAATTAGACCTGGGTTATGAGAATTCCAACCTGGAATTTCATTATGCTGCAGGTATGCTTTTGTCTTACATAAAATGTTTGCAGCTAGCTTTGTTATCTATTCACTAGGAGAATTAAATACCAAACTAGAAATATTTGACAATACATAAACCTGGTCATGAAAATACACAGATTTGCAGGGTGCTGGTGACTTATACCTGTAATCCTAGCTATTCAGGAGGCTGAGGTCTGAGGATCAAAGTTCAAGGCCAATCCAGGCAGGAAAGTCCATGAGACACTTATTATCTCCAATAAACCACCAGAAAATGGAAGTAGCACTGTCACTCAAGTGGTAGCACTCACCTTACACTGAAGAGCTGAGGGAAAACAACCAGGCCCAGAATTCAAGCCCAAGACCAATAAAAAATTACAGTTTCCATAATGCATGCAAACACATTTCTGCTGCTAGCAATAGAGACAAGATCAAAACTCTAAGGAGACAATAATCTGGCATGATAACATTAAATCTAAGGAGGTGTCTGAAAAATTATATTATTATTTTTGATAAAATTTCAGTACATACCAGGGTAAAAATGAATTAAACCAATATTTTTCCTGTTTGACACATACTGCTTCACCATAAATCCTATTTAGACCTTCTATTAACAAGTACTCTCAAAAGCAAGCAGCACACATTCAGGATATCACATGGAATACAGAACATAGAACATTGCTAGATCTATGAAAAGCAGTGTCCACATGAATATTAAAAAAAAAAAAAAAAACAGTAACAGTACTCCAGAAAGTAACTAATGATTGATTAGGCCCTTATAAGATTTAATTCCCACATAAAAATATCCGAGGTTTACCATGTTTGGTTTAAATGCTAAATATTGAAATGTGGTCATAGATACCCTGATATTTCCTTCTCATGTAAAAAAGAACTGCTACCATGAAATTTTTAAACTTTGCCTACATTCTACAATACAAAATAAAGGTGGAGGGAAAAAAATATTCCTTACAAGGTTTTCATTTTAATAGCCCTTCATGGAAGGTGAAGGCAAATATAGAGAGGCTCAAGGAACACTCAAGATGACAAAAATGATAAATATGACCAAATGCTCAAATGCGTTACATATTCCTGAGTCCTTTCTCCAGTAGATCTCTAAGGTTATATTTTCACATGTGTTAGTTAATAGTAAAATACCTCAGAGGTCAAAATCAATTAGTGAGCCAACATCAGTGAGATTTTGTGACAAGTGATATTTCTAATAGAGAACATCTTGTCACTGTATTATTTTTTTTTCAACACTAGTTCCAATCTTATACTGGCAATGAATTAAAATATTCAAAAGTAGTGGGAAAGAAAAACAAAACTGAATAGCACATCAAATGAAGTTAGACCAACACAAAATCAGGAGAAAACAGATTTTCTTGCAGTGTATCAATTGGTAGAAGTAAGTACTTTTCTGTAGGGAATTCTGAAGTTGAGCTGAAGGGGAAAAGGTTTGAGAGGTTGGAATTCCAGCCTGACACGACTGAGAGAAATGAGAGCTGGCCGCAGAAGGGTTAAAAGAGAATTCTGGAGAGGGTTAAGAGACTGGAGTACAGGCCTTTTCCTTACTGTTGGAAAGATAGCATCTGAAACTGAGCTGCTGTTGACCTTGAAAGCTAGGTAAGGTGAACTCCATGTCTGCATTTTCTCTTGAAGCCAGTCTTCTGTGTCAGGAGAATAAGGAAACATGTTTTCCTCACAACCTGTTGTGGCTCTGATTGCACTATTAATATAGATACTTCATTTTGGCATGTTATCAATGGTAATCTTCCCTGTGTGAACTCAAGGAACTATGCTAGCTTGATGGCACCCAGGGACCAAGTGCCAGAGAGCCTTCAGAACCCTGGTTTCCCCTAAGTCTATCTGTTTATGTTTTTGTTTTTCTCTAATTTTCTTTGTTTCTGGAATCCTGTAGAACTCTCTAGGCAACAATTTTCCTATACTATGGGTAAGAAAAATTTCAATCCTAAGAGCCATGTCAGCAACATAAAGCTGATCTTTAAGAGAATCTTGTTCCAGATAGATCATTTGAAGAAAAGACACAACTGAGTCACATATGGAGGAAAGACAGATTTCAAAAAGAAAAAAATAATAAAAGATACAAAGAGAGATTAAGAAAAATAACCAACACTAGTGAGTAGAAATTCAAAAATAGAGAGAGAAATAGAGGAAACAAATCTTGTGAGAATACTTTAGAAAACAAACAGGAATGTGTAGAAAGACCATAAAGCTTAGCAACAAATACAGGCTAAGTTTCAAGTAAGTCCAAGACCATGAAGCAGTCCAAGAACTATATATAGAAACTAATTTAAGTACATATAGGTTAATCATTCCTTAAGAACACACGAAGGTATGCATGACCACAATATTTCAGCAATTCCAGGAAAATTTCATTGAGATAGTTTAATGTTACTCATGAGGAAGTGATCTGGTGGCAATCTATCCTTCAACTTCCATGAGAAGTAACCTGTTCTGTGTCATTACATCACATAACAGCTGTGACTACATTTTATGACAAGTTGAAACCTAGACATTCTGAAGCCAATCTGAATTCAACTTAGAATATAACCATTCAATCTGCTAAACCTACAAGCAATCTTTATCTGCTAATTTACAAGCCTTCTTTATCTGATGTATGAAAATGTTACTGAGGCTGAATCTGTGTGGTTGGTATTGTTTTTAATTGTTGGACATCTTTAGGTTGATATAGTGGAATGGAAAACAAATGAAAAATAAAAAAATCAACTCACCAGAGATCCATTCATTCTGTCTTGCTGCTGAAAATGAGCAGAAGATTCGGGAAGCATGGCTGGGATTTAAGGGAAATGATGCATTCAGAAATGAATCTGTGAGATTTTGGGCCCAGAATTTCCTCTTGCAAACATGATACATGGACTGGAAAACTGTAAAGCCTTCTTTTTTTAATTTTTATTTATTTTTTATTGTGAAAACATAAAGCCTTCTTATAAGCGAAGAATTTTTAATGTCTTAGGCAGAGCATTAAAGTGTCCAATAAACACAAATCCAGCCCATTTCCTGATAAATAGATATTATTTAACCTACTAATTTATATATTTATGTACACACTAAATTGGAAAAAATCAATGTTCCCACTGAAATTATTGAATAATTGAAAGCAAATACATATATTTCCACTAAAAGTCATTCGTTATTACTGAATATACTTCAGGATGTATGAACTGCTTTTTTTCCTTTTTTTTTTTTTTGCCAGTCCTGGTGCCTGAACTCTGGGCCTGGGCGCTGTCCCTCAGCTCTTCAGCTAAAGGCTAGTGCTCTACCACTTGAGCCACAGCACCACCTCCAGCATTTTCTGCTTATGTGGTGCTGAGGAATCGAACCCAGGGCCTTATGCATGCAAGGCAAGCACTCTACCACTGAGCCACTTTTCCAGCCCATGAAATGCTTTTTTAATGCAAAAGTATCCTCGGAATCCTTGGGTTTTGTGTTCTACCACATTCATTTACATATTTAAACACCATGGAAAGCATTTATGATGTAACAGTAATTTTCACCCAAAGTTAGATAGAAAAATGTATATAGAATACATTTCTTATGTTATACTATTTCAATAATGGGTGTCAAATCGCACATTTCACTCTACCCATTGCACACATATGCAATGATTAGCAATTTGCCATTTAAAATGCTTTGTCCAAAGGGACATGAGTAAACATGAGGTAACCCAGATATGAGAAGTCCCTAAGGTTCATTTCCCTAAACAGTCATGCGAAGAACCTTGGCCATCCTAAAGATATAACATAAAATAATCGATATAGGCGTGACACACCTGAAGATAAGTAACACCTACAAAGCATACAATCTTGAGTAAGACATATTACCTCAAGTTTTCTTCTGTGAATTTTCTTTTTTAGGCCACATGTCCCAGACCAACACTTTCTGTACTACCAGGCACAACCAACTGATTAGAGCTAGCATTAGCAAATCCATAGATGGCACACTTAATGTAAGTTTGCATGATGACATACTAAAAATCATTGTTAACAGGCTGAATAAATTAGCAAGAAGAGGATTAGGGATTACTACATGAATAGATACTTTCAGTCATAACAATTATTCCAACATCCCAAACCACAGCCTCAGATATCCTTTGATAACTATGCTCTGGCTTATTCCTCAATCCAGCTCATCACGACTCCTAGAAATTAGTTTAAATCTTGCAACAACACAAAGTGATTGAGAGTGGTGTAGGAAAGAGTACCACGTGAATCTGGTGCTCAGGGAAGTAGCAACAATTTTTGCATAAGGCAAAGGAAGCTAGCAACATCTTCCCCTTCTTGTGGTTTTCTGTTTTTCCCTTTAGGGATTCTCAGAATTGACAGGGTCTGTCCATTTATGATGGAGATTCCTATTCATAGGGTGCTCTGCTTCAAACATTGCTAGGCTTCGTTCCTAAAAATACAGGACCAATATCCAATATCCCATGTACAACTGTCTCTAGAAACAGGGTCATGTACAAATACTTGTGAGCTCAACCCAGGAGATTAAAAACTCAAGCCAAACAGATTAAACTATCTCTAGGAGAAACAACACAGAAGCAATAAATTCAACTTCAATGTAAGAGGACTCAAGGCAGTCACAAACCCTACAATTTCACTAGAATTCTTCCTCTACTCCTTTTACACCTAGGCAAAGCAAATAAAGTCATATGGGTTAATAGAAGAATCCCTTGGTCTTGGAGTACAAGTGCACAGCTCTTGGGCTCTCCTCATCTGCAGAATCACCAAGCTTGCTCTCAGATATTTGGGAACCAGGTTCTTGCACCTCAGGGCCTAGAGCCTAATGACAGCACAAACTCTTGAACCTCAAGCAAATTACCAACTCCAGACTGGAGAAAAGTCTGGAGAGGGCAGTAGGAGCTTTAACCGAAGTGTAATGTTCTCCCTTTGAGCTGACGAGCTCAGTTATGGTGCTTGCAGGCCCAGAGTTTAAGCCACACCAATGACCAAACAGAAACAGAAAAAGAAAAAGAAATCCGTGGAGAGGAGACTCCCCCAGCAATCGCACAGTTCCTACCTGACATCAGTTCCAAAGCCTGAGATTCCTTCAAGTTACAGCTCCCAAGCTCCACTGCACAGAGCTGTGGGCCGGACCCCTGGCTCCCACCTAAGGAAGGCCAAACTTTACCGCAGGGCACTTCCAGCAGCAAAGCAAAGGGAAAGAATCCAGAAGAAGCCGACTTAAAATGCCCATGGTGGGCGGGGAGACACATGCGTAAAAGGATCTTCTGCCCCACCTCTGCCCTCCAAAACAACAAAAACAACCCAGGACTTTCAATGAAAATGTCCTTCTTGGAGACTACAATTCCCACAATGCCCGGCACCACCCTGGTCACAAGAGTGCTTGAATGCATTGGGACTTTCCTCTCCCTGCTGTAGGAGCTAAGCTGAATTTTACTTGTAAAACACTATTTCCTTCCTGAAACCCGCCACAAAATGTAAATATATGGGGACAAGTGGATGCATTGACTGTTTGGTTCTTTGTTCTAATAATGAAATTGAGTTTATATGACTCTGTTGCTCATACATTTCTTTTTGTTCCATTCCTGTGTTCTGCTGAATGTAAATTATATCTCTGTTTTGCCTTAAATTGTTTAATATCTCCCCTCCCATCTTACAAAGGTACTCACAGACACTGAACTTATACCGGGTCATTTCCCATTGCTGTAATGTACACAAGGGCATAGAATAGGAAGATTGTTACGTGGATAAGCAGCATAATCCTTGTGTTGATTTGCATTTTGAAAAAAATCTAACAATTTTCCAGAACATCCCCAATTCTATCTATTAAATCAAAAGGAGTTTTAGGTTGTTTCTGCAGTTTGCTTTTCATCTAAGGGTGTTATGATTGTTGTTTTTGCTCTTGGTCCTGTGGCTTGAACTCAGATCTTGTACACTATCTGTGAGCATTTGCTGTGCTCTATTTGCATGTCCTTTAATAATTTCTTCAGGTAAGTAGTGGAAAGTTTCCTCACAGGGATTCTGAAGTACATGGCACATTACCCTGATTTTCCTACAAAGAGAGTGATTTGGGGGTCAGAATGAATGCAGGTGTGTAGAAAAGTGAAGTTTAGGGTAGGTCTATGTTGATGTAATGCTTAATCACTTGCAAATCAGTCTGATTTTGTCTTTTCATTTTTGCATGTGAAAATCTCTTTAGTAGTTTTACCTCCTCTCTGAAACTTAAAGTTCCTCTCAGTATCTTTAGGCTACATATCTAGGGGACCTCAGACTTGTCTTCTCAGACCTTATCCATTAAGCTGTGGAATAAATCTTTTGTCTCCTGCCCCAGTCTCATCAGAGCACAAGCAAGACTTCTGTGGGCCAATGGGATGTTAACTAAGGAGACAGGGAGTTGGTGATGGCACAATTCTGCTATGTCTCTCAAATGCTTGTGTAATATTGGTCTAAGCCCACTCTGCCAAAAAGTGCAAACAGCACACTTCTTTCCTCATTCTATTTCAATCTAAGTTTTCCACCAAAGCTTCCCTTCACTTAAAGCCCCAGGCCAATCAGCTAGAACACATACTTCCTCAAACCATATAGGGCAAGGTCTTGAAGTCCTGAGGGTGGGAGTCAATGGCCCTGAAGCCTTTGCTCACATTTTGCCTGCTCCTGCAGGCACCCCAGGGTCTGCAACAGTCTCTCTCTCTGTCATAATCAGAGATCCTATACTTGTCTCCTAAAACTTATTGTGATTTTTGGTGATCCTTTACATACAACATAATTGGGATGGATTGGATTGGAAACTTTCTTACCTGATTTTATTTCTCCAGTGTATGGGTTTTGCATGTCCATTTTGTGGAGCTGAACTATTCCTCATGAAAACTGGGAATCAAAGGCCATATTTGGATTATAGACTTCAACTGAAAAGCACCTCTAATAATATAAAGAAAACCTAATTTCATTCTGTAAAAGTAAATTCCTAAGAGGCAAGGAGAAAAGGATCAGGAAACACTGGATTGCTTCCAAGACTATCTGTGAAGTGTAGTTTTCACTTTTCAAGCCTATATTTCTGATGCATTTATTTATACTTTTATCCTTTTTTTGTTTGTTGTTCGGTCATGGCACTTGTACTCTGAGCCTGGGAACCATCACTGAGCTCAAGTGCTCTACTATGTGAGCCACAACACACTTCCGGATTTTTAGTTGTCACTGAACATAAGTGTCTCACACATGTTGCTGGCTAGTCTGACTTTGAACTGGGATCCTCAGTTTCAGCCTATTGAAAGCCAGGATTACAGGCATGAGAGACCAGCACCCAGCTTACATTTCTTTTGTTTTATGGCCCAACCCTGGGGCTTGAACTCAGTGCATGGACACTGCCACTGAACTTCTTTTGCTCAAAACTAGCACCCTACTACATGAGCCACATTTCCACATTCTGCTTTTTCTCTGTATGTGGTAGTGAGGAGTTGAACCAGGGCTTCATGCATGCTAGGTAAGCATACTACCACTGCTGGGGGCCAGCCACAACACCAGCAGTGCTCCAGAAGAACAAGGGGATAATAATGGAAGAGACAGAGACAAGGCTAATGATGAATCTCTCTTTATTTCAGCGACAACCTTAGCTATAGACACTTTCTATATCTGTCCAGTGATTGCATCACTTTATTCTAGGACTCAACCTGGCAACAACTGCAGATTATATGCATCCTTCCTCATTCTACTTCAACCTTTGTCCACCAAACTCCTACAGGTAAGGCCCCAGGCCCAGAAGCTAAAAGGAACACTCCCAGAATCAATCAGTTAAATGTCTGTAAATACCTGATCCTATGGTTTGAACTCTGGGCCTGAGCACTAACCCTGAGCTCTTCCCCCCAAGTTGAGCTCTCCAGAACTTCAGCCACAAGGTCACTTCCATTTTTCTGGTGGTTAATTGGAGTTAGAGCTCATGAACTCTCCTGCCAGACATGGCTTTAGACCAGAATCTTCAGATCTCAGCCGCCTGAGTACCTAGGATTACAGGCATGAGCTACTGGCACCCAGCTGCAAATAACTTTTTAAACTGAGAGGAGAGATATTCAAATTTTTAAGGCAAAACAGAGACATAATTTATGTTCAGAGGAACATACACTTTGAATAAAAACAAAATCAATAACCATGGAGTCTTATGACATCAATTACATTAATAAACTAAGAATTAAAAAGCCAAATTATCTAATGATCCTAATACAATTCTATGTTTTGGTTGATCTCACAATGTTTCAGGAGGTAAATGGATTTTTCAAGAGGAAACTCACCTTAGTTTCCCACAGTTGGGAGAGAAATGTCCCCAAGCAACCAAGCACACTTAGGACCAAGTCTCTGGTACCAGTCCAAACCCTGTAACAAGCCCACTTCCTCTAGTTGAATGCATGGTATTATGGGAATTGTAGTTTTTATTGGGGCACAGATCCTTTGAAAGTGTGGAGGGGGGCTAGGGTAAGGCATTTGAGTCTCCTTGGCCACTGTTGGTGTTTTTAGTTTGCAAATTCGGGTTTCTTTCCTTTTACCTTGCTGCTGGAAGAGCTCTGAAGTACAGCTTTGCACTCCATAGTCAGAGCCAAAAGCAAGAAGCCCAGTGCCTCTTCTTCATAGGCACTTGGGAGCTGTAACTTGAAGCAATCTGATTTGGGAGCCAGAGTCTGCCCTTAGCATCTTTCCCTAGTCTGGGGTGGATGATATTTTATGGGCTCTTGGGTTTGTGCTGCCATTAGCACTTGTTCCTCCAGCTGTCAGAAATTGGCTCACAAACCTCTGGTCCTGTAGACATGGCGAGTCAGGAGTTGTGCGTTTATACTCCTGAACCTAGAGATTCTGGTACTCACCCATGTGACTTCATAAACTTGCTTTTTGTGTATTGAAGCCTATGAATAGTAAATATTCCTTGAAAAAATGTCTTATATAAACACATTGATCCTCTTTTCACCCTGTGCACTTCCTATGGCTTTCAAAATGCTGCTGGCACAGATATACTCCAATGAATGTGTCTGTTCTTAACAAATTACAATTTCTCCACTAATATAATTAGCCTATTTTACATCACTTAAATTGAGAGAGACTGGCTGGGCAGGTGGTTCAGTGGTAGAGTGCTTGCCTTGCATGAATAAGTCCCTGGGTTTGATTCCTCAGAACCACATAAGTAGAAAAAACTCGCAGGGCACTGTGGCTCACGTGGTAGAGTGCTAGCTTTGAGTTTAGGAGCTGAGGAACAGTTCCCAGGCTCAGAGTTCAGGCCCAATGACAGCCAAAATAAATGAGAGAGACTTTCTATATATGTATTCCAAATCAATTGTTAAAATATAATTTGAATATAATACAATGACCTTGATATATGTGCTTGTCCTGATTCTAGAATTCAAGGTCTGGAAACTGACTATGAAATTATTTGGCTACTTTATTGGAGATAAGTCTCTCAGACACTCTTGTACTCATGACTTCAATTTGTCATCCTTGTAGTGATCCTTTAGGTCCATCCCAGGGGACCAAAAGCAAGCACAGGAGAAAGATTATTATAAGGTTTACTAGAAAGACAGTATTTCCCAGGAGAGGGAGCACATTCATCTGTCTCTTTTCAGGTAGCAACAGGAGCTGGGGGCAGGAAGTTAGGTAGGTGCATGCTCAGGTTGGTGTGGGTAGAGAGAGGGAGTGGTCAGCAGTATGGAGGGAACTCTAGGTCTGGGAGGAGCTCAGGTCTGGGTGGAGATGAGGAGCAAAGGCGGGGATAATACTAACTTTCCTCAGATCTCAGCCTTCTGAGTAGCTAAGATTACAGCCATTAGACATGAGAGCCCAGTTACAATGTCCTCTTTTAAATTCAGATTCTATTCTAATAAAATAATATGAAATAGAAAACTTGAAAATTTTAAGGCAGGATGTTCAGTCACTAATGTGGATGAGGTTGGTCCAAATCCCAAAACAAACAGCAAATACCCCACCATGAAATTTGTAACACTCCTCAGCTTAAGTATTGTGAATGTGAACACTTAGACTATAATAAATTCACTTTAAGTTTTTCAAAGTAAGAAAACATTCTTGTGATGTAGGAAACCCATTACTAATGTGCAAAACCTGCTTTTAAAGGATTCATATGGTCTTTCCTATCAAAAACTACCTCACTGAAGTAAACAGAATAGATTTTCTCTTTTTGTAAATGTCACTGCAAAGTTTATGTATTTTATGTTATCAATTACCATTGTGGGTAAGTGTAAGAAAAACCAGAATGCTGGATAAAAGAATTTCCTGTATACCAACAATTATGAGCAAAAGTACATCCCTATATAAGTTGTTTCTTTTAAATTTTATGGATCTACATTTTGGGGTGTATTTTCTGTTAATATTGTTTAGTAACACATAAGACTTCACTCTTCTGTGGATTTGTCTTTAGTGGAGACTTTAATGCTCTACTTGATTCAGGAATGTTTCTTCTCCCATAAGAAAGCTTTATGCTTTTCCAGTACACTATCATGTTCTGACCAGAAACTTCGAGGGTAAAATCACACAGTTTCTTTTCTGACTCTCTCATTTGGCTTCTCTCTAAGCCATGGCTCCAGAATCTTTACTCATTGTCAAAAGCAAGAAAGAGTGAAAGGATCTCTGATGAGATTCTTTTATTTCTCACTCTGTTTGACATTCCATGTTATGAACCTAACTGTGTCCAAAATTGAAAAACAGAAAGAAAAAAAAAAAGATTTAGCTTTAGGAACATGTTTCTAAAAAAGCTAAGGATGGCTTGTAGATTTAGTAGATGATCAAATCTTGCCTTCTAAGATAAGTGCAGATTTGCTTTAGTTTGTTTCTCATTTTTTAATGTGAGGACAAAGTTACTTCACTTTTTTGTGATTCAATGACACCTAGGAGGTAACTTCTCATGGAAGGTAAAGGTTGGCTAGAATCTGGTCAGGCATCACATCCACAAAAATAACATTAGACTATCGTAATAAAGTTTTAATGGATTGGCTGAAAAAGTGTGTTCAAACATAATTTTGACTGCTGTACAGGACTGAGTGTGTTATAAGTAGTTCAATTAATCTCTGTATATACTTTTGGACTTCTTTGTGGTATTTGTCTTTCTTGAAACTTAGTCCTTATTTGATGGCATTTATCGAAATCTTTATTGTTCTCTAAGTTACGTACAAGTGTAGAAGTGCTGGACCATATTACTATGTAATTCTATATTCAGTTCTTTTTAGGACTTTTTGTCCCATCTTTGACAGTTTTACATACCGGAGAGAAATGCACCAAGTTCACATTGTTGTCACATCTCTCCTAGCTTTTGTTAGACTGTGGAAGGATTTTTGTTGTTTTGTTTAAAACTATGGCCACATTAACATGTATAAAATGGTTATTTTATTGTACTTTTGATTTGAATTTTCTCATGATTATTGATACTTTTATATTTTAATCTTCACAATAAATTTTTTTTAATTTTTTTTATTGTAAAGATACTATACAGAGGGTTACAGTTACATGAGTGAGGTAATGAGTACACTTCCACTTCCTCTTGAACATTGTTACCCCCTCCATTGTTTTCCCCCTACCATCCCCTCCCTCCCTCCCTTCCCCAAGGTTCTTTTTTTTTTTTTTGATTGTGATTAAGTGATTACTTAATTTCCGGAAATTCACAGTATTGTGGAATAATGATGCTCATTTAAAGTCACAAGTTCATTCTAACTTTCCTGGAGCAAATTGTCTATCACAGTCTGTAATATATAACGGTGCTCATATGTTATATACCATATATGTGATCAGCAGCATGGGGATATTTAGTAGTGGTTCAACCAGATGAGTGGGAGTTCTTTGTTTCTTAAGTCCTGTTAGTTTTGTCATATCACCTAACATTTTGGATTCATCATCCACTTATCAGGGAGACCATGTACTGTTTGTCTCTTCGTTCTTGGCTTACCTTGCTCAACATGATTCCTTCTAGCTCCATCCATTTCCCTGCAAATGCCATTATTTTGTCATTTCTAATGGCTGCATAATATTCCATTGTGTATAGATACCACAATTTTTGGATCCATTCATCTGTGGTGGGGCATCTAGGTTTTTTCCATATCCTAGCTATTGCGAACAGTGCTGCAATAAACATGGAGGTGCACGTGTCCTTGTATATTGGTTCCTGTTGTTCAGGGTAGATGCCTAGAAGTGGTATGACTGGGTCGTAAGGGAGGTCAATCTTTAGCTTTCTAAGGACCCTCCAGACTGCTTTCCAAAGTGGTTGTATGAGTGTACATTCCCACCAGCAGTGTAATAGCATTCCTCGTTCTCCACATCCCCTCCAGCATTTGTCGTTGGCTGATTTGTGGATGTGGGACATTCTGACTGGGGTAAGGTGGTATCTCAGGGTTGTCTTTATTTGCATTTCCTTCACCACCAGGGATGATGATCATTTCCTCATGTGTTTCTTTGCCATTTTTATTTCTTCATTTGAGAAGTCCCTCTTTAGTTCCCTTGCCCATTTAGTAATTGGTTTGTTGGGTTTGGGAGGGATTAGTTTCTTGAGTTCCCTGTATATACAGGATGTTAACCCCTTGTCTGATATATTGCTGGTAAATATTTTTTCCCAATTAGTTGGTTGTCTTTCTAGCTTGGTTGCGATAGCTTTATCTGTGCAGAAGCTTTTTATTTTAACCTAGTCCCATTTGTTGAGTCTCTCTCCAATTTGTTGTGACCCTGGGACTCTGTTCAGGAAGTTCCTTCCTGTGCCTATTAGTTCAAGTGTCTCTCCTATTCTGTCCTGCAGTAGTTTCAGAGATTCAGGTTTAATGTTAAGGTCTTTAATCCATTTTGAGTTGATGTTGGTGCATGGTGATAGGCTGGGGTCCACTTTTAGTTTTCTGCATGTGGCTGCCCAGTTTTCCCAGCACCAGCGGTTGAAGAGGCTGTGTTTCTTCCATTGTATGTCTTTGGCTCCTTTGTCGAATATCAGCTGGCTGTAGGCCTGTGGATTTATTTCTGGATCTTCTATTCTGTTCCATTGGTCTTCGGGTCTGTTTTTGTGCCAGTACCATGCTGTCTTTGTTATTATAGCTCTGTAGTAGAGTTTGAAGTTCGGCATGGATAGCCCTCCCATATTGTCTTTATCCCCTAGAATTGTTTTGGCTATTCTAGGTCTTTTGTTGTTCCATATGAATTTTTGGACTGTTTTCTGTATTTCAGTGATGTATGTCATTGGGATTTTAATAGGAATTGCGTTGAATTTGTATATTAGTTTTGGAAGTATTACCATCTTTACTATATTAAGTCGGCTTATCCAGGAGCATGGGAGGTCTTTCCATTTCCTAGTGTCTTCTGCAATTTCTTTCTTTAACTTTTTATAGTTCTCATTAAATAGTTCTTTTACATCTTTGGTTAGGTTAATTCCTAAATATTTTATTTTTCGGGAGGTTATTGTGAATGGGGTTGCTCCCTTTATTTCCCTCTCTTCCTGCACATTATCAGTGTATAGGAAGGCAACTGATTTTTGTGGGTTTATTTTGTATCCTGCTATTTTGCCGAAGTGATTTATGATTTCTAAGAGTTTGGGGATGGAGTTTTTGGGATCGTGGAGGTATAGTATCATGTCGTCTGCAAAAAGGGATAGTTTAACTTCTTCTTTCCCTATGCGGAGCCCTTTAATGTCTTTTTCTTGCCTTATTGCCCTGGCTAAGGGTTCTAGGACTATATTGAAGAGGAGTGGAGACAGTGGGCATCCTTGCCTTGTTCCTGATTTTAGGAGAATTGGTTGTAGCTTTTCCCCATTAAGTATAATATTGGCTATTGGTCTGTCATAAATGGCTTTTATTGTTTTTAGAAATGTTCATTCTATTCCTATTTTCTCCAGAGCTTTTAGCATGAATGAATGTTGAATTTTGTCAAAGGCCTTTTCTGCATCTGTAGCGATAATCATGTGATTCTTGACCTTGGCTCTGTTGATATGTTGGATTACATTTATTGACTTACGTATGTTAAACCATCCCTGTGTCTCTGGGATGAAGCCTACCTGGTCATAGTGAATTATTTTTTTTATGTGTTTCTGGATTCTGTTAGCTAGAATCTTGTTAAGGATCTTTGCATCTGTGTTCACAATAAATTTTTTTAAAATGGAAAAACGAGAGAAACACAGAGTAAGTTCTCCAGTGGATGTAGGTAGCAGTTGGTGCAGGGAGGGTGAGCAGACATAATAAAGGAGAGGAATATGGTTTTATAAAAGTGTATTTGTGTGTGTGTGTGTGTGTCTATGTGTGCATTTGTGTGTTGTGTTTATCAATGAAACTTGCTGACTTTGGTTTTTTGTTTCATTTGCTCGTTTCATCTTGTTTATGTTGTTCTTGTTTGACATTCCTGGGGTTAAAACTCAGGGCTTGAAAACTGTTCCTGAATTTCATTATGCTGAAGGTTACCACTCTACCATTTCAGCTACAGCACCAGTGCTTTTAGGGGTATTTGGGGGCTGTTCTTGTTTATTAGCTACTGAGACATCAAACTTAGTATTCCATGCATGCTAGGCAAGCACTTTATCACTCGCCCGCATTGCCAGCCCCAACCACACTGTTTTAAGAATGGAGGCAGGGCTGGGAGTGTGGCTCAGTGGTAGAGTGCTTGCCTTGCATACATGAGGCACTGGGGTCCATTCCTCAGCACCACATAAGCAGAAAATTCATTGTGACTTATCACCAATTAAATGCCAGAAAACTACAAGTGACAGTATGGCTAGAAGTGGTAGCATGCCAGCCTTTAGTGAAAAGATTAGGGAATATACCAGGCCCTCCCTTAGTTTAAACCCCACAGCTAACAATTGAAAGAAAAAAGAAACAATCCCAAACAAACAAAAACCTAATTACTTGCTCATTGCCTTTGTTTTACTTTTCTTTGTAGTTATAACTGAATACTTCCTGTCATTCCATTTTCTACATTCTTCCTTTCACTTTGAGGGGTTGAACCTTTGGACATGCACATGGAAAGTGGATACTACATACCAACCTATTCTTTCTTCTTTTAACATAAAAAGTGTGCTTATAGGACAGGGAAGGTAGCTAAGTAGTACAGTGCTTGCATCCCAGGAATGAGGAACTGGTTCCTCAGGTTCTCATACACAGAAAAAGCCAGAAATGGTGCTGTGGCTCAAGTGGTAGAATGCTACCCTTAAGCAAAAGCAGCTCAGTGACAGCACCTGACCCCTGAGTTCAAGCCTAAAGACCAGCAAAAAAAAAAAGTCTACTCATTTAAATTAGTCAGTGCTTCCTCTGGAATTTAAACGACAAACTTACAAGTGACATAACTTCACTTTCAATAGTATAGTCCTCCTTTCCAGAGAGTTCAGGGACCGCACTCAGCTAGTTTATACATGACAAGGTCTCTACCTTAGGCCTCTGCTGTCATGTATAAACTAGCTGTTGTACAACATTAAGCATCAACACATACATTTCTATTATTATTTTGAACACAATGGGATTTGTAAGGGTAGGTAAAAATAAGTGAAGGAAGCCTTCCTTTTCACCTATTTGTTGTGATAGTAATGGATCTATTTTGCTGTGCACCTAAGTCCCACACTTGTCATTGAAGTTCTCTCTGGGCTGGGAAGGTAGCTCAGTGGTAGAGCTCTTGCCTTGCATGCCTGGGGTCCTGGGTTCGATTCCTCAGCACCACATAAGCAAAAAGAAAAAAGCCAGAAGTGGCGCTGTGGCTCAAGTGGTAGAGTGCTAGGCTTGAGTTGAAGAGCTGAGGGACAGTGCCCAGGCCCAGAGTTCAGACCCCATGACCGGACCCCCCCCCAAAAAAAAAAACAAAACATGGCAGTCTAAGTTCTGGGGCTGGGAAGGTGGCTCAGTGGTACAGCGCTTGCCTTGCATGCTCAAGGCCCTGGGTTCGATTCCTCAGCACCACATAAGAAAAAAGCTGGAAGTGGTGCTGTGGCTCAAGTGGTAGAGTACTAGCCTTGAGCTGAAGAGCTGAAGGACAGCGCCCAGGCCCAGAGTTCAGGCTCCACGACCGGACCCAAAAATAAATAAATAAATAAATGAAGTTCTCTCTGAACTACTTTTCAATTTCTTTTCTTCTTAGGACACACACATCCTGAAGAATATTTCCTAGTTCATCTAACAATGTTTTACTACCAACCCTCTAGTCCACAAGTAATAGTATCATCTACATAGGACAAGACTATTACATTAGGCCACTGACTTCTCTGACAGGTCCCTGTGTCAACAGTCAGCCCTGCAGGAAACACGTGTACACCTTGGCCCATGCTGCAGGTGCCATGCTGTGCTGGTGGTGGACTGATGGGGAGCACATACCCTGCTCTGGGCTTCTCACTCCTGTCCCAAGGGGCTTGCCAGGTTTGCCTATTGCATGAAGACTTTGGCACTGTACTCCTCTCCTCAGCTGGCTCCTTACCAAACTTTTCTTTTGTGTACCTTCCATTTTGAGTTCTGGCATAGACCATGAGCCCAACCAACTTCCACCACATCAGATGAAGTCTCCACATCAAACTTTTGGTAACAAACATTTAAGTTAGAATGCACATATAACATTTTGGCTGGGTTTGGTTCAGACCCCATATACAAGTGAGGCAAAGATGGTTGGCTGTGGATGCTCCAGGTAGTCATCTACTCAAAGTACTGAGACCTCTATAACAGGGACTTCAAACAAGGGTGTAAGTGATCCAGAAAAATGAAAGAGAGAATTTTAAAAGAATTTCTTAATTCAAAGTCATTGAGGGAACAGAAAAAATGTATACTTAATGTTAAGCTATTTATGGGAGGAAAAATTACCTAGAGCTGGACAAACATAAAGATATAAGTGTTCCAGGTAACACAAGGGGGCCTTCGTTGGTCACTGGGAGTGTAGTGAAAATCCTATGATAGCCTTGTTCAGTACCCACTGTGCTCAGTATCCCAGCTTCTGCCCCTTCCAGTCATTCTGAGGTGCATCATTCCAGGTTAACCTGAGGAAGAAACAAGGGTTCACCTAACATTGGGGTCAAGAGTGCTTGGGAACTGGAGGTTGTTGGTTAAATACTTAGATCTCTGGAGAGCAGACTTTTCAGGGTCCTGACTGAATCATATTAACTGCCCCTGCTGATGATATCAGAATTTTCTCTAAAATAAATATGACTTCATTTGTATACTTTATCCAATAACATTCACTGAATGGCTATTGAAAATAATCTAATTTAGAGCTGAAATCTTCATACAAAAGCAGAATTCTTCTAAAGCCTAATTTTGAAAAGGGCTACAGGATGAACTGTGTGGTAGGACCCTTGACATTCTGAAAACTTTTGTAACTTAACCCATTCTTAGTGATTGTGTCTATGGTGAATATGTACCTAAGTCATGGTTCACCACTTCTCTTCTGAACATAGCTTTTAGAATGAGCTGAAACTAGATATCCTGTCAATCACGCGTGGGAGTGGCTTTGAAATAAAGTGCAATCAGAAAAGGAAAAACAACAAAAATGCTTCAACACATCTGAACAGCTCAAACTGAAATGCGTATTTCTCCTACATCTATGTGCACACAGCACAAGACCACAGCCTTCTCGTTCAAATATATTGGTATTCTGGGACCTTAAATCATCACCACTTGATTCCTTCTTTTCTTATATTACTGTTTCAAGTATACTGAAATATTTGGCCACATTTTATATGTTGAGATCTCTCTTTGAAGGACTCATTCTGTACTTTACAAACATGGACCACATTGTCCTGCATAGTAACTTAAACTTCTGCAAGGACCTATGGACTACACAGAAACATAAAGGTATGTGCATGTGCATTCACATGAAAAAAGATACGAAACTATTCGTGACAATCTACCATTACCCTGGCTTATAAGATATTTCAATATCAACTTCAATTGAGGACAATGACTATACCCTATGGAAGAGTTTATGCTTATACAAGACTGGTAACTTTTCTGCACGAGGGCCAAAAACGCATTTTAGAAAATATCTTCTCTGGCCTTGGAGTGCTTTCTACTCAGGGCCTGGGTAATGTCCCTGAGCTTTGGTAATAAAGGGACAAAATTGTTGACAGTCTATCAACTTGATTCACAGCACTACTTGTGGGAAATTTGGTGATAATTGGCCATAACACTCTCACAGCAATTCCTACCCAGTTTGCTTTTCAATTGTGATCTTTAAACCTCATACTCTTGAGCAACTAAGAATTCCAATGTGAAGTACCAGTGCCCTGTTAGATCAGGAGATCTTACTTACTTGATCCAAGCAGGACTCATGGTGTCCACATAACAGGATATAAAATTCATAACATCATATAGCCATATGCAAAGGTCCTTTTGCAATCACTTAGTAAAGGACTGTTTACCTATCATTGGGTAAACCACATCCATATTCTTCCACTAAATATTTGGAAGAATGTATTGGTTACACGTATTTTATTATGGCTCCTCAGGTTGAATTCAGGGGCAAAAATTTGTGAGGCTTCCTTTACCTTCTATACCAGATGCCCTTTTGTATCACTGATTTTTCACCTTAGGGTCTTGCTTCTCTGCCTGGGCCTTTCAACACACTAATTTTATAATTACATATCACAAGTAGCAAACAAGATAGGCACATATGACCAGAGCCATGCTTTTATTGGCTAAGATACCATTTTCATGAAGCATTTCCATGGGATGGCCTACAAATACTATCTAATTTCAGCTTCCTGAATAGCAAGGATTCAATACATGAGGGAGTGTAATTGCTCATTTTTAATTGCTAGTCTTAAATTAAAAGAAGGAAAGGGTATTTTGCCAATTCAGTGAGCATTTAGTCCTTTAAATTCTGAGTTCAAGCAAAGTGTTGGCCAAATGATAACAGAAATAATAAAAAAATTAATTAAATAAGTTATCATCAGGCATACTTTGAATGAATGTGGCACATTGTTTCATAATTTGAGCTATATAACAAGCCTAGGTAGGACTCTGATCTGTGAACCATCCCTTTTCAGAAAGTATCCAGTCTGTAAACATGGGAGAATGAACTATTTCCAAATGGATGTGGTGTGTGTGTGTGTGTGTGTGTGTGTGTGTGTGTGTGTGTGTGTGTGTGTGTGTGTGTGTGTGTGTGTGTGTGTGTGGTACAAGTAGGAAGCCAAGGGCACAGGTGCCTCCCAATACCCCTATTTTTTTTAACTAGGCCTCTGTAGATAAGCAGAAGGGTTGGGCTGGGAAGGTGGCTTAGTGTTAGAGCACTTGTCTTGCATGCACGAGGCCCTGTGTTTGATTCCCCAGCACCACATAAGCAAAAAGAAAAAAAAGCTGGAAATGGCACTGTGGCTCAAGTGGTAGAGTTCTAGCCTTGAGCCGAACAGCTGAGGTACAGCACCCAGGCCTAGAGTTAAGGCCCCACAACTAGAACCCCCCCCCAAAAAGGAGAAGGGTAAACAATGTGAGGGAAGGGGTTAAAGAGCAACTACTTAACTCTTGCAATATGAACTCCTCTGTCCTTATCTTGTAAATAGAATCATAGGCAGGATTAAAGGATTCTTTTTTTATTGTGAAAATACCATAAAGAGTAGTTATTATTTTTGAACAATTGAAATAAATACAGAAATTATTGAAGCCACAGGAAGCCTGAGCTGAAGCACTGAAGCAAACTTCCTGTTACCAGAGAGAGATTTCTTCAAAACAGCCCACAGGGCTCATGCTTTGATTCCTAGCTTTTATGGAGGCCAAGATGAGACAATCTACTTTGAAGCCAGTTCAGGCTGGCTTCAACTCAGGTCCTAAGTTCAACAACTTATATTGGCACAAAAACATTCCTTCATCAAAGTGTGAAAGTAGAGCTCTTCATGTAACCAAAAGCTCTGGACATATCTAGAATGACTGGCATTTAAAGGATCTGGAGTCTTGGTCTAGGTTTACTAATTAAGCACTTTCTGATATAACAGATATTTTTTCTAAAGACCTCCAGTATATCTTTGATTACATAAGATACAGTGGCATCTATCTTGGCTCTAGAAATTCTAAATTTAGGTCCACCTTTGTGTTTCTGTAAAAGAAGACACTATATTTGTTGGAAGCCACATTTTGGAAGATGGAATACTGGAGTCTATTACACAGCTAGCTGTCTGCAAGCAGCCTGTTGTAACAAAGACTTGCAGTCCACAAATACACTTAGACAACTTGGAAACAGGACAGAAAGGGGAACAAAGGATAAAAACAACACCAAGAAACCAATCAGCACCAAGAGAGTGCTGAATTGGGACACTATGATGACCAGAGACAAGCCAGGAGACAGGACAAAGGACATGATTACAGAGACATGTGGCATGGCATCTGGTGCCACTGCTGGTCCAGCCCAAGTAGGGCCTAAGCAGGAGACAGCGCTACAGGAAATTCCCAGTCCCAGGCACTGGACTATCAGTTTGAGTAACATATCAGCCAAATGCCCATACCTGCTTGCAGGGATCCAGCCACACCCATCATTTGAGAGGCAAGTGATGGATGGGGCATTTCCTTCCCCCTGCATGAAAACAAGATGCCAGACCCCACCATCTACCATGTGGCCAATAGGGCAGCAGCCACACCTGACTTCATTACTTAATATTACTGAATTATTAAATCAATTTATAAAATGTTACATCCTCTTTATCATTTTGTAAACAGTTAAAAAATTTGCTTTTTATAAAAGCCATTTTTCTTGCGCCGGAGCTCTGAAAGAATAATGCTCACATTCACCAAAAATTAAAAATTCTTCTTTTGTTCTCATGTTCTTGCCTCCTATCATAACAGTCTTTACTCATCTATTGTACCCATAACCATGTTGCAGATGATCTGAATCCAGTCCCGAATGGCCAGAGCTAATATTTCTAAGAAGAGTTTTTTAAATTACCCTGACACAAAATTCCTTAGTATAAAAGACACAAGTTAATAACTTCAATCTCTGAATTACTCATTGAGACTGGTTGTTTCTACACGCTTTGGATAATATTGAATGACACCATACCCACTCAACATGATGACAGGATGAGGAATTTTGGCTCAAAGAGAGCTGAAGAGTGAAGAATGGTTTCCCATCACACCTAGCTTACCTCTGCCATGAAGGATTTCTCTGTATAATTTACAGAGTTTTTCTGACAAAGATTTTCCTACATTGGGTTTCTTCCCAGGGTGAATGTTCTAATACTTGCTGAAGGTTGGCTTCTTGTTGAAAGACTTCCTCTCATGTGTATATTTGCAGAGATTCTGTCATGTGTCCAGGTCTCGGATACTTGTCCAGATGTGACTTCTGGCAAAATGTTTTTTATACTCATAATTTCTTTCCTGTCTATGCTCTCACATATGCTGAGGACTCAGCTCTGGTTGAAAGTCATTTCACATATGTTTTATGCACTACTTTCTTTTCTCGTATGTGAGTCAGTTCTCTGATGAACATGAGGTATTCCTTTCTGATCAAAGGATTTACAAATTTGTAATATTTTTAAGATTACTCCATTGTGTATGTCCTATGAACCTGGATCCATGAATACTTCGTAAAGAACTTTCCACATTCGTTACATTTGTATTTTCTCGCCTGTGTCTGTTTCCTGATGCAAAGTGAGTTAGGACTTTTCTTGAAAACCTTTCCATTTATTTTTCCTACATAAAAATTTCCCTCCTCTTTCTGTGTGAGGGTGTGTGTGTGTCTGTGTGTCTGTGTTTTGTGTGTTCTGTGATGAACCCTGAGCTATGTGTCTTGTAGTTCGAGGACTCCACATCTGCTATATCATAAGGTCTCTATCCTGTATTGGTTCTTTATTGCAATTTCAATTTTCTTACAGATCAAAGACTTTCCCATTTGGTACAATCCTAAGTTATGTCATTTGTGTGAATCAACTTATGTGTATTAACCTGTGACCTCCAGGTCTTTCAACACTGGAACACTGGTTGCATTCATAAGGTTTCTCTCCTTGTGTTCTGTGATGATATTAAGGTGTGCCTTCTAGGTGAAAGAATTTCTATACCTGCTACCTACATAACATTTCTCTCTGGTGGGTTTTTTCTGATGGAAAGAAAGGTATATGTTCTGGGTGAAAGACTTTCCACATAGGTTACAATCATAAAATTTCTCTCCTGTGTGTGCTCTCTGGTGGACAGCAAGGTGTACCTTCTGGCTGAAAATCTTTCCACACATATGACATTCATAAGGTTTCCTTCCTGTGTGTTTTTTGATGGACAGTGAGGTTTGAATTCCAGGTGAAAGACTTTCCACACAGGTTACATTCATAAAGTTTCTCTCCTGTGTGTGTTCTCTGGTGGCCAGTAAGATAGTACTTCTTGGTGTAAGACTTTCCACACATGTTACATTCAAAATGTTTCTCCTGAGTTCCGGGAAGATGGCGGAGGAGAAGCTGGAATCTGAACAAGCTCTCGCATAGAAAGGAGTTTTAGAGTTCCAGTGAACAGTCCTAAGCCAGAGAATCACACCAAGTGAGTCATCACAGGACAGAGAGTTAGACAAGAGAGGGGAAGCCAAGGAAACGCAGCAGCTGCGGCTCCGGCGGCGGGGCCGCGCGACCACCGCCGCGGAGACATACCTGAGACACAGAGAGTCGGGGACGAAGGAGCCAGACGCAGAGGACGAGCGGATTCTACTCAACACCAACAAGAACCTTCAAGGAGCGAACATCTTCATCCTGCTGTTTGCAGACCAGAGACGACCCAGGATCCAAGACTCGGCGTGAGTACAAGCCCGACATCCTCACTCCTCAGGGAGCAGAGGAGGGAAGGCCACCCCTCACCCCCCAGCACCGGTGATCTCCATCTTGGATACCGACAAAGTTCGGAGGAGCTGCTAGCTCTAGCTCAGGCCTTGGAATAAAATGAGTCATTTAGCAGGTCACAAGAACTTAACGGCGAAGTGACCTGCCAGACTCAGCTCCATCCAGGGAAAAGTCACCCAGCTCAGGCGCCAGCCATCAGAGTGCCTTGCTTCACTGGGTAACCAGAGCCAGAGGCTGCCCCTCCCTCTAGCAGCCTCGACAATCAATTGAAAAACAGAAACCCTGAGAATGGCTCCAGGCTGGGCGCTGTGAGCTTTATCACAAAATAGCCCCAGGGAAAAGCTACTGTTTATTGAAAGGCCTCAACTCTACCCAGAACCTAGCCTCATCACCACATCCCCCTCTTTTGTGACTCTCAAAGCAGACCACCCTCCCAGAAAACTAACCTGGGAGGGGGATCTCAAAATCTTGGGTAAAGCAGAGCATTTTTCTGCCTCTTCCAACCAACCGACTTAAGAAACCAATCAAGCCACAGGACCTCAAGCTGACCAGAGACTCCAACAAGAGACTGGTTGCAGACAAAAGGGAGATACAGGATTCTTCCCACTCCTCCCCCCCCCCAAAAAAAAAAATCAAAAGACTTTTTTTTCTTTTTTTTTTTTTTCTTTTTTTCTTCTTCTTCTTCTTTTCTTTTTTTTTTTGCTTGTTTTTTGTTACCTTATATATATATATATATATATATATATATATATAAATTTTTTTCCCTTCTAAAACTTTTATTAATCTTTAATTTTTGCCTCTTCTGAAAAAATAATTGTTTTCCAGTAACCTTTTTTTTTTCTCATCTTATAATTTTTATTTTAGGAATATGTGAATAAGAGTTTTCCTTTCTTTTCTTGTCTTCTTTCTCTTTTTCTTTCTTTCTTAATTATCTTTTTGTTTTTTATCTAGCTCTACTGAATTTCTGATCTTTTCTTCTCCCGTTCCCATCCTTAAAGCTTTTCACATCTCCTCTATGTCCCTCCCCTTCTCTGAACATATTCACATTCCTCTCTAAATAGACGGTCTTTTAACCTCTATAATAACATTAATTTTTACGTTTCTATTCTTTTTCTGGTCTCTCTTTATTCCCCTTTCCGTCTCTTCTTTTTCTCTCTCTCTCTACTTGCATCCTACCCAACTCATTTCCTGCACTGTGATTAGGACATAGTTAACTCTCCCTGTGCCTCCCCACACCAATCTATTCCTATTTTTTACCCACATCTCTCCCTAATCCTAATAATTTCTGGTTTTCCAAATTTTTTCCTGCGGTTCGAAGTCCTTTAACATATAGTCGTTTGATGTTGAATATATGTATCTGTTGAACTAGATTGTATCTGTAGACTATTGACTGTACAAATGCAAACTTTGGTTGATGGTTGCCTTAAGATAGTGTTCTAGCACAAAACTGGTGCAATCTTTATCTCAAATGGGCCAAGTAAGCCGGAAAAACACAAGAAAAATGGCAAATTCGGGTATCTCAATTCCCAACCTTGATAATCAGGGATTAGAACAGATAAAGAATAATCCAGAGGAGAGTTCCCAAATAGCTCTACAAATACTAATAGCAAACATGATAAATGAGAAGTTTGACAATGTACAAAGGATAGGGAGAGAGAGGAGGCATCCCAGAAGTTTATACAGGAATATCATAAGCGTGAGGAAGCTTCTCAAAAACTGATACAGGATTTGCGTGAACAACTTGAGAATACTCAAAGAGAAAGGGAGGAATGGCGTGAGCAGGCAGAGAACACTCAAAGAGAACTGCAGGAATCCCACAGAAGGGAGGAAACTAATCAAAGAGTAATTCACGAATTAAGAGACCAGGTAGAGAATACACAAAGATCACTAAAGACATTCATGGAATCCATTAACAAAGAGCTGAAGGAAGTCAGGGAGACCACAAAGGGAATGCTGAATGGAACCCAACAGAAGGAATGGCAGTCCAAAGAAACCATAACCAATCAACTAAGTGATTTGAGAACAAACACTGAACACCAAATTAAGGAAGTAAAGAAATTCATACAAGACCTAAAACAGAGCTTCAACAAAGAACTTGAAGCCATCAAAGCTGACCAATTAGAAGGAAAAGAGATAAAAAACAAAGTAGAGAGTCTTGACAGCAGGTTAGACCATGCAGAAGATCGAATCTCAGGGATTGAAGACAGCCTAGATATTATAGAGAAAGAACATACAACCATCCAAGACAAGTCCAAGAAATATGATAGGTCTATCCAACACCTGGAAGACACCATCAGAAGGCCCAATCTAAGGATAATGGGTGTAGAGGAGCACCTAGAAACAGAAGTTAATGGTCTAGGAAATTTGTTTAACAGGATCCTAGCAGAGAACTTCCCAAACATACAAAAAGATAGGCCTATTCAGATACAAGAAGCTTTTAGAACCCCAAATAGACCAGACCAGAATAGGACATCCCACCGTCACATTATAATCCACACAGGATCAACCCAGACCAAGGAAAAGATCCTTAAAGTTGTCAAGGAGAAAAGGTTAATCACCTATAAAGGGAAACCAATTAGAATTACCTCAGATTTCTCAGCAGAGACAATCAAAGCAAGAAGAGCCTGGAATGATGTATGCCATGCCCTAAAAACAAACTATCAACCAAGAATACTGTACCCAGCTAAACTCTCCTTCATAACTGAAGGCCAAATAAAAACCTTCCATAGCAAAGAAAAATTGAAACAATACATCTCCACCAAACCAGCCCTGCAAAAGATTCTTAAAGATGTCCTACACATAGAAAACCAACAAGAACGCAACAAAGGCCAAGAAACTGCACCCAAACTGAGAATCCAAGAACCTTAGGAAGAACCCAGTTTTCACAGCCCCCAAGAAGGTGGATAACATGGCAGGAACCCCCAAATACCTCTCAGTCCTATCTCTTAACGTTAACGGACTGAACTCTCCAATTAAGCGACATGGACTGTCTAGTTGGATTAAAAAACAAGACCCCTCTATCTGCTGCCTGCAGGAGTCACATCTTGCCCGTAAAAACAAACATATTTTCAAAGTTAAAGGCTGGAACAAAATCTACCAAGCAAACGGCCCTCATAAACAGGCGGGAGTTGCAATCCTAATATCAGATAAAATAGACTTCAAACTAAAATTCGTGAGAAGAGATAAAGAAGGTCGCTACATACTAATTAAAGGATCTCTCCTTCAGGAGGATATTACAATTCTAAATATCTATTCGCCAAACAATGGAGCACCCAAATTTATCAAAGAAACACTACTTTCCCTCAAATCCCATATAGATCCAAACACATTAATTGTTGGGGATTTTAACACACCACTCTCCCCACTAGATAGATCAACTCGGCAAAAACTCAACAGAGAAACCGCAGATCTAAACAGCTGCATAGATCAACTAGACTTAACAGACATTTACCGAACATTTCACCCAGCAGCAACAGAATACACGTTCTTCTCAGCAGCTCATGGAACGTTTTCTAAAATAGACCACATTTTAGGCCACAAAGCAAACTTGTCTAAATTCAGAAACATTGAAGTTATACCTTGCATTCTCTCTGACCACAAGGGAATAAAATTAGATCTCAACACCAAAAGCCACCAAAGAAAGTCCGCTATCACATGGAGGCTGAACAACACACTGCTGAATCATGAGTGGGTCATGGAAGAGATTAGAAAGGAAATTCAAATGTTCATGCTATTCAACAAAAATGAACACACAAATTACCAGCTCCTCTGGGACACAGCAAAGGCAGTACTCAGAGGCAAGTTTATAGCTCTGAGCTCCTACATCAACAAATTGGAGAGATCGGAAACTAGCAATTTAATGACACATCTAAACCTCCTTGAAAAAGAGCAGCAAGATAAACCCCAATCCAGTAGACAGAAAGAAATAATCAAAATTAAATCAGAATTAAATGAATTAGAATCCAAAAAAACTATAGAAAGAATCAACAAAACAAAGAGTTGGTTCTTCGAAAAACTTAACAAAATTGACAGACCCTTAGCAAACCTTATCAGAAAAAGGAGAGAACACACCCAAATTAATAAACTCAGAGATGAGAATGGAAACATCACCACGGAAACAACCAAGATTCAGAACATTATTAGGGGATACTTCTCAAAACTTTATGCTAATAAGTTTGAGAACTTGACAGAAATGGACCTTTTCCTAGCAAATATTGACATGCCAAAACTAAACCAAGATGAGTTAAACCAGCTTAACAGGCCCATATCAAGCATTGAAATAGAAACAGCAATAAGAGACCTCCCAGCTAAGAAAAGTCCAGGACCAGATGGTTTTACAGCGGAATTTTACAAGGCCTTCAAAGCAGAGCTCACACCAATACTCCTCCAACTCTTCAATGAAATTGAAAGAGAAAGCTCACTACCGAACACATTCTATGAAGCCATCATAACCCTCATCCCAAAACCAGGCAGGGACTCATCAAAGAAAGAGAACTACAGACCCATTTCTTTGATGAACATTGATGCAAAACTTCTCAACAAAATTTTGGCCAATCGACTTCAACAATTCATCCAAAAAATCATACACCATGATCAAACAGGATTCATTTCAGGGATGCAAAGCTGGTTCAATATACGCAAATCAATTAATATTATTCATCACATCAACAGGAGCAAGAATAAGAACCACATGGTTATCTCAATAGATGCAGAAAAAGCATTTGACAAGATCCAACACCCCTTTATGATGAAGGTTCTGGAAAAATTAGGAATCCATGGAACATTCCTCAATACAATAAAGGCTGTATATGACAAACCTACAGCCAGCATTATACTCAATGGTGAAAAACTAAAGCCATTTCCTCTTAACTCAGGAACAAGACAAGGATGCCCACTCTCTCCACTTCTCTTCAATCTAGTATTAGAATGCCTAGCTACAGCAATAAGACAAGATGCGGACATAAAGGGGATCAAAATAGGGAAAGAAGAAATAAAACTGTCCCTCTTTGCAGATGACATGATCTTGTATTTAAAGAATCCCATAGACTCCACTCCCAAATTACTCAAGCTGATTCAAAACTTTGGCAAAGTAGCAGGTTATAAAATTAACCCCCCAAAATCAATGGCTTTTCTATATGCCAACAATGAGAAAAGTGTGGCTGAAATTAGGAAAGCAACTCCATTTGTAATAGCCCCACAAAAAATAAAATACCTAGGAATTAACTTAACCAAAGAAGTGAAGGACCTCTATGATGAAAACTTTAAAATCTTGAAAAAGGAAATCAACACAGAACTTAAAAAATGGCAAAACCTCCCATGCTCCTGGATTGGCAAGATTAACATCGTGAAAATGGCAATACTTCCCAAGGCTATCTACAAATTCAACGCCATACCTATCAAAATTCCACCCTCATTCTTCAAGGAAATAGAGGAGGCAATCCAAAAATTCATATGGAACAATAAAAGACCCCGAATAGCAAAAACGCTCCTCAATGGAAAGAACACTGCTGGAGGAATATCAATACCAAATTTCAAACTCTACTATAAAGCCATAGTAATCAAAACAGCTTGGTATTGGCATAAGAACAGACCTCAGGACCAATGGAATAGAATTGAAAACCCAGAAATGAACCTACAGACCTATAGCCATCTAATCTTCGATAAGGAAGCTAAAACAATAGAATGGAAGAAAGACAACCTCTTCAGTAAATGGTGCTGGCAAAATTGGTTAACTACATGTAGAAAACTAGAGCTAGATCCTTATATATCACCCTGTACCAGAATCAACTCCAAATGGATCAAAGACCTTGAACTCAAAGCAGACACTCTGAAAACATTACAGGATGGAATAGGAGAAACCCTAGGTCTCCTTGGCTCAGGACGAAATTTTCTGAATAGAGACCCGGAAGCACAACAAATCAAAGAAAGGTTGGACAAATGGGATTGCATAAGATTGCAGAGCTTCTGCAGGGCAAATGACATAGCTGGCAAGATCAATAGAAAGCCCACCGATTGGGAGAAGATCTTTACTATCCATACAACGGACAAGGGTCTCATACATAAAATATACTTGGAACTCAAAAAATTAAACCACCCAACAACAAATCCTCAAAGAATCAACTGCCCAATAAATAAGTGGGCGAAAGACTTAAAGAGAAGCTTCTCTGAAGAAGAAACAAGGATGGCCAATAGACACATGAAGAAATGTTCAACATCCCTAGCCATAAAAGAAATGCAAATCAAAACAACATTGAGATATCACCTCACTCCAGTTAGAACAGCAAAAATCAAGAACTCTAACAACAACAGATGCTGGAGGGGATGTGGACAGAAAGGAACCTTACTTCATTGTTGGTGGGAATGTAAACTTGTTCAACCACTTTGGAAAGCAGTATGGAGGTTCCTCAGAAGACTTCACATAGATCTCCCTTATGATCCAGCAATCCCACTTTTGGGCATTTACCCAAATGTTTACAAACAAGACCACACTAAAGCTACCAGCACAACTATGTTTATTGCAGCATTATTTACCATAGCTAAGATATGGAACCAACCCAGATGCCCCTCAGTAGATGAATGGATCAAGAAAATGTGGTATATATACACAATGGAATTCTATGCCTCCATCAGAAAGAATGACATTTCCCCATTTGTTAGGAAATGGAAAGGCTTGGAAAAAATTATATTAAGTGAAGTAAGCCAGGCCCAAAGAAGCATAGGTCCCATGGTTTCCCTTATTTGCAATATCTAGTATAGGTATGAGTCAAGCGGAAAAGGTCAGATAATGTGATGTTAGGAAAATGAACCCTTAAATATGTATTTTAATGTTTTCGTTTCTTTCATGCATGGGTTTCTAACGCATTTATAAGATTATTTCTTTGTTGCTTTGTATGTCCCTCCCCCACAGTGTAACCCCCGCTTTCACTATATTTGATGTCAGTATAACATGTGGAGGAGATGGGGACAAACAAGTCGTTTAAGGATTCAGGTGGACCTGTTGCAACAATGAGAAGTACAAAATGTCATGTCAAAACCAGCTTTACAATGTCGGTGTGGGGGGGGAGAGGGGGGTATAATTGGGTGGGGGGAGGGGGGTAAAATTGGGTGGGGGGAGGGGGGAGGCGGGGAAGGGAAGTGAAGTTTAAACAAAGGAGGAGGCTGCAATGCTTGGTAAGAAATGTATGCATTATCCTGCCCATGTAATTGTAGCCCCCCTGTACAGTATGTTCTCAAATAAAATGAAATACAATAAAAAAAAAATGTTTCTCCTTTGTGTGTGTTCTCTGGTGGACAGTAAGGTTTGATTGGGTGAAAGGCTTTCGACACTCATTACATTCATAAGGTTTCTCTCTAGTATGTGTTCTCAGGTGGACAGTAAGGTGTACCTTCTTGGCAAAAGACTTTCCACACATGTTCCATTCATAAGGTTTCTCTCCTGTGTGTGTTCTGTGGTGGCTAGTAAGATATGACTTGCAGGAGAAAGACTTTCCACAAATGTTACATTCAAAAGGTTTCTCTTTTGTGTGTGTTCTCTGGTGAACAGTAAGCTTTGATTTGTGGATGAAAGACTTTCCACACATGTTACATTCATAAGGTTTCTTTCTTGTGTGTGTTATCTGATGGACAGTGAGATTTGACTTCCAGGTGAAGGACTTTCCACACATGTTACATTCATAAATTTTCTCTCCTGTGTGTGTTCTCTGGTGGCTAGGAAGATATGACTTTCTCGTGAAAGATTTTCCACAAATGTTACATTCAAAAGGTTTCTCTTTTGTGTGTGTTCTCTGGTGGCTAGTAAGCTTTGATTTCTGGGTGAAAGTCTTTTGACACATGTTACAATCATTAGGTTTCTCTCCTGTGTGTGTTCTCTGAGGGACAACAGCGTGTGTCTTCTCAGTGAAAGCCTGTTCACTCTCTTTGCATTCTTCAACTACAGAAGACACATGAGGACTATATGCAGCACACATCTTACCAGGTTCACTGAAAACACCCATGTTCTGACAGCCAGTGACCTTTTCTATACTCATCCCTATGGAGTTCCCATTATACTTAATCAGTTCTGACTTCTGTATGGAGCTCAAATGAAAACTTCTTATAAGTCTCACTTTTTCCTCCCCTGGGTTACTAGTCATGACTGCTACTTCAGATAGATATTCATTTTGACTTTCCTGACAGGTGCTAATCATATCCTCCATTTCTGGGACATCTAAAATGAATAATAGATAAATAGACAAAAACATAAATGAGATCCATAGATTCCTTAATGTAAAGATATTTCCTCACATTTCGTTGCAAGATTTTCAAATACGAAAGCATTGCTTTATGGAGAATATATACATTTCTCTGCAATGTAGTAATTAAGAAAGTAGTACTGACATTTTACAATGCAAAATAGCGTTTTTCTGTATTTCAGATTTTTATATTTTTCTCCAGGAAATATTGACTCATATTATTCATCTACGTCCTCTTAATGCTTCCATTCTGAATCTCCCTCTAAGCCCAGCACCACTGATAAGAAATTGTCCCAATCAGAGGATAGCAGCCCTAGCATACTTCTATTTTCTTCCTACCTGCATAATACTAGTTTAATAGAAAATGAGATCTTCTTTCTACATTTCTTATTGTCTTTTTCTTTTTAAGAATGACTTCTCGGGGCTGGGAAGGTGGCTCAGTGGTAGAGCGCTTGCCTTGCATGCCTGAGGCCCTGGGTTCAATTCCTCAGCACCACATAAGCAAAAAGAAAAAAGCCGGAAGTGACACTGTGGCTCAAGAGGTAGAGCGCTAGCCTTGAGCTGAAGAGCTGAGGGACAGTACCCAGGCCCAAAGTTCAGGCCTCATGACCGGACCCAAAAAAAAAAAAAAAAAGAATGACTTCTCTACAAACAAAGAGAATTGCTAACAATGACTAAACTGTTATACCAAATTCAGTTTGTCTCCATGAGAATTCTGGATTAACAATTCCTTGAGACAAAGATCACCTAGTTCTCTGCCATACATGACTGAGGGGCACTAGGAATACTATTGCTCTGTACAGCTCAAGGCAAACAGACAAACTGGGCTCTGGACCCATCATCACCATTCAAGATGCTTTAACTTACCTGTGAAATTCTCTTCTGAGCCATCTCTTATCCATGGTTCTGCACCTAGTTCCAGCTTCACAATCAATTTAGGTTTAGGAAGACAGTGCCCTGTGAATATGAAATAGTGGAGAACTATTGCTCTTGCTGTGTCATCATTAATGTAAGGCGGTAGACATCCTGTTCACAAGGTTGCTCCTAAATATGGTTTCTCAATTGTTTTATTTTTTGGGTGGTGGGTTCTGTTGTGGGGCCTGAAATCTGAACCTGGGAACTGTCTCTCACCTCCTAAGCTCAAGGCTAGCACTCTAACACATGAGCCAGAATGCCAATTCTGGCTTTTTTTTTCTGCTTTTTTGGTGCTGAGGAATTGAACACAGGGCCACAAGCATGCAAGGCAAGCGCTCTACCACTGAGCCACCTTACCAACTTATGGTTTCTCAATTCTTAACAGCTCCATGGTGGACTTTCCCCCAGTTTTGGGTTTTTTTTTTTTTTTGCCAATGTGTGGCTTGAACTCAGCTATTTTGCTCAAATCTAGCATTCTACTAGTTTGTGTCTTGGCTATATTTCTAGTTTTTGAATGGTTAGAGATAAGAGTCTCATGTTCATTTTTCTACCGTTGCTGGCTTCAAATCAAAATCTTCAGATTTCAGCCTCCAGGGTATCTAGGATTCCAAGCTTGAAGCAATGTAACCTATGTCAGGTTTGGCTTACAAATATACACTTTCACACTTTCCATTACTGATTTCCAGATCATACTGAGAGTAGTAATGTATATTCTATCTAGACTGTAGATCCACCTATAATAATGACCCCAAGTCTTGGAAGTCAGTTTCCTGTTAGTGGATCATAGTTTAGAACTTTTGTCCAACTACTGATTTGCCTTCTTAAAGAATGAGAATAAACGACTGGGAAGGTGGCTCAGTGGTAGAGCACTCACCTTGCATTCCTGAGGCCCTGGGTTTGATTTCTCAGCACCACATAAGCAAAAAAAAGCCAGAAGTGGCACTGTGGCTCAAGTGGTAGAGCGCTAGCCTTGAGCTGAAGAGCTGAGGGACAGTGCCCAGGCCCAGAGTTCAGGCCCTATGATGGGACCAAATAACAACAACAACAAAGAATGAGAATAAAATTAGCTCTTGAGTTACATACAATGCAGTTGAAGTTTCCTTTCAAAAGAAATGACATGTCCCATGGAGTGGAATCCTTTTTTTTTAAGAAAATTTAATGGTCCAAAACTTTACACCCATAACCCTACATTTAGGAGGTGAGATCAGAAGAGGCAGGCTTGAAACCAACCTGGGCACAGAAACCCAGAATATACCCCATAACAAAAGCCAAATGGCTCATGCAGTAGCATGAAAGGCAAACAACACCAAGATCCCAGACCTGAATTTGGCTGGCTTTTATACTAGCAGCTCTTTACCTGAGAATGGACTGGAATCTTATACCTAACTAACATAAACTGTCAAATGTCTACTAAAATGAAAACACTTGATCTTCCAAATAAAAGTGACCTTTGCTCACCCAAGGATATTAGGTTGCTATAGGTCTCCAGCATTACATCTCTATGAAGGGTCCTCTGACCAGGATCCAGATCCTGCCACTCCTTCCAGGTGAAGTACACAGCCACATCATCAAATGACATCAGTTTCTGTAATGGCACATTTCCATCAGGAAATTAGACCTTGGTCATGAGAATTCCAATCTGAAACTCATTATACTACAGGTATGCTTTTGTCTTACATAAAATGTTTGCAGCTTGCTGTGTTATCTATTTATTGGGAAAATTAAATAGCAAATTAGAAATATTTGACAATACATAAAGCTGGCCATTAAAATACACAGATTTGCAGGGCGCTGGTGGCTTATGCCTGTAATCCTAGCTATTGAGGAGGCTGAGGTCTGAGGATCAAAGTTCAAGGCCAGCCCAGGCAGGAAAGTCCATGAGACACTTATCTCCAATAAACAACCAGAAAACTGAAAGTAGCACTATGACTTAAGTGGTAGAGCACTTACCTTGATGTGAAGAGATGAGGGACAACAACTAGGCCCAGAATTCAAGCCAAAAGACCAATAAAAAGTTACAGATTCCCTAATGCATACAAACAAATTTCTGCTGGTAGCAATAGATAAAAATTCTAAGGATAGGGGCTGGGAAGGTGGCTCAGTGGTAGAGTGCTTGCCTTGCATGCATGAGGCCCTGGGTTTGATTCCTCATCACCACATAAGCAGAAAAACCCAGAAGTGGGGCCAAGACTCAAGTGGTAGAGTGCTAGCCTTGAGCTGAAAAGCTGAGGGACAGTGCCAAGGCCCAGAGTTCAGGCCCCCACGACAACATTATGTGTAAGGTGGTGTCTAAAAATTATGTTATCTGTACAACTCATTATGCTGAAAAATGAACTTTACAACTTTGGTGGGGAGGACCGGGGCGGAGGGGTGGGGGGGAGGATACGAAGGGATCTGAAGTAGAAACAAAGCAGGAGGCTACAATGCTTGATAAGGAATGTGCTCGTTATGTTACCCATGTAATTGTAATCCCTCTGTACAGTATTTTCACAATAAAAACGTATTTAAAAAATTTATATTATCATGTTTGATAAAATTTTACTACATATCAGGGTAACAATGAATTAAACAAATATTTTTTCTACATTTACATTTACTGCTTCACCATAAATCCTATTTAGACCTTCTATTAACAAGTACTCTCATAAGCAAGCATAACACATTCAGGATATCACAAGGGATACAAAACATATAACATTACTAGATTGATGAGAAGCAGTGTCCACATGAATGTTAAAAAACAGTAACGGTACTCCAGAAAGTAGCTAATGATTTATTGGGCCCTTATAAGATTTGATTTAGTTATCACATAAAAACATCCTAGGTTAACCATGTTTGGTTTAAATACTAAATAGTGAAATGTGGTCATAGATACCCTGATACTTTGTTCCTATGTAAAAAAGAACTGCTACCATGAACTTTTGTAAACTTTGCCTACATTCTACAATACAAAATATAGGTAGGAGGGGAATAAAATGTTCCCTGACAAGATTTTCATTTTAATAGGCCTTCACAGAAGGTGGAGGCAAATTTATACAGGCTCAAGGAACACTCAAGATGACAAAAATGATAAATACTTATACTGGCAGTGAATTAAAATATTTAAAAGTAGTGGTATGGAAAAACAAAACAGTACCACAACAAATTAAGTAAGACCAAAGATAACAGAATCAGGTGAAATCAAAAATATGTTAAAATTTGAATACAATACAATGCCCTTGATATGTGTCTGCCTGTCCTGATTCTTGAACTCAAGGTCTGGAAACTGACCTTGAAATTATTTGGTTCAATGATAATGTTCTGCCACTTAAGCCGCATTTGCACTTCCTACTACTTTGGTATTTTATAGGACATAAGACTCTCAGACTTTCTTATCACCCTGGCTTCAATCAGTGATCCTTGTAGGGTTTCTTCATGTCCATCACAGGGGACCACAAGCAGGCACGGGAGAAAGATTATTATAAGGTTTATTAGAAGGACCATATTTCCCAGGACAGGGAGCACAAGCATTTGTCACTCTTCAGGTTGCAACACAATCTGAGGGGCAGGAAGTGAGTTAAGTACATGCTCAGGTGTGTCTGAGATGACAGAGGGAGTGGCCAGCTGTAGGGAGGGAACTCTAGGTCTGGGAGGAGATCAGGTCTGGGTGGAGCTGAGCACTAAAGGTTGGGATAATACTAACTTTCTCAGATCTCAGCATTCTGAATACCATAGATTGCAGCTATTAGACATGATAGCCCAGTTACAATGCTCTTTTTTAAATTCAGATTATATTCTAATGCAATAATATGAAATAGAAAACTTGAAAATTTTAAGGCAGAATGTTCAGTCACTAATGTGTATGAGGACAGTCCAAATCCCAAAAGACAGAAAATGCCCCCACCTTGAAATCTGTAACACTCCTGATCTTAAGTATTGTGAATGTGAACACTTAGTCTATAATAAATTGTTTTAAGTTTTTCAAAGTAAGAAAACATTCTTGTGACAGAAAAACCCAGTAGTAATGTGCAAGTATTGCTTTTAAAGGATTCATAGTGTCTTTCTGAGCAAAAACAACCTCACTGATGTATACTGAATAGATTTTCACTTTTTGTATATGTCACTGTAAAGGTGATGTATTTTATATTAACAATTACCATACTACATAATTGTAAAAACTACATCACTACTCGATAACAGAATATCCTGTGTAATCAACCAATAAGTACAAGCAAAAGCACATCGGGATATAATTTGTTGGTTTTAATTTTGATGGATCTACATTTTGGGGTGTATTTTCTGTTAATGTTGTTTAGTAACACATAAGACTTCAATTTACTAGTGCCTTGGCTGGGGATGGTTGACTGGGATTTTGTCACTCATCTGACCAGCATTTTATGTTGCATCTTTATTAGGCCCTGTATCTCCAGCAGAATGGACATGATTCTTAATATGACTACTTAGGAAAGTGAGGGACTTCTCAATCTGTGTTTATATCATCATTACTGAGGTACCTTTGGCTAAAGCAGGTTCAAACTCAAATTGCAAGTCATTGTACAAGGTATGCTAATTATTTGCATAAAGGATAATGTGCCATATGACAACCATTACTGAAATATTATAAAACAAAAAAATATGTGTTGTATATATTTTATCTCTATAACTTTGTGTGGAAATACTGTTCATAACATACATGTCTTTGAATATGTAAATAAATGAGGTAGAGTACAAATAATCAATGGAATCCTAAGATACCTTTACCTTAATAGAAAAATAGTTTATATATCCCTAGATGTATTTCAGTGGTAATTACTTTTAGTGAACAGGTGGCATGTTTTCCTTTTTTGGGTTCAAGTTTTCAACAATCTTTTGTAGGAGCTTTAGTTTTATTTTCTGTTTTTTTGGGAGGTGCGGGGGTCTGGTGGTGGGGCCTGAACTCTGGGCCTGGGCCCTGTACCTTAGCTCTTCAGCTGAAGCCTAGCGCTCTACTACTTGAGCCACAGTGCCACTTGCAGCTTTTTTCTTTTTGCTTATGTGGTGCTGAGGAATCAAACCCAGGGCCTCAGGCATCCAAGGCAAGTGCTCTACCACTGAACCACCTTCCCAGCCCCCGTGCATATGTCTTTAGTGGACACTTTAATGCTCTTCTTAAGACAGGAATGATTCTACTCCCATAGGAAGGCTTTTCCAGCCCACATATCATGTTTTGAGCAGGAACATCTAGAGTAAAATCCCACAGGTTCTTTTCTGACTCCCTTATTTGCCTTCACTCCTAGCCATGGTTCCAGAATCTTTATTCATTGTCAACAGCAAGAAAGAATGAAAGGATCTCTAGTGAGATTCTTTTATTTCTCACTTTGTTTGACATTCCATTTTATGAATCTAAGGGTGTCCAAGATTGAAGAAAAGAAAAGAAAAGAAAAAAGAATCAGCTTCAGGAACATGTTTCTAAAAATTCTAACGATGTAGCTGGACACCAGTGGCTCACACCTGTAATCCTAGCTACTCAGGAGGCTGGGAGCTGAGGATCAGGGTTCAGAGCCAGCCCAGGCAGGAAAGTCTGTGAGACTGTTATCTCCAATAAACCACTAGAAAACCAGAAGTGGTGCTGTAGCTCAAGCTATAGATCGCTCGCCTTGAGCTGAAGAGCACAGGGACAGAACCAAAGCCCAGAGCTGAAGCCCCAGGACCGACAAAAAAAAAAAAAAGAAGCTGAATATGGCTTGGAGATTTAGCAGATTATAAAATCTGTCATTCTAAGTTAAGAGCAAATTTGCTTCAGTTTGTTTCTAGTTTTTCTAGTGTGAGAGAAAGTTGTCCCACTAGTTATGTGATTTAGTGACACCTAGGAGATGACTTCTCATAGAAGGTGAAGGATGGCTAGCAACTGCTCCGACATCACATCCTCATATGTAATATTAAACTATCCTAATGAAATTTTACTGGATTTGCTGAAATAGTGTGGTCAAACATAACTTCAAATATTCTACAGGACTGAGTGAGCTATAAGTACTTCAATTAATCTCTGTAAATACTCTTGGACTGCTTTGTGCTCTTTGTTTTACTTGAAACTTAGGCTGAGTTTGATAGTATTTATAGAAATCTCTGTTGTTCTTTATGGTGTTCTCATAGGAGTTCTCTTTCCTATTTTCCCAATTCATTCTATTTTTCATGTTTATTAGCTTTTTTTCTTTCTTTTGTATTACATTTATTTATTGTGAAAATACCATAAAGGGAGGTTACAATTACATGGGCAAGATAGTGAGTACATTTCTTATCATGCATTGTTGCCTCCTCCTTCGTTTCCCTTTACCATCCTTCTTTCTTCTTTTTTTTTTCAGTTGTAGGTCTGGAACTCTGGGCCTAGTCGCTATACTTAAACTCTGCAGCTCAAGGCTAGTACTCTACCAGTGGTGCCACATCGCCACTTCCAGGTTTCTAGTGGTTAATTGGAGATAAGAGTCTCACAGATGGTCCTACCTGGGCTGGCTTTGAACCTCTATGCTCAGATCTCAGCCTCCTGAGTAGCTAGGATTACATGCATGAGCCACCACCATGTGAGTTCACTAGCTTTATTTCTCTCTTCTCTTGTTGTCTATTTTTCTCTGTCTCTTTTTCTCTTTCATTCTCTCTGCTTCTCTTTCCTCCACTTGTCTCTTAATTTTTCTTTTCTTCAAATGTTTTATCTGGGAAGTAGCTTCTCTTACTGATCAGTTTTCTTTTGGTGACATGGCTCTTAGAATTGACATTTTTGTTATTAATTATACAGGAAAATTGTTGGTAAACATAAAATAATTTGAGTTTCCAGATTCTATTATCTTTCTCTGGTTTAATCTCATTTAATGTGGTTCCTGCAGTTTTCCTTTTTCTTCTTGCTCTGCTTGAATATTTGCATTCACTGATATTATAACACAGAAGCTTGTTGTGAAAATAAACATACAGTGACTATGGATTTGGTATTGGAAATATCACTAATGGAAAATTCTGACATACATTTGCTAAGTAGTAAACTTTAATCTCAGGAACTTCAATACTAAATAGCATGTGTGGCAATGTATCCTTGGGAATCTAGTGGAAGAAATGGTTCAGGAATGTGTGACACACTTGAGCAATAGTCAGTGAAATCATCTGCAAAACCTACACAAATTATAATAATTTGTATTTTTGTCCATGTGTGTTTGCTATTAATGCTATTTGTAGTGTGTATTTCCAACTAAACACTGTTTGAGCATATGTTCAAACACTTTCAGTTTGTTTATTATTTTAGTAGGTAAAATAGATATGTTTGTCACCCATATGTCTTCACAGAATCCAAAATTTGATTTTTCCATGTTTCTTTGGATGATAGGTCTAGCTATGTAGTCCAGCAAGCTCTTATTTGTTAAATAAGTTTATTTATTGTGAAAATACCATACAGAGGGGTTACACTTACATGAGCAAGATAATGAGTACATTTCTTATTAAGCATTGTTGCCTTCTCCTTTGTTTTTCCCCTACCATCCCAGCCCTCCCATCTCCTTGACTACACTCCCCCACCCACCTCCAAGCAAGCTCTTCATCTTTTTATGTAGCCTAGTCTGACAAGTAATCTTTCTTGAGTTTCCCAAGTCCAGGGAGAATAGTTGTGTTTCAGACTGTGTGTGGCTACATTAGCCATTCTTATGTGTACAGTTCATTGATAAAACACTGGGCCACACTGTTGTGAAGCCATTCCATCCATCCAGCTACAACACTTTTCATCTTCCATCTGTGAAGCTATTTGATCATTGAATAGGCAGCTCCTGTTCCTCTCTATCCCAGTCTCTGGAATCATCCTACATTTGGGCTCCACAAGTTTGTTGATCCTTGGAAGCTCAGTAAGGGAAATTATACCATGGCTGCTCCTTTATGATTGGTGTGTTTTATTTAGCTTATTTTACTTAAAGTTCATCCCTCCCATAAAATGTAGTAAAGTTTTCTCCTTTGAACACATTTATTGTTTTACATGCTTCAATGTTTTGCTTATTGTGAGTAGATTTTGAGAAGTGATTCTCCAAGCATTTGTTGTACTCCCTGCTTTATCTGCTGTTGCACACAAGCATAGAAATGCTGGACCATATTCCTATATAATTCTATGTTTAGTTCTTTTTAGGACTCTTCGTACCATCTTTGATAGATTGTTTGTTTGTTTGTTTGTTAGGTCGATCAAGGGGCTTGAACTCCGGGCCTGAGCCGTACTCCCTCAGCTCTTTAGCTCAAGGCTAGCGCTCTACCACTGGAGCCACAGCACCACTTCTGGTTTTCTGGTGGTTTTATTGGAGATAAGAGTTTCACGGATTTTCCTGCCCATGCTGGCTTTGAACCGTGATCCTCAAATCTCAGCCTTCTGAGTAGATATGTTTACAGGTGTGAACCATGGGTACCTGGCTTCATCTTTGATATTTTTATATACATGACAGAAATGCACCAAGGTTCACATCCTTTTCACATCTTTCCTAGCTTTTTTGAGACTTTGGGAGTATTTTTGTTGTTTTTATTTAAAACTATGTCCATACTAGCATGTATCAAATGTTATTTTATTGGGATTTTGATTTGAATTTTTCTCATGACTACTGATATTAAACTAATTTTATATTTTAATGTACTACATGTGTATGTCGTTTTTAGAAAAATCTCTTCAATCTTTTTCCAACTTTAAAATTAGATTTTGTTGTCTGGGTTACTTGAAGGATTTTCTTTATATTTTCTAATTCATATTGGTTAGCAATCCATTTAGAGATATATGCAAATATTTCTCACATACATGCTTTTTTCCCTTTATTGGTAGTGTTTTTCAATGTACAAGGTTTTCATTTGTATTTATTTATTAGTTATTTATTTATATATTATAGGTCATGGGGCTTGAACTCTGGGCCTGAACACTGTCTCTCAGCTCTTAAATTCAAGACTAGCACTCTACCACTTTGGTCACAGCACCACTTCTGGTTTTCTGGTGACTTACTGGAAGTAAGAGTTTCACAGCTATACCTGCTCAGGCTGACTTTCAGACCCGATCTTCAGATCTCACCCTCTTGAGTACCTAATATTACAGGTGTGATCCACCAGAGACTCACATTGTTTGTTTGTTTCTTTGTTTTTTCCAAGAGGTAGTTTTGGAGTTTTATTTATGGGATTACTGTCAAATCTTGCTTTATTTTTTTCTTTTCTTTTCTTTTTTCTCAGCAGTGAGTCCTGAACTGTAGGCCTGGGTGCTGTCACTCAGCTCTTCAGCTCATGTTGAGTACATTACAGATTGAACCAAAGGAACATTTCCAACATTTTGCTTATGTGGTACTGAGGAATTAAACCCAGGGCCTTATGCATGATAAGCATGCGCTCTACCACTGAGCAATCTTCCCAGACCAGTTACTGTCAAATCTGATGCCATGAAACTTTCCTCCCCATCTCTCTTCTCTTCTTTCCCCTTTTCCTCTTTTCCTCTCTTCTTCCTTCTTTTTCCTGACCTTTTACTTCCCTTCTCTCCCTCCTCCACTCAGCTTCTTTTCCCTTTATATCTGAGATGAAGACTTGCTAGTATCACTACAGTTAGGTTTCTAACTTAGAAACACAGTAATAAACATACCTCATGGTGTTCTTGAGCTACTATTGGAGCTTGAACTGCTAGTCTCATAGTCAGTCAACTTCCTCACTCACTGTTGGCATTATCACTTGAGCTATACCTCTAACCTGTTCATTAGCTGCTTAGTTTGATTTGTCTATCCAGGCTGGCTTGCAGACCTCAGTTTCCTCCTTAGTAGCTAGGCTAAAATGACAGTCTGAGCAAGAAGTACTTGCCTTGATTTTTCTTACTTCAACATTTAACATTAATACTTAATTGGCTACTACAATGAAATAGTTTATTGTTTCTGGTTTATGTAGAGTTATTTTGCAACCTAAACTGAAATAGTTTATCTTTCAAATTAAGTGTTGTATTGTTTTTCTAACAACTGTACCTGTTCTACCTGTGGTAGATTTTCTTCACTAAGCAGATCGTTTATGCTGGAGGTATTGTTTTATAATTAATGTAATTTAATCTTATTATGGAGGTGATGTATAGAGAGATATGTCAGGAGTGAGGTAAAAAATACCCTTCGTTTCATACAGTGTCTTCCATGCCTTCATTCTCTCCCAATCTCTCCTTCTTATCTCTACTCTTGAGTTGTATATTTTACTTTCATCACACTATTTCCCTCACATTCTATGACTCTGCCACACCCACCAGAAGATATACATGTGAATACACCATACATAATTGAAAGCAATTGTTTTTATTTCACAAGTGAAGTAAGAAAGTAGCTCTCTTTAATAAATCACAATGATAGCATACATACATTTTTACATATTCATTCTAGTTTCCTTCTGTTTATTTTACTGTTAGATTATTAGAAACATATTGTTGGATTTTTTTGTATTTATATCATAGATTTATTTGTCATACTGATTTCTAGACAATTTGTCTTTAGATCTATTGTCAGTGTGTCTGTCTTGGTAAATATAACTGCATAGTGTTTTATAAACAGCATTTAGTAAAGATAATGCTATCCCTGTCTGTGTTTCTAGTGACCATTTGTCTAGTTATACAGTCATTAAGAGGAAAATTACTTCTCCAATCATAATGATAGATTAAGGAAATTATCATTCTTTCTCCTTTTAATCATGTCTTTGTAGACTTTACTTTTCAGAATAGAACTTTTGTTATACAGATTTATAATTTGCTTGTTATTATCAATGCTCCGTATCTGTGGTAAAACAATTTGTGCTGAGGTTCCTTTCCTTTCATATTATGATTACTTGTATTTTTCAATAATGATTGTTGCTTATGGTATGTTTATATTAATTTAATTTTATTTCTTAATAATTAATGTATGTCTGTTTGGCTTATTTTTTTGAGTCTGTTTTCTTCTGTTCAAATCAGACAGTACCTGATATATTTACTATTTTTATAATATAATATTAACATGGTTTCATTTTAGTGATTACTTTGCTATTTATTATGTTTGTCTCATCTGACATGTATTTATTAGTTTGCTTTCATGTAACCTGCACACATCGTTCTATACCATGCAAATCACCTCTCATATAATCTCCAGAGAATCTTCTATACTCTGCAAATCACCTCTGATAGCTATTACAATTTAAATCCTACTAAATAGTTGTTACAATGCATTGTTCATAGGATAATACCATTTTTTTCAAAGATTGCATGTTTACTATAGGTGCCATACTTTGTCAAGTCTTTGGGTTTTATGGTTTGTTGAATCTGTGCAACAAACAAATACGTAAGGCCTAAAATATTCCTTTAAAAATGCTACTGTAGGGGCTAGAAATGTGGCTCAGTGGAGAGTGCTTGCCTTGCATGCATGAGGCCCTGGGTTAGGTTGCTCAGCACCACATAAACAGAAGAATCTGAAAGTGGTGCTGTGGGTTTAGTAGTAGAGCAGTAGCCTTGAGCTGAAGAGCTGAGGGACAGAGCCCAGGCCCAGAGATCAAGCTGCATGAATGATGAAAAGAAAAAACATACCACAAATAACATAGTGCATATAATAATATTTAAAGGTGCTGGACACAAGTGTCTCAGGGTAGTAAACCTGAGACCTGAGGATTGAGATTTCATCCAGCCCTTTCAGAAAAGTCAATGAAACTCTTATCTACAATTAATCACCTAAAAATCCAGGGGTAGAAATTGATAGATGGCTCCAGTGATAGATCTTTAAGATAAAATGGTCAGGGACAGCACTCAGACAATGAGATCAATACCTAATATTGGTATATTATACTGGGTTATATGGAAATAAATGCTACTTTTCAAAAGTGGTTGGAATTGTGCAAAAATGCATATTGTTCAATAAGTAATGAAATCAATGAAATCAATCGAATAATCAATCAAGTAATGAATTCAATACCTGGCTTATGTAACTTTGACATACATATATGCATCTATGTATATATATATATATATATATATATACATACACACATATGTATATGTACATAGATGTATATATATACATAGATGTATATATACACATATGTATATATGTATATATATATACACATATGTATATGTACATATATATGTCTATATAGACATACATATGTATGTATGTACAGATGTAAATGTGTATATATCACCTTTACAATAATTTTTTTTGGGGGGGGGCTGGTCGTAGGGTTTGAACTCTGGGCCTGGGCGCTGTCCCACAGGTCTTAAGATCAAGGCTACCATTCTACCACTTGAGCCACAGTGCCATTTCCCACTTTTTATTTTCTTTTTGCTTATGTGGTGCAAAGGAATCGAACCCAGGGCCTTAGGCATGCAAGGCAAGTGCTCTAACACTGAGCCACCTTACCAGCCCCCACAATAATTTTTTAAAAATGCAAAAACAACAGAAACATACAATAAGTTCTCCCATGAATGTAGGTAGCATTTGGAGCCTGGTGAGTTAGCACACACAGTAAAGGAGGTGAATATGGTTTAAAAAAAATCTGTGTGTGTGTGTGTGTGTGTGTGTTTGTGTGGTGTTTATCAATGAAACTTGCTGACATTGGGTTTTTTGTTTTCATTTGCTCATTTGTTGTTGTTGTTTGACATTTCTGGGGCTTGAACTCATGGTGTGGGAACTGTTCCTGAATTTCATTATGCTGAAGCCTACCACTCTACCACTTCAGCTACAGCACCAGTGCTTCTAGGGGTGTTTGGTACTTTTTGTTGTTTGTTAGGTATTGAAATATCAAACTTAGTGCTCCATGCATGCTAGGCAAGCACTTTATCACTAAGCCACATTGCCAGCCCCATCCACACTGTTTTAAGAAGGGAAGCAGGGCTGGGAGTGTGGCTCAGTGGTACAGTGCTTGCCTTGTATACATGAGGCACTGGGTTCCACTCCTCAGCACCACATCAGCAGAAAATTCATTGTGACTTCTCACCAATTAAATGCCAGAAAACTATAAGTGACATTCTGGCTGGAAGTGGTAGCATGCCAGCCTGTAGTGAAAAGCCTAGGGAATATGCCAGGCTCTCCCTGAGTTTAAACCCCATAGCTAACAATTAAAAGAAAAAAGAAACAATTAGGAACAAACAAAACCTAAACACTTGCTCATTGCCTTTGTTCTTCTATTTTTCCTTGTTCTTGTATCTGTATACTTCATATCATTCCATTTTCTACTTTCTTCCTTTCACTTTGGGGAATTGAACCTTGGGACTTGCACATGGAAAGTGGATACTACGTACCAACCTATTCTTTCTTCTTTTAACATAAAAAGTCAGCTTATACGACAGGCAAGGTAGCAAAATGGTACAGGGCTTGCATTGCATGATTGAGGAGCTGGGTTCTATTCCTCAGTTCCACATGCACAGAAAAACCTGGCAGTGGTGCTGTGGCTCAAGTGGTAGAATGGTACACTTTAGCAAAAGCAGCTCAGGGACAGCACCTGGCCTCTGAGGTCAAGCCTAAGGACCAGCAAAACAAAACATCTGCTCATTTAGTCAATGCTTCCCCTGCAATTTAAAAGACAAACTTACAAGTAACTTTCGTTCCCTTTCAATACTACTGTCCTCATTTCCAGTGAGTGCAGGGGCCGCACACAGAAGAGACTCTATGCCTCTGCTGTCCCTTGTAAACTAGCTGTTGTACAACAGTAAGCAGCAACACATACATTTCTGTTCGTATTATTTTGAACACCATGGGCTTTGTCAAGGTAGGTAAAAATAAGTGAAGGAAACCTTTCCTTTTCATTTATTGGTTGTGAGTGTAATGGATCTATCTTGCTGAGGACTTAAATCTGACACTCCTGTCATTTGAGTTCTCTCTGAACTACTTTTCAATTTGTTTTCTTCTTAGGACACACACACACACACACACACACACACACAAATATCCTGAAGAATTTTAACTAGTTCATCAGACAATAGTTTTACTACCAATTCTTCTTGTCCACAGCAATTGTATCATCTACATAAGACAAGACAATTACATTAGGCCACTGGCTTAACTTGACTAACAGGTCCCTGTGTCAACAGTCAGCCCTCCTGAAACCTGGGCACACCGTGTCCCATGCTGGAGGTGCCATGTGGTGCTGGTGGTGTACTGATGGGTAGCACAGGCCCTGTTCTGGCTCCTCACTCCTGTCCCAAGGGGCTTGCATATTGCATGAAGACTTTGTCACTGTGCTCCTCTCCTTGGCTGGCTCCTCACCAGTCTTTTCTTTCCTGTACCTTCCATTTTGAATTCTGGCTTACACTATGAGCCCAGCCAATTTCCAACACACCTGATGAAGTCTCCACATCAAACTTTTGGTAACAAACATTTAAGTTAGAATGCACATATAAAGATTTGGCTTGGGTTTGCTCAGACCCCATGGACAAGTGAAGAAAAGATGGTTAGCTGTGGATGCTCCAGGTAGTGATCTTCTCAAAGTACTGACAACTCTATAACAGGGACTTCATACAAGAATGTTTCTGATCAAGAAACCTGAACAAAAAAATATTTAAAAGATCTTCACAATTCATTGAGGAAACAGAAAAGAGAGGTTAGGATAACATGTTTCTCAAAGGAGCAAGAAAAATGTACACCTAATACTATGCTAATTATGGGAGGAAAAACAGTGGCATCTATCTTGGCTCTAGAAATTCTAAATTTAGGTCAACCTTTGTGTTTCTGTAAAAGAAGACAGTACACTTGTTGGAAGCCACATTATGGAAGATGGAATACTGCAGTGTTTATTACACAGCTAGCAGTCTGCATGCAGCCTGTTGTAATAATGACTTGTAGTCCACAAATAGACAGCTTGGAAACAGGACAGAAAGGAAAAAAAAAAAGAAGTAAAACAAAACCAAGAAAACAATCAGCACAAAAAGAGTGCTGAATTGGCACACTATGATGACCAGAGACAAGCCAGGAGACAGGACACAGGACATGATCACAGAGACATGTACCATAGCAGCTAGTGCCACTGCTGGTCCAGCCCAAATAGGGCCTAAGCAGGAGGGAGGTCTACAGGAAATTCCCAGTCACTGGACTAAGAGATTGAGTAACATATCAACCAAATTCTCACCCCTGCTTCCAGGGAACCAGCCACACCTATCAGTTGGGTGGCAAGTGATGAAGGAGGTATTCCTTGCCCCTGCATGAAGACAAGATGCCAGACCCCACCATCCACCATGTGTCCAATAGGGTACCAGCCAAACCTGACCTCCTTACTTAATATTATTGAAATATTAAGTCAATTTATAAAATGTTACAGCTTCCTTATAATTTTGTAAACAGTTCAAGAATTACCTTTTGTAAAAGCCATTTTTCTTGAGCCCCATCTCTGAAACAATTCTCACATTCACCAAAAATTAAACATTCTTCTTTTGAATAGTTTATTTCTTCCTTCTTTCTCATTCCTTCCCTTCCTCTTTCCCTCTCTCACATCACTCCTTCCTGCCTTCCTTCCTTCCTTCTTTCTTTCCTTATTTCTATCCTTCCTTCTTTCCTTCCTTCCTCTCAGGGCCTAGAAGTGATGCTGTAACTCAAGTGGCAGATGGTTTTATTTTTTTGTTAACTTCAATTTTTGTGAGAGGTTGATCAATATCTTTGTGTGCTCAATTATTTCCCCTAATATCCTATCCACTTTGGCCCTCTATGAGATAACACAGGTGCGACACATCATCCACACTGGTGTTTTGTAATAGCTTGCTCAGCAGAACAACTAAATAGGCTAAGAGTGAATCAATCACAAGTTGCTCATCACCAATGATTAATTAAAGAAAAGAGCAAGCACTGAAGACACTTTGGGGTTCTCCCCAAGGCACAATGCAGATTCTAGACTTTATTAATCTATCATATTTTTAAATATATATTTTATTTTAAACATACTGTACAGATTGGTTATACCATTATGAGTTAGGTCATGAATACATTTCCTTTTGAGCATTGTTACATCTCTGAGAAGGACTTTACTACTATGTATGTACTGCAACAAGGACTAATGTCTTCCTTTAGATCTTTCATTCAAAAACTGAACTGGAATAAGTAAGTCATTTGTACTATAACGCATGGATCACACATACAGAGGAAGACTTAAGGGAGCAGTAGAAATATGGTTGTTCTCATGTTCTTGCCTCCAATCATAACAGTATTTACTTATCTATTGTTCCCATAAGCATGTTGGAGATGATCTGAATCCAGTCCCAAAGGGCTAGAGCTCATATTTCTAAGAAGAGTCTATCAAATTACCTTGACACACCATTCCTTAGTATAAAAGATACAAGTGAATTATTTCAATTTCTTAATTCCTTGTCGAGACAGGTTGTTTCTACATGCTTTGGATAATATTGAAGGACACCATCCACACTCAACATAATGACAAATGTTGGCTCAAACAGAGCTGAAGAATGGTTTCCCATCACCCATAACTTACCTCTGCCATGAAGAATTTCTCTGTATAATTTACAGAGGTTTTTTGAGAAAGATTTTCCTACATTGGGTTTCTTTCCTGGGTGAATATTTTAATAATTGCTGAAGGTTGGCTTCTGGTTGAAAGACTTCCTCTCATGTTTATATTTACAGAAATTCTGTCATGTGTCCAGGTCTCTGATACCGGTACAGATTAGACTTCTGGCAAAATGTTTTCTATACTCATAATTTCTCTCCTGTGTATGATCTCACATATGCTGAGGACTCAGTTCTGATTGAAAGTCATTTCACATATGTTCTATGCACTACTTCCTTTTCTCCTATGTGAGTCAGTTCTCTCATGAACACTGAGATATTCCTTTCAGGTCAAAGACCTTCCACATTTGTAATATTTTTAAGATTTCTCTGCTGTGTGTGATATGAACTTGGATCTATGAATACTTAGTATAGGACTTTCCACATTTGATATATTTGTATTTTCTCATCTGTGTCTGTCCTCTGATGCAAACTGAGTTAGGAATTTTTCTTGAAAACCTTTCCATTTTTTCCTACATATTTTTTCTCTCCTCTTTGTGTGTGAGAGTATGTGTCTGTGTTTCTGTGTGTTTTGGGTGTTCTGTGATGCACTCTGAGCTGTGTCTTGTAGTTGGAAGACTCCATATCTGCTATATCATAAGGTCTCTATCCTGTATTGGTTCTGTATTGCAATTTCAATTTTCTTACAGATCAAAGACTTTCCCCATTTGGAACAATCCTAAGTTATTTCATTTGTGTGAATCAACTTCTGTGTGTTAAACTGTGAACTCCAGGTCTTTCCACACTGGTTGCATTCATAAGGTTTCTCTCCTTGTGTTCTGTGATGGATGTTATGGTTTGCCTTCCAGATGAAAGAATTTCCATGCCTACTACATACATAACATTTCTCTCTGGTGGGTTTTTTTCTGGTGGACAGAAAGGTGTATGTTCTGGGTGAAAGAATTTCCACATAGGTTACATTCATAAAATTTCTCTCCTGTGTGTGCTCTCTGGTGGACAGTAAGGTGTAGCTTCTAGCTGAAAATCTTTCCACACATATGACATTCATAAGGTTTCTTTCATGTGTGTTTTCTGATGGACAGTGAAGTTTTACTTCCAGGTGAAAGCCTTTCCACACATGTTATATTAATAAGGTTTCTCTCTTGTGTGTGTTGTCTGGTGGCAAGTAAGGTATGACATCTTGGTGAAAGACTTTCCATACGTGTTACATTCATAAGGTGTCTCTCCTGTGTGTGTGTTCTCTGGTGGCGAGTAAGCTTTGATTTCTGGATGAAACACTTTCCACACAGGTTACATTCATAAGGTCTCTCTCCTGTGTGTGTTCTGTGGTGGACAGTAACATACTCCTTGTGGGTGAAAGACTTTCCACACACATTACATTCATGAAGTTTCTCTACTGTATGTATTCTCTGGTGGCTAGTAAGATATGCCTTGCAGGTGAAAGACTTTCCACAAATGTTACATTGAAAAGGTTTCTCTTTTGTGTGTGTTCTCTGGTGGACAATAAGCTTTGATTTCTGGATGAAATACTTTCCACACACATTACATTCATAAGGTTTCTTTCCTGTGTGTGTTATCTGATGGACAGTGAGGGTTGACTTCCAGGTAAAGGGCTTTCCACATAAGTTACATTCATAAATTTTCTTTCCAGTGTGTTCTCTGGTGTCCAGTAAGATATGCCTTGCAGGTGAAAGACTTTCCACAAATGTTACATTCAAAAGGTTTCTCTTTTGTGTGTGTTCTCTGGTGAACAGTAAGCTTTGATTTCTTGGTGAAAGACTTTCCACACACATTACATTCATAAGGTTTCCTTCCTGTGTGTGTTATCTGATGGACAGTGAGGGATGACTTCCAGGTAAAGGACTTTCCACACAAGTTACATTCATAAATTTTCTCTCCTGTGTGTGTTCTCTGGTGGGTAGTAACATATCCCTTTTGGGTGAAAAACTTTCCTCAATTCTTACATTCAAAAGGTTTCTCTTTTGTGTGTGTTCTCTGGTGGACAGTAAGCTTTGATTTCTGGGTGAAACACTTTCCACACAGGTTACATTCATAAGGTCTCTCTCCTGTGTGTGTTCTGTGGTGGACAGTAAGCTTTGATTTCTTGGTGAAACACTTTCCACACATGTTACATTCATAAGGTTTCTCTCTAGTAGGTGTTTTCTGGTGGACAGTAAGATATGCCATCCTGGCGAAAGACTTTCCACACACATTACATTCATAAGGTTTCTTTCCTGTGTGTGTTATCTGATGGACAGTGAGATTTGACTTCCAGGAGAAGGACTTTCCACATAAGTTACATTCATAAATTTTCTTTCCAGTGTGTGTTCTCTGATGTCTAGTAAGATATGCCTTGCAGATGAAAGATTTTCTACAAATGGTGCATTGAAAAGGTTTCTCTTTTGTGTGTGTTCTCTGGTGGACAGTAAGATTTGATTTCTTGGTAAAAGACTTTCGACACACGTTACATTCATAAGGTTTCTCTCTTGTGTGTGTTCTCTGAGGGACAACAGGGTGTGTCTTCTCAGTGAAAGACTTTTCACATTGTTTATATTCTTCAACTACAGAAGACACATGAGGACTATGGGCAGCACACATCTTACCAGGTTCACTGAAAACACCCATTTTCTGACAGCCAGTGACCTTTTCTATCCTCATCCCTAAGGAGTTCCCATTATTCTTAATCAGTTCTGACTTCTGTATGGAGCTCAAATGAAAACTTTTTATAAGTCTCACTTTTTCCTCCCCTGGGTTACTATTCATGACTGCTACTTCAGAGCGATATTTATTGTGACTTTCCTGACAGGTGCTAATCACATCCTCCATTACTGGGACATCTAAAATGAATAATAGAAAAATAGACAAAAACATAAATGAGACCCACAAATTCCTTACGATAATGATATTTCCTCACATTCTGTTACTAGATTTTCAAATATCAAAGCATTGCTTTATGCAGAATATATACTTTTCTCTGCAATGTAGTAATTAAGAAAGTAGTACTGACATTTTACAATGCAAAATAGCGTTTTTCTGTATTCCAGATTATTATATGTTGTCCCAGGAAATATTTCCTGAAATTATTCATCTCCATACTCTTAATGCTTCCATTCTGAATCGCCCTCTATGCCCAGCACCACTGATAAGAAATTGTCCCCATCAGAGGATAGCAGCCCTAGCATACTCCTATTTTCCTCCTACCTGCATAATACTAGTTTAAAAGAAAATGAGGTCTCCTTTCTACATTTCTTATTCTCTTTTTCTCTTTATGAATGACTTCTCTACAGAAAAAGGGAATTGCTAACACTACCTACACTGGCACACCAAATATAGTGTGTCTCCACATGAATTCTGGATTGACAATTCCTTGAGACAAAGGATCACCTAGTTCTCTGCCACACATGACTCAGGGGCACTAGGAATACTACTGCTCTGTACCGCTGAATATAAACAGACTCATTGGGCTCTGGATCCATCATCACCATTCAAGATGCTTTAACTCACCTGTAAAATTCTTTTCTGAGCCTTCTCTTATCCATGGTTCTGCACCTTGCTCCAGCTTCACAATCAATTCAGGTTTAGGAACACAGTGCCCTGTGAATAAGAAATAGTGGAGAACAATTGCTCTTGCTGGGTCATCATTAATGTAAGGTCGCAGACATCCTGATCATAAGGTTGCTCCTAAATCTGGTTTCTCAATTGTTTTTGTGAGGGGAAGTCGAGTTGTGGGGCCTGAACTCTGGGCCTGGGAGCTGTCTCTCAGCTCTTAAGCACAAGGCTAGCACTCTATCACTTGAGCCACAACACCAATTCTAGCTTTATTTCCCTGCCTATGTGGTGCTGTGATATCAAACACAGAGCCTCAAGCATGCAAGGCAATCACTCTACCCCTGAGCCATCTTCCCAGCCCATGGTTTCTTTATTCTTAATAACTCCATGGTGGAGTTTCCCCCAGCTTTGAGTTTATTGTGTCCATTGTGTGGCTTGAACTCAGCTCTTTTGCTCAAAGCTAGCATTCTACCTGTTTGAGTCTTGCCTACGATTCTAGTTTTTGAATGGTTACTTGGAGATAAGAGTTTCATGGTCACTTTTCCACAGTTGCTGGCTTCAAACCAAAATCTTCAGATTTCAGCCTCCAGAGTATCTAGAATTCCAATCTTGATGCACTAAACTCTGTGTCAAGTTTGGCTTACAAATACACACGTTCACCTACTGATTTCCAGATCATACTGTCAGTAGTAATGTATATTCTATCTAGACTGTAGATCCACCTATAATAATTACCCCAAGTCTGGGAAGTCAGTTTCCTATTATTGGATCATACTTTAGAACTTTTGTACAACTATCGATTAGAAATGTTAAAGATTGAGAATAAAATTAGCTCTTGAGTTACATATAATGAAGTTGAAGTTTCCCTTACAAAAAATGACACTTCCCATGGACTGGAATCTTTTTTAGTTTTTTTGTTTGTTTGTTTGTTTGTTTTAGAAAATGATATGGTTCAAAGGCTTATAACTTTAATCCTTCATTGACGAGGTGAGATCAGAAGTGGCAGGCTTGAAACCAACCTGAGCATGGAAACCCAGAATATACCCCAAAACAAAAGTCAAAATGGAGTTGTGGTTCATGCAGTAGTGCGAAAGGCAAACAACACCAAGCACCCAGAACTGAATTTTGCTGGCTTTTATACTAGCAGTTTTTTACCTGGGAGTGGACTGGAAGATTATACCTAAATAACATAAACAGTCAAATGTCTACTAAAATAAAAGCACTTGATCTTCCAAATAAAAGTAACTTTGCTCACCCAAGGACATTAGGTTGCTATAGGTCTCCAGCATTACTTCTCTATAAAGGTTCCTCTGTCCAGGATTCAGATCCTGCCACTCCATCCAGGTGAAGTACACAGCCACATAGTCAAATGACATCAGCTTCTGTAATGGCACATTTCCATCAAGAAATTAGACCTAGGTCATGAGAATTCCAATCTGGAATTTCATTATGCTGCAGGTATGCTTTTGTCTTACATAAAATGTTTGCAGCTTGCTGTGTTATCTATTCACTGGGAAAATTAAATAGCAAATTAGAAATATTGGACAATATATAAACCTGGTCATGAAAACACACAGACTGGCAGGGCACTGGTGGCTTATCCTCCTAGTTATTCAGGAGGCTGAGGTCTGAGGATCTAGGTTCAAGGCCAGCCCAGGCAGGAAAGTCCATGAGACACTTATCTCCAATAAACCATAAGAAACTGAAAGTAGCACTGTGACTCAAGTGGTAGAGCACTCACTTTGACCTGAAGAGCTGAGGGATAACAACCAGGCCCAGAATTCAAGCCCCAAGACCAATAAAAAATTACAGTTTCCCTAATGCATGCAAACACATTTCTGCTGCTAGCAATAGAGACAAGGTAAAAACTCTAAGGAGACAATAATCTGGCATGACAACAATAAGTCTAAGGAGGTGTCTGAAAAATTATATTATCATTTTTTGATAAAATTTTAGTACATATAAGGGTAACAATGAATTAAACAAATATTTTTTCTGCATTTACATATACTGCTTCACCCTAAATCCTATTTAGACTTTCTATTAACAGGTACTCTCATCAGCAAGCAGAACACATTCAGGATATGACATGGAATACAGAACATAGAACATTACTAGACCTATGAGAAGCAGTGTCCACATAAATATTAAAAAATACTCACAATACTCCAGAAAGTAGCTAATGATTTATTTTTCCCATATAAGATTTAATTGAGTTCACACATAAAAATATCCTAGGTTAACCATGTTTGATTTAAATACTAAATATTGAAAAGTGGTCACAGATACCCTGATATTTACATCCTATGTAAAAAAAGAACTGCTACCATGAGGTTTTGTAAACTTTGCCTACATTCTATAATACAAAATATATGTGGGAGGGGAATAAAATATTCTTTACAATATTTTCATTTTAATAGGCTTCATGGAAGGTGGAGGAAAATGTATACAAGCTTAAGGAATACTCAATATGACAAAAATGATGAATATGCACAAATGCTCCAATGTGTCACATATTCCTGAGTCATTTCTCCAGTAGATCCCTAAGGATATATTTGCACTTATGTTAGTTAATAGCAAAATTCCTCAGAGATCCAAATCAATTCCTGAGAAATCATCCGTGAGATTTTGCAACAAGTGATATTTCTAATAAAGAACACCTTGTCATTGTATTTTTTTTTTTTATCAAAACCAGTTCCTATCCTATACTGGCAGTGAATTAAAATATTCAAAAGTAGTGGGAAGGAAAGACAAAACAGAATACCACATCAAATGAAGTTAGACCAAAGATAACAGAATCAGGAGAAAACTGATTTTCTTGTAGTTTATAAGCTGGGCGAAGGAAATACTTTTCTGTGGGGAACTCTGAGGTTGAGCCAAGGGGGAAAAGGTTTGAGAGGTTGGAATTCGAGCCTGACTTCAATGAGAACACTGAGAGCTGGCCACAGAAGGGTTAAAAGAGAATTCTGGAGAGGATTAAGAGACTGGAGGGCAGGCCTTTTCATTACTGTTGGAAAGATAGCATCTGAAACTGAGCTTCTGTTCACCTTCAAGGCTAGGTAAGGTGAACTTCATGTCTGCATTTTATCTGGGAGCCAGTCTTCTGTCTCAGGAGATTAGGAAACATGTTTTCCTCACAACCTGTTGTGGCTCTGATTGTACTATTAATATAGATACTTCATTTTTGCATGTTATCAATGGTAATCTTCCCTGTGTGCACTCAAGGAACTATGCTTGCTTGCTGGCACCAAGGGACCAAGTGCAGGAGAGCCTTGGAACCCTGGTTTTCCCTAAGTCTATCTGTTTATGTTTTTGTGATTTTCTAAGTTTGTTTCTGGAATCCTGTAGAACTCTCTAGGTAACAATTTTCCTATATAATGGGTAAGAAAAATGTCAAACCTAAGAGCCATGTCAGCAAAGTAAAAATGATCACTAAGAAAAACTAGCTCCCAGATAGATCATTTGAAGAAAAGAAACAACTGAGACACATATGGAGGAAAGAGGGAATGAGAAAAGTAAGAAAAAATGATAGAAAGATAGATACAAAGAGAGAGAAAGAGAAAAATAACCAACACTAGTGAGTAGAAAATCAAAAATAGACAGATAAAATAGAGGAAAGAAATTTTGTGAGGATACTTTAGAAAACAAACAGGAATTTGTAGAAAGACCATAAAGTTTAGCAACAAATATAGCCTAAGTTTCAAGTAAGACCAAGACCATGAAGTCGTCCAAGTACTATATATGGAGAGTAATTTAAGTACATATAGGTTAATCATTCCTTAAGAACACATGAAGGTATGTATGACCATACTATTTCAGCAATTCCAGGAAAATTTAATTGAAATAGTTTAATGTTGCTCATGAGGATGTGATCTGTTTACAAGCTATCCTAAACCTTCCGTAAGAAGTAACCTGCTGGGAGTCATTACATCACATAACAGATTTGATTACATTTTATGACAACATGAAACCTAGACATTCTGAAGCCAATCTGCATTCAACTTAGAAAGAATATAACTATTTAATCTGCTAAACCTACAAGCAATCTTAATCTGATAATCTATAAGCCATATGAATATGTTCCTGGGGTTGAATCTGAGTGGTTGGACTTGTTTTAAATTCTTGAACATCTTTAGGTTCATATAATGGAATAAAACCAAATGAGAAATAAAAAAACAACTCACCAGAGATCCATTCATTCTGTCTTGCTGCTGACAATGAGCAGAAGATTCTGGAAGCATGGCTGGGATACAAGACAAATGATGTATTCAGAAATGAATCTGTGAGACTTTCAGCCCAGAATTTCCTCTTGCAACATAATACATGGGCTAGAAAACGGCAAAGACTTCTTATAAGAGAAGAGTCTTTAATGTCTCAGGCAGAGGATTAAAGTCTACAATAAATACAAATCCAGTCCATTTCCTGGTACATAGATATTATTAAACCAACTAATTTCTATGTTTATGTACATACTACATTTATAAAAGTGAATGTTCAAACAAAAAATATTGAATAACTGAAAGAAAAAACATATCACATTTCCACTGAAACTATTTATTACTGAATATACTTCGGGATGTATGAACTGCTTTTTTTAATGCAAAGGTATCCTAGGAATCCAATGGAATTTGTTTTCTACCTCATTCCTTTACATATTTAAACATCATGGAAAGCATGTATGATGTAACTCAGTAGTTTTCACCCAAAGTTACAGAGGAAACTATGTACAGAATATATTTCTTGTGCTATACTATTTCAATAATGGTTGTCAAATGGCACATTTCACTGTATCATTGCAAACATATGCAATGATTTGTAATTTGCCATTTAACATGCTTTGGCCAAAGGAACATGAGTAAAGATGAGGTAAACCCAGGTTTGAGAAGTCCCTAATGTTCATTTCCCTTAACAGTCTTGGAAAGAACCTTGACCATCCTAAAGATACAACATAAAATACTGCATATAGGAGTGACACACCTGAAGATAAGCAACACTTACAAAGCATACAACCTTGAGTAAGACATATTACCTCAAGTTTTCTTCTGTGATTTTTCATTTAAGGCCAAATGTCCCCGACCAACACTTTCTGAACTACGAGGCACAGCCAACACATTAGAGCTAGCATTAACAAATCCATAGATGGGACATTTAAGATAAGTTTCAATGAATACATACTAAAAATTATAGTGGTAACGCAGGCTGAATAAATTAGAAAAAAGAGGATTAGGGATTACTATAGGAATATATATTTTCAGTCATAACAATTACCCCACCTTACCAAACCACTGTCTCAGGTACCTTCTGATAACTAGCCTCTGGGTTATTCCTCAAGCCAGCTCATCACAACTCCTAGAAATCAGCTTAAATCTTGCAACAACACAAAGTGATTGAGAGTGATGTAGGAAAGAGTACCACGTGAATCTGGTGCTTAGGGAAGTAGCAACAATTTTTGCATAAGGCAAGGGAAGCTAGCAACATCTTCCCCTTCCTGTGCTTTTCTGCTTCTTCCCTTTTGGGCTTCTCAGAATTGAAAAGGTCTGTCCATTTAGGATGGAGATTCTTATTCATAGGGTGCTCTGCTTCAAACATTGCTAGGCTTCATTCCTAAAAATCCAGGACCAGCACTCACTACTCCAATATCCCATGTACAACTGTCTCTAGAAACAGGATGGTGAACAAACATCTGTGAACTCAAGCCAGGAGATTAAAACTTCAAGCCAAAATATTAAAATATGTCTTGGAGAAACAACACAGAAGCCCCAAATACAACTTCCATGTAAGAGGACTCAAGGCAGGCACACACCTCACAATTTCACTAGAATTCTTCCTGTAGTCCTCTTCCACCTGGGTAAAGCAAATAAAATCACATGGGTTAATAGAAAAATCCCTTGGTCTTGGAGTACAAATGCACAGCTCTTGGGCTCTCCTTGTCTGCAGAATCACCAAGCTTGCTCTCAGACATTTGGGAAACAGGTTCTTGTTTATCAACCCCAGACTGGAGAAAAGCGTGGAGGGGAAAACAGGTGCTTTGGCTCAAGTGTAAAGCTCTCCTTATGAGCTGACGAGGTCAGGAACATTGCTTGCAGGCCCAATGTTCAAGCCCCACCAACGACCAAATAAAAACAGAACCAGAAAAAGAAAACCATGGAGGATAGACTCCAGCAGCAATCCCACAGTTCCTACCTGATATCAGTTCCAAAGCTTAAGATTCTTTCAAGTTACAGCTCCCAAGCTTCACTGCACAGAGCTGGGCGCTTGCCTCCTGGCTCCCACCTATGGAAGGCCGAACTTTACTTCAGGGCACTTCCAGCAGCAAGGCAAAGGGAAAGAATCTAGAAGGGACAGACTTAAAACACCCCAGGTGGGCGGGGAGGTGCATGCGCAAAAGGATCTCTGTGCCACTTCCGCCCTCCCAAAACAAAAACAACTCAGGACTTTCAAACCAAAAGCCCTCCACGGAGACTACAATTCCCATAATGCTTGGCGCCACCTTGCTTCACCTCTGGTTAGAAGAGTGCTTGGATGCATTGGGACTTTTCTCTCCCTGCTGTGGGAGCTGAGTTTCTTCTTCAAAACCACTGTTTCCTTTGTGAAATATTGTAAGACCAACCAGAAAATGGATATACATGGGGAGAATTAGATGCATTGACTTTTTGGTACTTAGTTCTAATAATGAAATTGAGGTTATGAGACTGTTCACAGTTTGCCTGCTCCTGGCAGGCACCGCAGGGTCTGCAACAGTCTCCCTCTCTCATATTCAGAGATCCTATACTTGTCTCTTAAATATTTATTGTGATTTTTGGTGATCCTTTACATACAATATAATTGAGATGGTTTGGATTGGAAAGTTTCATGCCTGGTATTAGCTCTCCAATGTATAGGTTTTCCATATCCCCTTTGTGGACCTGAATTATTCCTCATGAAAATGGAAATCAAAGGGTATATTTGGATTTATAGACTTCAACTTACAAGCACCTCTAATAATATAAAGAAAAATTAATTTCATTCTATAAAAGTAAATTCCTGAGAGTCAAGGAGAAAAGGATCAGAAAGAATTGGAGTACTTCCAAGACTACATGTGAAGTGTAGTTTTCATTGTTCAAGCCTATATTTCTGATGCATTTACTTATATTTTTATCTTTTTGTTTTTTTGTCAGTCGTGGCACTTGTACTCTGAACTTGGGAACCATCTCTAACCTCAAGTACTCTACCATGTGAGCCACAACACACTTCTGGATTTCTAATTGTCTCTGGAGATAAGTGTCTCACACATGTTGGTGGCCAGGCTGACTTTGAATTGGGATCCTCAGGTTTCAGCCTATTCAAAAGCAATGATTACAGACATGAGGAACCAGCACCCAACTTGCATTTCTTGTGTTTTATGTCCCAACCCTGGGGCTTGAACTCAGTGCATGGACACTGTCACTGAACTTCTTTTGCTCAAAATTATCATACTACTACTTGAGCCACAATTCCACATTTTGTGTTTCTGTGTATGTGGTAGTGAGGACTTGAACCAGGGATGCTAGGTAAGCATACTACCACTGCTGGGGGCCAGCCACAACACCAGCAGTGCTCCAGAAGAACAAGGGGATGATAATAGAAGAGACAGAGACCAGGCCAATGATGAATCTCTCTTTATTTCAGCAATATTCTTAGCTATAGACACTTTCTATATCTGTCCAGTTCTTGCATCACATTGTTCTAGGACTCAATGTGGCAACAACTGCAGATCATGTGAATCCTTCCTCATTCTAGTTCAACCTTTGTCCACCAAACTCCTACAGGTAAGGCCCCAGGCCCAGAAGCTAAAAGGAACACTCCCTCCTATGAAAATGGCAAGTACTTACAGCCCTGAAGGTTGCAGTCCATGGTTGTGGAGCTTTTGCTCACACCTTGACAGTCCTGGCACCTCTGAGTCTGCAACAAGTCCTCCTTTTTATTTTGTAAATTGAGCAAGTGTCTATCAGCCTGAGCCTGGAAAATTCAGCAGATCCTACATCTCAGGAAGAATGGAAGAAAAAGGAATACCAAAACAAGAAACAGGAAAATGCCTAAGAAATGGAAAAAGGATTGCTATTTCCCAGGTTGAATCCCTACAGATAATGGAGAACTGATGCAGCTAAGTCTGCAGGGTGTGCTACCTATAGGGTGGAGTGACCAATATCAGATTTCTGACCCTGTAGCTGCCTAATGTCTAACCTTAATTTATCAAAGGAGGGCTGGGAAGGTGGCTCAGTGTGGCTCAGTGGTAGAACCCTTGCCTTGCATGCATGAGGTCCTGAGTTCGATTCCTCAGCACCACATAAGCAAAAAGAAAAAAGCAAGAATGGCACAGTCGTTCAAGTGGTAGCCCGCTAGCCTTGCAGCGCCCAGGCCCAGAGTTCAGGCCCTATGACCAGATCCTCCCCCCCAAAATATTATCAAAGGTCCGGATTCCTCAAATATGTCACTTGATATTGGCCCATATCATACTGAGGGATAACACAGACGTACTAACCATTCGCATATCACATCATTTTTAACTGGGTCTTTAGCACATCTACTTGATTATCAATATACATCATTGCTGTTTCCAAATCATAAAACATATCACAATCTTATCCAAGCCCACCTGCATCCCAGGGCACCAGAAACAGGTTCACATCAGAAGCAGTAGCACTAGCAAGAACATTTAGGGTAGCAAAAATGCTGGCAACCAATATTCCAGAAAATCTGCAGCAATGGCTAAGAGCCTATAAACCTCAATAGAAAACAGAGACCCAAATTTATCATACCATAATGGTTATATCAACTGAACAAGCAACATAAGTTAAGGTGATCGCATAGTAACCTCAGAGTATTTATGCAGTTAGTGAGAACACAATTGTTCCTGCTAGAGGCATCAAAAACTACCCCACCCTTGAAAACCGTACCTAGCTCTACTATCAGCATGTATGGATACATAACACAACATTGCACAGTAACTGATACAAAACCATGAAACAGGACACGTCTCTGATACAGAGGTATGGGATAGAGATAGGCATTAGTCCAAAGGCCAGCAGCCAGTTGCAGATGTCAGGGTGAGCTTGTCCAAACATACTGACAAACATGGGGGCCAGCAAGGTACCAATGATCACGTCACGCCTTGAGCCCAGTTATGCAATGCATACTGGGAGACTTCCACCAGTACAACAGTAGACAAGATGTGAAATCCACAGGCTCTCCATAATCCACATGCCCTACATGGGGGTGGATCATCACAACCACAGGAATCTCCAGGCCTAGTGGAACCCATGAGGGATGCACCACATCTCCTGCTGAAGGAATTCTAGAAGTGTTATGCATGAGCTCCATGTTTTCCATTCATTCACCTTTTCCTCCAGAGAACGTCAGAACCATAATCTATCCCTGAATACCATACTATATTTGTACCTTCTACCTCAGGTTGTTCAGTCACTAATGTGGATGAGGACAGTGCAAATCCCAAAACACACAAAAATATCCCACTTTGAAATTTGTAACACTCCTCATCTTAAGTATTGTGAATGTGAACACTTAGGCTATAATAAATTAACTTTAAGTTTTTCTCTTCTTTTTTTCAGTCTAGTCGTAGGGCCTGAACTCTGGGCCTGGGTGCTGTCCCTCAGTTCTTCAGCTCAAAGCTAGCCCTCTACTACTTGAGACACAGTACCACTTCCAGCTTTTTCTTTTTGCTTATGTGGTGCTGAGGTATCTAACCCAGGGCCTCAGGCGTGCAAGACTAGCGCTTTACCACTGAGCCACCTTCCCAGCTCCACTTTAATTTTTCAAAGAAAGAAAATATTCTTATAATGTAGAAAAACCCAGTACTAATGTGCAAACACTGCTTTTAAAAGATTCATATTGTGTTTCCTATCAAAAACAACCTCACTGAAGTAAATAGAATAAATTTTCGCTTTTTGTAAATGTCACTGCAAAGTTCATGTATTTTATATTAACAATTACTATTGTGGGTAAATGGGAAAAATAACTGAATGCTGGATAATAGAATTTCCTGTGTCATCAACCAACAAGTATAAGCCAAAGCACATACCTATATAAGTTGTGTTTCTTTGCATTTTATGGATCTACATTTTGGGGTGTATTTTCTGTTAATAGTGTTTAGTAACACATAAGTTTAGTCTTCTGTGGATTTGTCATTACTGGATACTTTAATGTTCTACTTGATTCAGGAATGTTTCTTCTCCCAAAAGAAGGCTTTATGCTTTTCCAGCCCACCTATCATGTTCTGAGCAGGAACTTCTAGGGTAAATTCACACAGGTTCTTTCTGACTCTCATTTGGCTTCTCTCCAAGCCATGGTTCCAGAATCTTTATTCATTGTCAACAACAAGAAAGAATGGTAGGATCTCTGATGAGATTCTTTTACTTCTCACTGTTTGACATTCCATTTTATGAATCTAAGTGTTTACAAGATTGAAGAACATTAAAAAAAAAAAAGATTCAGCTTCAGGAACATGTTTCTAAAAAAGCTAAAGATGGCTTGGAGATTTAGCAGATTATCAAAACTTGCCTTCTAAGTTAAGAGCAGATTTGCTTTAGTTTGTTTCTCATTTTTTAATGTGAGGACAAAGTGGTCCCACTTGTTATGTGATTCAATGACACCTAGGAGGTAACTTCTCATGGAAGGTAAAGGTTGGCTAGAAACTGGTCAGACATCACATCCTCATACACATTAGACTATCCTAATGAAGTTTTACTGGATTTGCTGAAATGGTGTGTTCAAACATAACTTTGATTGTTGTACAGGACTGAGTGTGTTATAAGTACTTCAATTGTCTCTGTAAATACTCTAGGACTGCTTTGTGGTATTTGTCTTTCTTGAAACTTAGGCTATATTTTTGATGGTATTTATAGAAATCTCTGTTTTTCTCTAAGGTATGTACAAGTGTAGAAGTGCTGGACCATATTTCTATGTAATTGTATATTAAGTTCTTTTTAGGACACTTTGCGCCATCTTTGATACTTTTACATACTTGAGAGAAATGCCCCAAGGTTCACATTGTTGTCACAACTTTCCTAGCTTTTGTTGGAGTTTGGAAGGATTTTTGGTGTTTTTTTTTTTTAAACTATGGCCATACTAACATGTGTAAAATAGTTATTTTATTGTAATTTTGATTTGAATTATTCTCATGATGATTGATTCTACTTTTATATTTTAATCAGCTATTTGTGTATGTCCTTTTTAGAAAAGTCTCTTCAATCTTTTTCCTATTTTAAAATTAGATTTTGTTGTGTGGGGGTTACTTGTAGGATTTTCTTTATATTTTCTCATTCAGATTTGTTAGAAATCTATTTAAAGACATAAGTAAATATTTTCTCCTACCATGCTTTTGCTTCTTCCTTGATAGTTCTTTTCATTATACAAGATTATGTTTGTGTGCACTTAATCTTGTTTGTTTTTTTTTTTTCTTTTTTGGTTTTGTATTTATTTTTTAATTTTTATTTATTATTTATTTTCTTGGCTTTGTTTTGTTTTGTTTTTTTTGGTCAGTTCTGGGGCCTGAACTCTGGGCCTGGGTGCTATCCCTCAGCTATTCAGCTCAAGGCTAGCACTCTACCACTTAAGCCACAGCACCCATTTCCGACTTTTTCTGCTTATGTGGTGCTGAGTAATGGAACCCAGGGCCTGATGCATTCAAGGCAAGCACTCTACCATTGAGCCACCTTCCCAGCCCTTATTCATTAATTTATTTATTGTCAGTCATGTGGCTTGAAGTCTGGGTTTGAGCTTGTGCCTCAGCCCATCAGTTCAAGCCTAGCACTCTACCACTTGGGCCACTGCACCACTTCTGGCTTTCTGGTGCTTCATTGGAGATAAGATTTCACAGGTTTTCCTGCCCAGGCCGGCTTTGAACCATGATCCTCAGATCTGACTCTCCTGAGTAGTTAGGATTCCAGGTGTGAGCCCCCAGAGCCTGGCACTAGTTTGTTTGCCTCTTTATTGCATGAGTCACTTTTGGTGTCTTATTTAAGATTTACTGTCAAATCTAATGCCAGAAGGCTTTCTTCCTCTCCTGTCTTCTCCTCCTCCTTTCCCTTTTCCTCTTTTTCCCTTCTCTCCACTACTCTCTTGTCTCCTCTTCTTCCACCTTTTCCCTGACTTTTGGCTTCCCTTCTCTCTCTCCTCCACTCATTTTCTTTTCTCTTTATGTCTGAGATGAAGACTTGCCAGTTTTCACAACAATTAGGTTTCTAATTTAGAAACACATGTAATACACATAACTCAGACTCCACCATAGCTTTCTAGAGCTACTATTGGAGCTTGAACTCCAGGTCTCACAGTCAGTCAGCTTCCTCACTCACTGTTGGCACTATCACTTGAGTCTTACCTCTAACCTGTTCATTAGCTGCTTAATTTGAGTTGTCTATCTAAGCTGGCTTCCAGACCTCATTTTCCTCCTTAATAGTTAGGGTTAAATGACAGTCTTGATCCAGAAGTGCTTGTCTTGTTTTTTCTTACCTCAACATTTAACATTAACACTTAATACTTAATACTACAATGAAACAGATTATTGTTACTGGTTTATGTAGAATTAATATGCAACCTAAACTGAAATAGTTTATCTTTCCATTTAAGTGTTGCATTATATGTCTAATAATTGAAACTGTTCTTCTAACTATGGTAGATTTTGATCACCAAGCAAATGGTTTATGCTGGAGGTATTATTTTATTATTAATGTAATTTAATGTTATTATGGAGGTAATGCATACAGAGATTAATACTTTTATTTTTATACAGTGTCTTCCATTCCTTCACTCTCTCCCAATCCCTCCCTCCTATCTCTACTCTTGAGTTGTATACTATATTTTCATCTGCCTATATCCCTCAAATTCTGTGGCTCTGCCACACCCTCCAGAAGATATACATGTGAATACACCATACATAATTGAAAGCACTTGTATTATTTCACAACTGAATTAAGAGTGTGGCTCCCTTTAATATTCTATAAATCATAGTGATAGCATACATTTGTTACAGATCCATTCTAGTTTCCCTCTGTTTGTTTGACTGATAGATCATTAGAAACATATTGTTGCATTTTATTGTCTTTATAACATAGATTTCTTTCTCATACTGATTTCTGAAGAGCTAAAGTAACTCTATTTTAAGATCAAGCCCCTTGAGCTGTGCTGCCCTCAGAGTAATCACCAAAGAGAGCTGTGCTGCCAAAGGAAAAAATATTTCTCAGAAAAACCGCAGATTGCCACCAACCCTGCCCAACCTTAAGGAACAGAACAGTTGCCCAGGTATTCCATCAGAAAAAGGGAAGTACAGTCAGGGTGTACTTAAACCCCCTGAACTTATGAACTTGCTTGTGTGGAAACCCCCCTGAACTTGCTTGTGTGGAAACGCCCTGAACTTGTGAACTTGTTTAATACTATAAAAGTTGTACTAATTTTGTGCTCGGGGCCTCTGAGCATTACCAGTTACTGAGTGCACGGAGGACCAAGCTCAAGCTTGCAATAATCGACTCTTTGCTGTTTGCATTGATCATGGTCTCTGGTGGTCTGTAAGGGGGCATCTGAAACCAGGTACTTCAAATTTCTAGACAATTTGTCTTCAGATCTATTCTCAGTGTGTCTGTCTTGGTAAATATAACAGCATAGTTCTTTATAAACAGCACTTAGATAAAGATAATGCCTTCCACATGTGTGTGTGTGATGACCGTTTATCTGGTTGTTCAGTCATTAAGAGGAGTATTAGATGCCAGGCCCCGGTAACTCACGCCTGTAATCCTAGCTACTCAGGAGGCTGAGATATGAGGATCACAGTTCAAAGCCAGCACGGGCAAGAATGTCCATGAGACTCTTATCTCCAATAAAGCACTAGAAAACTGGAAGTGGCAGTGTGGCTCAAGTGGTAGAGCACTCACCTTGATATCAAGAGTTGAGGAATACATGTTCCTGGATTGGCAAGATTAACATCGTGAAAATGGCAATACTTCCCAAGGCTATCTACAAATTCAACGCAATACCTATCAAAATTCCAACCTCATTCTTCAAGGAAATAGAAGAGGCAATCCAAAAATTCATCTGGAACGATAAAAGACCCCGAATAGCAAAAACACTCCTCAATAGAAAGAACACTGCTGGAGGAATATCAATACCAAATTTCAAACTCTACTATAAAGCCATAGTAATCAAAACAGCTTGGTATTGGCATAAGAACAGACCTCAGGACCAATGGAATAGAATTGAAAACCCAGAGATGAACCTACAGACCTATAGCCATCTAATCTTCGATAAGGGAGCTAAAACAATAGAATGGAAGAAAGACAACCTCTTCAGTAAATGGTGCTGGCAAAATTGGTTAACTACATGTAGAAAACTAAAGCTAGATCCTTATATATCACCCTGCACCAGAATCAACTCCAAATGGATCAAAGACCTCGAACACAAAGCACACACTCTGAAAACATTACAGGATGGAATAGGAGAAACCCTAGGTCTCCTTGGCTCAGGACGAAATTTTCTGAATAGAGACCCGGAAACACAACAAATAAAAGAAAGGTTGGACAAATACGATTGCATAAAGTTGCAGAGCTTCTGCAGGGCAAATGACATAGCTAGCAAGATCAATAGAAAGCCCACGGATTGGGAGAAGATCTTTACTAGCCATACAACAGACAAGGGTCTCATATCTAAAATATACTTGGAACTCAAAAAATTAAACCCCCCAACAACAAATCCTCAAAGAAACAACTGCCCAATAAATAAGTGGACAAAAGACTTAAAAAGAAACTTCTCTGAAGAAGAAGGAAGGATGGCCAATAGACACATGAAGAAATGTTCAACCTCCCTACCATAAAAGAAATGCAAATCAAAACAACATTGAGATATCACCTCACCCCAGTTAGAACGGCAAAAATCAAGAACTCTAACAACAACAGATGCTGTAGGGAATGTGGACAGAAAGGAACCTTACTTCATTGTTGGTGGGAATGTAAACTTGTTCAACCAATTTGGAAAGCAGTATGGAGGTTCCTCAAAAGACTTCACATAGAACTCCCCTATGACCCAGCAATCCCACTTTTGGCCATTTACCCAAATGTTTACAAACAAGACCACACTAAAGCTACCAGCACAACTATGTTTATTGCAGCATTATTTACCATAGCTAAGATATGGAACCAACCCAGATGCCCCTCAGTAGATGAATGGATCAAGAAAATGTGGTATATATACACAATGGAATTCTATGCCTCCATCAGAAAGAATGACATTGCCCCATTTGTTAGGAAATGGAAAAACTTGGAAAAATTATATTAAGTGAAGTAAGCCAGGCCCAAAGAAACATAGGTCCCATGGTTTCTCTTATTTGTAATATCTAGCATATGTATGAGTCAAGCGGAAAAGGTCAGATAATGTGATGTCAGAAAAATGAACCCTTAGATATGTATTTTAATGTTTTTTTCTTTCATGCATATGTTTCTAATGCATTTATAAGATTGTCTCTTTGTTGCTTTGTATGTCCCTCCCCCACAGTATAACCCCTGCTTTCACTATATTTGATGTCAGTATAACATGTGGAGGAGATGGGGAAAAACCAGTTGTTTAAGGATACAGGTGGACCTGTTGCAACAATGAGAAGTACAAGTTGTCATGTCCAAAACGATCTTTACAAAGTCCGTGCGGGTGGGGGGGGGAAGGGGGGAAGGAGAAGGATTGGGATTGGGGGGGAGGGGGATGCTGGGAAGGGATGTGAAGGGTAAACAAAGGAGGAGGCTGCAATGCTTGGTAAGAAATGTACGCATTATCCTGCCCATGTAATTGTAACTCCTCTGTACAGTATGTTCACAAATAAAATAAAATTAAATTTAAAAAAAAAAGAGTTGAGGGATAGCATGCAAACCCTGAGTACAAGCCCCACGACTGACAAAAAAAAAAAGAGGAGTATTAATTCTACAATCATAAGTATAGATTAAAGAAATTAACATTCTTTGGCCTTTTAACCATACCTTTGTACACTACTTTTCAAAATAAAATTTTTATTATATAGATTGATGATATACCTGTTATTATCAATGCTCTGTATCTGTGGTAACGCAATTTGTGCTGATGTTTATTTCCTCTCATATTATCAGTATTTTACTTTTCATTATTGCTTTTTGCTTCAGGTATCATTATTGATTTATTTTGATTTCTTAATAATTAATGTATATTTCTTTGGATGGCTTATTGAGTTTTTTGAGTATATTTTCTTCAGTTTAAATCAGAAATTACCTGATATATTTAGTATTTTTAGATTATAATATAAATATGATTTCATTTTAGTAATTACTTTGCTATTTATTATGTTTGCTATTTATTATGTCTCATCTGATTCTTCTTTCTTAGTTTGCTTTCATGTAACCTACAGACAGCATTCTATACAGTGTAAATCACCTGTAATATAATTTCAGGCAATCTTCTATACACTGCAAATCACCTCTGATGCCTATTACATTTTAAATCCTACTAAATAGTTGTTATACTGCATGGTTCATGATAATGCCAGTTTTTTCAAAGACTCCATGTTTACTATAGGTGCCATACTTTGTCAAGTATTTTGGTTCTATGGTTTGTTGAATCTGTGAAACAAACAAATATGTAAGTCCTAATATACTCCTTTGAAAATGCTACTAGAGGGGCTGGGAAGGTGGCTCAGTGGTAGAGTGCTTGCCTTTCATGCATGAGGCCCTGGGTTCGATTGCTCAGCACCACATAAACAGAACAAGCTGGAAGTGGTGCTGTGGCTCAAGTGGTAGAGCACTAGCCTTGAGCTGAAGAGATAAGGGACAGAGCCCAGGCCCAAAGATCAAGCCCCTTGACTGATGAAAAGCAAAAAGAAAAAAAATGCTCTTATACAGTAGCTGTAACCTAATCTTGTAGTTTGACTGTTTTCTTTAATAAAGAAGTAACCCCAAGCAAATCGTTTAAATAGGGATGCCGGTGGACCCATTGCAACAATGAGATATACAAGTCATTATGTCGAAAAACAACCTTTACAACTTTGGTGGCGGGGGAGGATTGGGTAGGAGGGTCGGGGGAATGGGCAGTGATGGGAAGGGGAAACTAAGGAGGAGGCTACAATGCTTGATAAGAAATGCTCATTATCTTGCCCATGTAATTGTAACCCCTCTGTACAGTATTTCACAATAAAAAATAAATAAATAAAATCTAAAAAAAAAAAAAAGAAGTTACTACAAATTTTGTGTACAGAATAAAGACCATCCTTAGGATGAAGCACAGAACTTCTAAATATGTAAAACATGCATCATAATTGTTGCTATACTATAGAACTGCAAGAAAGTAAATTTCCCAAACAGTCTGATTTTTCTTATGGCAGACATAGGTAGTTAAGTTACTGGAGGTACTGCATTGCATTATTACTAGGTACTCTAAGAGTTTACAATATTCTCACAATATTAGCCTATGACATTATATAATATAGTTACTTTTCAATGGAATAATTCCATTGAAAATCTGAATCAATTACACTTTTTAATTTTTTGTTGGTATTCTTTGAACATTGGTCCTCATATTTGCCAGGCAAGTACAGTACTAATTAATGCATATTACTAATCCACATATTTTGTTTTGATTATACCTATTTATACATTGAATCTTCATGCTTTATGAATCATGAATATTGTGCTGTGTTTTCCCTTCACAAATCATTTTAGACAGATTACATTAAATATATGTTCTATACATTCCTTTATATTACCTACACATTTATAATTTTCATGTGTAGTTTCATGTTGACATCTTTCTTATTGTCTTGAAGCAGGATAAATTTCTTGTAACAGTTTTAGAGGGAGATGTGTTATTAATTAATTACCTTTCCTGAAAATACCCATAATCTGCATTTTTAGAAGTGTGAATTGACTAAGAAAGAAAAACTTAAACACAGAAAAATATTATTTTCCATCATAAAATATCATTATTACTTTCATAATACCTTAGAGAGAAAGGCATATAATTCTCATAAATAAATTCCTACTTTGCTATTTTAAAATCTTAAATTTAAAAACATAATGTGTTATCTTTATAATGAAGAGTTTTTGTATATCAATTAAGTTTTTGTATTTTTTTTCCTATGAATCATTTTAGAGGTGCAAAAAAATAGATGCTGTGATTAAGTCTTTCCAGGATAAATCTGTGTGAAATAGTCACAACTACTGATACAGTTGAGGGAAGAGTGTGATTAGGAACAACTTTTATTTTGAGCTCAAAATATAAGGCAGAGCTGACTAGAACTAATGGGAACCCTGAAGGATGAGGACTAAGGATTTCAATGAACCTGATGAGATGCATGCCCAGGGTATCTACTGAAGTCGAAGAACCCCACAGATATTTTGAGCATTTTTATCCAAAATTATGAGAATCCAAATGAGCTGCAACATTTGAATATGGTAGAGAATGGAAGGTAGTACAATAAGAGACCATATTCTTTAGACAGTATTGGAGGACACTCCAGTAAACATAATGAATATAGAGAAGAGTGTGATAATTCTACTGTCCTTGCCCAAGAAATATTTCAGGGAGGGAGGAAAACACCTGAATGTACTGTATGTGCAAAATCATTCCACTTAAGACCTACAGTAGGTCTGGGAAGGTGGCTCAGTGGTAGAGTGCTTGCCTTGCATGCCTGAGGCCCTGGGTTTAATTCCTCAGCACCACATTAGCAAAAAGAAAAAAGCCAGAAATGTCACTATGGCTCAAGTGGTAGAGCGCTAGCCTTGAGCTGGAGAGCTGAGGGACAGCACCCAGGCCTAGAGTTCAGGCCCCCATGACTGGAGCCAAAAGAAAAAATACCTACAGTCAGTTCACATAAAAAAATGTACACAGGAGAGAATCTTTATATTTGTACTGGATTTGCAAAATCTTTCAATAAGGACATACACCTAAGAAAACCTCAGAGGATGTATCCACAGGAGAAGCTTGATGAGCATCAGCAGTGTCTAAAATCTATGTCTGAGAAAACAGAACTGATTTTCCCTCCACAAGAGCCCACAGTAGAGAAACCCTATAAATATGAGGAATGTAAGAAAATTTCGATGTACAAGTCAGTTCTCAGCACGCACCACAGAATTCACACAGAAGAGAAACCTTATTTTTTATTTTATTTTATTTTTATTTATTTGTTTTTTTGGGTCTGGTCGTGGGGCCTGAACTCTGGGCCTGGGTGCTGTCCCTCAGCTCTTCAGCTCAAGGCTAGTGCTCTACCACTTGAGCCAAAGTGCCACTTCCGGCTTTTTTCTTTTTGCTTATGTGGTGCAGAGGAATTGAACCCAGGGCCTCATGCATTCAAGGCAAGCGCTCTACCACTGAGCCACGTTCCCAGCCCGAAACCTTATGAATGCAAGAAATGTAGAACTCACTTTGCATCAGAGAGCACACAGGAGACCAAAATTATGAATGTAACAAATGTGGAAAGTCTTTCCACCATTAAGTCAAACCTTCATGTTCATCAGAGAATGAACATATGACTATCAGGAAAGTAGAAAGTCTTTCAACTGGAAGGTACAACTTGCATTTCATCAGAGAACACATAGAGAAGAGAAACCTTATGATTGCAACAAATGTGGAAAATCCTTCAAGCAGAGGTCACAGCTTTGCAGCCATAATAGAATTCACACAGGTGAGAAACCTTATGAATGTAACAAATGTTGAAAGTCCTTCTCCTGGAATTCAGATTGCAACACACATAAGAGAATTCACACTGGAGAGAAACCTTATGAATGTAACAAATGTGGAAGTCCCTTCAGATTGAAATGAAAGCTTACTTTGCATCAGAGAACACACATGAGAGAAACCTTATGCATGTAAGAAATGGGTAAGTCCTTCACCCTGAATTCACACCTCCATTCACCTATGAGGATTCACACACCTGAGAAACCTTAGGAATGTAATAAATGTGGGAAGTCTCACCTGGAAGATAACTCATTTTGCATCAGAGAAACCAAACAGGTTACAACAAGTCTAACAGCTTGAACTCAGAGAGTAGGCACTTTACGTTTTTTAATTGGGCTTGGGTCTTGAACTCTGGGCCTGGGCACTGTCCATGAGCTCTTCAGCTCAACGCTACTGCTCTACCACTTGAGGATCCTCACCACTTCGGGTTTTCTGAGTTGTTTATTGCAGATAAGAGTCTCCTAATCTTTTCTTGCCCAGTCTTGCTTTGAAACATGATCCTCAGATCTCAGTCTGCAGAGAAGGTAGGATTAGAGGCCTGAGACACTGGTGCCTAGCAACACTTTCCTGAATCATTTCTTCTCAAGGCTAACAATGCTCTACCACTTGAACCATAGCTACACTTGCACTTTCTTGTGATAAAGACAAGAGTCATAAGCATTTGGTTTTGGATTAGTAACCAAAAGGACTTCAGTGCTTACTTTATATTTAATTAATCACTAGTGATGAGCCTCTTATGATTGATTCACTCTTAGCCCATTGTTTTGTTCTGCTGAGTGAGTTATAATGAAACACCAGAGTCCCTGATGTGTTTTCTTACTTTCCTAGAGGGTGAAAGTGAGTTCTCAGGAGGATGAACATCTCCCTTCCACCACTACTATTCCTTTCTCCAGCTCCCTTTTGATAGTTGTACAAAAACACAATTAAGACATAGTAGCAGAAAAAAAAGTAATGTAAAATATTGGAAATATGTTAAAAATAAAGTGCAGAAGCTAGCTAGAAGATGGTTACAGGAATCCATAAATTGAGAGACACTAACAGATAGATGTAGGATTGTGCTTAGATATTCGATAGGTAAAATACAGGTAAAAAGTGATCCTCATCATTTTGTATTCCACAAATAGGTAAATACAGTATTTTGAAGTATAACTGGATGTTGATCCATCATGCCTACAATCCTAGTTACTCTTGAGGCTGAGCTCTGAGGATCACAGTTCAAAGCCAGCCTGGGAAGGGAAGTCTGTGAGACACAGATCTCAATTAATCACCAGACAAGCAGAAATGGTGCTGTGGCTCAAGTGGTAGAGTGCTCACCTTGAACTGAAGAGCTCTGGGACCACTTAGGACCTTTAGTTCAAGCTCAGGACCAGCACAAAAACAAACAAAAAATTCATTACTAAATACCACAAATAACATAGTACATGTAATAATATTTAAAGGTGCTGGACACAAGTGTCTCATGGTGGTAAACCTGAGATCTGAGGATTGAGCTTTCATCCAGCCCTTTCAGAAAAGTCAATGAAACTCTTATCTATAATTAATCGCCTAAAAATACAGGAGTAGAAAGAGTGAAAGAGCCTTAAGATAAAATGGTCAGAGATACCACCCAGACAATGAGATCAATACCTAATATTGGTACTTTTAATGTGATATATGGAAATAAATGCCAGTTTTAGTAAGTGGGTGGAATTGTGCAAAAATGCATACTGGCTCATGTAATTTTCACCCATATATATATATGTATATATATATATATATATATATATATATATATATATATATATATTTATATCGATACGTGTGTGTGTGTGTGTGTATAAAATCTTCAGAAAAAATTTTTAAGAATGAAAAAACAACAGAAACATAGAATAAGTTCTCCTGTGGATGTAGGTAGCAGTTGGAACAGGGAGGGTGAGCAGACAGGGTAAAGGAGGTGAATATGGTTTTTAAAAAGTGTGTTTGTGTAGGTGTGTGTGTGTGTGTGTGTGTGTGTGTGTGTGTGTGTGTGTGTGTGTGTTATGTTTATCAATGAAACTTGCTGACATTGGTTTTTTGTCTTCATTTACTCATTTGTTGTTGCTGTTGATGATGTTGTTTGATATTCCTGGGGCTTAAACTCAGGGCTTAAGAACTGTTCCTGAATTTTGTTATGCTGAAGACCTCCACTCTTCCACGTGAGCTACAGCACCACCTCTAGGGGTGTTTGGTGGTTGTTGTTGTTTATTAGATACTGATAAATCAAACCCAGTGTTCCATGTATGCTAGGCAAGCACTTTATCACTAAGCCATATTGCCAGCCCCAACCACACTATTTTAAGAAAGGGGGCGGGGCTGGGAGTGTGGCTCAGTGGTAGTGTGTTTCCCTTACATTCATGAGGCACTGGTTTTCATTCCTCAGCAGCACATCAGCTGAAAATTCATTGTGACATATCACCAATTAAATGCCAAAAGACTAGAAGTGCCATTGTGGCTGGAAGTGGTAGCATGCCAGCCTTTAGTGAAAAGCTTAGGGAATATGTCAGGCCCTCCCTGAGTTTAAAGTTCTCACACAACAATTGAAAGAAAAAACAAATGGTCCCAAACAAACAAAAACCTAGTTACTTGCTCATTGCCTTTGTTCTTCTATTTTTCTTTGTAGTTGTAACTGAATACTTCATGTCATCCCATTTTCTACTTTCTTCCTTTCACTTTGGGGGACTGAACCTTGGGAATTGCACATGGAAGGTGGATAGTACATACCAACACATTCTTTCTTCTTTTAACATAAAAAGTCAGCTTATAGGACAGGGAAGGTGGCTAAGTGGTACAGTGCTTGCATCACATGAATGAGGAGCTGGGTTCTATAACTCAGGTTCACATACCCAGAAAAAGCCAGAAGTGGTGCTGTGGCTCAAGTGGTAGAGTGCTACCCTTGAGCAAAAGCAGCTCAGGGACAGCACCTGGGCCCTGAGATCGAGCCCGAGGACAAGCAAAACAAAAAGTCTGCTCATTGAAATTAGTAAATGCTTCCTCTGCAATAAGTGGCTTTAGTTCACTTCCAATAGTACTGTCTTTCCAGTGATTGCAGGGGACACTCACAGAACAGACCTTATGCCTCTGCTGTCACTTATAAACTAGCTGTTGTACAACAGTAAGCATCAACAGATACATTTCTGCCCTTATTATTTTGAACACAATGGGATTTGTAAGGGTAGGTAAAAATAAGTGAAGAAAACCATTCCTTTTCACTTATTTGTTGTGATTGTAATGGATCTATCTTGCTGTGCACTCAAGTCCCACATTCTTGTCATTTGAGTTCTCTCTGAACTACTTTTCAATTTGTTTTCTTCTTAGGACACACACAAACACACACGTCCTGAAGAATTTATATGAGTACACCTAACAATTGTTTTACTACGAATGCTTCTTGTCCACAAGCAATTGTATCATCTACATAGGACAAGACTATTACATTAGGCCACTGACTTGTCTTACAGGTCCCTGTGTCCACAGTCAGCCCTGTAAGAAACATATGCACAACTTGGCCCATGCTGCAGGTGCCATGCTGTGGTGGTGATGGACTGATGGGTAGCACAGGCCCTGCTCTGGGCTTCTCACTTCTGTCCCAAGGGGCTTGCCAGACCGGTCTCTTGCATGAAGACTTTGGCACTGCCCTCCTCTCCTCAGCTGGTTCCTTACCAAACTTTTCTTTTTCTGTACCTTCCATTTTGAGTTCTAGCCTAGACCATGAGCCCAACCAACTTCCACCACACCAGATAAAGTCTCCACATCAAACTTTTTGTAAGAAATATTTAAGTTAGAATGTTTTGGCTGGGATTTGCTCAGACTTCATATACAAGTGAGGCAAAAGATGGTTGACTGTGGATGCTCCAGGTAGTCATGTACTCAAAGTACTGAGACTTCTATAACAAGAATTTCATACAAGGGTGTAAGTGATCCAGAAAACTTAAAGAATAAAATTTAAAAGAAATTCAATATTCATTGATGGAACAAAAAAATGTACACTTAATGTTAACCTAATTCTGGGAGGAAAAATGACCTAGAATTTGAGAATCATAAAGATATAAGTGTTCAAGCTAATGCAAGGGAGTCTTGGGTGGTCCCTGAGGGTCTAGTGAAAATCCTATGATAGCCTTGTTCAGTATCCACTGTGCTCAGTATCCCAGCTTCTGTCCCTTCCAGTCACTCTGAGGTGCATCATTCCAGGTTAACCTGAGGAAGAAAAAAGGTTCACCTGACATCCTGCTCTCTCACTGGGGTCAAGATTGCTTGGGAACTGGAGGTTCTTGGATAAATACTTAGATCTCTGGAGAGCAGACTCTTCAGGGTCATGACTTTGGGTCATATTAACTGATCCTGATGATGATAACACAATTTTCTATAACATAAATATGATTTTATTTGTACACTTTATCCAGTAACATTCAATAGATGGCTGTTGAAAATAATCTAATTTAGAGCTGAAATCTTCATACAAAAGCTGAACTCTTCTAAGGCCTAACTTTGGAAATTACTACAGGATGAAAGTTGTGGTAGGACCCTTGACATTCTGAAAAATTATATAACTTAACCCACTCTTAGTGATTGGGTCTAGGGTGAATATGTACCCAAGTCATGGTTCACCACTTCTCTTCTCAGGACATAGGAGCTTTTAGAATGAGCTGAAACTAAATATCCTGTCACTCACCCCTTAGAGTGGCCTTGAAATAAAGTGCAATCAGAAAGGGAAAAACAAGAAAAATGCTTAAATACATCTGACAGATCAGACTGAAAAGAGTATTTCTCCTGCATCTATGTGCACCTAGTACAAGACCACAGTCTTCTCGTTCAGATATATTGGTATTCTAGGATCTTAAATCAACACTATGTGCCTCCTTCATTTCTTATGATACTGTTTCAAGTATACTGAAATATTTGGCCACATTTTATATGTTGAGATCTTTCATTGAAGGTCTCATTCCACTCCATACAGACATGGACCACATTGTCCTACACAGTAACTTGAACCTCTGCAAGGACCTATGAACTAGTCAGAAACATAAAGGTATATGCACGTACATTCACATGACAAAAGATACCCAAATATTCATGACAATCTATCATTACCCTGGCTTATAAGACATTTCAATATCAACTTCAATTGAGGGACAATGACTATACCCTATGGAGTACATTAGGCTTACACAGGAATGATAACTTTTCTGCACAAGGGACAAAGAGCCCATTTTAAAAAATATCTTCCCTGGCTTTGGAGTTTTTCTACTCAGGCCTGGGTACTGTCCCTGAGCTTTTTAAATAAATGAACAAAGGTAATGATAGTCTATCAACTTGATTCACAGCACTACTTGTGGGAAATTTGGTGATAATTGGCGCTAACACCTTCACAGCATTTTCTACCTAGTTTGCCTTTCAATTGTTATCCTTAAAACTCATACTCTTGAGCAGCTAAGAATTCAGATGTGTAGCACCAGTGCCCTGTTAGATCAGTAGATCTGAACTACTTGATTCAAGCAGGAGTCATGGTTTCCACACAATAGGACATAAAATTTATAACATCATATAGACATATGCAAAAGTCCTTTTGCAATCACTTGGTAAAGGACTGTTTACCTATCATTCTGTAAACCACATCCAAATTCTTCTACTAAGTATTTAGAAGAATGTATTGTTTGCACAGGTCATATTAGTAGTCCTCAGGTTGAATTCAGGGGGAAAATTTGTAAGTCTTCCTTTACCTTCCATGCCAGATGCCCTTTTGTACCACTCAATTTTCACCTTACAGTCTTGCTTCTCTGCCTGGGCATTTCTAGACTAATTTTTATAATTACATGTCACATGGAGCAAACAAGATAGGCACATATCACCAGATCTACCCTTTTATTGATTAAGATACCATTTTCATGAAGGTTTTGCACAGGATGGCCTACAAATATTACCGTTCTAATTTAGCTTCCTGAGTAGCTAAGATTCCACACTTGAGGGAATGTAACTGGCTCATTTTTAATTGCTGGTCTTACATTAAGTGAGCAGTAAGTCCCTTAAATTTTGAGCTCAACCAAAAGTATTAGCCAAGTGATAGTAATAAAAATGATTAAAGCAATAATTAAATGTTATCATCAGACCTATGTTGAATGAATGAGGTATTTTGGTTCCCACCTTTTAATTTCAGCTATATGACAAGCCTAGGTAGAAGGACTCCACTCTGTGAACCATCCCTTCTCAGAAAGCATCCAGTGTGTAAACATGGGAGAATGAGCTATTTCCAAATGCCTGGTATATGCCTCTGTGTGTGTGTGTGTGCCACAAGTAGGAAGGCCAAGGGCACAAATGCCTCCCAATCCCTCCATTTTTGTACTAGGCCTGTATAGACCACCAGAAGGGTGAACAGTGTGAGGGAAGGAGTTAAGCTAGCAACCTAGCTAAATCTGGCAATGTGAAGTCCACTGTCCTTATCTTGTAAATGGAATCGTGGCCAGGATTTAAGGATTCTCTTTGAACAATAAAAACAAATACTGAAATTGTTGAAGGCACAGGAAGCCTGAGGTGAAGTACTCAATGAAACCTCTTGTTCCCAGAGAGAGATTTCTTCAGAAAAGCCCACAGGGCTCATGCTTTGATTCCTAGCTTTTATGGAGGCCAAGATGAGAGAATCTCCTTTGAAGCCAGCTCTGGCAGAAAAGACAGTAGAAATATCTCTACTTACCCACCAAAAATCAAGATGTGGCACAAGTGGTAGAGTGATAGTGTTGCTTTAAAAAAAGAGAAAATAGGGCTGGGAAGGTGGCTCAGTGGTAGAGCGCTTGCCTTGCATGCCTGAGGCCCTGGGTTCGATTCCTCAGCATCACATAAGCAAAAAGAAAAAAGCCAGAAGTGGCGCTGTGGCTCAAGTGGTAGAGCGCTAGCCTTGAGCTGAAGAGCAGAGGGACAACGCCCAGGCCCAGAGTTCAGGCCCCATGACGGGACCCAAAAAAAAAATAAATAAATAAAAATAAAAAATAAAAATAAAAAAAGAGAAAATATCAAGTATGTTAAATCAGTTCCTGAGGTGAAGACCTCATATTGTCACAAAAACATTTGTTCATGAAAGTGTGAAAGTAGAGCTCTTCATGGAAGCAAACAGCTCTGGACTTATCTAGAATGACTGGCTTATATAGGATCTGGAGTCTTGGTCTTGGTTTACTAATTAAGCACTTTCTGATGTAACACAGACATTTTTTCTAAATGCATCCAGGCTACGTTTAAATACGTAACTATACAGAGGGATCTATCTTGGCTCTAGAAATTCTAACTTTAGGTCCAACTTTGTGTTTATGTAAATGAAGACAGTATATTTGTTGTAAGGTGAATTATCCCAGAAGTCACATTTTTTTATTGTATAAATGATGTAATTAGGCTCTTGGTACTTTTAGAACACTATTTTGTAAAAATATGGAATGTTTCACGAATTTGCGTGTCATTCTTAAACAGGGACCATGCTAATCTTCTCTGTATCGTTCCAATTTCAGCCAATGTGCTGCCGAAGTGAGCACAGAAGCCATATTTTGGAAGATGGAATACTGGAATCTTTATTACACCGGGAGCAGTCTGCAAGCAGCCCGTTGTAACAAAGTATTGCTGTCCACAAATACACTTAGACAGCTTGGCAATAGGCCAGAAAGGGAAAAAAAAAAGAATAAAAACAATACCAACAAACCAATACAACACTGAATTGGGAATTGGGACACCATGATTACCAGAGACAAGCCAGGAGACAGGACACAGGACAGGATCACAGAGACATGTGGCATGGTGTCTGGTGCCACTGATGGTCCAACCTAAATAGGGCCGGAGCAGGGGGCAGGTCCACAGGAAACTCCCAGTCCCAAGCAGTGGAATAACAGATTGAGTAACATATCAGCCAAATGCTCACCCCTGCTTCCAGGGATCCAGGCACATCCATCATCTGGGAGGAAGGTGATGAATCTTGTCATTTCCTTCCCCGACATGAATACAAGATGGCAGACCCAACCATCTACCTTGTGGCCAATATGGCACGAGCCAGGCCTGACCTCCTTACTTAATATTACTGATTTTTTTAAATCACTTTATTAAATGTTACAGCCTCTGCATCCTTTTCTAAATAGATAAAGAGTATACTTCTTGTAAAAGCCATTTTTTTACTTTTTTTTTGTTGTTGTTGTGAAAATACCAAACCCAAGGGTTACAATTACAGGAGCAAAGTAATGAGGACACTTCCTATCTAGCATTGTTGCCTCCTCCTTTGTTTCCTCTTACCATCCCTGCCCTCCCATCTCCCACACCCCCCACCAAACTTGTAAAATTCATTTTACAACATAACATCTTGTACTTTTCATTGTTGGAATGAGTACACCTATATCTCTATTTAAACAATTTTTCCCTTCCCCTCCACAAATTATATCAATATCAAATACAGTGAAAACAAGGATTATACCATGGTAGAAACATACAAAGCAACAAAGAAATCATCTTATATATATATTAGCAACAATAGGAAGCAAGAAAAAACATTGGTGTCCTTATCTTCAGTTTTATTTCCCCTAACATCAACTTATCTTACCGTTTCTGCTTGTCTCACACATATACCAGTTATTATAAGGGAAACTATGGGACCTATGTATCTTTGGGCCTGGCTTACTTCACTCAATATAATTTTTTCCAAGTTTTTCCATTTCCTAATGAATGGGGCAATTTCATTCTTACTGATGGAGGCATAGAATTCAATTGTGTGAGACATTTTCTTGATCCATTCATCTACTGAGGTGCATCAGGGTTAGTTCCAAATATTAGCTATGATAAATAATGTTGCAATAAATGTAGTCATTCTGGTAGCTTTAGGATATTCTTGTTTGTGATCATTTGGGTAAATGCCCAAAAGTGGGATTGCTGCATCACAGGAGAGCTCTATGTGTAGTCTTTTGAGGAACTTCTATAAATCTAAAATATACCTGGAATACAAAAAATGAAATCCCCCAACAACACATCCTCAAAGAAACAACTGCCTAATAAATAGGTGGGCTAAAGTCTTAAAGAGAAAATTCTCTGAAGAGGAAAGGATGGCCAATAGACAAATGAAGAAATGTTCAACATCCCTAGCCATAAAAAAGTGCAAATCACAATATTGAAATACCACCTACATTTTGGGGTGTATTTTCTGTTAATATTGTTTAGTAACACTTAAGACTTGACTCTTCTGTGGATTTGTCTTTAGTGGATACTTTAAAGCTCTACTTGATTCAGGAATGTTTCTTTTCCCATAAGAAGGCTTTATGCTTTTCCAGCCCACCTATCATGTTCTGAGCAGGAACTTCTAGGGTAAAATCACACAGGTTCTTTTCTGACTCTCTCATTTGGCTTCTCTCCAAGCCATGGTTCCAGAATCTTTACTCATGGTCAATAGCAAGAAAGAAGAAAGGATCTCTGATGAGATTCTTTTATTTCTCACTCTGTTTGACATTCCATTTTATGAACCTAACTGTGTATAAAATTGAAGAACAGAAAAAAAAAGATTCAGCTTCAGGAACATGTTTCTGAAGAAGCTAAAGATGGCTTGGAGATTTATCCGATTATCAAATCTTGCCTTCTAAGTTAAGTACAGTTTTGCTTTAGTTTGTTTCTCATTTTTTAATTCAAGGACAAAGTTGCCTCACTTTTTATGTGATTCAATGACACCTAGGAGGTAACTTCTCATGGAAGGTAAAGGTTGGCTAGAATCTGGTCAGCCATCACAGCCTCATACATAACATTAGACTATCCTAATGAAGTTTTAATGGATTTGCTGAAATAGTGTGGTCAAACATAACTTTGACTGTTGTATAGGAGTGAGTGTGTTATAAGTACTTCAATTAATCTCTGTAAATACTCTTGGACTGCTTTTTGGTATTTGTCTTTCTTGACTCTTAGGCTGTATTTCACGGTAATTATAGAAATCTCTGTTTTTCCCAAAGGTATGTACAAGTGTAGTAGTACTAGATGATATTTCTATGTAATTCTATATTCGGTTCTTTTTAGGACTCATTGTCCCATCTCTGATAGTTTTACATACCTGAGAGAAATGCACCAAGGTTCACATTGTTGTCACATCTTTCCTAGCTTTTCTTAGACTTTGGAAGGATTTTTGTTGTTTTGTTTAAAACTACGGCCACACTAACATGTATAAAATAGATATTGTAATTTTGATTTGAATTTGTCTCCTGATTATTGATACTACTTTTACATTTTAATCAGCTATTTGCGTATGTCCTTTTTAGAAAAGTCTCTTCAATATTTTTCCCATTTTAAATTAAATTTTTTTGTGGGGGGTTTACTTGTAGGATTTTCTTTATATTTTCTAATTCAGATTTGTTAGGAATCTATTTAAAGACATATGCAAATATTTTCTCCTACCATGCTTTTGCTTCTTCGTTGATAGATCTTTTCAGTATACAAAGTTTTCATTGTATGCACTTAATCTTGTTTTGTTTGGTATTTATTTTTTTAAATTTTTGTTCACTTATTTATTTACTGTCGCTCATGGGGTTTGAACTCTGGGTGTGAGCTTGTCCCTCAGCCCTTCAGTTCAAGGCTAGCACTCTACCACTTGAGCCATGCCTGCACTTCCACTTTCTTTGCTGATAAAAGCAAGAGTCATAAGCATTTGGATTTTGATTAGTAACCCCAAAAGGATTTCAGTGCTTACTTTATGTTTAATTAACCACTGTGATAAGCCACTTGGATTGATTCACTCTTAGCCCATTTTGTAGTTCTGCTGAGTGAGTTATAATGAAACACAGGTGTTCCTGATGTGAAGAATTTGTGTTTTCTCACTTTTCTAGAGGCTGAAACTTAGTTCTCAGGAGGATAAACCTCTCTCTACCACCACTACTATTCCTTGCTCCAGCTCCCTTTTGATAATTGTACCAAAACACAATTAAGACATGGTAGCAGCACAGAAATGTAATGAAATCATTAGAAATATGTTAAAAAAAATTGAAGTGCACAAACTAGCTAGAAAATGGTTACAGGAATCCATGGAATGAGAGACACAAAGAGACAGAAGTAAGATTGTGCTTAGATAGGTCAAATACAGGTAAATAGTGATCCTCATCTCTTTTTTTTTTTTTTTTTTTTTTTTGCAGTCCAGTCATGGTGCGTGAACTCTGGGCCTGGACGCTGTCCCTCAGCTCTTCAGCTCAAGGCTAGCGCTCTACCACTTGAGCCACAGCACCACTTCTGGCTTTTTTTCTTTTTGCTTATGTGGTCCTGAGGAATCGAACCCAGAGCCTCATGCATGCAAGGCAAGCACTCTACTACTGAACCACCTTCCCAGCCCCATTTTGTATTGCATAGATAGGTAAATACATTATTTTGAAGTACAACCGGATGCTGATGGATCACGCCTGCAATTGTAGCTAGTCTGGAGGCTGAGATCTGAAGATCACAGTTCAAAGCCAGCCTGGGCAGGGAAGTCAGTGACACTCTTATCCCCAATTAATCACAGGAAAAACAAAAGTGGTGCTGTGGCTCAAGTGGTAGGGTGCTCACCTTGATCTGAAGAGCTCTGGTACAGCTCTGGGACCATTAGTTCAAGCCAAGGACCAGCACAAAAACAAACAAAAGTCCACTACTAAACACCACAAACAACATAGTGCATGTAATACTATTTAAACGTGCTGGACACAAGTGTCTCATGGTGGTAAACCTAGGATCTGAGGATTGAGTTTTCATCCAGTCCTTTCAGAAAAGTCAATGAAACTCTTATCTACAATTAATCACCTAAAAATCTACAAGTAGAAATGGTGATAGAGCCTTAAGTTAAAATGGTAAGGGATAGCACCCAGACAATGAGATCAATAACTTACAGTGGTACATTTTAATGTGATATAGGGAAATAAACGCCAGGTTTAATAACTGGGTGGAATTGTGCAAAAATGCATACTGGCTTAAGCAATTTTCACTCATATATATGTATATATATAATCTTCACAATAATTTTTTATGAATGCACAAACAACAGAAACATAGAATAAGTTCTCCAGTGGATGTAGGCAGCAGTTGGAGCAGGGAGGGTGAGCAGACAGGGAAAAAGAGGTGAATATGGTTTAATAAATGTGTATTTGTGTGTGTGTGTGTGTATCTATGTGTGAGTGTTTGTGTGTTGTGTTTATCAATGAAACTTGCTGACATTGGGTTTCTTGTTTTCATCTACCATTTCATCGTGTTGTTGTTGTTCTTGTTTGACATTCCTGAGGCTAGAACTCAGGGCTTGAGAACTGTCCCTGAATATCATTATGCTGAAGGCTACCACTCTACCATTTGAGTTACAGCACCAGTGCTTCTAAGGGTATTTGGGGGCTGTTGTTGTTTATTAGGTACTGAGATTTCAAACTTAGTGCTCCATGCATGCTAGGCAAGCACTTTATCACTAAGCCACAGTGCCAGCCCCAACCACACTGTTTTAAGAAAGGAGGCAGGGCTGGGAGTGTGGCTCAGTGGTGGAGTGCTTGCCTTGCATACATGAAGCACTGGTTTCTATGCCTCAGCACCACATCAGCAGAAAATTCATTATGACTTATCACCAATTAAATGCCAGAAAACTAGAAGTGACATTCTGGCTGGAAATGGTAGCATGCCAGCCTTTAGTGAAAAGCAGAGGGAATATGCCAGGCCTTCCCTAAGTTTAAACCCCACAGCTAACAACTGAAAGAAAAAAGAAACAATCCCAAACAAAAACCTAATTACTTGCTCATTGCCTTTGTTCTTCTATTTTTTTTTTTTTGTAGTTGTAACTGAATACTTCTTGTCATTCCATTTTCTACTTTCTTCCTTGCACTTTGGGGTGTTGAACTTTGGGACTTGCACATGGAAAGTGGATACTGCCTACCAACCTATTCTTTCTTCTTCTTCTTCTTTTTTTGGGGGCACGGTCGTGGGGCCTGAACTCTGGGCCTGGGCGTTGTCCCTCAGCTCTTCAGCTCAAAGCTAGCGCTCTACCACTTGAGCCACAGTGCCACTTCCGGCTTTTTTCATTTTGCTTATGTGGTGCTGAGGAATCGAACCCAGGGCCTCAGGCATGCAAGGCAAGTGCTCTACCACTGAGCCACCTTCCCAGCCCCTATTCTTTCATTTTTTAACATAAAAAGTCTGCTTATAGGACAGGGAAGGTAGCTAAGTGGTACAGTGCTTGCATTGCATGAATGAGGAACTGGGTTCTATTCCTCAGATTCTCATACACAGGAAAAGCCAGAAGTGGTGCTGTGGCTCAAGTGGTAGAGTGCTACCCTTGAGCAAAAGCAGCTCAGGGAAAGCACCTGTATCCTGAGTTCAAACCAGAGGACCAGCAAAACAAACAGTCTGCTCATTTAAATTAGTCAATGCTTCCCCTGCAATTTAAAAGACAAACTTACAAGTGACATAATTTCACTTTCAATAGTATTGTCCTCATTTCCAGAGAGTTCAGGGGCTGCATACAGAAGAGACCCTATGCTTCTGCTGTCAGTTATAAACTAGCTGTTGTACAACAGTAAACATCAACAGAAACATTTCTGCCTTTATTATTTTGAACACAAAAGGATTTGTAAGGGTTGGTAAAAATAAATGAAGGAAACCCTTCCTTTTCACCTATTTGTTGTGATCGTAATGGATCTATTTTGCTGTGCACTCAAGTCCCACACTTGTCATTTGAGTTATCATAGAATTCCTTTTCAATTTCTTTTCTTCTTAGGACACACACATTCACACAGATCCTGAAGTATTTTTACTACTTCATCTAACAATGTTTTACTACCAATTCTTCTAGTCCACAAGCAATTGTCTTATCTACATAGGACAAGACTATTACATTAGGCTACTGACTGCTCTGACAGGTCCCTGTGTCAACAGTCAGCCCTGCAGGAAACACGTGTGCACCTTGGCCCATGCTGCAGGTGCCGTGCTGTGCTGGTGGACTGAGGGGTAGCACATACCCTGCTCTGGGCTTCTCACTCCTGTCCCAAGGGGCTTGCCTGGTTGGCCAGTTGCATGAAGACTTTGCCAGAGCCCTCCTCTACTCAGCTGGCTCCTTACCAAATTTTTCTTTCCTGTACCTTCCACTTTGAGTTCTGGCATAGACCATGAGCCCAACCAACTTCCACCACATCAGATGAAGTCTCCACATCAAACCTTTGGTAACAAACATTTAAGTTAGAATGCACATATAAAGTTTTGGCCGGTGTTTTTGGGTCTGGTCGGGAGCCTGAACTCTGGGCCTGGGCACTGTCCCTCAGCTCTTCAGCTCAAGGCTAGCGCTCTACCACTTGAGCCACAGCACCACTTCCGGCTTTTTTCTTTTTGCTTATGTGGTGCTAAGGAATCAAACCCAGGGCCTCATGCATGCAAGGCAAGTGCTCTACCACTGAGCCACCCACCCAGCCCCAAGGCCAGTTTCTTAATGTTTGTAGTAGTTAAGGTTCAAACCTTGGGCCTCACCCATGTAGAGCACGTGCTTTACTCCTGAGCCACCATCCCCATCTCTAGAGTAGTAGACAGTAACGTTTTTAATATGGTTGAACAATTTTGTGTGCATTTGTGTGGCCTGCAGGTGAATTCAGGGCTTGAGGGCTTTCTGAGCTTTTTATCCTCAAGGCTAGTGCTCTAATCCTTGTGCCACAACTCAGCTTCTACCTTGTTTTATAAACTCAGATTTTGTGCTTGTTGAATTTCCTTGCTCAGAGCTCACTACCTCTTATCCCATGTCCACAACTCAGCTTTTTTGGTGGCTAATTGGAGCTAGTCTTGTAGGCTTTTCTGTCTCGGTGGCTCTATTCCTTGATCTTCACATCTCAGTTCATGAATATCTAGACTTAGAGGCAAACACCACCTTTGGCTGTTTCTTTACTTTTATGTCTGTTGCAGCATAAAACAAGATGAAATTTCAAGTGCTCAGCTTTACAAAAATATGTCTACTTCTATGTGGACCAGTATGTATATATAAAGAGGATACTAAGCACATTCCCTGGCTCACCATTGCTATGAGCATTCTTTACAATAACCTAGCAGTATTTTATCTATGTGCACATGTATGCATGCATGCTTGAATGTGTGGATATATACAGACATCCATATATGCACACAAACAGAAACTTAGTTTGGAGGCAGGATCTTAGTATGTAGGTTGGGTTGCTCTCAAACTAGCGAACTTCCTGACTTCACCTCTTCAATTAAAATTATAAGCCTACTCCATCACAATTGGTTTACTGTTATTTGAAATGAGTTCACTGCCATCCTCAAATGAATAGTGACTTAATGAAATACCCCCACAACCCTATTACATCTAAGAGCAATTCTTTTTTTTTGGGGGGGGGGTCTGGTCGTGGGGCCTGAACGCTGGGCCTGGGTGCTGTCCCTCAGCTCTTCAGCTCAAGGCTAGCGCTCTACACTTGAGCCACAGCACCACTTCCGGCTTTTTTCTTTTTATTTATGTGGTGCTGAGGTATCGAACCCAGGGCCTCATGCATGCAAGACAAGCACTCTACCACCAAGCCACCTTCCCAGTCCCTAAGAGCAATTCTTAAAAGTGAATTTTGCCAGGTGCTGGTGGCACACACCTATAATCCTACTCAGGAGGCTGAGATCTGAGGATCATGGTTCAAAGCCAGCCAACACAGAAAACTCTGTGAGACATCCTATTTCCTATAAACCACCAGAAAATCAGAAGTGGCATTGTGGCTCAAGTGGTAGAGCAATAGCCTTGAGCTTAAGAGCTGCAGGACAGTGCTCAGGTCAAGTTCACGCCCCACAACTGACACATATGTGTGCATTTTACACATGTATACACACTATATTAATTTCTATACATCACAAACATCCAATTTTAAGGCTTGAACTCATTGCCTCAGGGCTGTTCCCGAGCTTTTCCCAAGGCTACTGCTCTATCAGTTGAGCCACATCTCTAATTCTACTTCCCACATTTGTGGTGATTATTTGGGGATAAGAATCTTATGGAATTTTATTCTGAGGCTGGTTTCAAGGCTCAATCCGCAGACATCAGGTTTATAGTCATGAGTCTCCTGTGATCAACAGCTTTAGATATTTTTACTTACATGTGTTAGGTTATTTCTGGTATTTAGGATGGCTGTGCATTGCCCTTCCCATGGACTATGAGAGTTCCCATGGTGTTCATTACACTGCATACAGCTGACATGTTGCTCATCATCTGATTTTTAAAATGAGAAATAGTATTTTACTGATGTTCCAATCTCAAGAAGCTATTTAAGTTTAGCTCGTTGTAAATCATGTGCACATAGCAGAACCCATGTATACATTGTTTATTTATTCAGTCAATAAACATTCTCAGTCTCTTAGAAAGTGAGATGGTTATTTTTCTTTCTGTTTCTCTTTTGCTTCTTCTGTGTGTCTGTGTTGTGTGCCAGGAATGGGACTTGAATGCATGGCTTGGTCACTGTCCACCCTCAGCTTTTTTCATTCAAGGCTGGCACTCTACCAGGTGACCCACAGACTCTACTTCCAACTTTTCATTGGGTAATTGAAGATAACTATCTGTCATTCTTGGGTTGACTGGCTTTGAACTGTGATCCTCAGATCTCATCAACAGGTGTGAATCACCAACCTGAGGGATGATTTATTCTTTTCTTGATCAGTCCTGGGCTTGAACTTGGAGCTGGGGTATTGTCCCTAAGCTGTCTTACTCAAGTGGTTTACCATTTTGAGCCACAGTTCCACTTCTGGATTTCTTCTGATTCACTGGAGATGAGTTTCCTGTTCAGGATCATTTTGATCTGTGATCCATTGATCTCTAACTTGTTGAGTAGCTTGGATTCTAGGCACAAGTAATACTCTTTATTTTTTTTGCTTTTTGTTATTTTTGGACCTGAGAAATGACATCTACTTAATTTCTTTCTTTTGTAAACCAACTTATTGCTTGCACAGTAAATTACAGTCAAGGACTGCCCCAAGACATGGAGGTATGCTCACACCATTTAGTTGTAAAAACAAGATCTTGTTCCAGTTTTTTTAGGCTGAATTTACTCCAGATTCCTGATGGAGTGTGCATAGGACACGTGTACCGCAAAAGTGCCATGATGGGGTTCTAGAGCAATGATTGAATTGAAAAGCTCAGACATCCTGGCTCTTCCACCCACACTGAACATTGGTAGCTCTCCAGAGAGGCAGGATAGAGCCCTCATCTCAAATGGCCTAGCCTGCCAGTGTGGCTCAAGAGGTTCTGCAGGGAGGGCATGGAGATGTTGGTTCCATAGGAAATGAATGAGCTGGGAGCACTGGCTCATGGAGAGCAAGATGGCTCACTGGCATCTTTATAACCCAACCCCACACAGAGCATCACATATGAACCAATCAGAGAGTAGCTTCTGATAGGATTTCTGAGCCACAGCAATTACACCATGGTTGGAAGTTGCACTCCAGATTAATTCAAATAGTGGATTTAACCAAAAGTGATAGGATTAAAGGGGTGACAATATGTTGGAAATGAACTTGACAACTTCAAGGTGGGAGTGGGAAGGGATAGTAGGAGATAAAGAAAGGAGAGGGTAATGATGTTCAACAATAAATGTACTCATTACTTTACACGTGTAACTATAACTCCTTTGTGCTGCACTTTTACAATACAATAAAATGAAAATGAAAAGAAGAGCACCCAGCCCAGTCTTGATATAGTCAGAGAAATAGCTATTTACCATAGAACCAAATAAACATAGTAAGAATGAGAAGGCACAGGCCATAGAAAGGTGGGTAACATAGCAGGAATTGCCAAAACTTTTCACTCCTGTCAATACTCAAGGACTTAACTCCCAATTAAATGAAAAAGATTGATAAGTTGAATCAAGAAACAAGACCCATCTATCTGTCTTCAAGAGGCACACCTTGCCCACAGAAATAAGTATCCTGAATGTGAATGGGTAGAATAAATTCAATCAAGGAAATACTCCCAAGCAGGCCAGAATAGCAATACTAATATCAGATAGAATATATTTCAAATTATAATTAGTAAGAAGACTAAGAAGGCCATGACATACCAATAAATGGACCTTTCCTATGAGAGGATATAATAATCCTAAATAGCTATACCCCAAATGAATACCCCCTTCATCAAACAGATACTACTTAACCCGTAATATGCACAGATCCAAACACATTGATTTTTGGCGGCTTTAACAGACCAAAGTCACCTACAGATAGATCATCTGTGGTTTCCAGATCATCTTTCCAACAGTGATATACATTATATTCTAGATTGTATAACCATTTACAATAATATGCTCAAGGTTGGGAAGACAGTCTTCTGGAATGCTACATCTAAATAACATAAATATTCATATATTTACGAAAAACAAAGCACATGACCTTACAAGTTAATGTGACTTTTGCTCACCCAAGGACACAATGTTACAGTAGATCTCCAGCATTACATCTCTATACAGGGTCCTCTGAGCAACGTCCAGGTACTGCCACTCCTCCCAGCTGAAGTCCACAGCCACATCATCAAATGACACTAGCTTCTGTAAGGACACATTTCTGTCAAGTAATTAGCCCTGAGTCATGAGACCACGAAGGCTGGAATTTCTTTCGTCTACAGGTATGCATTTTATCTTATATAAAAATGTTTGGAGCTTGCTGTGTTATCTATACAGTGGGAGAAAGAATGATCAAAGTAGAAATGTTTGCCACTGTATTAACTTGGTAATTAAAATACAAGGTTTCCTGCTGGGAAGGTGGCTCAGTATTAGAGTGCTTGCCTAGCATGTATGAGACTCTGGGTTTGATTCCTCAGCACCACATAAGCAGAAAAAGCCAGAAGTGGCTCTGTGGCTTAAGTGGTAGCGTGCTAGTCTTGAGCTGAAGAGCTCAGGGACAGCACCCATGCCCAGAGTTCAAACCCCACAGACAACAAAAATAAAAAAAAATAGTTTCCCAAAGGAGGAGGCTGCAATGCTTGGTAAGAAATGTATGCATTATCCTGCCCATGTAATTGTAGCCCCTCTGTACAGTATGTTCTCAAATAAAATAAAATCATATTAAAAAAATAAAAAATAAAAAAATAAAAAAAATAAAAAAATAAAAAAAAATAGTTTCCCTAATACATCACCACACATTTCTAAGGAGATAATAATCTGGCATGCCCACATTAAGTCTAGGTAGTAAAAGAGTATGTTTAGCTTACTTTGATAAAATTTCCTATGTATCAGGGTGACAATGAAGTAAACAGGAAGCTTTTCTTGCATTTTCATATTCTGCCTCACTTAAAAAGTGCTCTCACATGGGCTGGGAAGGTGGCTCAGTGGTAGAACGCTTGCCTTGCATGCTCGAGGCCCTGGGTTTGATTCCTCAGCACCACATAAGCAAAAAGAAAAAAGCCGGATGTGGCGCTGTGGCTCAAGTGGTAGAGTGCTAGCCTTGAGCTGAAGAGCTGAGGGACAGCACCCAGGCCCAGAGTTCAGGCCCCATGACCGGACCAAAAAAAAAAAAAAAAAAAAGTGCTCTCACATAAGCAAGCACAACACATTCAGGATATTATATCGAATATATACCATATTCATCAACCTATGAAAAGCAGTGTTCATGTGAATGTAAAAGAGAGTTAACAGTACTCAAGAAAGTAGCTAATGACTGATTTGGACATTTTAAGATTTGACTTAGCACATAAAAGTATTTTTGTTAACTGTTTTTGTTATTAAAATTTTTTATAGTAGCATTGACTTTTATTTATTCATGTTAAGTCACCTGAAATGATATCTGCTGCATTTAATGCTCATTAATGTAAATGGCTGAACAAACCCACGGATGCCCAATATCTCATGGTTATAGTCAACACAGCCTCATTACGACTCCCACAACAGTACTTTATTTTGTAAACTGTAACCTACTATTACTTCCTTTTTCCCTCCCCCCCCCACCCCCCAGCTTCAAATGCACATGATAAAGAGGTTTAGTTAGGGAATGTACATGGAAAATAATAAAAACAGCTTTCCATTTACAAAATATATTCCCCATACTGATTAATTCAGGCAGCTAACTGGTTTATGAAACTTTATTGAAGAAAAATAAATCAATTACTAGCAGAGCTATCCATCACTTATCTAGTAACAACTTGCATCATTTATTCAGTGCTATATTAAGCAGTGTATTGGAAGACCGTTTAACTAATAGCGCCAAGCCTCCTAAGAATTTAAATGAAAATTACAAAATGTTTGACACCCTATTTTGAAATACAAAGGGTGTTTGACTTCTAATTTCCACTCTCTGGAGAAGAACAGCTCACATCTTTTTTGACCTGTATAAAATACACCATATTTTCTGTTCTGCTGATACTATAAATTCAATATCAATTCTCCAGCCACATCAGTTAGGAGCATAAAGTACATGTAACCTCAAATCTCTAACAGTGGAAGGCTTCAACAAGAATGGATGCTGCTAGAATGTTGTTTCCTTTGATGTGACAACTGAGAATCCAGCTCCCGCCCCCTCATGTGGCTTCTTCATCATGTTAGAGTAGTGAGGAATGGTTTGGTTTCATAATCAGGTTAAGAGTGAATATAGGTTGGGTGGGGGTTGGGGGGCAGATGGGAAGGGATGGGAAGGGGAAACAAAGGAGGAGGCTACAATGCTTGATAAGAAATGTATTCATTATCTTGCCCATGTAATTGTAACCCCTCTGTACAGTATTTTCACAATAAAAAAAGAAAAGCACACAAAAAAAGATAAAAAAGAGTGAATATAGGAAGTAGTGCTGTAGCGCAAGTGGTAGAGCTCTAGCCTTAAGCTGGAGAGCTGAGGGACAGCGCTCAGGCCCAGAGTTCAAGGCCATGACCGACCAAAAAAAAAAAAAAAAAGTGAACATACTGGCTGTATAATACAAATGCTGAACTTTAAAAAAATTTTTGAGTCTTGGGCAACTGCTTTCTTGTAACTACAGTTTAAGTCTACTCAGATGAGAATCTAAATGAATGGAGGGAGGGAGCCAAGTGAAAAATAAAATTTAAAAGAAAAGATGACATCTAATAGGGGAGCAGCCAGATAAGAAATCAAAAAAGGAACAGTAGTTTCAAGTTCATTCCAGCTATAATGCAGGTTATTCTGACTTTTAGGTATCATCACATGACATACTTTTAATTCTATTTCCAAGATACTCTGTTGTATTTGTCTCTGTCTGTTTTATTGTCCATGCAATCTCTAGGATTGGATCACATAGCAGCAAATAAATGGATAAACAAACTTTAGAAATAGTTAAAGCAGGAGACCACTGTGACCTTAGAATATCAAGACAAATACTGTCAATATTGTTAATATTTGGATGCTAAATTCTTGTTGTAAATGCAACCTCAGGTGGTTTGTTGGGTAGTCTGTAGGAAAATGAATTGTTAAAAAAATACACCTCCATGATATGGGCTGTCATTACATAACAGAATATAAGAGAACATTATTCTTTATTAATCCATTTAACACCATACTCTGTGCTTTTCTCCTGGCTCCTCACTATCGAAGGATCTGTCCCAAACTCTTGATTATCCAGGTGGCTGGGGAAAGACTATCTTCATCTTACACTGGCTTTCCCAGACACAGGCACAGAGGGGCCAGGGGCCCATGGAGCAGTGGCCGCAGCCTCCTCCCCATGCAGCAGCTGATGCTTCCCCAGCCTGAAGAAATTCTAATGATTGAAATGTGGTCATAGATACCCTGATACTTCCTTCCTCTGTAAGACGTGCTACATGAACTTTTGTGAACACTGCATACCTCCTACAATAAGAAATTTAGGTGGCAGAGGAATAAAATGTTCCTTGACTACAATTGCATTTTATCAGTCTTTTATTGAAGGATGGAGGCAAAGGGCAAAAGGCTTATGGAACATTAAAAAATGACAAAAAAAATTGTGAAATATGACCACAGCACAACAGAGAATAAAAAGGATAAAAAGTGATGCTACCTAAAACCTACAGAAGGAAATTTTAAAAGTTGGAATGAAATATAGTACTATTTTGTTTTGCAGAGGCTAAAAGGAAAGTCTTTTGATTCCCATTTTGAACCCCATTACAAAGGAAGAATAGCCAACGATCATCCTACCAATCCAGCCATGCGTGACAATACTAGTGGTGAATGCTGACTAGCACACAAAAAAGGAAATATATGTGTCAAGTGTTGAAAGAAAATAATCTTCAATAGATAATCCATTGGGTAGCGGAACTCTTCAGAAAATGTAGATTGGAAATATTTAAATGGAAAGATAATTCATTAATAACACATCTGCATTTTAAGACTGTTACAAAAAATTATCCTGCTTCAAAAGAATAAGATGCCAACATGCATGTACACATAGGACAAGGTCATTAAAAAGGAAATCTGTAGAACATATGTTAGATTTTAGGTAATCTTTCTGAAACAATTCATGGAAGAAAAACTAATTTATTAAGATTCAATATACAAATGCACAAGTGTATTATACACAAAGTATTTGCACTAGGCATATGTATCAATTAATACTTTACTTGCTTGATAAATATGAAGGCCTGAGACCAACGAATTAATTCTACCAAAAGAAAATAAAAAGGCAATAAATTTAGGGCTGGGAACATGGCTTATAAAGACTGCTTGCTTAGCATGCATGAAGTAATGGTTTTGATTCCTCAGTACCACATGAACAAAAAAAGCTGAATGTGGTGCTGTGGCTCAAGCAGTGAGTGCTAGACTTCAGGGAAAGAAGCTTAGAGAGAATGAATGCCTGAGATCAAGGAACTGTGCAAAAAAGGCCACAGAATTGTAATTTTTTAATCTTCCATTACTATTGGAAAAGTAATACTCCTCTAATTTATAAACATCAGGACAAAACATCAGCAGGAACATACATATCACTGCCATTATTTCAAACTAAATGCTGTTTATAAAGTACTGCAGTGTTAATTTTACGAAGACTAAAACAATGAGAGTAATTCTCAAGACAAACTTCCTAGGAAAAAATGAGATATAAAGCTAGGTTATAAACACATTACAGTTAAGTAATATATTTCTAAAAATCTATGAGTGAAATAAACACAGGGAAATTAGCATGAATATGGGAGAAATGTACATTATCACTATGTTTTATAGGCTATGAAAAGCAGTCACTTTGTTACTTCGCCTTTGCACTAAAAACAAATGCTTTTAACTATGTATGATCTATTCACAGGTATATTTTCTGGAGGATGGGGGAAAGTCAGAACTCCAGGGAAACAGGGAAAAAGTACAGCAGTGGAATTCATTAGACACTAATAAAAATAAACTATACAACTCATGATTAGAGAAGGGAGGGAGGAATTGTGAGAGAGTAAGGTAAGGAAGACACTCTGTGAAAGAAAATATACTCATTACCTGACTCATGTAATTGTAATCTCTCTGTATCTCTATAACAATAAATTAAATTAATTATAAAACAATCCTTCCATGTAGTTGTGCTAGCCTAAACTGTTTGCTTAGTGAAGAAAATATAGCAGTTAGAATAGTTAAAACTATTAGAAATAAAATACAAGACTTAATTTGAAACGTGAAATATTGGAATTGAGGTTGAATATTAATTCTATATAAACCAGTAACAATAATCTTGTTTTAGTATCAAATTAACTGTTAGCATTAAATGTTCAGGTAAGAAAAAAGCAAATCAAAACAAGTGCTCTAGCTCAAGACTGTTATCAGACACTAGCTACTCAAGGAGGCTGAGGTCTGGAAGCCAGCATGGTAGACAACTCAAATTCATTTGAAATTTTGGAGTTGAGGTTGAATATTAATTCCACATAAGCCAATAACAGTATATGCTGGTAAGAAAAACAAAAACAAGTGTTTCAGGAACGAGAATGTATCCTAGTTACTAAGGAGGTTGAGGTCTGGAAGCAGCCTTGGTGGACAACTCAAATTAAGTTGCTAAAAACAGATTGGAGGCATGGTTTAAATGAGCGTGTCAACAGCGATTGAGGAAGCTGACTGACTGAGTTCAAGATCTAGTACTAGCACAAGAAAGCATGGTTGGGGCTTTGACACTAATTGTGGCAACACAGTAAGTCCTCAGACATAAAGAGAAATGAAAATGAATGGGGTGGGGAGAGGAGAAAAAAGGGGCAGAGAAAAGAAGAGCTGACAAGACAGTGGTGGAAAAAAAGGGAAAAAGAAGGGAAGGGAAAGGAAAAGAAGACAGGAAGGGAGGAAAGTTTGATGACATTAGACTTGCCAGTGACTCATTTGATAGGACACCAAAAGTGTTTAATACTAAACAAAATCAAATTTAGTGCATATAATTAAAACATTGTATATCAGAAAGCGTGATCAACAAGGAAGAGAAAGCATGGTATTAGTTTTTCTCTAAATAGATTACTAACCACAGTGAATTAAAAACATAAAAAAATGGGGCTGGGAAGGTGGCTCAGTGGTAGAGTGCTTGCCTTGCATGCCTGAGGCCCTGGGTTTGATTCCTGAGCACCATATAAGCAGAAAAGGCCGGAGGTGGTGCTGTGGCTCAAGTACTAGCCTTGAGCTGAAGAGCTGAGGGACAGCACTCAGGACCAGAGTTCACATAAAACAAAATCCTATAATTAACCACACCCACCCCCTTCCCTCCCCCCCCCCACAGAAAATCTAATTTAAAAATGGAAAAAAACTGAAGAGACTTTTCTAAAAAGTATACAGGTAGCTCATTAAATATAAAAAAGTTCAATGTCAATAGTTATTAGAAAAATTCAAATCAAAATGAAATATCTACTTCTTCATACACACTTCTAAACAAAAACAAATATGTTTCCAAAGTCTAACAACTGTTGGGAAAGATATGAAAATAAAGTGAATTTTGATGCATTTCTGGCAGGAATGTAAAATAATCAACGATGGTGTGGAGACTTCTAAAAGAACTAAATATAGAATTACATAGGAATATGGTCTAGCACTTCTATTTCTAGATTTATACCAATGGAAGTGAAAGCAGGGACTAGAACAAATATTTGGAGAATCACTACACAACAACTACTCACAATAACCAAAAGACAGAAGCCTGGAAAGAATAGATAAATGTGTTTAACAGGAAGAAAACTTTAATACATTTTACAGCAGGGATAAATCTTGAATACAATAAGCTAAATAAAATACACCAGGCATCAAGTATCAGCCATGCTATGATTTCCCTTACTGCTCTTCCATGGATCAACAAACTCACAGACCCAGTAACTATAATGGTTCCAAAGACTGGTAGGAGCTGTGTATTTAATGATTTTTACAGCTTCATTTATGGAAGGTACAAAATGCTGTAGATGGATGGAAGGCATAACCATAAAACAATGTGGCCGTATGTAATGGTTAATGTAGCCAAAAAGGATGGAATATACCTATACTCTCTGAATTTGGGATTACCAGCCAGCCTAGGCTACATAAAATTTCAAGAGCAAGCTAGACTGCATAGCAAGACCTGTCTTCAAAGGGAATACGGAAAAATCAAACCATAAGAAAAATGTCAATTCTAAGAGCCAATGCAGCAAAGGAAAATTTGTAAGAAAAACTAGTTCCCAGACACAGCATTCGAAGAAAAGTAAAAAGTGAGAGACAGATGGAGGAAAGACAGGCTGGGAGAAAAAAAATACAGAAAGAAAAATAGATACATAAAGAAAAATACAAATAAGCAAAGCTAGAGAGCAGAAAACAAAGATTGAAACAAAATAGTAGGGGGAGGGGGGAATCTTGTGAGGACACCTTAGAAAAAATAGAGGGATTTCTAGAAAAATCATAGACCGTATCATCGCCTATAGCCTAAGTTTCAAGTAAGAAAATGACCATGAAGCAGTCCAATAAGGTATGAAGAGTAATTTAAGTACATATTGCTTACTTACTCAGTCCTCTAAAACATTCAAAGGTGTGTGTGACCAAAGACTTCATTAAGATAGTTCAATGTTACTTATGAGGATGGGATCTCTGACAAGTTGCTAGGGAACCTTCATCTTCCATTAGATATCACCTCCTCTAGGTTACTGAATCACATAACAGTGTGAATACTTTTTCTCACATAAGAAAAACTAGAAACAAGGTGAAGCAAATCTGCACTTAACATAGACAGAATGTCAGATTTTATAATATGCTAAACCTAATAGCCATCTTTATGTGATTTATGAACATGTTCCTGAAGCTGGATCTGTTTTTCTGTTTTTAAATCTTGGACACCTTTAAGTTCATAAGATGGAATGTAATACAAAATGAGAAATAAAATGCAACTCACCAGAGAGTCTTTCATTCTTTCTTGCTGTTGACAATGAACAGAAGATGCAGGAAGCATGGCTGGGAGAGAAGGCAAATGAGGTAGTCAGGAAAGAACCAGTGTAATTTTACTGAAATTTTCCTGCTCGAAACATTATACATGGGAGGAAAGGCCTTCTTACGGGAGACGAATCTTTTATGTCTCAAGTAAAGCATCAAACTCTCCACTAAAGACAAATCCACAGTCCTTAGTTGCTAGATACTGTTAGTCCAATAAGCTTCTTTCCCATAGCTAAGCATGCTCCTTCCCCTTTCCACAGCTTGGCATGCTCCCTTCCTGGTCAACACTAGGCAGTTAATAATCAGCCTCCCTCCAAGCCCCCTTTATCTTGAGATGGCACTCTTCTGGGGTAGCTACTACGATATAGGGCAGCAAGAACTCCCTAGAGTGACCTTAAGGTCTGGGCAGCTGCAGAGCCCCTTATCTACTATTTGGGCAAGCAGCCATAAATCCTAGTCCACCATGATGGATCCCTTGGTCCACATGTCCACACTGGGGTCTCCACCTCCTAGCCCCGAGTTATATAGGTCACCGCAAACAATAGCCTGCACTTCTTCTCATTCTTCACTTGTGAGAAGGGGTCTTGCCAGTTCCACTGCTGTCAATAATACTTTCTTTGTTCTTTGTACCTGGATGTTTGCATGGTTCTCTTGCAAAGTCTAATATACCCTAACAGATAGTACAAAAGCAATTCATTTCTCCGTTAATGTACATACAGAATTAATAAAAACTGATGTTCCTACAAAAATAATTGAATAATGAAAAAGTCACATCTTCACTAAAACTAGCTATTACTCAAATACACTTAGAGATGTATGATCTATTATTCTACTAATGCAAAGATATCCTAGGACTCCACTGAGCATTTGCATTCTAACATTCATTTACATATTTAAACACCATGGAGAACACGAATATTGTAACTCAGTATTTTTCACCTAAATTTATAGAGGGAAAATGTACACAACACATATTTTTTGTGTTATACTGTTTCAATGATAATTGTCAAATGGCACATTTCCTTGTATCCAAATACTCAGAGCGCCCTCATGAGGGCAGAGAATCAAGGACAGTTATGATTCCTGGAGAGTTGTCAGATTGTCTGAAGAACTCTTGGGCTTTCAGTGACCTTGAAGGTAAATTAAAAAGGCTTAGGGACAGGCACCGGTGGCTCATGCATGTAAACCTAGCTGAATCAGGAGGCTGAGATCTAAGGATTATGGTTCAAAGACAGCCTGGGAAGGAAAGCAAGTGGAATCTTATCTACAATCGACTACCAAAAACCTGGATATGGAGCTGTGGCTCAAGTGGTAGAGCACGAGTTTTTTTTTGTTTTTTGTTTTGTTTTGTTTTGTTTTGTTTTGTCGGTCGTGGGGCTTGAACTCTGGGCCTGGGCGCTGTCCTTCAGCTTGTCAGTTCAAGGCGAGCACTCTACCACTTGAGCTACAGCGCCATTTCCGGTTTTCTGGTGGTTTATTGGAGATAGGAGTCTCACAATCTTTCCTGCCCAGGCTGGCTTTGAACAGTGATCCTCAGATCTCAGCCTCCTGAGTAGCTAGGATTACAGGCGTGAGCCACCAGCACCCGGCAGAGCACGAGTTTTGAGCCAAAAAACTCAGGGGCATCACCCAGATTTGAATTCAAACCCTAGGAATCACACACACACACACACACACACACACACACACACACACACAATAGATCTGTCAGACAGTGACTCTCATTTACATGCCTACACACACACACACACACACACACACACACACACACACACACACACACAATAGATCTGTCAGACAGTGACTCTCATTTACATGCCTATGTCCCTTCAATGCACTTCCATGGAGACTGAAGGAATGCTGGGGAAGAGGGATATACTCAGGGAAGTCAGTATGTGGACAGAGAAGAAGAATAGACAGCAATGAAGGAGTGATGCTTCCTCAAGGTTTCTAGGGAGTCCATGAAATGATTATATGTAAGGTGTATGATGTTCCAGGGGATCAGCAGCAGAAGCAAAGTATAACGGGGTGATATGGGGTTCTGTGCAAACCTGAACTTGGAGAGCCTTGAGTTGCAGTGAACAATCTCCTCCTGCTGCCCTAATCCATTTGGTCATCCCTCTATTTTGCTTTCTCCTCTAAAGAAAGCCACAGGTGTTGAGGGCTGAGGAGCAGAGCCATGGAAATGGTAAAAGGGTCAGAGGGCATTGCTCAATGGGCATCATTGGCACCCACCAAGGCAGCAGTGGTTCTGAATCTACACCAGCCATGCTTCATGGCCTGCATGCAGAGGCCAAGAGAACAGAGACCATAGGAAAAAAATGTGCATGTGTGCCAATTCTGGGGCTTGAAGTCAAGGTCTGGGCCCCCTCCTTGATCTTTTGTTTAAGGCTAGTGATCTACCACTTGAGTGACACCTCCATTTCTGGCTTTTCAAAAGGTGGTTAATTGGAGATAAGGGCCTCACAACAGACTTTACTGCCCAGGCTGGCTTTAAACCTTGATTATCAGATCTCAGCTGCCTGAGTAGCTAGGATTATAGACGTAAGCCACTGGTCCCTGGCTTAGGAAGGAATCTTAATCACACTCAATCCTCTAAGTATTGATTAGTGGTATGTACTGTCACTTCTTCACAATGCAGGAATTTTTTTTTCTGGTCCTGGGGTTTAAAATCTTGATCTGGGTGCTATCCATGAGTTTTTGTTCTCAAGGCTAGCACTCTACCACTTGAGCCAAAAAGCTCCACTTCCAGTTTTACAGTGGTTCATTGGAACTAAGAGTCTCACAGGGACTTTCCTGCCCAGGCTGGCTTTGAACAGTGATCCTCAGATATCAGCCTCCTGAGTAGTGAGGATTACAGGCATGAGCAACTGGTGCCCAGCTAATGAAAGAATTCTGGAGACAGTAAGTAAGTGAGGAAAAATGACTGCTGTTAAAAGGTAGAGCCTGTCACAGGGCTCACACAGGAGCTACGATTACAGACATGAGCCATGGGTACCTGACATGACATGTGTATTCTTGTTTTGGATGTAAGCATATTTGTTTTGGTAAAATGTACCTTTCTCATTGGTGGCTTAGGCCTGTTTCTTAGCTACTCAACTAATTACCAAAAGGCCAGCAATGGAGCTTAGACTCAAGTGGTAGAGCATTAACCTTGGGCAAAAAAACAAAACAAAACAAAAACAAACAAACAAAAAAACAGCTTAGGGAGAGTACTCAGGCCCGGAGTTCAAGCCCCAGGACCATTAGACACAGACACAGACACACAGAAACACAAAATAACAATACTGCAAATGTACTCAGAACATCACTATTCTACAAACAGAAAAACTTGGGCTCAAAAAAAAAATGGCTGGGAGCTGGTACCTCATACCTGTGATCCTAGCTACCCAGCAAGCTGAGATCTGAAGATTACAATTCAAAGACAACCTGGGCAGGAAAGTCCATAAGACTCTTATCTTCAATTAACCACCAGAAAACCAGAAATGGAGCTATGGCTCTAGTGGTAGAGTAGCAGTCTGGAGCCAAAGAGCCCAGGAACAGTGTTCAGATACTGAGTTCAAGCTTGGCCAGTGGTGAGCAGAAGAGCCACAAGCAGGCACATCTCCTTCAGTGAAAGGCCCTCTGGCAATCCATAAATCCAGCTAGGTCCTGCTGATCCTGTTTACTGGATTAGTTGACTGAATAACTCTATATACAACATCCCACCTGTGCCTTACAGAGCTGCTCTGGAAGGCCCCAAGGTCTGACCGATGTGGACCCCAGGGGAGGGTTAACAACTGTTGTCTAAGCCACTCAGCTTGCAAAGATGATCAGTTCTGCCCTTTCCATTGGGCAGAGCCACTCTACACCCAGCTTTGACCCTGTTCTGCATCTTGCAGGCTCCATTCAAGGCAAAAAGTTCTGGCAATTTTAGGAACATCCATTATCTCAGAATTTAAAAGCTGGGTGCCAGTGGCTCACATACACCTGTAATCCTAGCTATTCAGGAGCCTCAGATCTAAGGATCACGTTTCAAAGTCAGCTCAGGTCAGGCAAGAAAGTTCATGAGAGTTTTCAGTTTTTTTGTTGTTGTTGTTTGTGGAGTTTGAACTCAGGGCCTGGTTGCTGTACCCACCAGAACTCCTATTCCTCAGGGCAAGTGGTCTACCACTTTAAATCACAGTAGGTTGCTAATTGGAGATAAAAGCCCTGCTCTGGCTGGCTTTGAACCTCAACATCAGATATCAAGCCTTTTGAGTAGCTAGTATTACAGTGTGAGCCACTTGAGCCTGGCCTAAAAAAACCGAAATGGAGGCATGGCTCAAGTGGTAGCATCAGCCTTATCTTGAATACAAAAGGAAGAACTCACTCACAGAGGCTGAGTTCCAGCCACAGTATCAGCATGTGTACTCATGCGTGCAGGTGCATACATACACACACACACATAGTAGTTTAAGAGTGCTTAAAAAAAACCAACAATGAAGCTGGGTGCTGGTGGCTCATGCCTGTAATCCTAGCTACTCAGGAGGCTGAGATCTGAGGATCATAGTTCAAAGCCAACCCAGGCAGGAAAGTCTGTGAGACTCCTATCTCCAATAAACCACTCAAAAAACTCAAAGTGGCACTGTGGCTCAGGTGGTAGAGTGCTAGCCTTAAGCTGAAGAGCTTAGGGACAGAGCCCAGGCCCAAGCCCCATAACCAACAAAACATAACAAAACAAAACCCAACAATGACAAATTATAGGTGAGTTGTGAGAGAACAAGTAAGGTAAATCTGGAGGCAAATGAAGCTGACATCTGTGATGGTTAAATCTTGAGGATGAACTTAATTGAGATCGATTGGTTTAGATGCATCCAGCTGATGAGTAAAGCAGCCTTTGTGTGTGGGGGGGGGGGTTGGGCTGGATATCAGATTAACTGAATCTCTCCTGCATATAGGTCGCACCATTCCATAGGCAGGCTTGCCATATGAAATTAAAGTAGGGTGGGGGAGAGAATACTGCAATGCAGGCAGGCATTCTCTTTCCCACTCTTACCCCTTCCCCTAACTCCCTGGCTACCATGAGTTGTTCTGCTTTGCCAAGATTGCCTCTGACATGAAGCAAAAGAAATCCTTTTTCCCTTAGGTTATTTCTGTCAAGTATTTTGTCGCAGCAACAACAAACTATATTACTAACACAAAACCCTATCTTTTCTACTTTTGTCTCTTACTTTTTCGCTAGTCTTGGGGCTTGAACTCAGAGCCTGAGCACTGTCCATGAGCCTCTTTGTGTTCAATGAAAGCTAGTGCTTTGGGGCTGGGAAGGTTGTTCAGTGGTACAGCACTTGCCTTGCATGCATGAGGCCCTGGGTTCGATTCCTCAGCACCACATAAGCAAAAAAGAAAAAAGCCAGAAGTGGCGCTGGGACCCAAGTGGTAGAGTGCTAGCCTTGAGCTGAAGAGCTGAGGGACAGCGCCCAGGCCCCAGGACCAGACCCCACACACACAAAAAAAAGGCTAGTACTTTACCAATTGAGCCACAGTTCCACTTCCAGTCTTTTCTGAGTAGTTTGAGATAAAAATCTTGGCAGTCACTCGTGGCTCACGCCTGTAAATCTAGCTACTCAGGAGGCTGAGATCTGAGGAACAAGGTTCAAAGCCAGCCCAGGTAGGAAAGTCCTTGAGACTCTTATCTCCAATAAGCCACTAGAAAACCGGAAGTGGCGCTGTGGCTCAAGTGGTAAAGCGCTCAGCCTTGAGCTGAAGAGTGCAGGGACAGCGCCCAAGTCCAGAGTTCAAGCCCCATGACTGACAACAACAACAACAACAAAATCTTAGACTTTCCTGTACTGGCTGGTTTGAACTATCATCTTCAGATGTTAGCCCCCTGAGTAACTAGGATTACTGGCTCCACCCACTGATACCTGGCCAACTTCCACCTCTACCTCTACCTCTTCCTCTTGGTTCTTCTTCCTCTACCCTCACCTCCCTCCTCCTTCCCACCATGCTAAAAATGTACAGAATACCACTGAATGAGACACTCAGCCCAAGGTTGCCATCTTCACTCAAATGAACTATACAGTTGACTTTAATGGGTGAACTTGGTAATAAATTATCCTAGTCTTACAGACCTGGCCACTGGAACACAGAACAAATGATTGGCCAGAGACAAGATCATAAAACTTGAATCTTGGCCATACAAACATCTCAATCCAAATTCAATAGTGAACATGAGACTCGAACCCAGGCACTCTCCTCACCAGACAGGGCCATGTTCTTAATCACACCTGTGGGTGTTGATTCCTTGGTACAGGAATATGATGGGATGACAAAGGCCACACACAAATGGAGTATTATTTGAGGGTGAGCTTTGCTAAAAGATAAAAGTCCCAGCTCTGGCATTTACTAACTCATGACATCATAGACAAGTCATTTTAATTTTTTTGCCTCTGTTTCTACATCTGTAAAATGGAGATAATCCGAGCCCCTTCCCTCATAGAAGAGCAGGTCTCCAGCAAGGTGCAGGGGCTCCTGCCTGTAATCCTAACTACTCAGGAGGCTGAGATCAGAGGATTGAAGATAAAGGCTAATGAGCAGCAAAGTCTGTGAGACTCTCATCTCTAATTAATCACCAGAAAACCAAAAGTAGTGCAGTGGATCTAAGTGGTAGAGAACTAGCCTTAAGCAGAACAACTCAGGGTCAGTGCCCAGCCTGATAACCAAAAACATCAAAAAAAAAAAAAAAAAAGAGCAGGCCGGGAGCTGGTGGCTCATGCCTGTAATCCTAGCTACTCAGGAGGCTGAGATCTGAGGATCATGGTTCAAAGCCAGCCCGGGCAGGAAAGTTCATGAGACTCTTATCTCCAATAAACCACAAGAAAACCGGAAGTGGTACTGTGGCTCAAGCGGGTAGAGCGCTCGCCTTGAGCTGAAGATCACAAGGACAGCACCCAAGCCCAGAGTTCAAGCCCCACGACTGACAAAAAAAAAAAAAAATGAGAGAGAGCAGGTTCCACTCATGAGTTTAAGATAGTATATTAAGTTCAAAGCCAGCCATGGCAGCTAAATCTGAGAGATTAATCTCCAATTAACCTGTAAAAAGCCAGAAGTATAAGTGTGGCTCAAGTAATAGACCACCAGTTCCAAGCAACCACCCACTGCCTTTGTTCCAACTTGGCACAGGCCCAGCACAAATGGTCCAACAACAGATATTTGGTGGTGAGAAACTGAATGAGTGAACTTTACACCTCCTGCCAACCCTTCTTGTCCAGCCCCTCTCTGGCTGCAATGTTAATTATTCTCTCATTGTGTGAAAATAAGTATAGCATAAAACATGCTATACAAACCAAGTAGAAGTATACACTTCAGTGGCTTTAAGTACAGTCACATTTCAAGCAACCTCACTGATACCAACTTCTAGAACTTTCTCAGTATCCCAAACTGAAATTGGGTACCTATTAATTAGCAGCACCCATCCATGCCTTTTCCCAGCCTCTGGAAACCCACCATTCTACTTCCTGAGGTTGAGATGAGAGGATTGCAGTTCAAAGCCAGCCTGGGCAGGCAAGTCTGACACTCTTACCTCCAATTAACAAGAAAAAAAATCAAAAACATAAAACAGAAATAGAGATGGGGCTCATCTGGTAGAGCACCAATTGTGAGGGGAAAAAAAACAATAAAAAATATGAGGTGGGGCTGGGGATTTAGCTCTTGGAGAAGCCTGTCCTGATAAGTACAAGGTCCTGAGTTCCATCCCCACCTCTGACGTGATAACAACAATAACAACAACAAGTGGTACACAAACTATTTATGCCCAGAGGCAAGCTTTATGATAAAAGATAATCACTACCTCATCCTTCTTTACAAATACGAGCTGGGACCTGCTGGCTCATACCTGTAATCCTTGCTGCTGCTACTCAGGATGCTGGGGATCACAGTTCAAAGCCAGCCTGGGCACAAAACTCCATGAAATGCTATCTTCAGTAAATTACTCAGAAAAAGCTGGAAATAGAGCTGTGGCTCAGTGGTAGCCTTGAGAAAAAGACTCTCATGGATATTTCCCTAGTTCCTGAGTTCAACCCCAGCATCAACAACAACAAAATAGAATCTGAGGTCCTGTGTTTAGGCAACTACACAAGCACGTACAGACACACAGACACAGACAAACAGCATAGTGCCAGCCCCAACCTGACCAACTAAATCCAAGTCTCTGGGGCTGCCTCCAGGTGGTTTTTGCATTTTAGCCAGCTAAGCCAGGTGCTGGTGGCCCACATCTGTTATCCTAGCTATTCAGGAGAGGCCGAGATCTGAAAATCATGGGTCAAACCAGTCTGGGCAGGAAAGTTCATGAGACTCTTACCTCCAATGAGCCACCTAAAAACCTATAATTAGAGCTGTAGCTCAAGTGGTAGCACTGAGCAAAAAAGCTCAGTTTATAGTACCCAGGCCATGATTTCAAGCCACAGCTGGCACTATAAAGTACATAAAGACCCACCAGTTAGTAAGCAAAAGAGCACAACTGCATTCACTCCAACACCAGTCTCTCCATGGCTCATATAGGTGGAAAAGAGAGTGCGTTTATTTGTGCCAGTGCTGGAGCTTGAAGTCTGGCTCTGTGTGCTCTCTCATAACCTTTTCTCTCTAGGCTGATGCTCTACCACTTTAGCCGCAGCTCACTTCCAAGGAAATGAAAGTTAAATTAAAAGGCTGTACATGCCCAATAATTAGATAGCCTTGGGCACAAGTCCAGGAAGGCCAATGGTAATCTAGCTCATGGTAGGGATCTTAAACAAGTTCAAGCCCCACAGAACCCTAGTTTCCTTATAGGTTTCTGGAATGAGAGTCCTACTAGCACCTAGAATTGCCAGCCATAGCACAGAGTAACTTTGTGTTTCAGTTTTGTTTTATTTTGGGGACTGGTCCTAGGGCTTAAACTCAGGGCCTGGATCCTGTCCCTGAGCTTCTGTGCTCCTATCACTTGAGCCATAGATCCACTTTGTGGCTTTTTGGTAGTTAATAGGAGAGCAAAGTTTCAGACTTTTCTGCCAAGGCTGTTTTTGAATCATGAGCTTAGTTCTCAGCCTCCTGAGTAGCTAGGATTACAGGCATGAGCAACTGGTGCCCAGCTAACTAACTATATTCCTTTATTAACTAGCACTCTGGTAATCCATAAGGCCAGGGCCCACTGAGAAACCTTGGAGCTAGGCTCATACCTAGGACCCATCACCCTGAAGTGGGGGTGAGCTTCTCTAGAGGCTCCTGAACCTCCCCTGCTGCCAGCTCCATTCCTCCAGAATAAGGCCAGACCTGCTAATCATCCCTGCTGAGGAGAGCGTAACCCTGCCTGCAGGCCCTGGGCTAGTGTTAGCAGCTCTGGAGCTTAACCCTGCCTGCAGGCCCTGGGCTAGTGTTAGCAGCTTTGGTTACCAGCTTTCCTTCAGTTCCCATATGAAGTTGGGAAAGAGGAGAGGTCTCAAAGAGAGATCCAGGCTAGGTTATCTGTGGCTCACCTCCTTTCCCCACTCCATTGCACATGCTACAGAGGCTCCCTCCATTCCCAGTTCCATTGTGGTTGTTAGGAAGCAACAGTTTCATTTAAGTCTTTGTCTTTCTGACTCTGACACATGTATGAAATGCAGAGGGTCCGGCATATGCAAAATACAGAAGACACACAACTCACACAATTCAAACACTGACAAGGGCAATTAACTGCTACAGGACATACTTCTAGCTGCCAAGTTAACCTCAAGGTATTAACTAGAGCATTTGCTAATCTCCACTGATTAGCCCTGTGGCAAAGAGCCCTCTGTACTCAACACACCAGAATGGCCAGAGATCAGCCACAGACTGAGGAGAAAGGAAAAGCATCAACCTCAAAAATTCAGTGGTAGAGCGCTTGTCTTGCATGCATGAGGCCTTGGGTTCCATTCCTCAGCACCACATAAGCAAAAAGAAAAAAGCCAGAAGTGGTGCTGTGGCTCATGTGGTAGAGTGCTAGCCTTGAGCTGAAGAGCTGAGGGACAGCACCCAGGCCCAGAGTTCAGGCCCCACGACAGGACCCCCCCCCCCAACAAAAAAAAAATCAGCCTCTTCCTTTGAGTCCAGCCAACAGTCAGTCAAGTCAGATCCTGATACACAAATTACCCACTTCTTATGGGACCAGGAAAAATCCCATAAGCAAATCTGAAATGCCCCACTATAGGAAGCAATTTAAGTATCCATAGACTTGCTAGGAGATAAGGGAGTTGGAATGATGTGAGGGAGCAGTCAAAGCCAATGGTTCACACATGCCATCCTAGCTACTCAGAAGGCTGAAATATGAGAATCCTTGTTCTAAGCCAGTGAAATCTGTACGACTTATCTCCAATGAACCACCAAAAAGCCAGAAGTGGAGCTGTGGATCAGGCGGCAGAGCACGGGCCATGAGTGAAAAACACTAAAGGACAGCACCCAGGCCCTGAGTTCAAGTCCCAGGATCTGAACACACACACACACACACACACACACACACAGAAAAATGCAAATTTAGCCTAATGCATGTACACAGGTACAGGTATATGATTAAGTTTCAAAAAGGCAATAACAAAAATGATCACAGTTTGAAATGCAAAAAATACCAAGTCCCATCAATTCAGAGGAGAGGAGGAAGGCATGTGGCATTCTACCCTCAAGGAATTGTGCTTTGGGACATTTTGGGAATCCCTCCACCAGGACACTTCCATACTCCTGGAGAGTTAAAGGTGGCAAGTTCCTCAGGAACCAGAAACTCACCTTTCGCCCTATCCAAGGCACCTGAAGCTCCAAGAGGATCTCTGCACTCACTCCCCAAGGAATCCACAGGATCTGAAAAAAAAATAGCAATGGGGAAAGCCAAATAGGGAGAGGGGAGCAGGGAGGCCCAGGGGCCCCTGTGCAAATGGTAAAATGAAAAAGGGACTGACCTGAGCAGAAACAACAGGATCGGGTGAGGTGGGGGGGGGGATGAGGGAGGAGAGCAGAGATGAGGGAACCAGTCCTACAGAAGGCATGATACCCTGGGATACAGGGTTCTCTCCAGAAAGAGAACATTGGATGAGGTCAGGGGACGAGAGAGGGCAACAGAAAGGAGGACTGACTGTAAAGCATGGAAATTTGAAATAAGAGTCCCAGACTGGGGCACCAATGGCCCTGGGTTCTAATTCTGACTCAATTGAGTGCACACATTTTCATCCTTGGAGCCTCAATTTGCCCCATCTGGGGGAAAAAGTGGGAAAAAGTGCAGACTTTTCCCATGCTACCTCTGAGGACTCCGACAGGAGGAGAAGGAGCAAGAAGGGGCAGCAGAAAAGTATTTGGAGAAGGGGGGGTGCAGCATTCCATGCCATACCGGACCGAGGCACTCACCTGCCCGCAGCTAGAACCAGCACTTTTTCTGAACCTCCACGGGTGCCACCAAGCTGCCTCTCACGGTCCAAAGGCCACGGCCCCACATTGGGCAGGAAGACCAGGGCCACCAGTACCACCACCTGAAAAAGCCCCTTCAGTCCCGGCAGCCCTGCTCCGCACTAGCTGTGTTGTGAGCTATCCCTGAAGCCACATAATGGAATATGAAATACTGGAGTCTTTATTACACAGTTAACAGGCTACAGGCCGCCCGTTGTTACAAAGGCCCACAGCCCCCCAAATACACATAACCCAGCTAGCAAACATGCTAAAGAGGAAAGAAATAAAACCAATACCAACAAGGCAATTCAGCTTCCATGGAGATCTGAATTACCATGGCATGATGACCACAGATGAGACAGGACCCAGCACTCGACTAGGGAGACACACGTGGCAAGACTTAAGCTGGTCCGGGCCTAAAAAGATCGGAGCACGGGCAGATCCACCGGAAATTCGCAGTCCCAGGCACTAGACTGACAGGTTCAATAACCTATCAGCCAAGTGCTCACCCCAGGGATCCGGACACGCCGACCACCTGGCCTAAAAAGATCTGAACACGGGCAGATCCACCGGAAATTCCCAGTCCCAGGCATTGGACTGACAGGTTCAATAACCTATCAGCCAAGTGCCCACCCCTGCCTCCAGGGATCCGGGCACGCCTCTCATCTGGGAGGCTGGTTTTCCTCCCCCAGCATGAAGATTAGATGCCAGACTCTACAATCACCATGTGGCCAATATGGACAGTCAGACCTGACCGTGTGCCCACGTGGTGGCAGCAGCAACAACTAACCAAACCCAAGACAGCAATGGCGCTGTCCCCACTCTGACTCTATAGCATTTCCACCGCTGCCTGACTAGCAAGTTGGGCCATACCACTGAGTCACAGCTGCAGGGTAAGTTGGCGCCGCCAATGCAAGTGTTGGGCACTGTGAAGCCACCACAGACCCATGATTCCCCATTCTACACTTGCTAGCAAATGCTTGTATCACTCGCCTTCACCTTCGCGTGGAGATTCAAGTCTATCTGGGTGCCAACTGTGGGTCCAACATTAGAGGTCCTGTTATACCGAAATTCGGGGACCCCCAGAAGACCACCAGAGACCACGATCAATGCAAGCAACAAAGAGCCGGTTTATTGCAAGCTCGAGCTTGGTCCTCCGCGCACATGGTAACTGGTGACGCTAAGAGGCCCTGAGCCTCAGGGCAGTTTTTATAGTATTGAACCAACAACTTTAAGGAACTTTTACATAAGAAATTACATGATTGGTTAACACTTACATTTAAAGCAAGCTAAACTGGGCAAATAATGATTGGTTGACCTTTACAGAAAAAATGTCCTTGGTCCATAGCTTGACCGAAAAAGGTTACTTCACACCCGGACCAACAGAATGCATGGCATGCCTTGCCCCGGGCACTGAAGAATGGGTTGGTTAACAACTCTTAGTCCTAGGTGGCTGGGGGGCAACACCACTTGGGGGCTAACACCTGCCTTAAGCAAATGCCATCTATGGCTCCAAGAATTGTGCATGGCTTTCTGTCATAAATTCCTAGCATTGGGGCTAAAGTGGATCACGAGTCAAATCGCAGAACTGAGATGGAGTGTTAAACAAAAATGGAGTTGCTTAGGTTTCTTAAAACATTATAATTCTTCCCTAGGGCTTTACTGCCTCAGCCTCCAGGAGGGGCGTTGCAGCTGTGGGGATAATTCTGAGGACTTTGCCCCCTTGGTCAGGGCTGTAAACCCTTTGAAGTCTTTTACTAAGCAACTCTAGGCTCCCAGGCTGACATTCCACTACTAAGTAACTAAAACCAGTCACAGTTAAAATCATACAAAAACCATACAATCATCCAGTACAAAGCAATTCATACAGAAGCAAAAATGGCTGTTAGGTGCTGTCATTATATATATATATATATATATATATATATATATATATATATATATATATATGATTTTTTGCGTTCTTCAGTCCCTCTTCTGAAGCTGCGACCATGCATCCTGCTCCTCGGTAGCTCCCTCACCCACTGGGCAGTGAGAAAGAGGCGGAGTTGGGTTGTTGGGAGCTAATTGGTGCTCGCTGGGCATTGGTGCTCCTGGTGCATTTCGGTGCAGTTGGAGTGCACTCCAGTCTGATCCCTGCCTCCTCTGCTGCTGCTAATGGTCACTGGAATCGAGTTCCTTGGGCTTTGGAGATAATGCTGGAGTCGCACCTTTGCTCAGCCCCCGGGGTCTGGGGCTCCCCTGAAGGCTTGGGTCACCTTGGTTCCAGTGCACATTCCTGGGGATGACACACAAGAGTTAATGAAATGGGGGGGGAAGTAGTAGCTCATGCCTGTATGCCTAGCTACTCGGGAGGTCGCGATCTGAGGATCAATTTCTGAAGCCAGTCTGGCAGGAAGTCCATGAAAGTGTTATTTCCAATAAAGACTCAGAAAAAGCCAAAAGCAGGTCAGGGCTGTGGCTCAAGTGGTAGAGCACTAGCCTTAAGCACAATGAGGGTCAGGAGCAGGACCCAGGCCCTGGGGTCAACCCACAGGGCTGGCCAATAAAAGTAATCAAACTTCTGCTGTCTTTTCTGCCCTTCCTCATCAGCCTAGGGCTGGCTTTGTGTGCTCTGCTCTGCCACAGTGCTGTTGCACCCAGAAAGCTTGCTCTTTCTCACCCGCACTGACCGACTCATTCTCCATTCGAAGTTGAATTTTTTTTGCGCAAGGCTGATATTCTACTGTTGAGTCCCACTTCTACTTCTGACTTTTTGGTATAATTGGGTTAAGAGCCCCAGAGATTTTTCTGCCTAGCCTGGCTTCAAGCCTCCATCCTCAGTTCTCAGCCCACTGAGAAGCTAGTATTATAAATGTGACCCATGGGTACCCAGCAAATTTGACTTTTATTTATTTATTTTTACTATTTTTTAACTATGGATGTGGAGACAAATTGTCGTTTTTTATATCTGGTTTATTTCACTTACAATATATAGATTCATTCATGTAGCATGGGTCCGAATGCCATTCCTTTTTAAGATTGAATAGTATTTCATTGGATGCATAGATCACATTTTGTTTATTCATCCATGGACATTTGGGTTGCTCCTACCTTTCCACTACTGTGAATGATGCAATGACTAATATTATAGTTCTTTTATATTGGGCACACTGCTGTAACAGAGTAGCCAGAGGAGCGGCTAGAACCCCAGGTGAACTGTGGGGACTCACCAGTACTTTTCCTTCACATTAACAATCCACAAGAATCTGAAAGACCCCCGACTTCGGGTGTCCCCCATATCAGGACCTCCCTGCCCCAAGCACCAGTCAGACGACACCAGATGCAAAAGGCAAGAGGGTTTTATTTGGGCATGCCCAGGTTCCCAGGTGCACGTGACCTCGAGATCCGCAAGGTTCGGGTCAGTGGCTGGGAACCCCGAGCAGTCCCGGGGATGGTCCTTTTATGGGACCCCTCTGTCCGTTACAGGAGTGCCCGCGCTTTTTCAGCCAGTAAATTTAAAGTATTACAACCTGGTCTGCACGCAGGCAGCCAATCCTTTTAAAACAAATCATGTGTTTTGGCCAATCACTGTTCGAGGGGGTCCCTCTGTGTACATGCCCCGAGTTGTGTGTCTCCCGCCCTTGGTATGAGGAAGTGACCTTTGTCAGCGCCTGTCCTTCGCTCACACCAGGGGGCTGACTGCGGGGTGGGATTAGTTAGTAGGGTGTGGGCTTGTTGATTAACTGGTGAGGTTAGTTATCAAAGGGGGAGTGTGGGGTAATAGAAAAGCAAAGCATGTTACAGAAGCCAGAAATAGCTTGGTTAGATACAAAACTCTGTTCCCCTACAAAGAGGCTCAGGGCCTGGTTGGTTGGGGAGGGGGTCTTTCATTCCCCCATTTCTTTTGTTAGTGCCTCTAACCTTAGAGGCCGGTGTTGTCCTTTTTCATATTAACTACCAGTTTCCTGTTGCCTGAGGGCTTGATATTGTTGGGTCAAAACTAGGGCCTGTACTACCGATAGGCGGTCTTTTACAAATTGTATCAAGCGGTTCACAATGCAAGGGCCTAAAGTAAGGATTAGCATTAGTAGTATAAGTGGTCCCATTAAGGAGGATAATAGGGTAGTGAACCAGGAGACTTGTTCCATAATCCTTCATACCAGCTCTGTTGGGACTCAAATTCCCGCTTTCTTTTATCTAGCCTCTCTTTGAGTTTGTCTAGGGTCTCGATTATTACTCCTGTTTTGTTAGCGTAAAAACAACACTCTTCTTTTAAGGCTGCACATAGGCCCCCTTCCTTTAGAAAAAGCAAGTCTAACCCCCTTCGATTTTGGAGGACTACCTCAGCTAAGGGGCTTACGGAGTCTGTCAACGCCCGGACAGACTTTTCTAGGGTCTTTAAGTCTTTATTTACAGCCTGATGTAGGAGCATGTATTGATCTGCCTTCATCAGGGCTGTGGTTCCTGTGGCGATTCCGGCCGTTATTCCTCCAAGGCCCAAAAGAACAGCTAGGGAGAGAGTTACAGGTTCTCTGTTGTCCCTGTATACAGGGTTCTCGAAATACTGGAGGACAAATTCATCGGGATGGTAGGTGATGCGGGGCCAAATTTGCACTAGTACACAATAATCCCTAGTTGGGTTAAAAACGGCTGCTGACACACACGGGGTAATTCCAGTGTTACAAGCCCAATTTTCCTTTGGCTTGCAGAACCTTTATCTTAGAACAGCCTTAAGGCACCACTGTGATGCAGAAGCTTGCTAGATTTTAAGGCTAAGAGTATTACCTCCATTGATAACACACTCAGGTTATTACCATACCAGAGCCAAACTAGGCTGTGACCATAGAGTGGATTTCCAGTCATTATGCACTGAAGTGCCTAAGACAAGCAAGCCAGTGATATCCTTGTCCCCAATATCCACTGTGGGAAGAGAGGGTTTCTGGATATCACCCAAAAGAATGTCCCACAAGATCTTAGATTTAGCAGCAGTCAACCAGGAAGCAGACTCAGGTGATGGAATCAAGCAGGAGTTCCTCCAAGTGACTGTCAGGCCGTCGTTGAACTTTACCCATTAGGGTATGCAGCAGCAGCAGCAACCGTAACAGCAGCAGCAGCAGCAACAGCAGGATCTCTCAGTGGCTCCAAGGGACTGTCACACCTCATGCTCGGCTGTAAATTCCTACACAGACTGGTTAAGGATACATTGCATAGGCTTGGCAGGCTTTGATCCTGCTGGTTTTTAAGATCTTTTAAACAATAGCTCAGGACAATTTACCAAAATCACAACTTTTTACTATCCAGATATTTTAGTAAATACACACAGAAGGCTTAGTCTTGTAACCATCTCTGACAAATGCAGTCTCCACACCTTGCACACCTACAAGAGTTAACACTATTTTTTATGCCCTTTTTTAAAAATTATTTTATCTATTTTGCCTCATTTTTCCAAAACTGACTCTGGACCCTTGATCTTAAAATGGGGGTAGAAGGGCGAAGGTCCATCTTCTGTAACTTCTTCAAGCTGACTTTAGGGGCATTGATCTTACCTAGCCAGGAGCCTATAACCTTAGCCTATTTTACAAAGAGGCCATCAGGGTTAGATGTCATTAAGAACAATATTTAACTTTTGACAACTGCACAGACCTTTTCTCCAGCTATAGCAGTGTAGCTTGTTTAGCACTCTGGTTTGTAAAAGCATCTTTCTGGATGACTTAGGAATGTGATCTCTAGTGACCCTAACACAATGCCTGAGTTACCTTTGCAGGCCTTTAGACAGATATCAATAGAAACACACTCTCAGGTTTACAAACTTTTTCCTGAGAAGATGAATTTCATGTAACTGGTGTCAGCTCAATATTACTGCCAATTAGAGCTTTTGGCACATAAAGGGGTTAAGATTTAAACTACCCCCCCATATTTTATAACATTAGCTTTTTTACTATCACAGAGGACTGGCAAGTTCCTGTCCCTTACAAGGTAGTCATGAACATTAGGCATGCTTCCAAACTATCTTCCTATGACCTCCCGGCTCTGATCAGTCTTGAAGGGCCACGCACAAATGACTCTAGGATCTGACATTTCTGCCATCCAAGCAGTGGCTTACTGCCTCTGGATGTTCCTCCATTGTTTTTGTCCCGGGAGTGTCTTCTCTACACTGGATAAATGCCTCATTGGCATTTTCCTTAGCTGGTTGCTGGACTTGAACTCGGGGCCTGAGCACTGTCCCTCAGCTCTACAGTTCAAGGCTAGCACTCTGCCACTTTGAGTCCCAGACTCGGGGCTTGAATGCTGTCCCTTAACTCTTCAGTCCAGGGCTAGTATTCTGCCACTGTGAGTCCCAAAGCATCTCTGCTTGCTCTTTCAGCACTCTGCTGGCTGAGTAGAGGTGACAGTCTCACAGGGACCTTTTTCTGCCCGGACTGGCTTTGAACCAGTTTGCAGATCAATGAGTCTTATAAAAGGCCACTTTACTCCAATTGAAAGCAACAAGGTGGTCAACATAGAAGTAGCTTTTAAGCATGCTCTTACCTGAAACTTATTAAGAGTCAAAGTTACATCTGACAAACTGTAGGAATCCTCTGTGCTTTGCTCTGGACTTTGCTGGAAACTCGAAAAACCTATAAGAGCAAACTAGAATAGCAATTATTTTGGTAATCCTAATTTTTCCTTTGTGCACATTGAGGCTAATGTCAAGAACAATTTTACATTTAAACTTTATATCCAAAAATCCATTCCCTATTTTTTTTAAACCTCTTATTAACCACCTTTAATATTTTATACTTTAGTTATTATTTGCGTTTTGAAAAGATCCCTTGAAATCTTGAGGCCAAGTGTCACTCATTGCCTCTTGGCTTCTTGTTTTAAAACAGACATACATTAAGATTTTTAAACTCAGATGACAATTTTTCCTTAATGAGAAAATAACAATCATCATAACTGAACCAAAAAGTTAGACTTAGCGTCTTTATGACTTTTAAAAACATCCTAATTGTAAACATTAAAAGCAAGTCACATTATACAAATAACTTTTTAACTCTCTTTTTAAGGCCTTCCTAATTTTAATGTTAACACATCCAAGGGGAAGTTTTAGCAATACTAATCAGATCATCACATCACTCATTTTAATCATGTTTTCAGTGGCTATCCACAGGGAAAAGAGACAGAACAACGATGGGCCACTTGGCCCCTCCTATGGAATAGGCAGGCACACACCCAATCCGACTCTTTAGGGTTAGATGAACTGCGTTTGTGCCAGCTTGCCTCACCATGGGTGGACTCCTCCCAGGGCCTGTCCCACCATGCATGACCAGCTGAACTGCACTTCTGCTTGTTCACCCCTAACCCCTAAAGATAGGTCTTCTGTTGGCTTCTAAGTTTTTCCCCCTGTCTCTTCTCTTGGTTCTCGAATGAAATACACAGTTTTAGACAGACAGAACAGGTAACATCTTTGACAGTGTTAAACTAACTTTTACATTTAAATTTTTATTATTTTTCCCCAAATTTTAGCCAAGGGAATTAAATGCCAAACTGCCAATGCATTTTGTTAAGCCAGATAACTTGATTACAGTATAAACAGACTTATGCATTTTAAAATATTAGCTTTTAAAATACCAGATTTTCTAATTTGCAAGTTAAAGAATCTTTAAAAAGCCATTTAAAACAATGTGAAGATTCTTTAAAATTTTTGGTAATGTCCAAACCTCATAATCTTTTGAATTTTAAATTTAAACTCACCCAATTGTTACAGTATGCTGACAATTTTCATCTTTGAACACGTTCACAGACACACACAAAACACTCACACAGATCTTAAAGTGCGCAAAAATCAAAATCAGTTGTATGTACGCCTTCTAAAGTTTTTAAACAAAAATTTAAGACAGTATTTCTTTTAGAACTAGGTACCTTTGTTGGGCTTCATTTTCACAGAGCTTGCTTGTTAGCAAGGCTTTTGAATCTCTTCTGAGTTGGAGGAGGGCTGGGGGAGGGAGTCACCTAAAACAAAATTGGCCTGATTTATTTATTTATTTATTTATTTTTACCCAATTTTAGACAGAACTAGCTGAAAAGTCCAAACCAGGCACACAGCCTTCTACGCCCTCGCCTGTCCTCCAGCAGCCTCCACTGGGAGAAGGTGCAGCCTGAGGCTTGAAGGGAACCAAACTAGCCCAGTAACCTTCCATGCCTCGCAGGGAGGGTGGGCATAGCAGGTCTGTGACCAAGCCCAGTTGGAACTTTTATTCCCTCAGAGATGTTTAAATAGATAAATAACAAAAACACAGATACACACAAAAACCAAGGATCCACATTTAAAACTGGTACCAATTTTAAAACAGAACTAGACAAGAACCAAAGGCTGAGTTGGGGACTAATGGGCCCCAGTTTATCCCTACCGGAACTCTGTGCTGTTCTCACTCAGCAAGCTGAATCCAGAGTCTGCTGGGTGAGCCTGCCACACTCACCCAGAACTTTCCTACCCCAGAAAACATAAAACAAACACACTAAAGTTAACAAGACAAACAAGTGGTCACAAAGACAAAATCAGGTCTCAGTGAATGGGGCGACATCTCACCACTTACCAGGGGACTCAACACCCCCTCTACTCATTCCAGAGAAATTTTTCTATTAGATTCCTGCAGACCTTGACCCAGGGGCCTTCCAAGGCAGAGGAGAATTCCCAGTCATCTTGGGGCAAGGGAAAGAAGTCCCTAGCGGCCGTCCCCTCAGACTGACAGGTTCTCCCCCACGCTCAGACCCCCTAAGCCAAGGCCTGAGGCTGAGATCTAACTGGGGCCACTCGCAGGTGGTCAGTGGCAATTTCATAATTGACAAACAAGCAAGTTCCCAAAACCTGACAATCTCGGCTCAGGCTGTGACTTCCAGTGATCTATAGTCAGACTTAAGGGGGTTGTTAGTTGCTGCCCCATCCCTTTAAGGACAACAAAACAGACAACAGAAACAATTAACACTAAACAGAAACACAAAAACAGACAGGCGCCAAACAGAAAAAGCAACTTCAGATGGGAGTGGCCGACCACGGCTAAACTCCCCGAGAAGGAGAGAGATTCCACGTTCCCTCCTTTCCCCGAGAAGGAGAGAGATTCCACGTTCCCTCCTTCCCCCAAGAAGGAGAGAGATTCCACGTTCCCTCCTTCCTCCAGGTCACCCTGGAGTAGGACTCCAGGGCGGGGCCAGGAAGAGAGAGATTACTTCTCCAGTGGTCTAGGGTTAAAGACAGAGGAGTAACAACAGCCTGACCCATGTTAAAAAGAACAAGAGTTAAACCAACACTGAACACAAAAAGAACCAAAAACGGACAGGTTAAGACAAACGCTGCGCGGCTCCGGTCACAAACCGAAAGCAGATTTTCAGACGGGGAAGCAAAATCCCCGGGAAGGAGAGAGATTCCACGTTCCCTCCTTTCCCCGGGAAGGAGAGAGATTCCACGTTCCCTCCTTCCTCCAGACATGAGCTCCGAAAAATCGAGCCCCTCTAATCCCTGAGGCGTCCCCCAGGGTGGCGGGGGAGAAGTCTGAGCTCGTCAGCTCCTTCTCAAGCCGCCCAGATACAGAGCTATTACGCGTAATAGTACAGACGCTGCGCGGAGACAAACACCAGACAGACAGAGACAAAGACAAAGGCCGGCTTACCTCCTGGTGGGTCCGAGCTGGAGTGGGTCAGGGGGCGATCCCGGACGAGCCCCCAAGATGAAAGACCCCCGACTTCGGGTGTCCCCCATATCAGGACCTCCCTGCCCCAAGCACCAGTCAGACGACACCAGATGCAAAAGGCAAGAGGGTTTTATTTGGGCATGCCCAGGTTCCCAGGTGCACGTGACCTCGAGATCCGCAAGGTTCGGGTCAGTGGCTGGGAACCCCGAGCAGTCCCGGGGATGGTCCTTTTATGGGACCCCTCTGTCCGTTACAGGAGTGCCCGCGCTTTTTCAGCCAGTAAATTTAAAGTATTACAACCTGGTCTGCACGCAGGCAGCCAATCCTTTTAAAACAAATCATGTGTTTTGGCCAATCACTGTTCGAGGGGGTCCCTCTGTGTACATGCCCCGAGTTGTGTGTCTCCCGCCCTTGGTATGAGGAAGTGACCTTTGTCAGCGCCTGTCCTTCGCTCACACCAGGGGGCTGACTGCGGGGTGGGATTAGTTAGTAGGGTGTGGGCTTGTTGATTAACTGGTGAGGTTAGTTATCAAAGGGGGAGTGTGGGGTAATAGAAAAGCAAAGCATGTTACAGAAGCCAGAAATAGCTTGGTTAGATACAAAACTCTGTTCCCCTACAAAGAGGCTCAGGGCCTGGTTGGTTGGGGAGGGGGTCTTTCAAATCCTTACAGCCTGCAAGGTCCATATGATATGACCGATTTACACCTTTTGCTTTTCTCCTAGTTAGGCTGATCTTGCTGTTTTCCTAACTAAATAAATACCCAAAAAGTTAACAAATCAGGCAGGGCCTTTGCAAACTTCTAGAAATTTCTTCTCTAAACCTTTGTGTGGACCTGGATACTTGAAGGCTTCTGCTTATAACCCTAGCTACTCAGTAGGCTGAGATCTGAGGATACTTGTTAAAAGCCAGACTGGGCAGACAAAGCTGACAGACTCCTATCTCCAATAAACTAGCAAAACACCTCAAAGTGGAGGTTTGGCTCAAGTGGTAGAGGATCTGCCTTGCACGAAAAGCTAAGCAAGGGCATGAGACCTGGAGTTCAAGCCCCCTGGCATGCATACACACACACACACACACACACACACACACACACACACAAATAAACCTTTGTGTAGTTCTCTCCATTTTCTCAGGAACAGGAGCAGAAGTTCTACCTCAGCAACCCCTTCCCTTGCCTGCTGACCTAAAATATTCATTTTCTCACTAGTTCTTTGATTTCTCCACAGAGCAGGTCTCAGTTTGGGCCTCCCTCGAGAGGATGTGAGCTCCTAGGTCACAATCTATTCTATACCATCCTTATCTCTAGCAGCACCTGCTACTGTTTATTGAGAATAAACTAGAGCTCTTTCTGGACAGAAGAATTTGCAGAAAAGGTCCCCCTCTTCCCTGAGCCAAGCAGCCTAAGTAAAGCTGAGACCTGAAGATTTTAGCTCATATACTTCTCCACCTTGGGAAAGTAAACTGAGGACCTTCCCCAGCTAGGTACATTGTAGCTATTGTATTCAGTAATTACTGCTTGAAGGAAGTATAGCAGTCAAAGTCATAAAAGGAAGGAAATTATTTAGTCTCTCTCCCCTTCACCTCTCTTCAACTAGCTTCCTAGAGTACTCTGAAGGAAATTGGAGTTGAGGTGTGTTTTGTTTTCCTTTTATCTTCCCAGAGTCACTTTTTAATCAAAGTTGCAAACCAGGCCAGGCTTCCCCACAATACTTTAAGAACCCAGATTTAATCTCATGCCCTTTCATCACTTTTTTTTTTTTTTTGGTTCTGGTCATGGGGCCTGAACTCTGGGCCTGGGCTCTCTCCCTCAGCTCTTCAGCTCAAGGCTAGTGCTCTACCACTTGAAACAGAGCACCACTTCCGGCTTTTTTCTTTTTGTTTATGTGGTGCTGAGGAATCGAACCCAGGGCCTCATGCATGCAAGGCAAGCACTCTACCACCGAGCCACCTTCCCAGCCCCTTTCATCACTTTTGTAATATAGGATGCACCAAACAAGGGATTTTTATCCTCCTCCCAGAGACAAGACTACTTTCAGTGGAAAAACAGACCTGATCATTGACTGAAAGTAAATGAGAACTGATACTTTCAGACTGAGCCCTCCTATTGGGGCAGCCATGGGCATTAAATGAGATAATATATAGTAAAAGGTTGCCTGGCTGTGGTGGCTCACATATGTAATCCTATCTACTCAGGAAGCTGAAGTCTGAGGACTGGGGCTTGAACTCAGGGCCTGGGCCCTGTCCTTGAGCTTAAGGCTAGTGCTCTACCACTTGAGCCACAGCTTTTTAAAGTAGTGTATTGAAGATAAAAGTCTCATGGACTTTAGTGCCTGGGCTGGCTTTGAAACAGGATCCTCAAATCTCAGCCTCCTGAGTAGTTAGGATAACAGGTGTGAGCCACCAGCACTTGACTCACAATGACCCCTTTAAAGCCCTCTCACCTGCACTGTTGATCTTGCTATGGTTGCTTCACATATTTGTTTATTTACTTGGTTGTCACTGTGCTTCCTCAAATAGATGATTGGTTGTGACTTGGGTCAGCACCTTGTCAGCTTCTAGACTATTGTATTTGATGAATGGTAAATCTCTCCTCCCACTGTCCCCTTGCTACTTCTCTCTTTATTATTTTTGTGTGGTCCTGTGCCTTGAACTCAAGGTTTGGGTCTTGTCCTTGAGGTTTTATTGCTTATGCTAGCACTCAACCCCTTGAACCACAGCCTCCCCATTCAGTTTTCTTGGTGGGTAACTGGAGATAAGAGTCTCAGACAAGCCTATCCTGGTGGCTCCCACCTGTAATCCTAGCTACTCAGGAGGCAGAGATCTGAGAATCTGGGTTTAAAAGCCAGTAAAGGCAGGAAAGTTCAGGAGATTCTTATCTCCAGTCAATCACAGAAAGAGCCAGATGTGGCTATATGGCTCAAGTGATAGAGCGCAATCCTTAAGCAAAAGTTTAGGGACAGTGCCCACGCCTAGAGTTTAAGGCCCAAGACTGGCAAAAAATAAAAAGGAAAGCAAGCAAGCAAGAAAGAAACTCATAGACATTTCTGCCCAGATTTGCTTTGAATAGTGATCCTCAGATCTCTGCCCCACAAGTAGCTAGGATTAAGAGCATAAGCCACCAACATCCACGTCCCTTTTTATTTAAGTATTTATTTTAACAAACTGTGGTCTGTGTCTTCAACCTTCCTGGTGGGATACAAAATTTCCTACCAGGTGTCCTTACTTTGGCTTTTTTAGGGATCTTCAGTGTTGATGCTATTTATTCTGGGACCTCAAGCTGATGAAGCCAAAGCCTTAGCCAAGGGTTTTGAAAAAAGAATAGATTCACCTAGAAGTGCTGGTTTATGGGTCAGTATTTAAAACACATTTTATTGTGTGTGTATGTATGTGTGTGTGTGTGTGTGTGTGTGTGTGTGTGTGTGTGTGTGTGTGTGTGTGTGTGTGTGTGTGTGTGTGTGTGCGCATGCATGTGCGAGTACTCTGATACTAGGGCTTGCTCTCTTGCTTAGCTTTTCTGCTCAAGTCTGGTATTTACCACTTAAGCCACACTTCCATTTCTGACTTTTTTTTTTTTTTTTTTTTGGTTCGGGTTGTGGGGCCTGAACTCTGGGCCTGGGCGCTGTCCCTCAGCTCTTCAGCTCAAGGCTAGCACTCTACTGCTGGAGCCACAGCACCACTTCCGGCTTTTTTCTTTTTGCTTATGTGGTGCTGAGAAATCGAACCCAGGGCCTCAGGCATGCAAGGCAAGCGCTTTACCACTAAGCCATCTTCTCAGCCCCCATTTCTGACTTTTTAAAACTTAATTGTCGGTAAGAATCTCACAAGCTTTTTTGCCCAGGCTGACTACAAACCAAGGTCTTTAGATCTCAGCCTCTTTAAGTTGCTTGAATGGCAGGCAGGAACCAGTGCCTGGCTTGTTCTTAATATTCTTTTTTTTTTTTTTTTTTTTTTTTTTGTCAGTCGTGGGTCTTGAACTCTGGGCCTGGTACTGTCCTTGCACTCTTCAGCTCAAGGCGAGTGCTCTACTGCTTGAACTACAGCGCCACTTCCATGTTTTTAATATTCTTTAACAAACTGATTCAAAGACTGGGTCTCCATTTTCCCATCTCATCATCACAAACCTTTAATCCCCATTCATTCTCTTCTCTATGAAGAAAGGATGATGATAATGGTGTGATTTCCAGGCTGGCACCAGACAGATCGGCTTAGCCAAAATCAAAGCCCAAAAATCATAAGTCTGAGACTTCTGGCAAAGATCCAGGAGAAAGGAGAAGGGATTGGAATGCAAGGGTTTAAGGACAATGTCTGTGAACTATGGAGGAAATGAAGGCTCAGAAGACGGAGGTGACCTCTCACAGTCCCAGTGGTGGCAGTGGAGTACAGGAGGAGCCTTAGTGCCCTGCACCCCAGGACTTGGCATGTCTGCAGTGAGTAGGCATTCATCTAATTCCTTGGAGGTCTCCAAGAGGGCAGTGGCATTATCAGAAGCCCCAAGATCACTCATACTGTGGCAGATGTAAGAGGTAGCAGGCTTAGATTCCATACTGTCTATCCCTGGCTTATTTCCTTATGTTTGCCCTAGTCATCATAATAGCATTGCAGTAGATTCCTAGGACCAGAGACTGAGTGATTCATTCAAAATAGGAGGGAGTGACAATCAACACCAATGATAGCAAGGGAGTGAAAAGCCAGGGCAGGAAGCTAGGGAGGTTGGCGGGACTGAAAAATGGACAAGAAGAGAGCTTTAGCCAGGTGCTCGTTACTCACACCTGTAATTCTCACTACTCAGGAGGCTGAGATCAGAGAATGATGGTTTAAAGTCAGCCTGGGAAGAAAAATCCAACAGACTCTTATGTCCAGTTACTCAAAAACAACAAAAACAACCTGGAAGTGAAGCTGTGTCTCAAGTGGTAGAGGGCTGTCTTGAGTGAAAAGTCAAGTGAGGTAGATGCTGGTGGTTCACACCTGTAATCTTAGCTACTCAGGAGGCTGAAATCTGAAGATCATGGTTCAAAGTCAACCTGAGCATGAAAGTTTGTGAGACTTCTTTTTTTGAGTTACTACAGGGGGTAGGAGGGAGTCAGTACCGAGGCTTGAACTCAGGACCTAGGTGTTCCTGAACTCTTTTGCTCAAGGCTAGCACTCTACCACTTGGAGCCATAGCAACACTTCTAGTTTTCGTTTGGTTAATTATAGATAAAAGTCTCATGGAATTTCCTGTTTGGGCTAGCTTTGAACCATGATCCTCATATCTTAGCTCCCTGAGTAGCTAGGATTACAGGCATGAGCTATGAGACACTCATTTCCCTTTAATTACTAAAAAGCTGGAAGCACAGATGTTCCTCAAAAGGTAGCATGCTAGCCTTGAGCATAAACAGCTCAAGGTCAATGTCCAGGCTCTGAATTCAAGCCCCAGGACCTGCATACATACACACCAAGGACCTGCATACACACCAAGGGGGTCCACTAACAGCCAGAGTGATGAAGGCCATGAAGAGAACATTCATTCACCTGCCTACCACACTAGGACCTTGCAGAACAATCTAGAACTGTGTAGAGAGTTCTGTCTCCTCCCCGTTTGCTGTTCTCCCTTAGATTTGGATGCTGGCTCTTCCTGTTACTGAAGTCCCCATTCTTAGGCCTGTAGGAGACCCTTCCTCCAGTTCTGTCCCCAGCACCACACCCAAAACACGGCTCCCAGTCAGCCACCCCGTCTATACCCCACACCCCATGGTCATACTACTGTATCTTCCTCTGTGTGTGTGTGTGTATGCACGCATGCACGCGTGTGTGTATGTATGCATGCGTGCATGTGTGCACGCTCATCCTGGGAATTGAACTTAGGACCTGCACATTGTCCCTCAGCTTTTCTACTCAAGGTTATCTCTGTATCTCTTGAGCCACAGCTCTGCTTTCAGCTTTTTGATAGTTAATTGGAGATAAGTGTCTTATGGACTTTCCTGTCTGGCTGCACACCATGATTCTTGCCTCACTCCCAGTCTCCTGAGTAGCTAATACCAGTACACAGAAAATCTATCTATCTATCTTTCTATCTTTCTATCTATCTATCTATCTATCTATCTATCTATCTATCTATCTATCTATCTATCTATCTATCTATCTATCTATCTATCTATCTATCTATCTATCTATTGTTGGTAATGAGGCTTCAACTCAGAACCTAGTCACTATCCCTTAACTTTTTTGATCAAGGCTGGAACTCTGCCACTTTAAACACAGCCCAACTTTGGAATATTTGCTGGTTCTTTGAAGGTAAGTCTAGGATCTTTTCCTACCCAAGTTGTCTTTGAACCAAGATCCTTAGTTCTCCGCCTCCAGAATCCTTCCTATGTTATTTTTCCATATCTGTTTGTTACTATTTATCTGCTTTTGTCCAGAGAAGCTGATCTGAGACCCTTCCCAGATCACGCATGCTGCCATGTGCAGTGTGGCAAAGGAATGGCTTGCAGAATGAAGGAATGAAGTCTGTGTGTCCAGCCTCCATCTAGGGATGTGGCAGGTTTCAGGTTAAGGCAGTAAAGGTGGCTAATTTATGATCCCTGGCTCGTGAGCCCATGTTCTTCCCATAATGAGAAAGCCTACAGCTGGAAAGAAAGACATGAGATCTTGGGGGTGGCAGCCCTGAACTCCCATTCTGGTAGAAAGGATGTTCTCCCTAGGAGAGTTTTGGGAGTCTGTGATGAGAAACAAAGTAGTCACCAGGAAGGAATAGGAATAGCCCAAAAGGCAGGGAGTAACAGAACACTCCCTCCCCTCACCCAAAATCTAAGACCACTGGACAATAAATGGTTGGTGTGAACATTGCTCTGTCCTTTGACTGGGCTTGGACAATGTCCCTGCTTCTCTGTGTGTGTGCGTGTGTGTGTGTGTGTGTGTGTGTGTGTGTGTGTGTGTGTGTGTGTGTATGCGTGCACGAGGGTACACACACACACACCATGGATGAACACAGAAATATTATCTTATAAGAAATGTACTCATTATCTTGCCCATGTAATTGTAACCCCTCTGTACAGTATTTTCACAATAAAAAGAAAAAGAAAAAAATATTACTTTAAAAAATCATCTCTAAAACAACTCACTGATGGCTTACGACTGTAATCCTAGCTATTCGGGGAGGCAGAGATCTGAAGATCTCAGTTCAAAGCCAGCCCCAGCAGATATATTTGAGAGATTCTTTTCTCCAATGAACCAGCAAAATCCCAAAACATATGAACATATGGCTCCAGTGGGAAGAGTGCCAGCCTTGAGAAGAAAAGCCAAGTAAGAGTGACAGACTCTGAGTTAAAGCCCCAATGCTAGCAAAAATCAGGCAAATAACTAATTTAAAAAATCAGGTCAGAGCTTTCCTCATCTGTAAAATGGAATGATGAGCAAGATAATGGAAGAATGAAGGAATCCTGAAGGGCCTCAGTTCACCCCATTCCACCCCCAACACCTGACAAATATACAAAATCACCTGCTCATTACTTAGATCCAACCAACTAGGCCTGCCTAACCTTGTTGTTTTAGTGCCACCTGCTGGTACAGATGCAAAATGCTGCATGTTGCCATCCTAGGAGACACTTAGGCAAGTGTCTTACCTGCTCCACAGACCTCTGGCCTCATTGGGTCTCACCTTGTCTATCTGCTACATAAACACAGTAGACTCCTTCTGCTCTATATCCTGCATCTTCCTGGCTTGTGATTTTCAGATTATTTCTTTTCTATTCCTTCTGTTGATCCTGGGGCTTGATCTCAAGTCAGGGTGCTGTCCCTTAATATGTATGCTCAAGGCTAGCACTCTACCAATTGAACCACACCTCCACTTCTGGCCTTTTGGTGATTACTTGGAGATAAGAGTTTCGTATGAGCTAGGTGTCAATTGCTCAGGCCTTTAATTCTAGCTTCTCAGGAGGCTGGTAGCTAAGGATGTCAGTTCAAAGCCAGCCTGGGCAAGAAAAATCTGTTAGTTTCCTATCTCCAATTATTTACAGAAAAATCTAGAAGTGGTGCTGTGGCATAGAGTGCTACCTTTGAGCAAAAGAGCTCTGGATAGCTCCCAGATGCTGAGTTCAAGCCATAGGACTAGCAAAAAAAAAAAAAGTTTTATAGATTTTTTTTTGCCTGGGCTGGCTTTGAACCCTGATCCTCAGATCTCAGCCTCCTGAGTAACGAGTATTACACACAAAGGGCCCTTCTTATAAAGGTTCTGCCTCCTATCACCTTGACCTTCAGCCTTCCTGTATACAGGCTCCCAGACTTCATCTCATCCTGCCTTGAGCAGTTAAGCATGTGGGCCCCTGGGCATCACACTGTGGCCCATCACCCCTGGAAGACTTGTACATGAACACTGGACTGATTGGACCTCAGAGGTGTTTCCTTTCTTTTTAGTCCCCTTCTTTGTAGAGATCTTCATTTCTTTGATTTTCAATCCCAAATAATTTAATAATCTTACTGATATCCATCCCTTCTTTCAAAACTGATCACACCTCTTTTGTGGGCCTATTTTTAAGGCCCTGATAATACACCTTGTGTCCTGTTGTGGCTTCTCCTGACCAGCTAACTCAGGAGGACTAATGCTTGTGCAAAAGATCTGATAAGTTTACAGGTGTTATGAAGGAGTCTGGATGGATTCAATTTACTGGATGAGTTTGTACTGATTTATACAAAACACTGATTTAATATTTCATATTAATGAAATGTAATCTGATTATTCCAAAGCATTGTATGTGTGTTTATATACACATATGTGTCTGTTTGTCTTTGAAAGAATGGCAGTTTTTATTTTAGAACTATATCAAACTCAAGAATAGTAATTGGTATAGTTGATATTTCCAATGACAGCAGATTTTTTTTGCCTCCAATAATCAATATTTATTGAGCATTTACAGTGTACTGACACAATAGAACATACAGAAAATATTGTCCCTGCTCTGGAGGATCTTACATTCTGAAAGAAAAAAATATATCTTTTTTTTTCTTGGTCGTGGGGCCTGGGCGCTGTCCCTCAGCTCTTCAGCTTGAGGTGAGTGCTCTACCACTTGAGCCACAGCACCACTTCGCACTTTTTCTGTGTATGTGGTGCTGAGGAATAGAAACTAGGGCCTTATGCTTGTGAGGCAAGCACTCTATCACTGAGCCACCTTCTCAGCCCCACCTGTCTTTTAAAATGGCACTTTTATTTGGTGTCTTCTGTAACATTCTGAGGAAATACTCTGTAGGGTGAGATTTGGTATAACTCAGACCCATCATTACTTAGAGAAGATTTAAAGGCGAACAATGGCAGACCATTTGGGATAGAGTTTATAGGAGATATACAGTCTCATCAAGTAAGGTGAGATGTGCTGCAGTAGAGGATGAGGTTAATAGTTTGTGGGATGCAAGCAAAGAAAGCAAGGGATCTTTGACAGTAAGTAGAGCCAGAAAATTCATGTGACCTTTTCCAAAGCACATGGCCACCAAGGAGGAATGGTTGGTGACAAGACAGAAGACTAAAAAAAAGGAAGGTAATCCTGTGCACCTGACAAATAAAATGACCAAAATCAGAAGGCAAACAGAATCAAGAAATTCTCAAAAACCAAAACAGAATTTATAGTTAATGCTAACCAATGTCATGATGGGTCAAAAACATTGTGACTTCCTAAGTTAGAAAATGCTATATATCAACATTTTAACTGGAACATATTACTTTTCAAATCAATTTTCCCCTCCCAAAGGAAAAACTTGGCTCTGTAGGAGATGGTCATTAGATAGATTAGTATTTTTGCTATTGTGATAAACTTTGCACTTTAAACTTGGTGAAAGCCCATTAGCTGCCAAAAGGGAGTAAGGAACAAGTTTATAATAATGTACAATTTATTTTGAGGTGTTTCAAAACCAAAAGACTAATTTACATGAAAGTTGTAGAGAAAGTAGTAATAATGATTACCAAACAGTTCATTTTCACTGCATCTTTACTTTTACATTTGTTCGTAGGTTGCCTAAAACATTTAAATACAAATAAAATGTGTAGCAAAAATAATGAGCAAACATTACAAATAATGGAATGTGAACCATTTCTGCCCTTATCCAGAGTTAATTGAGACACAACTTTGTGTCAAAGAATACTTCTAGTGCTGTACTCTAAGTTGTGCACACTGAGATAACTCTTCCACAGAAATACATGATTCCAGCATGTAACAGCCATGGAATGTTTGTACCACAGCCCTGCAAGTGCGCCCAAACTTTCTAATATCCAGAATAACTACACCTGTGCCTGGAACCAATTTTCCCTTTTATTCTCCACCAGTACAAACCAATATGTAGGAAGATTTCTTCACTTTGACATGGAAGCAGTTTTAACACTGGCCTTTGTGAAGTCACCATGTACCAAAGTACATGCCAAACATTTACAACTTGTATAAAAATTCTACATCCTCATATTGGTCATCTCAAGATGAAAACAGATAGCTTACTAAATGTTAATGGGCAATATCTATTCCCCTAATATTAAGCAACAGAAAAACCCCTGGGAAATATAGAAATTCAAATAGAAGCAACGTAAACCTGTCATTAATCATAAACGACAAACTATTTGTGGGACAGTATGGATGACAAATGGTCTACTGTATAAATTTTAGAATGAGGCAGACAAAAGTTGGAAAGCCAATTAATTTTCCCCTCCTTCTCCTGCTTTCACTTCATCTTATATCCACAATGTCAACTTTTCGCTCAGTAACTACGTTATTAGCGTGCAGTCTTTGAACCACTCTTCACTGAATGTATCAAGTTCAGCAATGACTTCATCAAAAGCTGTCTTTGCAAGAAAGCTAGCTTCCTCTGGGGAGTTCAGAATTTCATAATAAAACACTGAGAAGTTAAGGGGCAGACCCAAACTGATAGGTTTATCAGTTGTGAAGCTTGAACTCTGGGTCTGTGCGCTGTCTCTCAGCTCTTCAGCTCAAAGCTAGTGCTCTACTACTTGAGCCACAGCACCACTTCTGGTTTTCTGAGAGGTTTATCAGATATAAGAGTCTCAAATGTTTCTATCTTGCTATTGTTTCTAACATATTTATAAGATTTCTTTATTGCTTTGTATGTCCCTCCCTGATGGTATAACCCCTGTTTTCACTGTATTTGATGTTGTATAATTTGTGGAGGGGAAGGGAAAAAACAAATTGCTTAAATAAGGATACAGGTGGACCCATTGCAACAATATGAAGTACAAGACATTATGCCGAAAAACGAATTTTACAATTTTGGCACATGGGGGTGGAGGGTGTGATGAGATGTGAGGGGGGGATAGGAAGGGATGGGATGGGGAAACAAAGGAGGAGGCAACAATGCTTGATATGAAATGTACTCATTACCTTGCTCATGTAATTGTAACCCCTCTGTACACTATTTTCACAAGAAAAACAAAAGTCTCTCAGACATTCCTGCCCAGGCTGGGCTGGCTTTGAACGGTGATGCTCAGATCTAAGCCTCCTGAGTAGCTAGGATTACAGGTGTGAACCACCAGCACCCAGCTTGCATTTCCTTTTGGCTGATCTCAAAAGCTTCTTGGTATGCTGGTTATGAACGATTCACAATCCCTTTCTTGTCATCATCTGCAGCAATCTCAGCCAAGTAGTGGTAGTAGTCTCTCTTCATTTTCAAATACAAGACTGCTTTCTGCTTGTGAAGAACTAGGGATGGAGAACTTTTCCAAAAGTGACAGTGCATCATTGTAGCTATCTCCTAGCTCATTCTTTTTCTTTTTTTTTGTTGGTCGTGGGGCTTGAACTCTGGGCCTGGGCACTGTCCCTCAGCTCTTCAGCTCAAGGCGAGCGCTCTACCACTTGAGCTACAGCGCCACTTCCGGTTTTCTGGTGGTTTATTGGAGATAGGAGTCTCACGGTCTCTCCTGCCTGGGCTGGCTTTGAACCGCGATCCTCAGATCTCAGCCTCCTGAGTAGCTAGGATTACAGGCGTGAGCCACCAGCGCCCGGCTTCCTAGCTCATTCTTGATTCTATGTTCTTCATCATCTGCTGTTTTTCTCAGCAACTTCCATTTTTTTGCTCAATACTTGAAATGACCCTCTAAGATGACCTATAGGCATCTATAACATTTCTGTAAGCAACTGAGAGAAGATTCCTTTAATCATTTGACAATTCAGCTCTTTGCTCAGTGACAGACTTCATGTCACCATATTGCTCAGCCTGCTAGGTCAGTTTGGCCTTCTGTACCAGCTCATTACCCATCACTGGATTTTGTGTCCTGAGTAGGTGGTGGAGGACGGACAGGGTTTCAGTGGCTTCTGGGTGGTGGCAGGAGTGGCATCAAGGCTGAGACTCGGCCCTGGATCTTGAAGTTCATGGGCTCCAGTGATGGGGTTTCCTCCAATCCAATTGTTTTTTTTTAAATTCACACTGAAATTTTCAATCAATGAAAGTACATTTTGATTGATGCTCTCTTTTGCCATTTTAAAAGGATTTCATATCCAGACATTATAGTAACATGTGGTTGTGGGATTTATTTTTGAAACAATACGATGTCAATGTGTATGTTGGCAGGTGCTCAGTGTGAACATTCTATGACCTCTTACCACAATGATGAGATGAAGAATGAAGTCTTGCCTTCAACTCCAACTGTCATTCAGCGCCAAGAGGTTCACATTTGTGAACAGTTGGGATATGCTCAGGTTCCTTCTAAAATTCTGAGAAATGGGAAATCTTTACTATTGTTATGGAGGTATGTTTAGAGTTTCTGAATGCTGCTTTTACAAGAGACTGCTCAATGTTACTTAATCTATATTCCTCATCTTTTTTTTTTTTTTTGGTCAGTCGTGGGACTTGAACTCTGGGCTTGGGCTCTATCCCTGTGCTTCTCAGCTCAAGGGGAGCTCTCTACTGCTTGAGCCACAGTGCCACTTCCAGTTTTTGAGTGGTTTTTATTGGAGGTAAGAGTCTCATGGACTTTCCTTCCTGAGCTCAGATCTCAGCCTTCTGAAAAGCTAGGATTACAGGTGTGAGCTACCAGTGCCCAGCTATTCCTCATCTTTTTAAAATTTCTCTAATAGGGGCTGGGAAGGTGGCTCAGTGGTAGAGTGCTTGCCTTATATGCATTAGGCCCTGGGTTTGATTCCTCAGCACCACATAAGCAGAAAAAGCCAGAAGTGGTGCTGTAGCTGAAATGGTAGAGTGCTAGCCTTGAGCTGAAGAGCTGAGGGACAGTGCCCAGGCCCAGGAAAGACAAAAAAAAAAAAAAGGAAGAAAAAAAAAACAAGCAATATCTTTACTTATTTTTAAATATGCAACAAAATACTACATTTCGACTTAAGGTTCTGCAATGAAACATTTTAAAAAATATTTTTCTAATTTAAAATATTGTAGTTCTTTGAATATAAACATCTTTTTCTAAACATCTTAGAAGAGAAAATGTAACAGGGGGCACAACTTCACTGCCCTTATCAGAAGGACTCGTGATACAAAATAGAACAATATCAAAATTTGATATGTGGCATAAGGAGTAGAGCACCAAGCTTGAGCATAAAAACCAAAGACTAATGTGCCATGAGTTTAAAGCTCTCTATGAGCACAAACAAAAAAAGATAAGTATAGTAATAGAATATCATGAAACAAATTGTGCATCATCTTATTTGTGTTGATGTCCAAATAGAAAATATTAGACATGGAAATCCAGAAATTTTAGATGGGTTTTCAGAGTAGTGTGTGTGTGTGTGTGTGTGTGTGTGTGTGTGTGAGAGAGAGAGAGAGAGAGAGAGAGAGAGAGAGAGAGAGAGAGAGAGAGAGAGAGAGAGAGAGAGAGAGAGAGAGAGGATAACTGTCCCTGAAAGAGAGAGAGAAGATAACTTTGTCCCTGTGACTAGGGGGATCCTGAGGAAGTAGTCACAAGGCGTAGTGTCATCAGGTCAGTAGAGTGCATAGTGGATGATGAAGGGAAAATAGCTTGGATGGTTCTCAGTGAGTTAAGGACTGTGGGAGTGACTGGGTATCTATCCTGAAGCACCTGGTGAGGGTAAGACTGACTGGGCCCCTGATTGTTGAGGAGTGCCTGAAGAGGCAGATAACTTTTCTCAGCTGACCTTGACCCCTGGCGTGTTTGACTCACATCAGTAATCAGCAGAAAGTTGTCATTCCCTTCATAGCATCACTTCAGTAGGACAAAAGACTAACCGGGGCCAATCAGTCAAGGAAAAGTGAATTCTTGGCACAGATATCAATTGGTAATTGGTTCAGGATGTTCTGATCTGTGAACCATCTTGGGAGCCACGTAGAACAATGATCACAGGTGGGGTCACCTACTGATCAGAAAGGCTCCCTAGAGGTCTTTGACAGCAAGATGGTGAGTGGATTGTACAAGTGTGCTCTTCTTCATGTCCTTCAGAAAAAGTACATTTCGAAGAAGGTGACCTATTTTTCGTCAGGAGTGGAAATGTAGACCTGGTAGGCATTCATGATTTGAATCTTTTCCTGGCTTAGGCTATCTACTAGAGAATCAGTATTTCCAGGATAAGTTGATGAAGATTTGAAGAAAGGGAAAAAAACTTGCTCTGGCTTTGGATTCCATGACATCATGCAGAGGAATGAAGGGTTCCAGGAGATAGCTCTCCAGCACTCAACTAGATTCTTTTCTCATTACCATCACTCAGGAGTGTTGGGATTCTGAGGAAGTATTTAAAAACAATCTACCCTTCCCTCAGGGCTGGGTTGAGATCACAGGAAACAGTAGATATTATCTATGAGCTGCAATATAAAGGATGTAGAGTTAAGGCTCACTTGACTTTCCTATGGTTAGACAATTGGAATAACATAGGCAGGAGTAACATATCCACAACAACCAACATGGAACTGTGGCATAGAATCATCTATTCATTGTATAGATGTCATGTTCTATTTGAATCCAGGGCTCAGCTATGCCTTAATGGCTAAGGAATTTCCATATTTGTTACATTCATATGGCTTCTGTCCTCTGGGTATTTTCTGAGACAAACTGACCTATGTCTTCTTGAATAACTTTCCACATTTGTTGTATTCATAATATGTCTCTCCTGTCGGTAGTCAATGAAGAATACTAAGCTGTGCCTTCTGAGTGAAAAACTGCACATTTGCTACATGCATGAGGCTTCTATCCAGTGTGGGTTCTCTGATATAAATTGAGTTTTTTCCAGGTGAAAGATCTTCCACATTTGTTATATTCCTAAGATTTCTCATGTGTATGAATTCACTTATGCCTGCTGAGTTGGGAGGTTCTGGTTAAATGATTTTCCACATTTGCTTCATCTATAAGGTTTCTCAACTGTGTGAATTCTATCATGTGTGACCTCCACTTAAAAATCTTTCCATAGTTGTTGCATTCATAAGGTTTCTATCCTGTATGTGTTCTCTGATGCAAAGTGACATGTGACTTCCGGCTGACTTTCCACATTTATTGCATTCATAAGGTTTCTCACCTGTGTGAATTCTCTTATGCCTGTTGAGGTTTGACTTCTGGGTAAAGGATTTTTCACATATCTTACATTCATAAGGTTTCTCTGCTGTGTGTATTCTCTGATGGACACGAAGTTCTGTCTTCTGGATGAAAGACTTTGCACATTCGTTACATTTATATGGTTTCTCACCTGTGTGAATTCTTTTATGTTTGTTGAGGGTTGACTTTCGGGTAAAGGACTTTTCACATATCTTACATTCATAAGCTTTCTCTGTGTGTATTCTCTGATGGACATGAAGTTCTGTCTTCTGGATGAAAGACTTTGCACATTCTTTACATTTATATGGTTTCTCACCTGTGTGAATTCTTTTATGTTTGTTGAGGGTTGACTTTCAGGTAAAGGACTTTTCATACATCTTACATTCATAAGGCTTCTCTCCTGTGTGTGTTCTCTGATGAATAGTAAGTTCTGCCTTCCAGTTGCAAGATTTTCCACATTTGTTACATTCATAAGGTTTCTCTCTTGTGTGTGTTCTTTGAAGAAAATGAAGGTATGCCTTACGGGTGAAAGACTGTCCACATTTTATACAGGCATAAGTTTCTCTCCTGTGTGTATTCTGTGGTGAACATGAATGTGTGTCTTACGGGTGAAAGACTTTCCACATTTGTCACATTTATAAGGATTCTCTCCTGTGTGTCTTCTCTGATGCAAAGTGAGGTCTGACTTATGTCTGAAGGAGTTTCCACAGTTGTCACATTCATAAGGTTTCTCTCCTGTATGGATTCTCCAATGAACAGTAAAGTTTGCCTTGTGTCTGAAAGATTTTCCACATTTGTTACATTCATAAGGTTTCTCTCCTGTGTGTGTTCTTTGATGAACATGAAGGTATGCCTTACGGGTGAAAGACTGTCCACATTTTATACAGGCATAAGGTTTCTCTCCTGTGTGTATTCTGTGGTGAACATGAAGGTGTGTCTTACGGGTGAAAGACCTTCCACATTTGTCACATTTATAAGGTTTCTCTCCTGTGTGTCTTCTCTGATGCAAAGTGAGGTCTGACTTCTGTCTGAAGGTGTTTCCACAGTTGTCACATTCATAAGGTTTCTCTCCTGTGTGTGTTCTTTGATGAACATGAAGGGATGCCTTACGGGTGAAAGACTGTCCACATTTTATACATGCATAAGGTTTCTCTCCTGTGTGTATTCTGTGGTGAACATGAAGGTGTGTCTTACGGGTGAAAGACCTTCCACATTTGTCACATTTATAAGGTTTCTCTCCTGTGTGTATTCTGTGGTGATCATGAAGGTGTGTCTTACGGGTGAAAGACCTTCCACATTTGTCACATTTATAAGGTTTCTCTCCTGTGTGTCTTCTCTGATGCAAAGTGAGGTCTGACTTCTGTCTGAAGGTGTTTCCACAGTTGTCACATTCATAAGGTTTCTCTCCTGTGTGTGTTCTTTGATGAACATGAAGGGATGCCTTACGGGTGAAAGACTGTCCACATTTTATACATGCATAAGGTTTCTCTCCTGTGTGTATTCTGTGGTGAACATGAAGGTGTGTCTTACGGGTGAAAGACCTTCCACATTTGTCACATTTATAAGGTTTCTCTCCTGTGTGTATTCTGTGGTGATCATGAAGGTGTGTCTTACGGGTGAAAGACCTTCCACATTTGTCACATTTATAAGGTTTCTCTCCTGTGTGTCTTCTCTGATGCAAAGTGAGGCCTGACTTATGTCTGAAGTAGTTTCCACAGTTGTCACATTCATAAGGTTTCTCTCCTGTATGGATTCTCCAATGGACAGTAAAGTTTGCCTTGTGTCTGAAAGATTTTCCACATTTGTTACATTCATAAGGTTTCTCTCCTGTGTGTGTTCTCTGATGAAAAATGAGGTATGACTGCCTGAAGGTCTTTCCACATTTCTTGCATTCAGAAGTTTTCTCTTCTGTGTGAGTTCTCCAATGCCTGCTGAGAGATGACTTCTGGGTGGCAAATTTCCTACATTCCTCATATGCATAGGGTAGCTCTACTGTGCATGTTTCAGGCTGGAAAGTCAGGTCTGACTTCTGAAAGATAAATTTTGCAAATTGGAGACTCATCAGACTACTCCTCTGGAGATTTGCTCTGAGGTTTTGTAAGGTATATTGCTTTAGTGAAAGACTAATGGACTAATGTCCACTACATGGACAAGGATTCTGTCCTGAGTATATTTTCTGATGTGTAGTGACTATAAGGCTAAAGTAGAATGTTTTCGTACAGACCATACATTCAGGTGCTCTCCTTACTCTCTGAAGTATTTCTTAGACAAGGAGAGCTGACTTATAGTCTTTTCTATATTTACTAAGTGGAAGGTCTCTCTCACACAAACCCAATTACATCTAAAAAATATGATCTCTAGCCGGGCGCTGGTGGCTCACGCCTGTAATCCTAGCTACTCAGGAGGCTGAGATCTGAGGATTGCGGTTCGCAATCCTGCCCGGGCAGGAAGGAAGGTTCATGAGACTCTTATCTCCAATAAACTGCTAGAAAAACGGAAGTGGTGCTGTGACTCAAGCGGTGAAGTGCTTACCTTGAGCTGAAGAGCACAAGGACAGCACCCAAGCCCAGAGTTCAAGCCCCATGACAAAAAAAAAAGAATATGATCTCTAACCCAGGCACTGGTGGTTCATGCTGTAATCCTGGTTACTCAAGAGGCTGAGATCTAAGAACTGTGGTTCAAAGCCAGGCAGGGCAGGAAAGTCTGTGAGACTCTTATCTCCAATAAAGTACCAGAAAACAGGAATTGGTGCTGTGGCTCAGGTGGTAGAGCACTGCGTTGAGCTGAAGAGCTGAGGGACAGTGCACAGACCCTGAGTTCAAGCCCCACAACTGACAAAAAAGCTTTTTAAATAAGAAAAATTTAAAAAAAGAATATGGTCTCTGAGTTTAATACTTCCCTTCTTCATATTCAAAATTCTGCAGCTCATTTGGAGTTCTCCTACTTTTGACTAAAATGTTCTGAATATCTGCAGGATTCTTCAATTACAGGAGACACACCAGGCCTACATGCAGCATGCATCTCATCAGGCTCACTATAGAGAAGCATGTTCTGATACTCAATGAAATCCTCAGTCCTTATCTCTAAGGAGTTCACATTATTTCTAATCACCTCTGGCTTATGTTTTGAGCTCAAATTAAGGGTCATTACTAATCTCACCCTTTCCTCCACTGTGTTAATTTTCGTGACTGTTGCTTCACACAGACATTCATCTGGACTTTGCTGGCACATCTTAATCACATCCTCAATTCCTGGGACATCTAAGATGAGTCATAGAAAAAAAGATAAAAAATAAGTAAAATCCAAAGTTCACTTAGTGTAGACATTTATTTCATTGTAACTGTTAGAGATTTTAAAAAATCAAAGTCAGAAATGATTTATAGAAAATATATGCATTTTTCTCAAATGTATTGAAGTAATACTGATTACTTTCAGTGGAAAATAATGTTTTTGTGTTTAAATTTTTTCTTCTTTTATATCAGAGGAAATATTTACTCAAATAACTCAACTATGTGCTGCTAGAATTTTAAGCCAAGTACTAGCCATCTGCCTTTAGTAATTATGGTGTTGTTTTTCTCAAATATACTTTTGTTTGATCATAAGGGGATAGCTGCTGTGTTTTTCATTTTTCTTGAAAAAATTTATGTACTGTGCTGCTTTTTTCTTAACTAGTAGGTTAGGAAAAGTAATATTTCCTAGATTCAGAGACCAAAAGAATGTTTTATACACCCCTTGGCCTTTCACTTAAACAGGAATTGTTCTCAGAAGTAAGGATTCATACCTATATCTCTTCAGTTCTAACTTCTTAGTAAGAATTACTTTTAGGTCCCTTTGAGAATTTTAAAAACCATTTCTCTCCATCTTTAACAAAGTTTCATCAAAATTCCTTTTCTAACACTCCTGCCTTTTAGATTCATGGAAGACCAAATATCCTCCAGGTAAAGATCACTCAATTATCCTCTCTATACTAAAATCTTTGGTTCTGAATCCCAGTCTCTGCCAACCATGACTGTTAAGAAATTTGCCTTCTCTGGGGCTGGGAAGGTGGCTCAGTGGTACAGCGCTTGCCTTGCATGCATGAGGCCCTGGGTTTGATTCCTCAGCACCACATAAGCAGAAAAAAAAAGCCGGAAAGTGGCACTGTGGCTCAAATGGTAGAGCGCTAGCCTTATGCTTAAGAGCTGAGGGACAGTGCCCAGGCCCAGAGTTCAGGCCCACGACTGGACCCCCCCCCCCAAAAAAAAGAAATTTGCTTTCTCAAAGGATAGTAGCCCAGAAGTACTCCTTATTTCCACTTACCCGGATTGTGCTAGTTTCAAAGAAAATGATATCTCATTTCCTCCATTATTTTTTGTTGGTTTGTTTCAGAATGATTTCCACACAGAGAAAGAGAATTGCTAACTATAACTCAACTGCCACACAGAATTCAGGGTATCTCCATATTAATTCTTGATTCACAAAGGAGATAAAGGATCACATAATTCTCTGACTAGGAACATAATTGCTCAGTTCAGCACAAGATGAACTTACCAACTGGGGGCTGGATGCAATGTCACTATGCATGGCGCATTAACTTACCTGTGAAATTCTTATCTGAGGCTTCTCCTATCCATGGTTCTACACCTTGCTCCAGCTTGACAATCAAGTTAGGTTTAGGAACACAGGGCCCTGCTAATAAGAACCAATGCAGAACTATTGTTCATGCTGAGTCACCATTCCTCTAACATCTCAGACATCCTGTTCACAATGTTGCTCTTAAATGTTGTTTCTCAGTTCTCACTGGCTTCATGATTGACTTTCCCCCAGCTTTGGATTTATTTTACCGGTTTTGTTGCTTAATCTCGGCCCTTGTGCTCTATGATAGCAATGTACCAGTTTAAGTCCCCTCTACACTTTTAATTTTTGAGTGGTTAGTTGGAGATAAGAGTCTCATGGGGACTATTCAGCCATTGCTGGCTTCAAACTGAAATTCCCCAGATTCAGCCTTCTGAGTAGCTAGGATTATAGGCTTGAGCCATTGCACCCAGGGACAGGTTTGGATTATAAATAGCCACTTTCAACTAGTGATTTCCAGTTCATATTTCCAATAGTCATACCTCTTCTACTGTATACCACCTAAAATAATCACCTCAAGTTTGGGAAGACAGTCTCCTGTTAGTGGAGCATAGTTTAAAACTTTTGTCAAATTTCTGATTTGCTTCTTGAAGAATGAGAATAAAATTGCCTCAGGAGTTACATGATAAAGTTGAAGTTTTCCTTTGGAAGAATTTACCCAAATGTTTACAAACAAGACCACACTAAAGCTACTAGCACAACTATGTTTATTGCAGCATTACTTACCATAGCTAAGATATGGAACCAACCCAGATGCACCTCAGTAGATGAATGGATCAAGAAAATGTGGTATATATACAAAATGGAATTTTATGCCTCCATCAGAAAGAATGACATTGCCCCATTTGTTAGGAAATGGAAAAACTTGGAAAAAATTCTATTAAGTGAAGTAAGCCAGGCCCAAAGAAACATAGGTCCCATGGTTTCCCTTATTTGTAATATCTAGTATATGTATGAGTCAAGTGGAAAAGGTCAAATAATGTGATGTCAGGAAAATGAACCCTTAGATGTATATTTTAAGGTTTTTTTCTTTCATGCATGTGTTTCTAACGCATTTATAAGATTATCTCTTTGTTGCTTTATATGTCCCTCCCCCATAGTATAACCCCTGCTTTCACTATATTTGATGTCAGTATAACTTGAGGAGGAGATGGGGAAAAACCAGTTGTTTAAGGATACAGGTGGACCTGTTGCAACAATGAGAAGTACAAGTTGTCATGTCCAAAACAAGCTTTACAACGTCGGTGCGGGGGGATGGGGGGGAAGGGGGGGGAAGGAGAAGGATGGGGATTGGGGGGGAGGGGGGAGGCTGGGTAGGGATGTGAAGGGTAAACACAGGAGGAGGCTGCAATGCTTGGTAAGAAATGTACGCATTATCCTGCCCATGCAATTGTAACTCCTCTGTACAGTATGTTCACAAATAAAATAAAATTAAATTATAAAAAAAAAAAATCAAAAAAAAAAAAAGAAATGATACTTCTCACACACTGGAACCTTACATCTAAATACTATTGAAAATCTGACAAATATTCAGCTATCTACTGAAAACAAATCATTTGACTTTGCAAATTAGTATGACTTTTGCTCACCCAAAGACACCAGGTTGTTGTAGGTCTCCAGCATTACATCTCTATACAAGGTCCTCTGAGCAGTGTCCAGGTCCATCCACTCCTCCCAGCTAAAGTCCACAGACAAATCACCAAATGACACCAGCTTCTGTGAGGGTATATTTCCATCAAATAATTAGCCTTCAGTCATGGGAACAGTACGTCTGGAATTTCACCCTTTTAACATGTATTTTGTGTCATCTATACATTGGGAGAATTAAAAATCAAATATTTTGCCTCTATGTTAACACTAATTAAAATACAAAGATTCCCTAATAAATCAGAACACATTTTTGGTGCTAGCAAGAGAAAGAAGATAACAATTCTAAGGAGCTAATAACCTGACATGATAACATTAAATGTAAGTAGGTACCAGAAAGATGTTTTGATAAAATTTACTACATATTAGGGTAACAATGTAGTAAAAAAAATTACTTTTTCTTCCCAGTGAAGAGCCTATTTAGATCTTCTATTAAAAAGTATTGTTGTAAGCAATCAAAACACATTAAGGATATCACATAGACTACATACCACTTTAGTAGATCTACAAAAAGCACAGTGTCCAGGTTAATGTTAAATGGAGTAATAGTACTCGAGAAAGTAGCTAATGATTGATAAGGCCATACAAGATTTGACTTAGTTCCCACAATAACAATATCCTATGTCAATCATTTTTGTTATTAATTTTCTAAAGAATGTAGTGAGGTCATAGATATCCTGATACTTCCTTCCTAAGTAAAAAAGAACTGCTAGCATGAATTTTTGTGAACATTGCCTACCTCCTACAATATAGACTATAGGTGAGGGAGTAATAAAATATTTCTTGAAAAGATTATTTGAAATAAAATACAACACTTAATTTGAATCATGAAATATTTGAGTTTAGGTTGAATATTAATTCTGCATAAACCAATAACAATAATCTTGTTTCATTGTAATATCCAATTAACTGTTAATGTTAAATATTCAGGTAAGAATAAACAAAACAATTGCTTCTGGCTCAACTGGTATCCTATCCTACTTACTTTGGAGGCTGAGGTCTATAAACCAGCCTGAGTATACAACTCAATTTAAGCAGCTAATAAGCAGGTTGGACTCATGGCTAAAGTGATGGGCCCAACATTGAATGAAGAAGCTAACTGACTATGAGGGGTGTGAGTTCAAGATCCAGTACTAGCCCAAGAAAGGTATGATGGTGATTGAGGTAGGAATATCAAATGAGTTTCCAAGTTAGATACCAACTGTGACAACACAGCAATCCTCATCTCAGAGCTAAAGAGAAAAGAAAAAGTGGAACAGGGAGAGAAGGGGAGCAAAGGGGTAGGGAAAAGAAGAAAGAAGAGGGGCAAGAGAGGTGTGGAGAAGAGGGAAAGAGAGGGAAAGGGCAGGAAGAAAAGAAGAGAGGAGGGAAGAAAAGCTTCATGACATTAGATTTGACAGTAACTCCTTGGATAGGACACCAAAAGTATCTGATACAAAGCTAAACATTATTTAAATTCATACACTTAAAACTTTTCCTTCAAAAGGTACAATGAACCAAAAAGAAAAAACATGGTATAAAAGAAAATGTTCTCAAATATTTCTAAATATGTTAATTACTGGAATGCATTAGAAAATATAAAACCAATCCAAAACTACTGCACAGAAAATCTGATTTTAAAATGGGAAAAAAACTGAAGAATATATGCAAATAGTAAATAATAGTAATGAGAAAAATTCATATCAAAATTATAATGAAATAACTAACAATCTCTCTATGTGTATATGTCTTTAGGTTTTTCTAATTTTCTTTGGCTCTGGAATCCCATAGAACTATCTAGGCAACACTTTCCCTATATAATGGATAATAAAAATCTGAATTCTAAGAGCCACATCAGCAAATTAAATTGATCAGTAAGAAAAACTAATTCCCAGATAGATCAGTTGAAGAAAAGAAAAAAAGAGACAGATGGACGGAAGAGGCCCTGAGAGAAAAATGAAAAAGTGATAGAAAAATAGATACAAAAAGAGAGAGCGAGAAAAATAACGAAAGCTAGTGAGTAGAAAATCTAGAATAAATAGTTCTGGAATCCTTAGCCAGAGCAATAAGGTAAGAAAAGGACATTAAAGAGAGCCACAAAAGGAAGGAAGAAATTAAACTATACCTATTTGCAGATGACATGATCTTATACCTAAACGACCCCCAAAATTCCACTCCCAAACTCACAGAACTTATAAGTCACTTGGGCAAAGTAGCAGGATATGAAACTAGTGCACAAAAATCAGTTGCCTTTCAGTATATCAACAATATACAAGAAGAAAGGGAAATCAGGAAAACAACCTCATTCATAATAACCTCCAAATGGCTAGGAATTAACCTAACCAAAGATGTAAAGGACCTATTTAGTGAAAACTATAAAAGCCTAAAGAAAGAAATTAAAGAGGACACCAGGAAATGGAAAGACCTTCCATGTTCTTGCATAGGCAGAATCAACATTGTGAAAATGGCCATCCTGCCAAAAATGATATACAAATTCAATGCAGTTCCAATAAAAATCCCAATGACATTCTTTATGGAAATAGAGAAAACAACCCAAAAATTCATCGGGAACTGCAAAAGACCTAGAATACCCAAAGCAATCCTAGGCAAAAGGAGCAAAGCAGGAGGTATCACAATACCAGATTTCAAGCTCTTCTATAGAGTCATAATAACAAAACAGCTTTGTGTTGGCACAAAAATAGACCTGAAAACCAATGGAATAGACTAGAAGACCTAGAAATAAAACCACATACTTACCATCAGCTGCTGTTTGACAAAGGAGCTAAAGACATACACTGGAAAAAACATAGTCTCTTCAACGATTGGTGCTGGGAAAACTGGGCAGCCACATGCAGAAAACTATAGTGGACCCCAGCCTAATACCATGCACTAATATCAACTCAAAATGGATTAAAGATCTTAACATCAAACCTCAAACTCTGAAACTACCGCAGGACAGAGTAGGAGCGACACTGGAACTTAAAGACACAAGCAGTACCTTCTTGAACAGAGAGTCCCAGGGTCACAACAATTGGAGAGAGACTCGACAACTGGGACTACCTTAAAATAAAAAGTTTCTGCACAGCTACAGACATAGCTACCAAACTAGAAAGACAGCCAAACAACTGGGAAAAGATATTTACCAGCAATATACCAGACAAAGGCCTAATATCCACTATATACAGGGAACTCAAGAAACTAATCTCTCCCAAATCTAACAAACCAATAATTAAATGGGAAAGGGATCTAAAGGGAAATTTCTCAGAAGAAGAGATAAAAATGGCAATTAAACACAGGAAATGTTCATCATCCCAGGGCATAAAGGAAATGCAAATAAAAACAACCCTGAGGTACCACCTTACCATAGTCAGAATGGCTTAGATCCTAAATTCAAACAACAACAAATGAAGGTGGGGATGTGGAGAAAGATTAGTGGTGGGAATGCATTCGCAGTGGGAATGTAACTAATGCAACCACTCTGGAAAAAGCAGTCTGGAGGTTCCTCAGAAAACTAAACATACACCTTACCTATGACCCAGCTATATCACTCCTAGGTATCTACCCTGAGCAACAGGAACCAGGATACAAGGACACATGCACCTCCATGTTCATTGCTGCACTTTTCACAATAGCCAAGATATGGAAACAACACAGATGCCCACTACAGATGAATGGATCCAAAATTGTGGTACCTATATACAATGGAATTTTTTATGTAGCCATTAGAAAGGACAAAATAATAACATTTGTAGGAAAATAGAACTAGAACAAATCATGTTGAGCAAAATAAGCCAAGCTGACATATGGTCTCCCTGATATACAAGTGCACATATGAGGGAATCTAGGAGGAGGGTATAGAATCAGAAAGAAACAAGTGATAAAATACAGCAAAGGGGTCTATCAGCTGCCCTGGACATCCATGAAAGTGAACTACATACACAACTCAAGGGCAGTAGTGGAAGGGAGGGAATGAGAGAGAAAGAGGGAATAGCTTACACTAAGCACAAAGAAAGAAATGTGCATATCACCCGACATGGAAGAGATAGTTGTATTGTCAAAGTTTGTAGAGTTCACAAGCTTCATAGACCATGATGATGACAATTAGCCTTGTAAAGTTAAAAATGTGTTTGTGACTTTGGCTAACTATCCCAAAATATTGTGGAAATTTAAGTAATCACTTCATCTCAATAAATAAATTTTAAAACATTGGAAACAAGCAAATCTGCACTCAAGACAAAAGGTGAGATTTTATAAACTACTAAATCTATAAGCAATTTTTAATTAATTTATGAACATGTTCCTCAAGCTGGACCTGTTTTTTCTGTTTTTAAATCTTAGACATACTTAGGTTCATAAAATGGAATGTACAGTAAAGAGGAATAAAAAGCAACTCACCAGAGATCCGTTCATTCTTTCTTGCTGTTGACAATGAACAGATGATTCTGGAAGCATGGCTGGAAGATAAGCCAAATTACAAAGTCAGGAAAAAACCTGTGTGATTTTGCCCCAGATTTTCCTGCTCAAACCATTATACATAAGCTGGAAAAGCATAAAGCCTTCTTATAAGGGAAGGTTGTTTCAAGTGTGAAGTAAAGCATTGAACACTAAAGACAAATCCACAGTCCATTAGTTGGTATAGTATAAAAGCAATTCATGTCTATGTTTAATATACATGTAGAATTCATAAAACTAATGTTCCCACAAAATAATTGAATAATTGAAACCAAAAAAAATTATATCACATTTTTACTAAAACTAGTTATTACTGAAATACACTTAGGGACACATGAGCTATTAATCTATTAATGCACAGGTATCCATCTTAGGACTCCAGTGACCATTTGTGCTCTACCTCATACATACTTAGAGTTATACCGGAAAAATATATACAATTCATTTTTCTAATGTTATAGTGTTCCAATAATGGTTGCCAAATGGCCTAATTCCCTGTATCGAAATACTCAGAGCACCCTTGTGCAATGACTTGCTATTTGCCATTGAACCTGCTTGACACCAGTAAAGATGATGCAAACACAGGTTTGAGAAGCTCCTAATTCTCACTTTCCTAAACAGTCAAATTAAGAACCTTGGGGGCTAGGAAGGTGGCTCAGTGGTAGAGTGCTTGCCTTGCATGCATGAGGCCCTGGTTTTGATTCCTCAGCACCACATAAGCAAAAAGAAAAAAGCTGGGGCGACCCCGGCCACTGGCAGTGGGATGCGGGATGCCTGGCCACAGAGAACTCAGAAAACTCCAAGGCCTAGAGTGCAGTGCCTGCGGCGCCCCGCCCAGCCCCGCCCAGCCCCGCCCAGCCCCGGCCTTGCCTCACCTCCCGGCCCAAAAGGCCACGCGCACTCCCCAGTTCCCTGATTTCTGCAGCGGGCAGTGGGATGTAGTCTCCAGAAAGCAGTGCTTCCTCCAGCACCTCCTGTTGGACTTTGTGGTGGATTCCAAGGTGTGACACCTCCCTGGGATAGCTTCCCTGACAGCCTACAGTTCCATTAGACTGGTTGTATGTTTGTCATCTGGGTATTACAGAAGGGACTGGGGTAAGTGCCAATGACTGCCAGAGTCTCAGTCCTCCTGAAGTGAACTGTCTTAGGGACCCTGCAAACTACTTACCAGCACTGAGGATGCTCCCTATTTGGAAAGAGATTTTTTTTTCTTTTTAATTTAATTTAATTTTATTTGTGAACATACTGTACAGAGGAGTTACAATTACATGGGCAGGATAATGCATACATTTCTTACCAAGCATTGCAACCTCCTCCTTTGTTTACCCTTCACCTCCCTTCCCAGCCTCCCCCCTTCCCCCCCACCCAATCATACCCCCCTCCCCCACACACACCGACTTTGTAAAGCTGGTTTTGACATGACATTTTGTACTTCTCATTGTTGCAACAGGTCCACCTGAATCCTTAAACGACTTGTTTGTCCCCATCTCCTCCACATGTTATACTGACATCAAATATAGTGAAAGCGGGGGTTACACTGTGGGGGAGGGACATACAAAGCAACAAAGAAATAATCTTATAAATGCGTTAGAAACACATGCATGAAAGAAACGAAAACATTAAAATACATATTTAAGGGTTCGTTTTCCTAACATCACATTATCTGACCTTTTCCGCTTGACTCATACCTATACTAGATATTGCAAATAAGGGAAACCATGGGACCTATGTTTCTTTGGGCCTGGCTTACTTCACTTAATATAATTTTTTCCAAGCCTTTCCATTTCCTAACAAATGGGGCAATGTCATTCTTTCTGATGGAGGCATAGAATTCCATTGTGTATATATACCACATTTTCTTGATCCATTCATCTACTGAGGGGCATCTGGGTTGGTTCCATATCTTAGCTATGGTAAATAATGCTGCAATAAACATAGTTGTGCTGGTAGCTTTAGTGTGGTCTTTTTTGTAAACATTAGGGTAAATGCCCAAAAGTGGGATTGCTGGGTCATAGGGGAGTTCTATGTGAAGTCTTTTGAGGAACCTCCATACTGCTTGGAAAGAGATTCTAAGTTGCACATTTCAAGTCCTGGAGAAGTAACATGTCCAAAGTGGAAAGGGAGCAATGACAAGGCCTTCAGCCTGTCAACGGCTTATGCTGTCCGAGCCCGGATTGGAAGCAGGCCCTGGGGTTCTGAAGACCAGCCATGCAGTTAAGCTGGGAAATGCAAGATAGAGGGGCCCTTCATGCTGCATCATCTCATAGCAGAAAGCAGAAGAGGAAGGGACAATGAGAGAGAAAGAGCTTGAACTCACAACTTCAAGCTCTTTAATAATGAGCATGAAACCATTTGGGGATTTAAGTTTCCACTGCACATTCAAACCGCAACAGCACCTATCATGGGCCAGCAGTTTGTAGATGAAGTTGCATTGGCTACAAGATCTGGTGGATGTTGTGAATGAAGACTTACGAGTGAAATTGGTCTGTCTGTTACTCATCAGTGAGAAGTTCCTGGCTGTCACTCTTCCTTCTAATACTCTATTGAATTTAGAGATTCCCCAACTGCTTTCATCTGATTCAATAAGCAGAGCAAAGGAAAATGTGATCAACTACCTGAGGCTGTTACCATTGCTTTCAATTTGGGGATGAAAATGGAAGGAACTGGAAGAATGTTTTAATGGTCAGCTATTGGCTGGAAGCAGCCCCTAGAGCACATGACCTCATTTCTCGGTTTCTACAAGCAAATGCAGTCTGAAAATACTAAGTGGAGGATTCCAAAAATTAACTAACTTCTTACAGTATGTTGTTGTGATTGTTGTTTTTGCCAATCCCTTATTGTGCCTAGTTTACAAACGAAACATTATCCTAGGTGTACATGGATAGGAAAACCATTGGTCCTGCAAGGCTCAGTTCCGTTTGTGGTTTGGGGCATCCTCTAAGGGTTGTGAAATAGGATACAAGGGATTGTAACATAGCATGTCTATAGGCCAACTCCAGGTAGCAGGCCTTCGATGAGACACATGTTGTAAACATAGGCAGAAAGAGGAAATGTTTGTAGACAAAGAACAAAAATGTCACCCCATTTGTAGATTTAAAAAAAATAAAGCCAGGAGCCTATGGTTCAGGCCTATAATCCTAGCTACTTAGGAGGCTGAGATCTGAAGATTCAGTTCAAAGCCAGCCTGGGTAGAAAACTCAGACTCATATCTCCAATTAATCTCACACACACACACACACACACACACACACACAGCTGGGAGTGGTGTTGTGGCTCAAGTGGTACTAGCCTTGAGCAAAAAAGCTCAGGGACAGTGCATGAGTTTCAGCCCAGGACTGGCACAAAAATAAATACATATACATACATACATACATGCATACATACATGCATACATGCATGCATGCATACACGTCCTTCCATGAAGCCATGGAACAGCAACCACGTCAGAATTGCTTGGTCAGGAGGTAACAGAGAACTCAGCCTGCATTAGGTTCATAGGGGGAAAATCTTCCAGCTCAATATGAAACTAACTTTGACCCCATTTTACAGTTAAAAAGAAAGAAAGAAAAAACAAACACACCCTGAAGTCCCAATCCTTTAAAATCCTATCTTTAAATAAAACAGAATTCTAGTCTCAAAAAAAAAAAAAAAAAGAAAAAGAAAAAAGCTGGAAGTGGCACTGTGGCTCAAGTGGTAGAGAGCCAGCCTGGAGCTGAAGAGCTGAGGAACAGTGCCCAGGCCCAGAGTTTAGGCCCCACAACCGCCCCCCCCCAAAAAAAAGAACCTTGGCCATCCTGCTGGAGATACAGGGCCTAATAAAGATGCAACATAAAATACTGCTCATAGGAGTGACACAATCCAACCAACAACCCTCAGCAAAGGACACAGAATATTAAAGTTTTCTATGTTACTTAAACAACATTAACACAAAAGACTAAGCTGAGGACACCCCAAATTTTAGATTCATAAAAGTTAAATATAATGAATTAAATAGCTGTGAACTTTTGCTTATACTTGTTGGTTTATCACATAGGAATTGCTATTATCCACAGTTCTGGTTTTTTTTTTTACACAATTACTTAGAATGGAAATTTGCTAATCTAAAATAACATGAACTGGGTTGTAGGGGAGGGAAAGTAAAAGAAAATTGAGGGAAGGAAGACCAAGTTTGAAAAGAAATGTACTCATTACCTTACTTATGTAACTGCAACCCCTCTGCAAATCACCTTGACAATAAAAAAGGAAAAAAAAAAAGGAAGTAAAATCTGAAATACCATCTTACTGACCATACATAATTGCTCTGTGTGAGAGAACACAGAAACACATAGACCTACAAAGTCCTTGATCACCTATATAAATGTTTGGTAATAAAATTAGAGATAATTATGTTGAATTCTCTATTGGTGAAAAAAAAATGAACTTTACGGTGACATTTGCAAAGAATGAGAATCTACTCCACAGATTTCAGTGAGGATGTTTTAGGAAAGACAATATGAATCATTTTAAAGCAACGTTTGTATCTTACTACTGGTTTTGTCCACATCACCTGAATGCTTTCATACTTTAAAAAACTTTAAAAGGTTTAATTATTGGCAATGTGTCTATATTCACAATGCTTGACACCAGGAGTGAAATATATTTCAGGGTGGGCATTTTTTTTCTTTTGGGATTTGGACTATCATCATAAACATAAGTGACAGAACATCACTCCTTAAACATTAAAAAATTTCTATTTCAGGTTGGCCGCAGTTGCTGGATGGTGGGCGGTGGCGGAGGCAGTGGCCTGCTGGAGAATGCAAACCCCCTCATCGATGAGCGCTCTGGGGAGCGCCCGTGACTGCAGGGGAGGAGGACGAGGAGGTTCCCGACAGAATTGACGCACCAGAGATCTTCGATCTTATTCGCTCCATCAATGACCCAGGGCATCCCCTGACCCTAGAGGAGTTGAACGTAGTAGAGCAAGTTCGGGTTCAGGTTAGTGACCCTGAGAGCACAGTGGCGGTGGCCTTCACGCCCACCATTCTGCACTGCAGCATGGCCACTATTATTGGTTTGTCTATCAAAGTCAAGCTTCTGCGATCCCTTCCCCAGCGTTTCAAGATGGATGTGCACATTACCCCAGGAACCCATGCCGCGGAGCATGCAGTGAACAAACAGCTTGCAGATAAGGAGTGAGTAGCAGCTGCCCTGGAGAACACCCACCTACTAGAGGTTGTGAATCAGTGTCTGTCAGCTCGTTCTTAAGCTTGGCTTCTGACTCCCAGCCTGCACACTGGTCTCTACTGGCCCCAGCTGCATCCAGGGGTCATGACTTTGTTTTCTTGAATCACTGACAATGAGAAATTAACATTTTGCATTTTGTAATAAACCTTTAATTTATATTCATTAAAAAATTTCTATTTCAGATTATTTTATTAGACATATTACTACCAATTATAGCTGGGAGTAGAGATGTGGCTTAAGTGGTAAACATTACCCTTGAGCAAAAGAAGTTCATAGTGTTTAGACCTTGATCTCAAGAACTGGGACTAGCACACGAAAAGAGGGCATTTAATTATAGTTTATCAATTATTTTGGAATATATTTTTAGGCACTCTCTCATTTTAAGTGGTGTAAAATATGCTCATTATTCTATTGGAGAAATTGTAATTTATCAAAAACAGAAAGTAGAGGGGCTGGGAAGATGGCTCAGTGGTAGAGCGCTTGCCTTGCATGCATGAGGACCTGGGATTGATTCCTCAGCACCACATAAGCAAAAAGAAAAAAGCCGGAACTGGCGCTGTGGCTCAAGTGGTAGAATGCTAGCCTTGAGCTGAAGAGCTGAGGGACAGCGCCCAGGCCCAGAGTTCAGGCCCCATGACTGACACCCCCCCTCTGCAAAAAAAAAAAAAAAAACAGTAGAGAATATCCATGTTAGTAACATTTTAAAGTTGTAAATGCCATAAGAAGTGCACAAAAATAGGACCAACATGTTCCTATAAGGTATTTTAAGGAATGTTTATGCTTTATTAACTTCAATTTCTAAAAGGAATTTCCTAAGTGAATTAATACTTTTTAAAGAAGATTGTGGCAAATGGGTAAAACTAGCTAAATCTTCAGGATATATAACATCTAAAAGCATACAACCTTGAGCAATATATATTTTCTCAAGATTTCTTCTAAAATTTTCTTAGAAGGCCAACGGTCTCTTCAACTCTCTGAACTGCCAGGAAGTACCAACATGTTAGAGCTGGCATCAGCAAATCCACAGACAGGGCACTGAAGATAAGTATGACAGATCACATACTATAAATAATTGTGGAAAGAGGCTGAATAAATCATTGAGAATTGGATTAGGGATTGGTACCTAGACCGATACTTTCAGTTGTGATAGTTTTCCTTCTACCCTAAACCATACCCTCCTGTACCCTCTGATAACTATGCTCTGGCTTATTCCTCAGCTCAGCTCACCTTCCCTCCTGAAAGTTGGTCTAAACCTTTTAAAAGCGGCAAGTGATTGCTCCTTTCAAAAGCATCAAGTGATTGCTTCAAGAAGTAGAACCAATTATTGCTTAAGGGAAGGAAAGGTAAAAACATCCTCACCTTCCTGTGCTTTTCAGCCTCTGTTCTTTAGGAGGGAGATTTCTATTTGTAGGGTGCCCTCCTTGCTAGGCTTCATTCCTGAAACTACAGGACCAGCACACACTACTCCAATATCCCACATAGACCTTTCCCTAAAAACAAGATCACGTACAAACATGAGTAAACAAGCCAGAAGTGCTAAGAAGGCTAACAAACAGAAGCAGAGTAAAAATGCCTCTCAGATAAACAACACAGAACCCCAAAATAGAACTGCAATATAAGAAGATTCAAGGCACACACTTTACTGCAATTGTTACCATGCTCATGTTACAGCAGGGCAAAGTGAATTAAAGTCACATGGATTAACAACAAAATCTCTAGGTCATAATAAATAATAAACATAAAGTTCCAGGGTTTTCTAGTCTGGAAAAACACCCAAATTGCTCTTGGAGCTTCAGAAGCCAGATTCTGGTGTCTGGAAGCACACAGGCTAATGGCAGCACAAGTTCATGACTCCCAAAGAAATCATCCACCCCAGACTGGAGGAACACCTGCAAGGTAGAACCACCGGGTCCTGTGCCCAACTTGCAGTTAGTGCCTGACATCGGATCTGTAGCTTGAGATCTCTTACAGTTACAACTCCCAAAGTCCACTGAAGAGAGGCTGAGTGCCTGCCTTGGGGCTTTCACCTACTGAATGCAAAACTGAACTTCAGAGCACTTCCAACAGCAATGCAAAGGGCCAGGAACCACAATTTATAAATGGAAAACACCAATCATGGGTGGGGAGGTGCACATGCAGAAGGATCTAACACCCCCCCCCCACACACACACATACATTCAAAGTATCTAGGTGCAATTGAGATTATAATTCCCACAAAGTGATGAGCCATCCTTGAGGAAGTTGGCTCCTTGCAGAGCTTGGACCAATGCTTGACCCTAGGCTTGCTTAGATGCATGGGGACCTTCCTCTCCCAACTGTAAGTTGAGTTTCTTCTTGAAAAATCAGTTTGCTTCCTGAAAAATTCCAAGACCAAACAGAGAAAGGAAATGTTTGGGGAGCATTAAATGAGTTGGCATTTTAGTTCTTTGTTCTAATAATGTAATTGATGTTATGAGACTGTTGTTTCCATTTTTTATTTTTGTTTAACACATATGTTCTGCTGAATGTAAGTTATGTCTCTGTTTTGCCTTAAATTTTGGAATAACTACCCTCTCACTGTAAAGATAGTCACAGCCACTAAATTGATTCTTGGATCATTTTCCACTGCTCAAATGTATACACTGGAATGAAACGGTATGACTGTTAGGTAGATATAAAACACAATGCTTGTGTCGTTAGATTTCTCAAAAATCTATTAATTAATTTCCCAGAAACTACCAAATTCCATCAATGAAACAATAAGGCATTTTTGGTTGGTTATTTCTGAATTTTGCCTTTCCTTTAATGTGTTTGTTGCTATTGGTCCTGTTGCTTGAACTCAGACCTTTGGCAAATTTGCTGTGTTCTACTTGCCTTTTCTTCATTAATTTCTTCAGCTAACTAGTGAAACTCCTACAGGAGTTTCTCAGAGCATGGTATATTACTTCTATTGCCCTTCAAGAAATGCTGGATTGCTGTAATCAGGGTGAATATGAGTTTGAGTAGAGGAATGAAGTTTAGGGTAGGTCTGAGTTGTGGTGACGTTTTATCACTTGCCTCAATCCAGTCTGTTTTTGTCTTGTTTTGCACGCCCTACTTTGTTTTGAATTCCTACCTCTTGTCTGATCCTAAAAGTTCCACTCAGTAACTCCAGGCTATATATCTAAGGGACCTCTAACTAGTCTTCCCAGATCTTATCAATCAGCAATAAATCTACTGTCTCCCTCCCTCATATCTGAGTTTCCATGCTTCTCTCTTAAAGGTTTCTTGTGATTTTGGATGATAAAGTATGATTTGGAAAGACTGGATAGGAAACGTTCATGCCTGATATTCAGTCCTCCAGTGTATGGGATCTCCATGTCTCTTTTGTGGACCTTATCTATTCCTCATAAAAATGGAGATCATAGGGCATATTTGTAAGTATAAGCTTCAAATTGAGAGCATCTATACTAATATAAAGGAAAGAATAATTTCCTTCTATAAAAGTAAATTACTGAGAGGCAAGGAGGCAAGGATCAGGTAAAAACAGGGTGCTTTGAAGACTAGCTATACAGTGCACTTTTCATTTTTCGAGATTACATTTTAGATCAATTTATTTTAAAATGTTTTATTTTTTATACTAGTATAAACAGAACTGACTCCCTACATTATTTTAAAATTGTTCATTGCTCACAAAGGAAAGTTCATTATTATTTTTGGGGGGAGGTCCGGTCATGGGGCCTGAACTCTGGGCCTGGGCACTGTCCCTCAGCTCTTCGGCTCAAGGCTAGCACTCTACCACTTGAGCCACAGCAATGCTTCCGGCTTTTTCTTTTTGCTTATGTGGTGCTGAGGAATCAAACTCAGGGCCTCATGCATGCAAGGCAAGCACTCTACCACTGAGCCACTTTCCCAGCAAGTTCATTATTTTTATACATACATTATACCCTGTTAGTTCAGTGAATTCAGTTATTGACCATAATTACTTTTAATGAGTTTTGTGATTTTCTAAATAAAAGAAAATGTTAGCTTTGGGCACCAGTGGCTGTTGCCTATAATCTGAGTTTCTCAGAAGATTGACTTCTGAGGACTACAGTGAAAGCCAATCTGGACAAAGAAGTATATGAGATTTATCTCCAATTAACCATCAAAAAACCAGAAGTGGAACAACAGCTCAAGTGGGAAAACTCTAGCCTTGAGTAAAAATCTCGGGGATAACACACTATCCCAGAGTTTTAGGCCCAGGATTGCACAAATAAAAAGATAATTTTATCTGCACACAAGATAATTACACCCCTTCCTTTCTACATAGATACTTACATTTCTATTGTCAAATTGACCTTACAAGGAACTCTAGTACAGTGCAACTTAAAATTGATGAGAGTATATATATTTATTTTAGGATATTACTACTTGTAGTTTCACCATTATGTATCATTATGTATGGCTATCAACTGTTCTTTTTAAAAAACAAATATTTTTACTAACATCTATCAGTTATACAGGGGAGTTTCATGGTAACATTTTTTTTTTTTGGTCGGTCATGTGGCTTAACTCTAGGCCTGGGCGCTGTCCCTGAGCTCTTCAGCTCAAGGTGAGCACTCTACCACTAGAGCCACAGCACCACTTCCTGTTTTCTGGTGGTTAATTGGAGATAAGAGTCTCTTTGGACTTTCCTGCTCTTGCTTTTCTGCCCATGCTGGCTTTGAACCATGATCCTCAGGTCTTAGCCTCCTGAGTAGCTAGGATTACAGGCATGAGCCACTGGCGCCTGGCTTCATGGTGATATTTCAATACAATAATATAAATTACTTCATCAGCCCCACTCAATCATTCTCCCTCATTCACTCTCCTTCCTAAAATAATTTTAACCTACTTCATTGCACTGTTTTTGTAAATGGTTCTATATACTTTGACAGAAAGAGAATAAACATATTATTTGCATGTATAAGAATAAAACAATGAGGGCTGGGAAGGTGGCTCAGTGGTAGAGTCCTTGCCTTGCATGCATGAGGCCCTGGGTTCGATTCCTCAGCACCACATACGCAAAAAAATAAAAATAAAAAAAATAAAACAATGAAACGTCCAAATTATTTTACATCATGATGAAGAGAATAAGGAATAGAATACATTATAAACATATATGAAAATGTCATAATGAAACCCTAAGTATATAACTAATATATTCAGTTTCTTTTGTTCCTTTCTTTGAACTGTCTTTGACCTTTTATTTTTTCCCCTCTACCCTCTTCACTGGGCAGAGCCACTCCACACCCAGCTTTGACCCTATTCTGCATCTTGCAGGCTCCATTAAAGACAAAAAGTTCTGGCAATTTTAGGAACATCCATTATCTCAGAGTCTGAAAGCTGGGTGCCAGTGACTCACTCACACCTATAATCCAAGCTACACAGGAGACTAAGATCTATGGATCAGAGTTCAAAGCCAGCTCAGGTAGGAAAGTTAGTGAGTTTTTAGTTTTTTGTCAATCATGGGGTTTGAAATCAGGGTCTGGGTGTTGCCTTGAACAACTTTTCCTCAAGGCTAGTGCTCTACCACTTTCAATTACAGCTGGTGGATAATTGGAGATAAGAGGCTTGCTCTGGTTGACTTTGAGCCTCAATCCTCAGATCTCAGCCTAATGAGTAGCTACAAGTGTGAGCCATTATAACCTGGCTGGTGAGACTCTTATCTCATATGAACCACCAAAAAGCCAGAAGTGGAAGCCTAGCTCTAATGGTAGGGCATCAACCTTATCTAAACACAAAAGCTGAGGGAGAGGTCTTAGAGCCTGAGTTCAAGCCACAGAATCAGCACATGTCCATGCATGCATGCATGCATACATACACTCACACACACACAAAGTAGTCTAATAGTGAAAAAAACCCTCCAGAATGACATATGATAGGTGAGTTTTGAAAGAACAAGGAAGGTAAATATACAAACAAATGAAGTTGACCTCTGCGGTGGTTAACCTTGAGGTTGAACTTAATTGGAATCAATTTAATTGGATTTAGATGCACCCAGCTGATTAGTCAAGCACCAATCTGGGGAGGGGGACCTTCCCTAGCAGATTAACTGAAGCAGAAATCGCTCCTGCTTGCGGGTGGCACCATCCTTTAGGCTGGTGTTCCATATGGAATTCAAAGGGGCCTGCAATCCAGGCATTCTCTTTCCCTCTTATCCCTCCCAGTGCTCCCTGGCTTCCATGAGTTGTTCTGCTTTGTTCTGATTGCCTGAAATCTCTTGACACTGAGCAAAATAAATCCTTTCTCCCTTATTTGGGTCAAGTATTTTGTTATGGCAACAACATCAAAACATATGACTAACAACCTAATCTGCCTCTTTTCCTTCTACCTCCAGTTTTATTTATTTATTTATTTTTGCCAGTTATGGGATTTGCACTCAGTTCCTGAGCACTGGCCCTGAGCCTCTTTGGGCTCAACCAAGGTTAGTGCTCTACCACTTGAGGCACAGTGCCATTTCCAGCTTTTCCTGAATAGTTTATTAGAGTAAGAGTTTCACAGACTTCCCTTCCTGGCTGATTTGAAACACATCCTCAGACCTTAGCCACTTGAGTAGCTAGGATTATAGGTTTGAGCCTAGCTACCTTCCACCTCTTCTTCTTCTTCCTCTTGGTTCTTCCTCCTCTCTCCTCCCCTCCCTCTTCCTCCTCACCATGCTAAACAAATATAGGCTTTACCACTAAATGAGACACCCAGCCATAGGTTGCCATCTTTACCCAATATAACAGCTGACTTTAATGGGTTGCTGACTATATAGGCCAGGAACCAACCCACCTTTTGCTATGTGAACTTGCTAACAGACCCAAGAGACAGGTAATGATTACCTTGGCCACTGGAACACAGAAAAAATGATCACCCAGGGCCAAGATCACAAAACTGTGGGTGTTGTGGATTCCATGATAGAGGAATGTGAGGGTATGGTGCTGGGAATGTGACTTAGTGGTAGAATTCTTGCCTAGTGTGCATAAAGGACTGGGTTCGATTCCTCAGAACCACATAAACAGAAGTGGCACTGTGGCTCAAGTGGGAGAGTGCTAGCCTTGAGCAAAGAGAGGCTCAGGAACAGAGCTCAGGCCCTGAGTTCAAGCCCTAAGACTGGCAAAAAAAAAAAAAAAAAAAAAGAAAGCAAGGAGGGTGAGGGTAGGGGATGACAAAGGCTACACACACAAATGGAGTATTATTTGAGGTGAGCAAATTGGAAAGGCCAGGATAAAATTGGAAAGGATAAATTGGAAAGACCAGGATAAAAGACCCAGCTCTGGCATATACTAATTTGTGACATCAAAGACAAGTCATTTGAATTTGTTTGTCTCTATTTCTATATCTGTAAAATGGGGATAATCACAGCCCTCATATCTAAGCTTCCTGAGTAGCTAGAATTACAGGCATGTGCCACCAACACCTGGTTAGTGATGATGAATTTTAACATATTAGTTCTGCTAGACTGTAGTACCTCATTTTTGAGGCAAACATCAGTATATGTTGCTACGAAAATACTTTTGGATGTGATTACCATTTTAATCACATGGGTAAAGTTTAAATGGGTAAGTCCAAGTAATTTTAAACTTTGGGTAAAGAAGAGTGATTACCTTTCCTAAAAGGAATGGCCTTTACTCAATGACTCGATAAACTTCAGAAGGAAGTTGAAGTTACCCAAATTCTGTCACTTAGCTGCAAAGTAGAAATTCTACCTGGGTTTCCAATCTACAGATTAATGATGCAACATGAGTTCTTGTTGAGCTATCAGGCCTGATATCCCCCAATCTACATATATGCACATGCATGTATATACACATGTATGATACACATGCATATGTAAATTTCCCTTTAGCTTATTCTGCCTCAAACTAGTACTGTACTTCTTGAAATACACCTTCATTTCCAGGTTTTGACTGGTGTGTGGGAGATAAGACTTTCTGGCTTTGAACCATGATCCTCAAATCTCAGCCTCCTGAATAGCTCAAACTATAGGCATGAGTCACTGTCATATGACACATATATGACATCTTGGTTCTGTTTCCAGAGAAATCAAAGACACTGGCTGTTCTTCCTTCATGTGGACCTTATACTCAGCCCCTCCAGGAGCTCAAGCCACCTAGTAGGAAGTCAATATATACCAAGGATCTGGGTCAGGCCTGGGGTGTCACACAGGATGCCAGGCTTATTCCCTGGCTGCTAGCAAAGGAGGTTCTGACAAAGGGGCAAGAAACTATGAATTTGTCTTGGGGGATGGTCAGAAATCTTTTTCTTTTCTTTTTTTTTTTTGGTGCCAGTACTAGAGCTTGAACACAGGATCTGGGTGCTGTCCCTCAGCTGTTTTATTCAGGACTAGCACTCTACCACTTGAGCTCCTGATCCATTTGAGGCATTTTAGTGGTTAGTTGGAGATAAGTCTCACACTGGCTTCAACCAAGATCCTCAGGTATAAGCCTCCAGAGTTGCTAAGATTACAAGCATCAACTACCAGCACCTGGCTCAGATAGTATTCTTATTGGTCATATTAATTTCATTTTTAGCTGTGTGGCTCTAATCAAGTGGCTTAATCTCTCTGACTCCTATTTCTTTTTTTTTTGTCGGTGGTGGGGCTTGAACTCTGGGCCTGGGCGCTGTCCCTCAGCTCTTCAGCTCAAGGCTAGCACTCTACCACTTGAGCTACAGCGCCACTTCCTGACTCCTATTTCTTGATAAGTGAAATGAGGATTTTAAAAAAGCAGAATAATAATAATAAATACTTTGTGGGGGTGGCTATGGATATTAGATAGGATAAAGATAAAACAAATGAAATATCCCTCTCTCAAATACGGCAGTTATTAGTTATCAGTATTTATTATTTGTCATTACTTGGGCTGGCCTTGAGCTGAGAAGCCTTCTAAGGTGCAAGGTAGATGAGAGAAGTCCCACTGCCGCCTCTTCCCTGTCCCACCTCACTGGCCCCTTTTGAGGTCACCAGAGGCCCCTGGCCATGATAAATGTCCCATCCTTATAGGCTGACTGACTTGCTGCCAGAACTGACTTTAACCACTAGTGCTCTGGCTGTATGTTTGAGGTAAAGTGGCTAAATGCTGCTGGGGACAATGGGGAGATAGCAGCTCAATCTAGACTATGGTCTTTGAAGGTTCCCCTAGACAATAAGGAGAAAGAGAGAGAGAGAAGGAGAGGGAGAAAGAGAAAGAAGGAGGAGGCTGCTCCACAAGCTGTTTAGTCTATTAATCGTGGTGCTGACAGTCTTTTCTGGCTGGCCCAGGGCTGCCAACTAGGCTGGAGAGACCAGCCTTTCCTTTTCCTGGGGTGCTGATGTTGTAGGTATTTTTGTTTGTTTGTTTTTACATTTTTCCTGGCTACCACAAGAACATGGGATAGGAGAAAGATCAGATTGGAAGATTTTCGGAATGTCACAGAAAGGGTCGGACTCCAGGGAGTGGACACCCATCTCTGCCTCTTCTGGTCAGGAGAGGTCCTTGATGTCCTTAGTTTCTTAGTCTTCACAATAGAAGCAAAGGCTAGCACTTCCTTCCCAGGGCCCAGCCCAAGGAGGATTCAGTAGGCCTGAACTAAAGTACAGCAGGGGCTCTATAAGGAGAATCTGGCATTCAGCACCAGCCAGACAAATGGTTAAAGAACTCAAGTTTGGCTCCTGGCTCTCTGTAGGTTCTCAGATACCTAGCAGCTTCTATTTCACTCAGCTCTTGGAAATAGTTTTTTCCTTCCTATCCCTCCCTCCGTCTCTTCTTCCCTTTCCCCCTTCCTTCCTCTCTTTTATTGTCAGTCTTTGGGCTTAAACTCAGGCCCTAGGTGCTGAACTTTTTCTCTCAAGAGTAGCTTTCTATCACTGAGACACAGTTCCAATTCTGGTTTTCTGGCTAGGGTTACAGGTATGAGTCACTGATGCCCAGATCTTTGTCCCCTCCCTCCCTCCATCCCCCCCCCCAACTCTTTCTGTTTTCTTGAACTCAGGGTCTGGGCACTGTTCCTGAGCTGTTTTGTTCAAGGCTGAAATCCTACCACTTGAGCCACAGCTCCACTTCCAGATTTTTGGTAGTTAATTGAAGATTGGAGCCTCACAGTGTTTCTTGCCTAGGCTACCTTTGAACCGAAATCCTCAGATCTCAGCCTCCTGACTAGCTAGGATTACAAGTGTGAACCACCAACACCTGGCTTAGTTGTCCTTTTCAAGAACTATAATTGCAGGCAGAGTAGTTAGTGCTATACTGAAACACCAGCCAGGCACTGTGAAAAGGACATACATGTCTCAACTGGCCTAGGATCAAACATTATTAAAACCATTCACACTGGGGAAACTAAGCTCACTTAAGCAGATTTATCTAGAAGACTCAACAATGAGATATACAAGCCATTATGTCGAAAACGAACTTTACAACTTTGGGGGGAGAGGGGGAAGAAAGATTGAGTGGGGGGAGGGAGGATGATTAGGTGGGGGAAGGGGGGGGAGGATGGGAAGGGATGGGAAGGGGAAACAAAGGAGGAGGCTACAATGCTTGATAAGAAATGTACTCAATATCTTGCCCATGTAATTGTAACCCCTCTGTACAGTATTTTCACAATTAAAAAAAAAAGAATCTATGCCTGATGCCAATGGTTCACATCTATAATCCTAGCTACTTAGGAGGCTGAGTTCTGAGAACCATGGTACAAAGCCAGCTTGGGCAGAAAGGTCTGTAAGACTCTTATATCCAATGAAGAATTAAAGAGCAAGAAGTGGAGCTGTGGCTGAAGTGGCAGTGTGCCAAGCTTGAGAATAAAAGCTCAGGGACAGCATCCAGAGTCAAAGTTCAAGGCCTACTAGTGGTGCATGTGTGCACATGCATGCACACGCACATAAAGCACACACACACACACACAGGACACAGAATTTCTCTAGCCTGTTTTTCTCTTGGGTCACATGTGTTGCTCGTAGGAAAGGTACTGGGACAGGGGCAGAGATTAGTTGTCCGATGCCATTGACTCACCAGAAATTTTTCTCCTCTGTAATATGGAAATGAGGATATCTGACTTATATGGTTGTTGGGAGCATTAGATGAGCTAACAATAAAGTTGTGTGTGTGTGTGTGTGTGTGTGTGTGTGTGTGTGTGTGTGTGTGTGTGTGTGTGTGTGTGTGTGTGTGTGTGCGTGCCAGTCCTAGGGCTGTCCCTGAGCTTTTTTGCTCAAGGTTGGCATTCTACCACTTGGGCCACTGGTGCACTTCCAACTTTTCTGGTGTTTAATTGGAGATAAAAGTGTCACAGGCTTTCCAACTCTGAGCTGGCACTGAACCACAACCATCAGATTGCTAGCCTCCTGAGTGGCTAGGATTACACATGTGAGCCACTGGCTTATGGCTGCAATAAGGTTTTAATGAAGGAGAGTTGGTGAGATTCTTCAATACCTATTTCATGTGACCTCCTCTGAGACCCCTAAAGTACAATCAGTGGGAGACTCTGCCTTCAAAGCACCAAGAGAAGTCAAGACCAGCCAAGTAATGCTGCATTGACAAACAGCCTGGCATTTTTTCTACTCACAATATGAGTTCAAGGTGAGTCAGTAGGAGCTTCTGTTCTTCTTATGAGGGACAGAAGTCACTGAGCAGAGTCTCTGCTCTGACACACTTCCCTAAGATCACAGGCAAAGGGAAATGAACTCAGACTACACACTGACATGTTGTAATCATATGATTGTGCCTAACCATGAAAAGAACAGAAAGGTATAAGTCTACCATGTTTCAGCCAACAATCAGTCAAGTCTGACCCTGCTACATGAATTACCCACTTCCCATGGGACCAGAAAAAATCCCCTAAGTAAATCTGAAATGTCCTGCTATATGAAGCAATTCAAGCATGCATAGACTTGCCAGGAGATGAGAGAGTTGAAGCATGTGACTCAGCAGGAAAATGCTGGTCAAAGCCAGGTGCCAGTGGTTCACACATGTAATCTTAGCTACTTAGAAGGCTGAGGTCTGAGAATCCTGATTCTAAGCCAGCTCAGGCAGGAAAGTCTGTAAGAGACTCCTACCTCGAATGAACCTCCAAAAAGCCAGAAGTGGAGCTGTGGATCAGGTAGTAGAGCACTGGCCATTAAAAAACTAAAAGACAGCGCCCTGGCCCTGAGTTCAAGACCCCCCCACACACACACACAAAGAAAAAAAAAGCTAATTTAGTCCAAGTGCATGTACACATGTAAGTTTCAAAGAGGCAGAAACAAATATGATCACAGTTTTGAATGCAAAAAATACCAAGTCCCATCAGTTCAGAGGAGAGTGGAATGTATGTTCCCTCAGGGAACTGCATTCTGGGATATTTTGGGGGATCCTTCCACTAGGATACCTCTATACTTCTGGTGAGTCAAAGGTGGCAAGTTCTTCAAGAACCAGAAACTCACCTTTCACCCCAATCAAAGGGTCTTGAAGTTCTAAGAGGATCTTTGCATTCACTCCCCAAGGAATCCACAAGATCTGAGAAAGAAATAGGATGGGGAAAGCTGGATAAGGAAAGAGAAGCAGGGAGGCCCAGGGGTCTCTGTGCAAATGGGAAAATGGGAAAGGAACTGACCTGAGTAGAAACAACAGGATCAGCAGGTGGGGATGAGGGAGGGGAGCAAAGATGATGAGGGAACCAGTCCTACAGAAGGCATATGGGATACAGGCATATGTGGAAAGAGTACTCCCCAGAAAGAGAACACTGGGGGCTGGGAAGGTGGCTCAGTGGTAGAGCGCTTACCTTGCATGCCTGAGGCCCTGGGTTCAATTCCCCAGCACCACATAAGCAAAAAGAAAAAAGCCGGAAGTGGCGCTGTGGCTCAAGTGGTAGAGCACTAGCCTTGAGCTGAAGAGCTGAGGGACAGCGCCCAGGCCCAGAGTTCAGGCCCCACGACCGAACCCCCCCAAAAAAAAGAAAATAAAAAAGAAAGAGAACACTGGACGAGGTCAGGGGACAGGAGAGGGCAGCAGAAAGGAGGCCAGATTGTAAAGTATGGAAATTTGAAATAAGAGTCCCAGAATGGGGCACCAAGGACCCTGGGTTCTAATTCTGACTACTGAGTGGTCAAATCTCTGTCCTCAGAGCCTCAATTTACTCCATCCGGGAAACAAACAAACCAAAAAAACAGGAAGAAGCACCGACTTTTCTGGTGCTGCCTCTGAGGACATCGACCAGAAGAGGAGGGAAAAGGAGCTGCAGAGTGGTGTTGGGTAGGGGAGAAGGCCGCACAGCACCAAAGCACTCACCTGACCGGCTATGGGGACCAGCACAGCTCCTGTCTCCCCGCCCCCCCATCCCACCTCCCGGGCCACGAGGTGCCATCGGCCTGTTGCTGGTGGTCCAGAGCCCACAGCCCCAGGTTGGGTAGAAAGACCAGGGCCGCCAGTACCAAGGCGCCCGTCTGCAGAAGCCCCTACTGCTTCTGCCAGTTCAGAGCCAGTCACCATCGCCGTGCCCCATCTGACTCCGCCGACCCCGGCGGCCCCGCTGGCCCCGAAGCCCTGCTCCACACCCACCACAAGACCCCGGGTCGCGGAAGCCGCAACTCACCAAACTCAGGCAGCCGCAGCACCATCCAGGCCCCAATTCCCTAGCATTTCCGCCTCTCCCCAGGATGTAAGCCGAAGATACCATTGACTCACTGCCATGGGGGGGGGTTGCAGCTGCCAATAACAATGTTGGGCCCTGAGGAGCCATCAGATCCACGATTCTGTATTCTACAATTGCTAGAAAACGCCTGTATTTGTTGACCTCCGCCTCCTTTTGGAATGTTTCAGTCTGTCCGGGTGCCACCTGAGAGTCCGACCTCAGAGATACCCCCTCCATCGCCGCAATAGTGTATCCCGCTCCTCCACATCCCTGCCCACCAGGCGGGGAGAAAGCAGATTTGAGTTCTTGTTGGGCCCTGAAATCTTGCGGGCTACACGCTGGTGAGAGGCCTCTGTTTGGGCATGGTTGAGTGCGCTTCAGAATCCGATCCTGGCCTCCTTCTGCTGCTGCTGGGAGGGAGTCCTTGGGCTTTGCAGATAGTGATAGATCCCTGCCATTCCCAGCCCCTGTTGTCTGGGACTCCCCACTCATCTTGGCAGGGCCCTGAGGACTACCAGATCTCATTTGACCCAGGGATCGCAGTGTCTTTTGGCATTCTTCCCTCCTCAGATCCTCAGCCGCTCCCACTGCCTTTCCTGGGGCAGCCCATAGCCCTCCAGCTCCACCCAGAGCTGAGCTCCTTCCAGCCCTAGAGTTCCCACCAGAATAGCTGGCCACTCCCACTCTGTCCAGATCTACCTGCGCCTGCAGAGAACCTCCTCTACCACTAGCCCCAGAGTTATGAACTATCACCTATATAGGAGTAGACACCGTATTGCTCCCTAGCCCGTGGGCAACATGGCCCCACTAATCAATCTCTTTACAACAGTCCTTGTCCTGTATGTGCCTGCCTCTGCATGGTTCCCTGGCATGGCCAGAATGGATTTTTTCAGTGTCCTGTGTGGTGAAATGAGGCCCACACAGTAATCCCTGTGCAATTCTGCCCACAGGTCCTAGGTTTCTTCGTGCAGAAGATACTATATGTTGGGTGTGTTCACTCCCATATGTAATCCAGACTGCAGTCAGCGCCCACCAGCCTGTGACACCTGTCTGCCATGCCTAGTGTTGGGGAGGTAACCCAAGCCTGTCTACAGGCTCCTTCCTCACGCAGGTCTAGTCCCACACATATCCTCTGGACACTCAGCACAGGCTGAGCCCTTCCCAAAACCTCAGATTCAGGGTTTGTCTCCATTCAGTCCTATTTGGCAAGCCATCAGCCAGCACCCATGTGTGCCAGACCCTGTGCCAGGCTCCAGGAAGATGTGCAGGCAGTTCAAAACCCTGGGAGTTGAAATGGGGGTTGGGGACTGAAACATTAAACAAATATGCAGCTACCCAAGACAGTGAAATGTGTGCATCACTGTGGTAAGGGCTCTGAAGAAAGGCTGGACCACAGAGAATCTGGGCTTCTTGCTCCAGTACTCATTCCTTAACTGTTTCTTCCAACACCCTCCTCTCTGGCATACTCCACAGTGCCCTCTTGATTCTCTGCCTCTCCAGCCCAACTACTGATTCTGGTGACTTACCAACCCCAGCCCTAGACAGGCATCCTGATGACTCTCACCTCCCATTTCTTCTAGCTCCAGGCCAAACAGTAAGGGGTCAGTTTTTCTGACATCACAGCTTGGTCTTAACACCTGTAACAAAACTTTGAAGGCTTGGGTCACCTTGGCTGAGTCTGCATTTCTGGGGATGACATGCAAGAGTTAATCAAACTGGGCAGTGGTGGATCATGCCTCTAATCTTAGCTACTCAGGAGGCTCAGTAGCTAGTCCATGTAGTACCCTCATAACACCTCTTCTCAGAACTGACCCTACCCACAAATTCCCATAGTCTTATACAATGTGACCTGTGATTGCCCATATGACCCATGAGACTACCACTAAAATTTTGTTTAAATTCAGCCTATACCTGTCCATGGCTGCTGCCTCCATTTTTCCTTGGAGCAGCCCGGCAGGTCTGCCCCCCAATAAAGCGTTGAACTCATATTGGCTGTTCTCACGTACCTTTTATTTCTTACAAATTGGAGTCTCAGGCACTAATCTGACTTCAAGCCTCCATCCTTAGTTCTCAGCCTTCTGAGTAGCTAGTATTATAAATGTGAGCCACGGTTACCCAGCAAATTTGCCTATTTTTTGATACCTCATGGATGTGGAAACATATAGTTTTTTATATCTAATTTACTTGCTATATTTTATAGATTCATTCATGTTATTGCGTGGCTCAGAATGTCATTCCTTTCTAAGATTCAATCATATTCCCTTGGATGGATTTACCACATTTTGTTTATCCATCAGTGGACATTTGAGTTGTTTCTACATTTTCACTATAGTGAATAACGCAGTCAATAAAATTATATGTCTCTTATATTGAGCAGACTGATGTAACAGAGTAGCCAGAGTCATCCTTTCATAAGAAACTCAGATGACCTTTGGGGACCACCTGTGGCTTTCCTTTACATTAACTATCCATGAGAATCCTTACAGCCTGTGAGGCCTATATGGTATGACCAACTTACATCCCTGAGCTAAGCAGCCCATGTAAAGCTGAGACCTTAAGATTTTAGCTCAAAAACCTCTCCACCATGGGAAGGTAAACTGAGGATCTTCCCAGGCTAGGCACATTGTAACTACTGTATCCAGTAATTACTGCTTGAGCAAAGTATAGCAATCAGAAAGGAAAGTATTTAGAATCTCTCCCTTTCCCATCTCCTCTTCTTGCTACCTAGATGATTTTGAAGGAATCTGGATTTGAGGTTTGTTTTGTTTTGTTTTTATCTTCCCAGATTCACTGTTTTTTGTCTCTTTTAGGGCTTGAACTCTGGTCCTGGGCACTGTTCCTCAGCTCTCAGGAAGTAATCTACCACTTCAGCCACAGTACCACTTCGGTTTTTCTGGTGGTTAATTGGAGATAAGTATCTCATGGACTTTCCTGCCCAGGCTGGTTTTGAACTGTGATTCTCAGACCTCAGTCTCCTGAATAGGATTACAGGTGTGAGCCACTGGTGCCTGGCCAGAGTCACTTTTTGATCAAAGATGCACACCAGCCAAGTCTTCCCACAATAGGGAATCTGCCCTAATAACACCTTTAATCTGGGACCTCTTTTATCACTTTTGCAATATAGGATGCACCAAGCAGGGGGAGGGGCTTCTTGAGCTTTATCCTCCTCCCAGAGAAAAGTCTACTTCCAGGGGGAAAACAGAGTTGACCATGAACTAAAACTGAACCAGAACTGCTGCTTTCAAGTCTGAGCCCTCCTATGGGACAGTCATGGGCATTAAATGAGAATATATAATAAGGTGTTCCCTGGCCCTGATGGCTCACACCTATAATCCTAACTACTCAGGAAGCTAAAGTCTGAGGACTGGGGCTTGCCCTTAGGACCTGGGACCTGACCTTGAGACCAGGCTAGCACTCCATCACTTGAGCCAAAGCACCACTTCCAGCTATTTCTGAGTTGTTTACTGGAGAGTTTCATGGACTTTCTTGCCTGGGCTGGCTTTGAAACATGAACCTTAGATATCAACCTCCTGAGTAGCTAAGATTATAGCCAGGGCCAGGATAGCCCCCCACCTTGCTCATGCCATAGCCTTATTCTCTTTCTCATTTGGAACCAGCCACACACCCTTTCCACCTTGTCTTGAGTTCATTCCAGCCCTAAGGCTTTCACCCTAGCTATTGCCTCTGCCTGATCATTTCCATATTGCCCCTGAAGCTGGCTCCCTCTCATCCTACAGGTGTTGGCTTCAATGCCACTTCTTTACAGAGACCTTCTTTGTGTGTGGATTCTGGGATTTGAATGGGTTTGATCTCAGAATTTGGGCACTGTTGCTTAGTTTTTGTATCTCAAGGCTGGCATTCTACCACTTGAGTTCTCACTTATGACTTATTGCTAGTTACTGAGAGATAAGAAATTCGCAGACTTTGCCCAAGCTGACTTTGAACCATGATCCTCAGATGTCAGTCTCCTGAGTAGTTAGAATTACAGCTGTGACTCACCATCACTCAACTCACAAGCACTCTCACCTGCACTGTTTATCTTGCTATGGGTGCTTCATATAGTTGTTTATATACTAGATTTCCACTGGGCTTCCCCAAATAGATAATCAGTTGAGACTTTGATAGATGCCTTGTCTGCTCCTAGACTACATTGTGAACCATTTGCATTTGATATGTATCTGATGAATGGTGAGTTTCTCCTTCCATAGTCACCTTGCTACCTCTCTGTCTCTCTGTCTTTCTTTCTCTCTGTCTCTGCCTTTCTCTGTCTGTCTCTGTCTCTCTGTCTCTCTCTGTGTCTCTTTCTCTCTGTCTCTCTGTCTCGTCTCTGTCTCTGTCTCTGTCTCTGTCTCTGTCTCTGTCTCTGTCTCTCTCTGTCTCTCTCTCTCTCTCTCTCTCTCTCTCTCTCTCTCTCTCTCTCTCTCTCTCTCTCTCTCTCTCTCTCTCTCTCTCTATCTCTCTCTCTCTGTTCCTCAGCCTTGAACTCAGGGTCTGGGCACTATTCCTGAGGTTTTTTTGCTCAAGTATAGCACTCTATTACTTGAACCACAGCTCCACTTCCAGCTTTTTTGGTGGTTAATTGGAGAGAAGAGTCTCACAAACACCCAGGGCTGGTGGCTCATACTTGTAACCCTAGCTACTCAGAAAGCTGAGATCTGAGGATCATGGTTTAAAGGCAGCCAGGGTATGGAAGTCCATGAGACTCTTATCTCCAATTAATCACAGAAAGAGCCAGAGTGGCACAATGGCTCAAGTGATAGAGTGCTAGCTTTGAGCAAAAGGATCTTAGGGACAGTGCCCAGGCTCAGAATTTAAGGCCCAAGCCTGGCAAAAAAGTAGTAGTAGTAGTAGTAGTAGAAGCTCACAAACATTCTTGCCCAGACTAGTTGCAAATCATGATCCTTAGATCTCAGTCTCCTGAGTATCTAGGATTGCAAGCATAAGCCACCATCATCCAGGTCCCTTTTTATTTATTTATTTTAACAGACTGCTTATTCATGGACTCTGTCCCCAATTTTCCATCTTGTTGTTAGTAACTGGAAAAGTCAACCAGAAGAATGGTAACAAGTGCAGGCCTTCAACCTTTCTGGTGGGGATACAAAAACCTTTTCTACTATGTGTCCTTGCCTTGGCTTTTTAGATACCTTCAATGGTAATGCCATTCATCATGGAACCTCAAGCTAATGAGGCCAAAGCCTTGAGCCACGGATTGTGAAAGAATAGATCTACCATTCTAGAGGTGCTGGTTTATGGGCCAGCATGTTTTAAACACATTGTATTGATTGATAATTGATTGTATGTGTGTGTGTGTGTGTGTGTGTGTGTGTGTGTGTGTGTGTGTGTGTGTGTGTGTGTGTGTGTGTGTGTGTGTGTGTTGGTACTAGGGCTTACTCTGTTGCTTAGTTTTCTGCTCAAGTCTGGTGTTCAACTACTTGAGACAAACTTCTATTTCTGGCTTTTTTGTAAGGTTCATTGGAGATAAGGGTCTCACAGGCTTTTTTGCTCAGGCGAAAAACCACCAGTGTGTGGCTTGTTTTAATATTGTTTAACAAACTGCTGATTCACAAACTCAGTCTCCAATGTCCCATCTCATCATGAGAAACCATTAGCCCCCATTTATTTTTTTTATTTTTTTATTTTGTATTTTTTGCTGGTCGTGGAGCTTGAACTCTGGGCCTGGGCACTGTTCTGAGCTCTTCAGCTCAAGGCTAACATTCTGTTCTGAGCTCTTCAGCTCAAGGCTAACACTCTACCACTTGAGCCATATCACCCACTTCCAGCTTTTTCTGGGTATGTGCTGAGGAATTGAACCCAGGGCCTCATGCATGCAAGGCAAGCACTCTACCACTGAGCCACCTTCCCAGCCCCTAGCCCCCATTTGTTTATCTTCCAAGTGAGGATGATTGTAATGGTATGATTTCCAGGCTGGCAACAGAGAGATCTGCTTAGGCAGAAGCTGTAAGTATGCCAGGAGCTGGTGGATTAGGCCTGTCATCCTAGCTACTCAGGAGGCTGAGATCTGAGAATCATGGTTCAAAGCCATCCAGGGCAGGAAAGTCTTTCAGACTGTTACTTCTAATTAACCACCAGACAACCAGAAGTGGTGCTGTGCTTCAAGTGGTAGAGCACTAGCCTTGAACAAAATAGATGAGACACCACCCAGATTCTCAGTTCAAGCCCCAGGATTGGTGTGAACATGAAAGACAATGTGTGTATGCACCCTCTCTCCACCAATCACACACTGGAAAGTAGAGAAGTGGAGGGAGTGGCACCAGAACATCCAGACACATGTCATGAACCAATCAAGCTGGGGCATTGCCTTTCCCTTCTGGAATGCTTGGGGATTTCCTTTCTAGCCTCCAACTCAGAATCACTCTTCCACTGCAATTCAGATTCTGGATAGTGTCTACCTGAGCCAGGACAAGTTCTTTCTTTCCTCTCCAACTCTCTCCAGGAGCTGGTGTCCACCAAAGCTGGTGGGAACATGTTGAAATGCTTTAGCTTGGGGGTGATTTATATTCCAAATGTTCACTGGATTTGTCCAGGAACTGCCAGGCTTGATTTTGAGCAGGTGACCAAGCCAGCTGGGCTTGCTTGGTCACTGAGCTGTAGCCTGTTGTTTGCCACTCAGGACTCTAGGTCAGCCCATGGGGAGGAAGAGCAGCGGTGGGCCTCCTGGCCCAATCCATGACTCTACAGCATCCTCTCCTGGCCAGCCACAGAATTACAGGCACTCTTGTCTGGTTCTGGTTTCATAGTTTATGTTTCCATTCCTGGGGCTTTAACTCAGGGTCTGGCCTATTCTTGAGTGTTTCGTCCTCATGCCTAGTGATCTACCACTTGAGCCACAGCTCTACTTCCAGCTTTTTAGTTGATCATTTGAAATAAAAAAAATCTCAGACTTTCCTGTCAGAGCTGGCATTGAATGTTATTTCTCAGCTCTCAGCCTCTTGAGTAACCTAGGATTGCAGACATCAGTCACCACCACTGGCATCCAACTAATCCTAGCTTTGCTCCTCACTGGCAGAAAGACATTTGGAAAATTATTTAACTTCCTAGTCACTTGTTGGAATGTTGAAAATGATTTGTTTTTGTAATGCTGATCCTAGGGCTTGGTGCTGTCCTTGTGTTTTTGTTTGTGTTTCTTTTTGTCTTGTCAATTGTGGCTTTAACTCAGGGCCTAGGCACTGTCCTTAAGCTTTTCTGTTCAAAGCTAGTTAGTGTTCTACTATTTAGAACCACAGCTTCACTTCAGGGTTTGTGATGATTAACTGGAGATAAAACTCTCACTGACTACCCTACTCTGGTTGGCTTTGAATCCCAATCCTCAGATCTCAGCCTTCTTAGTAGCTAGGATTATAGGCACGAGCCACCACCATCACCCAGATCCTTGAGCTTTTTTTTAACTCAAAGTTGGTGCTCTACCATTTGAACCCCAGCTCCACTTCCTGGTGTTTGGTAAGCCCCATGACTGACAAAACAGTCTCATGGGCTTTCCTGCTTGGACCAGCTTCAAACCACAATCCTTTAACCTCAATTGCATGAGTAGCTGGAATTATAGGCATGAGCAACTGGCACCCAGTTTTTATGTTTCTTAAACCAAATTAAGTCACCTTCCAACCCCCAACCTTTAAGAACTTCTGTTTCAGAATAAAAGTCAAATTCCCCACCATAGCCTGAGGGGCTCCACCTTAGCTAGTGGTTCTCAAACTCCTCTAGAGAGCTTGTTTGAAGCAGGAATGTGTATGTGTATGTATACACATTCTCTAACCCCCACTAACACTAACGTGTTAACCTTCAAAAATAAAGCTTTTCTTTTTTCTCATTGTTACATCTACAGTGTCTACAACTAATAAACACAATAGACATAAAAGTAATGAACCAGACACAAATATATGCATTATTAAAGTCCCTGAAGTCATAATGAATTTCCCAATTTTTATTTAAAGCATGTACCTACATATACCAGAATTTAGCAACTCAACAAACTTCAACCGTTCCCCATGGTATAACCCCTGCTTTCACTGTATATGATGTTGGTATAATTTGTGGAGGGGAAGGGAAAAAACAAATCGTTAAAACAGGAATACAGGTGGACCCACTGCAACAATGAGATGTACAAGTCGTTGTGTCAAAAACAAACTTTACAACTTTGGTAGGGGGGTTAAGGAGAATTCGGTGGGGGGGGTTGGAGGGAGGATGGAAAGAGATGGGAAGGAGAAACAAAGGAGGAGGCTACAATGCTTGTAAGAAATGTACTCATTATCTTGCACATGTAATTGTAACCCCTCTGTACAGTATTTTCACAATAAAATAAAATAAAATAAAAAATAAAATAACCAAATTTCAAGTAGGATAAACTCAGAAATCCACACTGTCACATTGTAATTAAATTGTTGAAGACAGAGAACCTCCAGAGTAATACATACAACTCATCATACACAAGAGATCCTCAATGAGATTATGACCAATTTCTCATCAGAAATGTAGGAGGACAGCAGACAGCAAGAGCAACAAAGTTAAAGTGCTAAAAGTAAAAGACTATCATCCAACCTTTCCAAAAGAAGAAAATCTGGACACCAGTGGCTCATGCATGTAATCCTAGCTTCTCAGGAGGCTGATATCTGAGGATTGCAGTTCGAGGCCAGACTGGTCAGAAAAGTCCCCATGAGACTCTTATCTCCAATTAACCACTCAAAAACCAAGTGGTAGAGCACTAGCTTTGACCACAAAGAGGCTCAGGGACAGTGTCCAGGCCCTGAGTTCAATACCACACCTGACAAAAAATAAAATTAAAAAATAAAAAGAGAAAAACTTTCCTCAAAAAATGAGAGCTGAGCTGAGTACTAATGGCTGGGGGCCTGTCATCTTAACTACTCATGATTCTGAATTTTGAAGATTATCTCTAATTAACCACCAAAACAAAACAAAACAAAAAGCCAGAGTAGAGCTGTGGCTCAAGTGATAGACGACAGGCCTTGAGGGAAAAAAAACTTAGGGATGGCATGAATGCCCTGAGTTCAATTACCAGGACAAGCCCTCTCTCCGCCCTGAATCTTTCCCAAAAGAAAAAGCCAAATAAGAGCAAAAAGGTAAAAAATTCAATCTTAGTAGCCCTCTCAAACACACAAAAATAGAAATAAAAGCAATGAAGTGAGCATGCTGGTAAATCTAAATAAGGCTTTATTGTTAGAAAACAACAGCTATGGGGGCTGGGAAATGGCTCAGTGGTAGAGCGCTTGCCTTGCATGCATGAGGCCCTGGATTCCATTCCTCAGCACCACATAAGCAAAAAGAAAAGAAGCCGGAAGTGGCGCTGCGGCTCAAGTGGTAGAGTACTAGCCTTGAGCTGAAGAGCTGAGGGACAGCGCCAAGTCCCAGAGTTCAGGCCCCATGACTGGACACCCCCCCCCCAAAAAAAAATCCAGCTATAAACAATAACTAGTTACATATTGTTGTTGTTGTTGGTTGTGGGGCTTGAACTCTGGGGCCTGGACACTGTCCCTGAGCTCTTCAGCTCAAGGTTAGTGCTCTACCACTTGAGCCACAGTGTCACTTCCAGTTTTCTGGTGGTTTATTGAAGATAGGAGTCTCATGGACTTTCTTGCATGGGCTGGCTTTGAATCATGATCTTCAGATCTCAGCCTCCTGAGTAGCTAGCATTACAGGTGTGAGCCATTGACCCCTGGCTGGTTACATATTTTTAAAAGAGAAGTTCTATGTTTCAAATGTAGAATCTCTAGTTTCAAACTAGATCCCTCTCACTAGGCAGAGGATCTACCACTGGAACCCACTCCCCTAGACCTTGCCTTTCATTAATTTGAAAATATCAACCCACTGCCTCTTGATTACAAAGCAAGAATCATATGATAAATTATTTTTCTCATAGATGGTATTATCTGCCAGTAACTCCTAGTGGAAGTGGATATTTCCACCACCAAGTGAAGTGAGAGAGAATAAAGGCCCAGTGACCCAGTGGTCCCAGTGCAGGGAATCCTGCATAAAAGAAGAGAAATGTACATGTAAATGATGGAAATCCACAGGAGGTAGAGAAATGCAGCCTGCACCTGGCTTCACCTCCTGATTTTCCCTTTCCCATGCCTGGTTGAATCCTTCCTGGCCATATTTATTACAATGTATCCTTTCTTAGCAATACCTCCTGTACCTCAGTTATAGGTTTGAAGTTTCTCTTATTCTGAGAGTTTGTTTGCTTTGTGGTTTCATCTTGTATATTCTTACAGCCTTTTACTTTTAATAAATCATTTCTTCAAGTGGTGTGCCAGAGATTTTGAGTTTTTTAAAAATAAAATCGTATGGCATCAAACATAAAGAATCAAGGTTTAATTTTTAATCTGGATATCACTCTGGTAGTCTCTTTGATAAGCTCTGGTGTGCCTAGGACTTCATTGTGGTGCACCATGGATTCACACATTGTTGGACCCAGTCCTAGGACCTACCCACAAGAAAACTGAGGTCTTTGCACTGGGAGCCTGGGGTTAGTGTCTGTGCAGGAGCAGATCCTAGGATCCCATGGCCCTGAAGAAGGAGAGAGGTGCTTGGCCACTGTCCCAAAACATTGCCATGGTGATGAACATAGTCATCCACCTTGACCTACCTGAAGTCATTGACAACAGTCCTCAAGGTCTAAGAGCTAGACCCTGGCTGTAATTGGCCCATTCTTCTCTGATGTCACTGGGTCCAGCTGGATTGGTCCATTTCCTCATTGATCTCACATGCCATTGTGAGGTCCCTGCAGTGGTTCCAGAAGGTAGGTAGTTTCTGTGCAGTGCTGAGATCTCCTTGGATGACTACTGGACTAAGTCAGAGCTAGGTTGATACTTTTTTTAGCTGGGGAGGGAGGTTTTGTGTTGTGTGGGTTTGGGGATTTCTGTTATTCTGTAGTTTAGATTGTGCTAATTTCAGTTAAGATATACTACCACTGAATTGATTTAGCTGTTTCATTAAGATTTGATACCCAACACATTGATTTTGCTAATTTTAATTATGATTTGCTACCTACTGTATTTACTTAGCTAAGTATAGTTAAGATTTACTATGCATCATATTTAAGGAGCTAAGTTTAGTTAGGGTTGATTCCCTGCCATCCCATAAAGAAAATGGAGTCAAATGACAATGGATACACTACATTCTCCTCCAGGGAAGATGAGATCCTTGCCAGTCAATACCATGTACAGCATGTACATTGTCTATGGCAGCTATGGGGAAGTGAAGGCCTATCTGCCTCACAGACAGTGAGGTAGCAGTAAAAATACTGGAGAGAGAAGACTACCGTATGGTGGTAGAAAATGAAGTGGATATTGTTAAGGCTCTGAATCACCCCCACATGATTAGGGTGTTCCAAGTGATCCAGGGAGAGAAACATGTCTACCTGGTAATAGAAATGGCCACCAAGGGAAACCTGCAAAAGTGGATCAGAGCATCATGCCACCTATTTGAGAATGAATCTAAGTTTCTGAAGCAGATAGTAACTCCTGTGCAGTACTTTCATCTGAATAGGATGGCCCACCTTGACCTAAAGCCTGACAACATCCTACTGGATGAAAATGGCAATACTAATGACTTTGGGTTAAGCCCGAGGATTGCCCCAGGGCAGTTGCTCACAGAAATGTGTGGTGCCTACATATTCCATGCCCCTGAAACCTGAAACAGGTTTCAAGGTGGATCTCTGGGGCCTGGGCACCAGCTTGGTTTTTATGATTACAAGAAAATTCCCATTTAAAGGGACCACTTCCATCCAACTATGTATACCAATTATACAGGGCAGGTATGATGTACCATATCACCTGACTGCAAAAGGACATAACATCCTTTCACAGATGCTAACTGTAAACCCACAGCAGAGGCCAGATACACACCAGGTAATGGTTTGATAGAGTTGAGGAAGGCTGTCTGTGTCCAGGTGAGCCACTGTCCAACAAGTTAGGTCCGACAATTGTCACCAGAATGTGTTTCATGGGATCCAACAAACTTCAGACCTACACATTGGTACTACAGAGAACATTTGATGAAGTGATGGCCACTTACTTTCTGATAAAAGATGGTTTAAAACAAGATAGTGCCAGCCCTGTGAAACTAAATCAGTGCACCTGCTGTGTTCAACCATACCCAAATGTCACAAACCTTCCCACTTTTCTTGTAAAGAGATCAAGTTTAACATGACCATTTCAGTCTCTTCTGCCAATGTGCAGCTAGACGCAGTGCCGCCTCCCTGCCATTCCCCTCTGCTTCCTGCAGAGGAACTCCATTCCCAGTATCTCACACCATACTTCAGTGGCTGCCCTCAACTGCTTCTCCCTCCTGACGAGCTATGAAGAGACAGCTGTAAAGCAAAAGCCCTGCCCTCTGCAGAGCCCCAGGATAAGAACAGAGTCTGCAGGGTTAGCAAGAGACAGTGCTGCAGTGAGCCTGGAATGAAGCTTAGAAGATATGGGGTCTGGTATGGAAGAGCTGCCAGAGGAGGCTGCACAGAAAGTTCATACTGCTGTGTTCCCAGCATACCTAGCAAAGACTGCTGCTCTTGTCTTGGGAACAGAGATAAAACATCAGAGGAAAATGCCTTTCACTCTGAGCAGCCTAAGAATGATAGCAGAGACTCTATCTCGAAAAGAAAATGGGGCAAGAGGGAAGTGGTTAGCAGGATAGTAATCCCTGCTCTTCACAGATGGTGCTGCTGTCTGCGAACCAGGGAACAGAACAGTTACAGGGAAGGCAGAGAAGAGCCCTGAAAGACTTCAAAGCCACTCAGAGCCAGAAGCCCTATCACTGACATATGAAGCTTCTCACACACCCATCTGGAGACAGCAGAACAACCCCAGCCCCAGGGGGTTTGGAAGAACAGGGTCATGCAAGAGAAATGAGCCTGAGTCTCTGAACACTAATAACCCTATTAGAAGATGGCTCTAGTCACAAATTGTACTGCCTGAATACACTTAAAACTGATTTCTTAGGGAAATCAAAGTGAAAGTCTTTCAAAGACAAAACAGGAACAATCATTATCATAAGGAAACAATTGAGGTCAAACTGTCTGTGGTTGCCTAGAAATGCTGTCCTCTAAAGAGAGGACATCCTTAGAACACTCAGGATGAATGAGAATAGCTTAGAAGTGTTTGTCTTCTCACTTTAAAACTAGCTAAATGACTTCAGCTTTTAAGCTTGAATTCTAATTTTACTTAGAGTGTGTAGACAAATCCCTATTCCCTTTGTTTAGAAATGTATGTGGTGTAAATCTGTATATTTTATAAACCTATGAATCTATCAATACTATAGTCTATAAGAACCTGTAAATTTATTCCCTTATGTAACTGTAACCTCTCTGTATATCACTTTGACAATAAAATTAAAATAAAAATCTGAATTCTAGAAGTAATATTATAAATATTATGTAACTCTGTTCTTAAAATCGAGAAAACCCAACTTTATTTGCAAGCAAGAGAGAGAGAGAGAAAGAAGAGAGAGAGGGAAAAAAGAGAATGAGAAACCAGCATCAATTGCTGCTGGTGAAGATCTTGAATTCTGCACCTCCTCTCCTGTGAGAAAGAGACTCACGAGTGATTACCACTGCCTGTGGTCACGCCCCCATCACCATGACTAGGCACATAACACAAAGGAAATGAGAAAAGTCGATAACACACATTCTATCCATTTCCCCAAGGCTGCACAGCCCAAGGGATCAGAGCATGAAGATGCATCTTAACATAGACTGTGAATTTTCAGTTCTAGACAAATGACCGCCCTGGCAGAAAGAAAAACTAAAGGTTTTTGTTGTTGATGGCAGTGGTGGTTGGGGTAAAATTTTGGTAAGAACAGCTTGGTTTTACTTTGACCTTTTTCGCTTTGTTCTTTTCTCCTTAAAAGAAATTCTTTGTTTTTCCTTGTATCTTATGAAATAATTCTTTCAGTTTTTTTTCTATTTTCCAAATTATATTTTTCATTTAAATATATTTTTCCTCTCTCTATCCATGCCTGCTCCATGTCTCCTAGTCACAGAGCTTGAAGTCAGGTCATGAACACTGTCCCTGAGCTCATGTTAAGGCCAGTGCTCTGCCTCTTGAGCCACATTTCTACTTCTACTTCTGAATTTTTTGGTGATTAATTGGAGATGAGTATCCTGGACTTTTGTTCCCAGACTGACCTCAAAACTCAAACCTCAAATCTCAGGTGTACAGGCATGATCCACCTGTGCCCAGCAGGTTTAGATGCTTTAATTTACATGTAGGGCTAGGTGCTGACTCTGAGCTTTTATGCTCAAGACTAACTCTAGCACTTGAGCCACATCACTTCAGGTTCTTTGGGGATGAGTTAGAGATAATAACCTCAATGTCTTCCCTACCTTGGTTGACTTTGAAGAGCCTCAGACCTCAGCCTCCTGAATAGAGGAGTACACGTGGGAGCCATGGGTGCCTGGCCAATTAATAAGTCCCCAAACTACCTTGAATACTTTAGAATGACAAACCGTTTTCTACTGCCTGGATTTCAGACACACTGCAGGTTGTAAGGGAGGAACAAGCTGTGTTGGAGAACCAGAAATACTTGCTCAGGGTGCTAATGTATCAGAGAAACTATTCACTGTGAGGTGAAATGTGATTTACTCTTTGAATCAACTAAATTCCTTTCTTTCTAGTCTTTTTCTTAATAGAACACTTCACTTCATTGTTTTTCAATTCCAAAAAATTTAAAATTAAATTTATCCCTTCTTTGAGAATTGATTACACAATAAATGAGTTTCCTCATTTGTGTGCCTGTTTTCAAGGGCCTGATATGGGTCTTGTGTCCTATTCCACCATGGCTCCTCCTGAGATGAGCTTCCTCAGGAGAGTCAATGATTGTGTAAAAGGTCTCATAAACTGACAGGTGTTATAGAGGAGTCTGGGTGGACTCAAGTGACTGGATGAGATTGTACTCATTTATACATAGCACTGATTTAATATTTCAAATGAATGAAATGTAATCTTATTTCTTACTACAAAGCAATATATATACATTTACATATTATATATATATATATGTCTGTCTTTGAAAGAATTGCAAACTTTATTTTAGAACTATATGAAACTCAAGAAAAGTAGAAATTGGTAAGGTTGATATTTCAAAGTAGAAATTGGTAAGGTTGATATTTCAAATCAAGTAAATAGGTTGTATTTTATTTTACTTTTTTGCATGTCAACTTTATGCTTAATTCACACTGAAATTTTCAAAATCAATGAGAGTGCATTTCAAAAGCTGCTCACTTTTGGCCATTTAAAAAACTTTTATAAGCATGTATTAGTATAACATGTGGTTCTGGGATTTATTTTTTTCCACATAAAACTATCCATGATAAACTGTCTGCCGGCAGGTATTCAGTGTGAACATTCCATGATGACCTGTCACCACAGTGATGAAATGAGGCATGTCTTGCCTTCTATTTCAACTGTCAATCAGAGCCACGTGTCACATTTGTGAGTAGTTGGGACATTCTATTTCCTGTAAAAGTCCTAAGAGATGGGAAATCTGAGAAGCCACTGTAGAGGTATGTACATACTGAGGTTCTGAATGCTGCTTTTATCCATGGGACTGCTCTATCTTAATCTATATTTCTCATTTTTTACATTCTGTAATAGTTTTATTTTTTTTAATCTTTTTTAAAATTTTTTTTGCACTCCACGTGGCTGGGAAAGAGAGGAGAGAGAGAGGAAAGAGCTAGAAAAGAGCAGAAAAAGGGGTAAGAACAGCAGCACTCACGTGGTATTCAGGTAAGAGGTAGGTTTATTCAGTAGACCTGATGGGACCAGGCAAGGTTGGCACTCCACGTGGCTGGGAAAGAGAGAGGAAAGAGCTAGAGCAGAGAGAGCTAGAAAAGAGCAAGAGCAAGAGAGAGAGAGAGAGCTAGAAAAAGGCAGAGAGAGCAATAGTTTTATTTTTTAAATTTAATTGCCACAATGATGTTACATTTATATCCATAAGGTAATGAATACATTTGTAAATGTTACAAAATTTCATTAAAATATTCAATTAAGTTATGAAACTAATTTTAAAAATATTTTAAATTCTAAATATTGTAGTTTTTCCAATGTAGGGTTTGTAAACATCTTGGAAGAGAAAAGATAACAGGGAACACAAGTACTCTCCCTCCAACAGGTGAGGGGACTCGTGATACTGAATAGAACAATGTCAGAATTTGAGATGTGGCTTAAGGAGTAGAGTGCCAAGCTTGAGCATAAAAGCTAAAGGAGACTAAAGCATCATGAATTGAAGGCTAAGTATCAGCACAAACACAAGGAAAAGGTGAATATATTAATAAAATTCCATGAAACATAGGTTGTATATCTTCTTCTTCATGTAGATGTCCTTAGACATAGTAATCCAGAAGTTTGGGATGGGTTTTCAGGGTATAGTGACTGAGAGAGTACTGATAACTTAGTCCCTGTTAGGCAGATAATGGTGTAGTGTTGACAAGGAATTGGGTTATCAGGATAGTGGAGTGGACACGGGGTGATGGAGGGAAAGTAGCTTGGGTATTAGTATTAGCATTAGTTTGTGCGAGTTATGCACTGTGGCAGTGAATGTGTATCTACAAGGGAGATCAACTTCTGCTCTCTTGTCCTGAGGCAGCTAGTGAAGGTGAGACTTACTGAGCTCCTGGCTGGTGAGGAGGACCTGAGAAGGAAGATGCCTGTCCTCAGCTGCCCTTGTCCCTTACTTGTTCTTTCACTCAGCTCAGTAATCACCAGAAAGTTGTCACCATCCTCCAACCATCAGTTCAGTAGGACACAAGGCCTCTGTTAATTAGTTTTAACTGCTCATCAGGGATGATCAAAGAACAGTGAATTCTTGGAACAGACATCAAGTGGCAATTGGTTTGGGATGTTCTGAGTTCTGAGCCTTCTTGGGTGCCAAGTAGAACAATGGTCACACGTGGGGTCACCTACTGGTCAGGAAGGTTCCCTAGAGACCTTTGACTGAGAAGATGCTGAGAGAGGATTGTCACAAGTGAGCACCCTCTCATGTCCTTCAGAGAAAGTCTATTTATAAGAAGCTATCCTATTTTTGGTCAGGAATAGAAAGGTAGAGGCATTAGGCACAGGTTCATGATTTGAACCTTTCCCTGGCTCAAGCTGTCCCCTAGAGCATTAGTATTCCCAGAGTCACTTTGTTACAGAGGATTTAAGACTAAGACTTGCTCTTGGTTCTAGATTCCATGACATCATGCAGAGGAATCAAGAGTTGGGGGAGCTCTGTATCCAGCACCCAATTAGATTCTTTTCTCATTACCATCACTCAGGAGTGTATTGAATCTGAGGAAGTGTTCAAAATCTCTTACTTTCAATTCTTGCTATGATCTTTCCTCAGGGCTGGGTTGAAATCACAGGAAACAGTAGATGTTCTCTATGACTTGCAAATTATTTAATCACATAAAGAAAGTAGACTTCAGGCTCACCTGTCTTTCCCCATGGTTAACCAATTGGAACAACATAGGCAGACAACTCCAAACATGGAACTTTGCACAGAGTAATCTATACATTGTATAGATTCCATATTCAATTTGATTCCAGGACACCAGGACTCAACCCTTTGATTCCTATCACCTTTTTCTCTATCTGATGTGTTATTTCTATGTGAACTGCTCTCAGTGAAAGTATTTGCCCACATAATCACTCTGTGATGTTTAAGCACTTGCCACACTGGAAAATCTTCATGTTAGGTTAATTAGGTAGGTGCTCAATGAGAACACCACATGTTATTCAGGCAAAGAGCTGTTTATTTCTGAACTTCTGGTTTAAGGCCAGTTTGGGGATTCTAGGTGGCTAGAAATGGCCAATTCACCCCTGGGCCATGTCTTATCTAGGGCATGGGTGAGGAGAAAGTGTGGTCAGGTGGGGGAAAGCTGTGGCCAGGTGGGAGAAGGTGTGGCAACCTCTGATGTGGCTATGATCTCAGAGCCTGGGACCCTCCCACAGTCAGATGAGAGGAGTGACCAGGGGCAGACCAATATGTGATCTCAGAGAAGGGGGAGATGACTGCCTCCAGGTATGCCAGTTATATAGTTCACACAGGTACTGGTAGAAGATGTATACAGATGCGGGGGGGGGGGAGAGAATAGTCATCTGTATGGGGCCCTCCCGGAGTGTACCTTACACTGCTCAAGCCCACACTGACTCGGTCAATTTGACCAAAGGATTAAGAAGACCAAAATCTTGAACAGAGAGTCCTGACAAAATGGACCAATCTCTCATGCTTCTGCTAACAGCTATTCTACTCTCAACTTCTGTGAGAAATTACTTCTGTTTTTGTTAGCTTCCATGTTTGTGTGAGATTGCTCAATGTCTTTCGGTACCAGGATATTTCACTTCATGTAATATCTTTCATGACCCTTCAACAGTCTTCTCATCACACAAAGAAAAATGCGTTCCAGATGTTAGATATGCAAGCAATGCATAATGAAAACAAAGAACATCACATTGTACTTCAAAATAACAGCAATATAATTTGTAATCAAATAAAATCTTTGAAAAAAATTATTACGAATTGTCACATGGTCAGCTATTCTACTCCCAGTCTCTGTGAGAAGTTGGTTCTAGTTTTCAAAGCTTCCATTTTTGTGTGAGATTGCTCAATAGTTTCTGCACCTTGTAATTTAACAATATAGGATCTTCCATAGTCCTCCAAGAGATTGTAAATGACAGCCTTCTTCTCACCTCTGCTTTAATACTTCACACTTTAGTTTTCATTTGCATTTTGAAGAACCCCTTAAAATCTTGAGGGAAAGCTAGGCACCGGTGGCTCATGTCTGTAATCCTAGCTACTCAGGAGGCTGAAAGCTGAGGATCCCGGTTCAAAGCCAGCCTGGACAGGAAAAGCCCATGAGACTCTAATCTCCAATTCACCACAAGAACACCAGAAGTGGCACTGTGGCTCAAATGGTAGAGCACTTTCCTTGAGCTGAAGAGTTGAGGGACAACACCCATGACCAGAGTTTAAGCCCCATGACGTACAAAAACAAATAAAAGAAATAAAATCTTGAGGGGCTAGGTAACACACATTGCCTCTTGTCTTCTTGTTTTAAAAGATACATTTTATTTTTTTTATTCTGCATTACCTCTTAGAAAACTTTTGAACTCAAATGACAGTTTTCCTTAATGCAAGAATTACAATCAACAGCACTGTACCAAGAATCTAGACTTAACATCTTTTTGTCTTTTGAAACACATATCCAATATCAGTATAGCATTGAAACCAAGTCGCATTACACAGATAAACTTTTTTACCCTCTTTGTAAACCTTTTTTTAAAAATGTTTAATACATCCAAGGGGCAGTTCTAGCAATACCAATCATATCACTCAATTTACCACCAGGTTTTCAGGGTCCATCTGCAAGCAAGAGAGGACAAAGTCCACTCACCCCTCCTATAGAATGGGCTAATTCCCATCTGCCTCTTTAGGGTTAGGTGAACTGCCTTTGTGCCAGCTTGCCCTCTTCACCATGTGTGGACTTCCCCAAGCCTGGATAAGCTTCACTTCTGCCTGTTCACCCCTCACCCTTAAAGATAAGTCTTCTATTGTCTCATACTGTTTTTCCCTTTCCTTTTTTTTGCAGGGGGGTCCGGTCGTGGGGCCTGAACTCTGGGCCTGGGCGCTGTCCCTCAGCTCTTCAGCTCAAGGCTAGCGCTCTACCACTTGAGCCACAGCGCCACTTCCGGCTTTTTTCTTTTTGCTTATGTGGTGCTGAGGAATCGAACCCAGGGCCTCATGCATGCAACGCAAGCACTCTACCACTGAGCCACCTTCCCAGCCTTTTTTTTTTTTTTTTTCTTGGCTGGAATACCCAAGCCTCAACAGCTATGTTATACTCCAGGAAATTCTACAACATTTTGAAAGTGTGTTCTTAAAATCTCTTGTGTAGCTCATATGTATCAGAACTGTAAACTTAATTCTCTCAATTTCTTGTGCCCTGTATAGAAAACTGCCAATGGGCACATGTTCAAACTGTGCGCTTTTGTCTTTTTCTTTGAAACAACTGACATTTGATGATGTGACCATGGATTTCTTGCCAGCCAAGTGGCTGTGCTGGACCCTGGCTTAGGGGGCTCTGTACAGGGATGCCATGGTGGACAACTACAGGAACCTGGTCTTTTGATTTCTGCACCCTTTTGTCTTGGGAAGGGAAGGTGAATCACATAAATGTTGGGACAGAAGGTGAGCCAAGCCAGGTGCCAGTGGTTCAAACCTGTAATTCTAGCTACTCAGGAGCCCTAGATTTTAGGATCGAGGTTCAAAGCCAGCCCGGGCAGGAAAGTTCCTGAGACTCATCTCCAATTAGCCACCAGAAAACCAAAGTGGCACTGTGGCACTCACCTTTTGCTGAAGAGCTCAGGGACAGCACTGAGGCCCAGAGTTCAAGCCCCACAACCAACCAAAACAAAAAATGGTGAACCAATACAATAATGATACTCACTAGACACTATAGATATCATGTTGGAAATGATGTGTACCAGGTAGGAGTAGAGTATTGGTAGGGGAAAATTCAGAAAAAAATGAGGGAAGGGGTAACACTTTTTAAAAAGAAATGTACTCTTTTTTTTTTTTTTGGGGTCCAGTAGTGGGGCCTGAACTCTGGGCCTGAGCGTTGTCGCTCAGCTCTTCAGCTCAAGGCTAGCACTCTACCACTTGAGCCACAGCCCCACTTCCAGCTTTTTTCTTTTTGCTTATGGGGTGCTGAGGAATCGAACCCAGGGCCTCAAGCATGCAAGGCAAGTGCTCTACCACTGAGCCAACTTCCCAGCCCCAAGAAATGTACTCTTTACATTACTTATTAATACTCCCGTCTTCTTACAAGACCTTTACAATACAATTTAAAAATAATTAAATAAAAATTAAAAAATAAAGGAAGTGGGCAGCTCAGGCAAGAGGATCACAAGTTTAGCCAAAATAGTTAAATTGCCAGACTACATCTTACAAAACCAAAAGCAAGAATTCTTAGGTAACAACACAAAAAATTCCAGACTCTAGGAGACTCCACAGGACCACTGGTTTCTTTAGCAAAATGTGGTAAAGTAAATAGTGCCTAAAGTGTCATATCCATACAGAATGTATGGATGTGATTTGTATGCTACATCAATCAATTCAAGACAACAAAACAGAGAGACATATTGACATATCAAGATTATTTGATGATATTAGGGAGTTACTGCCTTTTCTGAAATGTGACAATGATACCAAGATTATGGAGACAAGCACACTTATCCTTCTAAGGTCTATTTACAAATAATAAAGAAGAAAGAAAATGACCATGAGCATATGTGGAATAAAAAGGACCACAACTATGTTCAAATCCGCTGGTAAACTTGGGGAGTATATACAATACAGATCTGAAATAAAGTATCTTTTAATGAAGTTGTAGGATTTTGGTTTGGAATTTATCATCATTTAAAGAATGAGATGTGCTTACATCACCAGTTTGAGACGCTGTTTATTCTCTAATCTAAAATGCACTGTTATCAAACTACTTATGTGCTGGAATGTACTTTCGGTTTGTTAATCTTGCTCCATTAATTGATCTGATCAGTCTGGGCAGAACTGTTTTAAGTGAAATGGAAAAAAATTATAACAGACTATAACATAAAACAGACTATTTCATTGGGACCTCCATAGCAACACAGAGGGCTTGGAAACAGAAGGAGTTGAAGGGAAGTGGACTGGGCCTGTGCCCTTGCGAGGGTCAGTGTCTTGTCCACAAGGATGCAATCCTTGTGGGCAGAAGCTGTCTAAGATCCCACCCCTCATGTGCAAAATCTGTTTATCAGCTAGGACACAGCAGTGGAGGGAGCCCTGACTTATCCCCAGACCACCAGATACTCACAGCATACTTTATAAACACCATCTTTACTTTTATATGCATGGAAATGCCCATGTTGGCGTTCAGAACCAGTCCTTTAACACCACAACAGCAACAACAACAGCATAACAGAAGAGTTCTTTTATCTGTATCCATCATTGCACACATTTGTACCAGTTATAAAATATTGGATCATCTAGATGCAATTTGAGAACATTCGATTACATAATATCTTGTCATTAAATTTCCTATGTCCACTCTTGGGGTGCTCTGCTGATTTGTGTATCAGATTTCTGCCCTGGGCAGTTCTCATTTTGTCTGTTGGGTTGTTTTGGGTTGTTTTTCCTCCTTGCTTTAGGAACTCCTTCCTGTGCAGAGCTCTAGTGATTTTCAGAATCACGGCACATCATCATGGAGTGGTGATTTTTGTTTTTAAATTTCATTTCTGTCTAGGACAGATAATCTGCAGATTGGCCCTACATTGGTAGGGAGGATAATGAAGGAATCTACCTGCTTGGGATAGAGAGCTATTCTGTTGCTCAGATCCAACCCCTCCCTCCTCCATGGATTCCTTCCTTCATGTCACTGGGAGTGTATTCACTCACAAACTCATTTGCAAAGCATTCTTCACCATGTTGTTCTGTTGCTCCCAAAGCACCCGTGCTCACTGCTAGCTCTTCAGCTTAGGCTTATGAAGATAGCAAATATTTACTCTGGAGCATTTTATCTGGAATTGATTGTGATCTTCATGGAAAGCATAGAACATCCAGAGAAAAACTCACACAATCCCCCCTCAACACACAATCACACAGAAACACACACATACCTCCTTTTCAATGCTGTTTTCCTTAAGTGTGTTTAAAATATTTCTTATACTGAGAATTTGTCATGTTGAGAATCTTGGTGACTAGGTCTATGATGTTAAATCAGTCATTAAACTTCACTGCTCAGAAGGTTTGCGCTATCATATTAAAGGTTGTGAAGATTCAAAACCAGGCCAAGGGGTGAAAATCTAATGACTTATCATTCCCATTTTACAAGAAAAGCTCTTTCCATCCTGTTCTTTTGTCTGTTGTCAATTAGTTAATATACTGCCTGGTGGTTAACCTGCAGACTGCTAGGAAAAACCAGGCTTGTGATTCCACAGGGCCTTAGATGAGGATTTGGACATCAGAGCCTATGAAAGTAGGTTCCAGAAGGATGAAGTATAGGTCCTCAGATTCCCCACCCAATGCAAAATATTCCTTGCAAACTTGGCTGCAATGCAGGACATTGGGACCTGTATTGTGGAGGAGGCACAACTTACTTGATATAAAACTGGAAGAGTAATATATGACAATATCTAGTACACAGAAGATTGCATAGAGTCTCAGTTCTCCAACCTCTGGGATTTTCTCTTCATTATCAGCTGCTAGGGCATAGGTGTGCCATTGTCCTGACTGAATGAGAAACACCCCATCGGGAAAGTTAGAAGATGGATCTTCAGTTTTGCTCCCCAAACACTCAGGGGTTCAAGTAACCTGCTTGTGATGACCTGGAGGGTTCCCTCTCCAGATTCTGAGTTCCTAGACTCCTGTCTTTCAGAAGAGAAATTACTGGAAATATCCAGAGTCTCTGATTCTAACTGCATTGTATTAATCAATTTGAAGAGAGAGATTCAGGAAAGGAGTATTTTTAGGAGGAGATTCTATTCCTTAATTGAATGACCACATGGAGATCTGTTTGTCCAAGTAACACACACACACACACACACACACACACAATTATAAAAATTTAATACCTAAGCTTATATGAAATATCATGGCAAAAATCACAGATCATGTGGTCCATGTGTTCTTAACTATGTTTTATATTACTGTCCAATGACAAAGGAAGAGCTAAAAATAGAAGACTAATGGTTGAATATAGACACATAGGGCAATCTATTAAGAAATGTGATTGATGCACAAAAGTGAATGTGAGACAGACACACTGACACTCAGTCAAAGAGACATATAAACACACAGTTTCCCCCCACACACTAGTTCCCCATAACACCATATTCAGGCTACCTGGTACTGATACAATTGAAGATTCTGCTGGGCATGAGAACATGTGAGCAGCAGAGCCAGCAGCAGGATTCTTATGTTGTGGGGCTTTCTATCTCCTAAGGGAGAAGCTTAAAGCAGCTCTGTGGTTGGGTAGGGTGGCATCTCATGGGCTCAAAGCCAGCCTGTGCAGGAAAGTCCATGAGGCTCTTCTCTCCAATTAACTACTCAGAAAAAAGTGGAAAATGGTATTGTGGCTTGAGCACAAAGAGACTAGGGACGGGGTCCAGGCCCTGAGTTCCATCCTCAGGACTGGCGGAGTCAAAAAGAAAGGGAATGAAGATATTGATCAGAAGATGCTGGAATTGAGTCTGAGAAGCAAACCACTGAGTCAAACTCTGGTTTCATATAGATTGGATGTGTTTCCTTAGGAGACATTTCTTAGGAAGGTAACATCAAATTTGATGTTACCTTTATTTCTCCCTCTGTCTCTCTCTGTATATAATATATAAATCTCTCATGCAAACAGCATATAACACCTTACACAAAAATAAATGCATAATACAACATGGCTATATAATGTATAGTATGCACATACAACATATATACATATGTGTGTGTGTGTGTGTGTGTGTGTGTGTGTGTGTGTGTGTGTGTAATATAAGGTTTGGAGCACTGTCTTGGATGATGTAATGATTTTTGCCCATGCAAGTCTATTGAGTCACACCAACATTCAGAAGGGTTCATCTTCACAAGTTTATTCTACCTGACCATGTGACTCTACTTTCCCAAATCAAAGTAATACCATTCACCCAGCCCTGGTGGGTCACACCAGCCATCCTGCAAACTCAGGAGGCTGAGATCTGGGGCAATGGAGGTTCAATCAGGAAAGGCTCCCAGACTCCTCTCTCCAACGAATCACCAAACACCCAGATCACCACAAGGTGGAGCTGTGGGTCAAGTGTTAGTGCACCAGCCTTGATTGAATGAGCTCTGGGGCCGAAGTCACAATCCAAGGTAAAGCCTAGGACATGGAAGATAAACTCCTATGAAGCCACAATCCAGGTTCCAATTTCAGTGATTTAAATGTAAGGTGCATGCCCAGTTAATTGGAGCTGATGGGTATGTATAAGAGAGATTTTCTGATTAATTACCAAAGGCAACTTAGAAACTTCTGTTTCCATATATTCCCACAACTCTTGCTTCATTACAATCATCTGAGAAGAGAGAAAGAAGCAGAAGGGAAGGCCAGTGCACAGACTCCATTTTGTGGCAGATGTCTCCTAACTCTGAGTAAAGAGAGGCCAGCAGACAGAACAACTGAATGATGAATGCTCTCCATTCATCTCTATTCCCATAGTGGGGGAAAAAAAGCAGTGATTTACCTTCCCCCTTCCAAATGTAGTGGATGTGGTCACTCTAGATGCCAGTTTCCAACACGATCCTTCTCAGCTCCATGTCTTCCTCTTCAGTGACAAGGCTGCCTGGTTTTCCTGCATGGAAAAGAAGACAAGACAGTAGCCACATCCACCATCGTACAACCGGCTGTATACTGCATCCTCTGGGATCTCCTGTGCTGTTTCCTGATTCAGAATCCCACCATGTCTCCTCAGCCTCCATCCAGGGACTCTGCCTGGCCCTCATCTACCCACCTCAGTCCAATGGCTCCGATAGCCCAGAAACTCAGTGTCAAATGGGGAAGAGCTTTATTCAGTGGCTAAGCAAGCAGACAAAGCACACATAGCTAAGCTGAAAGGGCCCAGCCCAACCTCACAGAGGGTGGACTTCTCATAGGGAGGGAGAGAGAAACACATGCAGCTCCCTGGCTGTCAGGGGGTATTTATAGGGTAAGTGGAGGGATCTGACCCCAAAGCTATGCAAAGCTGGGTGTTTTATTTTTGCTTTAAGCACTGCTGGTGTTATTCTTTCTGAGTTTCTGCCTGTTGGGGGCATTTATTCCAGGTAAGAAGCAGCCTGCCACAAAACAGATCCTTATCCTTGAGAAAAGGCTGGTGCCCTGTGATCTGCATTATGGACAGGAGGTGGCTTACATTGCAGGGGGGTGGGAGAGAATTTCTCAGGGAAGGCACAGATCCTGCCAGACAAATGTTCATTCTTGGGGTGAGAATTTCATTGCTCAGGAAGGAATGTCTCCTGTTGTCTTTCTTTGAAGCAAAGATGGTGTTTCTCTGTTTCTAAACACCATGTTGCTGAGTTGCCTTCACCAGGCCTCATTTTCCTCCATATCCTGCCTCATTTTCCCCTCAATGACTCTGGTCCCTTGATCTTAGGGTTGCTAGATGGATGAATATCAGCTGTATTTGCTCCAACTGACCACACCTCATTTTGCCCAGCCTGTGCTGCTCCAATATCACTTGTCAGCTGGTCTAAGGACTTGAACTCAGAACCTGCCTGTTGTTCCTGAACTTTTCCACTCAAGTCTAGCCCTGGAAAACTTGAGTCACAGCGCTAATTCCCCTTGTTGGTTGTTTTGTCAGAGATGAGAGTTTCAAGGATTTTCTTGCCTGGACTGGCTTTGAACCTTGGTTGCCAGATCTCAACCTCCTGAGAAGCCAGCATGAGAAGCCACCAGCACCAGGCTGGCTTCATTGTCTTGAGACCCAGATTCAGGGTCGTTGCCTTTTCTCCCAAGGAAGATCAAGGTCACAGGGATAAACACACTGGAGCAAATGAATGCACCATCCCAGCTCTCCAAGCTCAGTGTAGAAGTGGCTGTGGTTTGCTTCTCTGCATAGGAAGAAGCTGCAGTACTTACCTGCCAATATGATCGTGCTGGTTTTCCTTTCATCTCTATTCACAGAGACCATTTTCAATGTGAGGAATTCATCTGTAATTTTCAGTATTTAGATATGGAAAGTGTATTCTGGAAATTCAAAATAACAATGTCACAATGCAAGAAAACAGATGGTTCATTGTGTTCGGTAATGTCTCTGGTGACATGAGAATTCAGTCTCAAGAAACAAGAGAAGTCCCATCCTGCAGGATGGAATGGGGAGTCTTTCTTGGAAAGCTGGCGATTGCAGGTGGAGTCCTGACTCAAACACCTGCAGCCCAGAAATTCATGTGCACCAAGCTTATAAGGACAAGAACTTCATATTTGGGTTGCAGGCCCTAGTCTTACAAAAGCCTACCACAGAGGTGAACACTCAGGGATGATCAAAGCAAACCATGTGCAGAACTAATCAGGAGTGAGCATTCTCTGTAGCCTAGCTTTCTTGGGGCTAAACAGCATGGCACATGCATTTCTAAGAATGGCCCATCTCATGTCTAGGCCTTCGGGAGCTGGAAGAAATGCTCCCACAGCCCAGCAAGACACAAGGATGGCTGTGAATACAAGGAGAAGTTACTCAGACACAAGCATTAAAAAAAAAGATTAAAGAGAGCAAAATCCTTTTACGGGGAAAGGAACAAAGATAAGTTAGGGAAAGGGACTCACACACAGGCATTCAGAATAAGAGCCAGAAGCTCCCTCTTTTTGGCTTGGAAAGGCAAGCAAAGCATGACTTTGTCTATCTGAAGAACGAACATGTGAAGAGTGAGTTGCAGGAAGAATTAGCGAGGAGAAAGTGTAACACCAGCAACAATGAAGACCAAAGATTAACATCCAATTGTGCAAGACTCTAGGTGAGAACCTGTTATTATCATATAAACACCCCTGATGTGAAAGACCTCAGTATTTCTTACTTAGACAGCATGTAGCCTATGCTGGGCTGCACCACTGTCTTTCTGCTTACCTGCCTTCCCTGATTGATTGTTTTTTAATTTGTTCTTTGCTTTTTCAAAAAACCCCATTACAAACTCTGCATAAGTGAATATTTTTATGGAAGTCAGTATTTGGAATGTTGCTTCCTTTTTTGGCAAGATGAAAACCATTGGTGATTATTTCACATCACCATACACACACCTAGTAGATTAGGCCTCTACCTCTTGTAACTGAAGCATAAAGTCGGCTACCCTAGGAGATGAGCATCTGTGGTTGGATTATGGGGATTTTCCCGGTTATTGTGGAGGATCTGCTCCTTCAAGCACGTCTCCAACTCTACTGAAGAGTCTGGTCGCCTTTCATGGCAGCTGCTCCTGTATTGATTGGGGGAAAAGCTTGCCCTGAAAGCATCATGCAGGTTTCCAGTTCCTTTGAACACCTGTTCATGTCACTGCAAAGCATCCTCAAATGTTATCCATAGCAACATGGAAGGCTTGGAAACAGGAGGAGGTGCAGGGAGGAGGACTGGGCCTGAGTCTTGCAAGGTTCAGGGTCTTGTCCACGTGGACTTGGTCCTTGTGGGCAGGAGGTATCTACAAACCCCACCCCTCATCTGCACCTCCTACGTATGACCTAGAACCCAGTGCTGGGGGCCCTAGCTGTACCCCGAATCTTCATATACTCACAGATTGTTTTATAAACACCATTCTCTTGTTGTATTGCACAGTGCTTTACCCTTTTACAGTAGGAAGGAAAGCTTTGGAACAACAACAACAACAAAAAGTACATTTTTAAATCATTATTGATCATCGTAAATATTTTCACCAGTGACGGAATTCTGTGCAATCCATAAGGAATTTGACAAATTTCAATTTTGTACTGTCTGATAATTAATTTTATAGCTCTACTCTTTGGGTGCTCTGCTGATTGTATATCAGATTTCTGGCCTGAGCAGTTATCATGTTGGATGTTGGCTTACTCCTCCTTGGTTTATGACCTTGATCTCAGAATCACTGAGATGTAATTGTGTGGTATTTTTGCTTTTAATTTCCAGCTCCAAGTAGAACAGATAATCTGCAGATCTGTCCATTCAGCCAGTGGTAGGGATGGAAATGAAGGAATCCAACCTGCAGGGAATGGCGAGCTGCTGTTCTGTTGCTCATATCTAAAGAACACACTGTGGATTTCTTCCTCCTGGTCACTGTGAGTGTTTCCACTCACAAAATCATTTGGACACCTCTCTCAGACATCTTGCTCTTTCTTTCCATCCAAAAAGTATACAGACTGCTAGCCTGTCAACTTGTGCTAATGAAGGTTGCAAGTATTCACTCTAGAGCGTGTTATCTGGAATTGTCTGTTGTGATCTTCATTAAAATCATGAAATATCCAGACAAAACCTCAGACACACACAGACAATGATACACACACATTATCTATCGATCGATCTGTCGATCTATCTATCTATCTATCTGTCTGTCTGTCTGTCTGTCTGTCTGTCTGTCTGTCTACCTATCCATCTATTATCTATATATGTACTTGTCTACACACACATACATGCACACATATCTCCTTTTTTTCAATGTTTTCTCCTTAAATGTGCTTCAAGTACTTGCATAGCTGCGGCTTTGTCATGAGGTGAATAGCTGTATGATATTGAATCAGTCCTTACACCTCACCACTCAGAAGGTGTAAGTCATCATTTTAACATTTGTGAGGACTCACAACCACAACATAGAGTAAAAAATGCATGACACTTATTCCCATTTTAAAATTAAAGCTCTTTTCTTCCTGGTATTTTCTATTCTTAGATAATTCCCATCTGGCTGGTTAACCTGTAGACCAGACATGCATTTCCACAAGGTATTTGGACATCATACATATAAAAATATGTTTAAGCACAGGTCCTCAGATTCCCCACCAAATGCAAGTACTTCCTTGAAAACTTGGCTGTCAAGGACAAGCTAGGACTCAGTGAGAGGGTGCCTATATAGTGGAGGAAGCTCAGCTTACTTGATATAAGTGATATGACATCACGTTCTCTACTAGTGGAGACATAGAGCATTAAGTATCTCTGTCGTCCACCCTCCAGGATTTGGTCTTCATTATCAGCTGTGAGGGTGTAGGTGAACCACTATCCTGGCTGAATAAGAAACACCCATCAGGCATGGTAGAGGATGCTCCCCGAACACTCAGAGGTTCAAGTAACCTGCTTGCAATGACCTGGAGACTTCCCTCTCCATATATGAGCTACCAGGCTCTGCTTCTTTCAGAAGAGAATTCACTGGAAGTATTCAGAGTCTCTGATTCTTGCTGCATGGTGTTAATAAGTTAGGAGAGAGAGAGAGAGAGAGAGAGAGAGAGAGAGAGAGAGAGAGAGAGAGAGAGAGAGAGAGAGAGAGAGAGAGAGAGAGAGAACTAGACAGGATGAAGATTTTCAGGGGGACATTCTAGGCCTCTTTGAAATGATCACAAGGAGACCCGTGGGTGAAAGTAACACATGTACAAAATTATAAAAATTCAATACCTAAGCCTATATGAAATAACACTGCAAAAACCACAGATCATGCTGTCCACATGTTCTTTTTTTTTCTTTTTGGTCAGTCCTGGGCCCTGAACTCTGGGCCAGGTGCTGTCCCTCAGCTCTTCAGTTCAAGGCTAGCGCTCTACCACTTGAGACATAGCATCACTTCCAGCTTTGTCTGCTTATATGGTGCAGAGGAATCGAACTCAGGGCCTCATGCATGCAAGGCATGCACTTTACCACTGAGCAACCTTCCCAGCCCCTGTCCACATGTTCTTAATAATCTTTTATATTTACTGCAGAATGCAAAGGAAGAATTCAAAATGGAAGATGAGTTGGAAGAATATAGACATACAGAGCAACTTATTAATAAGGTGTGATTGATACACAGAAGCAATCTGAGACAGACACACTGACTTCCAGACAGACAATTTCCCCACACAGACACTAGTTCCCCACATCACCATATTCAGGTTACCTGGAAGGGTTCTAACTGAGATTTCTGCCAAGCATGAGTCCATGCGAGCAGAAGAGCCAGCAGCAGGATTCTCATGCTGTGGGGCTTTCTGTCTCCAGCTCCGTGGTTAGGGAGGACGGTGGCTCCTCCTGGTTTTTATGAGAGTCTCCTGTGAATCAGCCGCCTGGATGCACCAATCAGTGCTCACCATCCAGGGATGTTGACTCTTCACCTCCCCCCCCCCCCCCCCCCCCCCGCAAAAAACTAATCCTGCTTGACACAGGTAGTCCGGAGGGAATTCCAGCTCACAAGCAGATGAGCAGCAAGAACATGGTGAGCTGAGGACACTTGTGTTCACAGGGAGCAGTGAACTGATTAGCTCTTCCATGTACACAATTATTTATTGTCTCCGACTTGGCAGTTAGTGAAATGGATGGAAGGGCAACCAAGTCTCTATTCTGGCTGAAGGTGAAATGGCAAAGCTTCCTTGCAACTGAGGTTGATTTACCTATCAGGTGGAAGAAGTGAAGTCCTGGGGCAGATAGCATCAGAATCAGATGGAATGTTCCAAACCAGCCCAGGCCATGTGAAAGTCCTGGAGTCTCTTTCCTCCAGCTGACCACCCAAAGGACACAGGTGCAGCTGTGGTTCAAGTAGTAGAGTGTTAGCAGGAGAAAAATAATATCTAAGACATAACAGCCAAGCTCTGAGTCCAAGTCCCAGGACATGTCCTAAATAAAAGGAAAGCATTAACTCAATGTCTATGTCCTTTAGAGAAACAGTGACTTCTATAGATGTCTCACAGAACATTCTTTATTAGACATTCCTATGGATTGACCACATCCCTCAAATAACAGTTGAAGGGAAATGCACCTGGGGACATTTAATTTCTCACCATGGGGTGAAGTTCACAGTCAACCCCAGGTAGCAGAGTCTGTAGTCAATATCTATGGATTTTATGGGCAGAAGCAGAGGCCCTGGCAGAGTGGATGTGTGCTATTGGCACGACAGGAAGAACAGCATGCACAGATGAGCTTTGCACATGATTTTCTGACTGAAAAGCCTCACACTGATATGATGGGAAGAAATAGAGTGGAGTCTTTAGATCTAAGTCACAGAAGGGCAACTCCTCTTCCTTTGCAGGAGGAATCTATCAACTACTAAGAAAAAGCCAGAAGTGGTGTTCTGGCTCAAGGGATGGAGCACCAGCCTGCAGCACAAATAGACTCAGGGATGCAGTCCAGGCCTGAGTTCAAGTCCCAGGATTGGCCATAAAAATATTTGGGACCTGGGGATGGAATAGAGATGTTGGTAATGAGACTGCTGGATTGATTCACAGAAACAAGTCAATGGGGCCAAGTCTGGTCCTATAAAAGATTAGAGGAGCAGACTGGAGCAAAAAAGCAAGATCCACTCATGTGTTGTCCATAATAAACTCATATCATAGTCAGAGATCAACACAAATCTGAGCAAAGGGATGGAAATGAATCTTCCAGGCGAATTCATCTTGTGAGAAGGCAGGAGTATCCACCCTGTCATCTGATAAAAGAGAGTTCCTATTAAAACCAGTTAGAAGAGACAAGATCATTACAGATAAATAAAGGGAGTGATCGATGAAGAAGCAATCACATGGGTTAATATATAGTCACCAAACACGAAGCACTTAAACACGTGAAATAAACATTCTCAGACTCACAGAAGATGACAGACCCCAACACACACGTTCAGGTTTTCCAATCCTATTTGCAGCTCTACATCTTCACCTTCACTTTCATCTTAGGTTTATTTGTTGGATGAGGAGTGGAAAGATATTGATTTGGTGTGGGGGTGGTGGTGGTGGGAGAGCATAATTCAAAATGAAATCATGAGATCCCCTCCTCCTGAGTCACTAAGATAATAACTAGGAGCCATCAATACCTAGACTCATGATCATAGTCTTCAGCAACTTGAGAACAGTCACCTAGGCAAAGGGTAGAGTAGACTGAAATCTCGAGCCAGCCTTGTTCTCAACTCCTGCTGTGTGGAAAAATAGGGTGTGGTTTGAAGTGGTAAATGCAGGAAAATAGGAATCCACTCTACACATCCCTTTTCCCCTCAATTGACTGCGGAATGGAAATCCACAGTACATCAATCTGGAAAATTCCAAATACTATGACATCATGAAAACTAACCCCCAAAGAAAGGCTTGTGACATCTAAAGGTGAAGACACAGAATTTCTTCAAATGAGTAAATCCCAAGTCCAGAATAGGAAATATCAAATACTGGATTCCTCAGGGATGGAAAACCTTTTGTTTTGTCATTGTTCAACTAATGGTAATATTTTTTTTGTCTCAGTCTCAGTCTTATCCTCCAGGAGCATAATAATTTTATTTTTCAGGAGTGATTAGGAAAAGAAAGAATTTTCTGGAAGGAATCAGTCTCAGGAAACTCAGTTGGTCCATTTGCCCACCATCCACAAGTTCATGTCTTGTGGTGGGCCAGGGGTGGGGGTGCAGGAGATCTGTGTATGAATTCTAACCATCCATCCCTCCTGCTCACAGATGTCTCCTGGATAATTTCAGATCTGTCCTTCAAGTCCTATCTGAGGGATTCACAACTCATGGCTTCCTCTGTGACCAACTGGTCCAAGGAAATCCACGACCACTTTTAGTATGAATTCTATTATTATTATTATTATATTATCTACATATCTAATAGATATGTCTATATATCTATTATCTATTATATTCCTTCATCAATCTTCCTTCCTTCCTTCCTTCCTTCCTTCCTTCCTTCGTTTCCTTCCTTTCCTTTCCTTCCTTCCTTTCCTTTCCTTCCTTCCTTTCCTTTCCTTCTTTCCTTTCCTTTCCTTTCCTTTCCTTCCTTTCCTCCCTTCTTTCTTTCTTTTCTTTCTTTCTTTCTTTCTTTCTTTCTTTCTTTCTTTCTTTCTTTCTTTCTTTCTTTCTTTCTTTCTTTCTTTCTTTCTTTCTTTCTTTCTTTCTTTCTTTCTTTCTTTCTTTCTTTCTTTCTCTTCCCTTCAACAATTATGGCTGAGGGGAATCTGCATTGGTCTCACAGCTCGAAGTTGCTCTCCTGGTCCATTGATCATGCCGCTTCCCAGGGTCTCTGTGCAGCTATCTCCACCCAGGGAATCTCATCAGAATCTTATCCATATCTACATTCTTGAGCTGTTCTCAGCCAGATGCTCCCCCCTCCCCCCCCCCCCCCCGCCCTCTGGCCTAATCTATGTTATATGGAAATTCATTCATGAGATCCAGAATAGACATATTTTGAGAGGTCAGACCAGGAGTCTTTATCAGAGTGTTCATTATTAGTAACTGCAGGCAGATACATATGCTCAGAAAACTTGCAGCCTTGAATGCACTTCGTACCATCAGGAAACTGAGCCATGAGGATAATGAAGAACAGAAAAGCAATGTCAAAGAACCGGATCAACTCCAGTGAAGAGCCCAAGTGGGATGTCATAGTGATCTTAGGAGATGCAGGAAACATGAAGCATGGTGCAAAACGGTGCATGCATTTGTTGGGCCCTAAATAGAGTCAGGGTCAGGGTCACAGGAAGCTCAAGAGTCAAGTTCAAGATACAGGATTGAGATGAAACTATTGTTCAAGTTCCTCTAGGAGCTCAGGCACACCCATCACATGGGGGTGGGACTTCCTTCCTCTAGGAACTCAGGCATGCACATCATCTGGGGGTGGGACTTGCCTTCCTCTGGGGATTCAAGCAGAGCCATCACCTGGGGGTGGCCTCCACCTTCATCCAACAAGAAGACAAGATGGTGCCAGTGGGATCCAGTATCCTCATTTCACCTGTTCATGCAGGCCCTTCTGATTCTACATTACAAATCCCCATGTCTCATACCCTGCTGTATTTAAACCCTGATCCTCCTGTGCCCCCAGCCCCTGGTATCTCTGACTCTGTTCTGTGCTACTTGATGCTTCTCTCGAACAATGATTAACTCCTAACCCCATCTGTAGGAGGCATCTGCCTTCTTTCCTTTTGTCTCCTTGATCATTCCTAATAAGGTAGGGCTACCTATTTCTCTTGTTTACATTAATTTATTACATTATTATTAGGAGGTGATGCCCAGAGCAATTCCCCTGACCTGAGTCAGGTAAGAACGCATCTCCTTTGGCATAGTGTCTTCTCTTCCCTCACTCTCTCCCTGTCCCTCCCTCCCGTCTCCACCCGAGAGTTGCAGACTTCACCTACACCTGTGCCCAGTGAGCTCCACTACTGCACTTATTCACCATTTTCCCCTCGAGTTCTGTGCCCTCCCCCTACACACCGAAGGCTATCCACGTGGATACACGATAAATGAGGAAAAGGAGGCAGAATCACTCAAAAATAAAAACATAAAAACTTGAAAAGAAAAAAGAAGAGAGGTCTCTTGTTTCCATATCTGAGAATTTGTTTATAGGTAGGTAGGTAGGTAGGTAGATACATACATACATACATACATACACACAGATAGATGGATAGAGAGATGGATAGATAGATAGATAGAGAGAGAGAGAGAGAGAGAGAGAGAGATAATTACATAGATAAAAAGATACATAGATACATAGAAACATAGACAAATAGATACATAGAAACATAGACAGATAGATGCTTGCTTGTTTGATTGATTGATGGTAGGAAGAAGCATATAGGCACTGTGCCTTTGTCATTCTCTCCTAAGAATATCCTTTTGGGTCTCAGTGTATGTGAGTGTCTTGAATTCCATGTAAGTTGCCATATCCCATTGCATTTTATATCTCACCTCTGCATATGAGAGAAAACGTGCGCCCTTCGTCCCTCTGAGCTCAGCTCACCTCACTCAACAAGACTTTATAGTTCCATCCATTTCCCTGTCAATGACATGACTTTGTTCTTTCTATTGATGGCGTAAAAATCCACTGTTTTGGGTCCACTTGTCTACTGAGGGGTATCTGGGATGCTATCCATGGACTCAGGAACAGATTCTCCCAAAGCAGAAATGCATGCACATGAAATTGGTTTATTAAATCATTCTGAGAAGTATTAAGATCAGAAGAAGGGATGAAAAGGAAAGCCAGGGAGGAGTGTCCATGGCTTCACCTAAAGGAGGGAACACAGATTGGAGCGACCATGCGACTTTATCTTGGTGTAGGTGACTCTGACCCCACGGAGAGGCTGGCATCCCATGAGCTCCAGATCTCCAGTGCACCTGTGAGGTTGTAAGAGAAGAAGAAGAAAACACATCCGACCCAACATGCACTCCATGGCAGAGCCTCTGACATTGTCAGCATGAGTGGTATTTGTAATCCCAGCTGACCCAGGGACAAAGGACACACGATCCTGAGAATGTGTGTCCAAGTCAGCCATGATTTTATCTATGTGTCTTTGTATGTATGTATGTATGTTTGCATGTATGTATGTATGTATCTATCTCTCTATCCATCCATCCATCTGACTGTCTGTGTCTATCCCCGTCTATCTCTCTCTCTATAGATCTATTCATGTATATATCAGTATCTATCCATCAACCTGTATCTATTCATCACTGTCTATCTCTACTTCCATCACTATTTCTATCTCTTTCTGTTGGCCTGTGTGCCTGTCTATCTTCCTAACTATGTGTCTCTCTTTATCTGTCTGTCTGTCTGTCTGTCTGTGTGCCTGTCTGCCTGCCAGCCAGCCAGCCTCTCTGCCAGCTTGTCCTCCTGCCTATTTATTTACCTACCTACCTATCTACACAACTACTTACCTATCTGTCTGTCTGTCTGTCTGTCTCTATTTTATCTATATTCTTGCCTGTTGTCTGTCCATTTACCTATCAATATTCTCTCTACATCTGTCTTGTATATGCCTGTGTGTTTATCTATATATCTGTCTGTCTGTCTATCTATCTTGATAAGTAAATGAACGCTGGTCACATGCTTAAGGTGACAGGAAACTACCTGGCACATGTTTAATCTCACATAACTCCAGAAATAGAATGAAAAACCCAATAAAGGAAAGAGAAATGTATTGATAAGAAGAACATAAAGCCAGAAGTGGTGTTATGGCTCAAGTGGTAGGGCACTAGCCATGAGCTAAATAGCGCTGAGGGACAATGCCTAGGCCCAGAGTCTACATCTCACAACCATCAAAAAATAAAAAAAACAACCCTTGGATGGAGATATATTGATCAAGATTGTACAAGGAGGGGAGGGTAGCAATGGGAGAGAATTCTGGAAGGGTCATTGGTTGGGATGCATTGTGCACATTAACGTATTGAACAGAAACTCCTGTGCACAGCTACTTAAGGATAGCAAAAATAAAATGGGTGCTCCTCTCAAAAAGAGAAAAGTGATGAATATTTAAGCCTTTTTGAGAATTTTGAATCTATGTCATAATTTCTAGACATCACATACAAAAATTATAGAAAAACACTGTGTAACAAATATTTCTGAATGTTCTGTAGTAAGGTGGGTTTGGAATGCAAGTGAGCTCAGTCACAGTGGTAGCCACAATGGTTTCTGTCTTCTTGCTTTTACATTTCAGAATTCCAAGCTTTCTGTATATAGTAAAGGACCCACTATTAACTCCTATAAAGTGGAGCGTGAAAATGTGATAAGGTAACTATCAATTTAATATAGTAACTAATCCTTTACTATAATAACTAATGCTCAAGCCCAGCCCTGGTGGCTCACACCTGTCATCCTAGCTACTCAGGAGGCTGAGATCCGAGGATCATGGTTCAAAGCCAGCCTGGGCAGGACAGTCCGAGAGATGCTTATATTCAATGAACCACCAGAAAACTGGAAGTAGCACCATCTATATGGCTCAAGCAGTAGAGAGCCAGTCTTCAGCAGAAGTGCTGAGGAACAGCATCCAGGCCCTAAGTTCAAGCCCCACCACCAACAAACAAACCAACAAAAACATCGACTGCACAGTCAAGTCCCTGTTTATGACTAGCACTAAACGACTCCTTTGTAATAGTAAATTGTTACTATTGCAGCAACTCTCATTGTTCTATAGTAACTCCTGCTTTACTATACCAACTGCTACTTGAGGAACTACCATTAAAATAGCTACAATGAACCCAAGGACCATGTCATCTTTTCAGGGATTTCAGTAAAAACTCCATGCTACGTCGACCAAACTGTTTGCCACTCTTCAAACAGGAATATTTGTCTCTGAATTTCTCAGGCCCTCCTGAGGGAAGAGATCATTGAAATGGCAGGGACTTTAAACATACCCATTTCTACTCACCGAGAAATTTCACTAACGACAATCATCTGTGAAGAGAGAAATGAGGGGAAGGGAAGGTCAGGCCACCTGTGCCATTTTGCTTCTGATGCCTCCTAACTCTGAGCAAAGAGAATATTGCTGACAGAACAACTCCATGAAGAACGCTCTCCATGAATCTCTATTCTAGTGAGTATTTCCACAGTGGGCAGACTTACATTTGTTCCTAATGTAGTGGATGTGGTCAGGTGGGATGCTGTTTTCCTCCACGATCCTTCTGAACTCCATGTCTGCCTTCTTAGTGAGAACGCTGTGTAGTCTTCCTACATGGAGGAGAAGACAGGACAGCAGCCATATCCACCATTAACACAACCAGCTGACTACTGTGTCCTCTGGGAACCCCTGGGCTGTTTCTTCAGACCCAGATTCAGGGTCCTGGCCTCTCCTCCCAAGGAAGATCAAGGTCACAGGGATCAGCACAGTGGAGCCAATTAATACCCAATCCCAGCTCTCCAAGCTCACTGTAGAGGTTGTTGGCTTTGCTGCACAGACCGAAGCTGCAGTGCTCACCTGCCAACAAGATCACATTGGTTTTCTCTCCGTTTTGATGAACATGTACTATTTTCAACGTCATGAATTTCCTTGTACTTTTCAGTTCTTGGATATGCATCTCATGGTCTGGAAATTCAAAATAACAATGTCAGAAGGTGAGGCAATTGATGGTTCATTGCGTTTGATAGTGATGTCTCTAGTTATATGTGAATTCATTCTGTAGAAACAGAGAGGCTCCATCTACAGAGATCGAATTGAGAGACTTCCTTGGAGAGCCAGTGACTGCTGGTAGAGTCCTGACTCAAACACCTGCAGCCCAGAACTAGCATGTACCAAGCTCTTAAAGACAAAAACCTCATGTTTGGGATGGAGGCCCAAGTCTATGAAAGCATACCACAGAGGTGAATACTCAGGGATGAACCAAGCAAACTGGGCAGGGAATACTCAGGAACAACCATGTTCTGGACCCAAGCTTTCCTGAGGCTAAACAGCATGACACCTGCGATTCCAAGAATGGCCCATCTTGTGTCTAGGCCTTCAGGAGCTGGATGAAAAGCCCCCACCACCCAGCAAGACACCAGGATGGCTGTGAGCACAAGGAGAAGTCACTCCGACCCAGTGTCCTCATGGCAACACCAGCATTAAAGGAAAAAATGAAGAGAACAAAATCCTTTTAGGGGAAAGGAACAAAGATAAATTAGAGAAAGAGACTCATGCACAGGTACTCAGAATAAAAGCAAGATATTCAGAGCCAGAAGCTCCCTCTTCTGGGCTTGGAAGGGGAAACCAAAGGATGGCTTTGCCTATCTGATGGATGCACGTGTGTATGGTGGACAGATGCCTTCTTCATGCAAAGCAATGCCCAGCCAGTGAAGAGTGAGTCGCAGGAAGAACCAGTGAGGAGAAAATGCAACACCAGCAACAATGAAGACCAAAGATTAACATCCAGCTGTGCAGAATTCTAGAGGAGACCCTGTTATTATCATATAAGCACCCCTGATGTGAAAGACCTCAGTATTTCTTACTTAGACAGCATGTAGCCTGTGCTGGGCTGTGCCACTGTCTTTCTGCTTACCTGCCTTCCCTGTTTGATTGCTTTTTAATTTCTTCTTTGCTTTCAAAAAAAACCATACAAAATCCACCAATCATAAGTGAATACTTTTTTATGGAAGTCAGTATTAGGTGTGCTGCTTATTTTTCTGGCAGGATGAAAACCATTTTTGATTATTTCATGGCACCATACACACACCTAGGCCTCTACTTCTTGTAACTAAAGCATAAAGTCAGCTACACTAGGAGATGAGCATCTGTTGTTGGATTATGGGGACTTTCCTGATTATTTTGGAGGATCTGCTCCTTCAAGCACATCTCCAACTCTACAGAAGAGTCTGGTCACCTTTTATGGCAGCTGCTCCTATTTTGATTAGAGAAAACCTTGTCCTGAAAGCATGGTTCCAGTATCCAGTCCTTTTCAACACCTGCTCGTGTCATTGCAAAGCATCCCTGAATGTTATGCATGGCAACAGAGAAGCCTTGGAAACAGGAAGAGGTACAGGGAGGAGGACTGGGCCTGAGTCCTTGCAAGGTTCAGGGTCTTGTCCACGTGGACTTGGTCCTTGGGGGCAGTAGGTGGCCACCCCTCCTCTGTGCCTCTCATGTGTGACCTAGAACCCAACAGTGCCAGGAGCCCTAGGTGTACCCCAGATCAGCAGCAGATACTCACTGAATACTTTGTAAACACCATTCTCTTGTCTATCTCCGAAATAAATTTCACTGTAGCACAGGGAATGAATCCTTTGAAACAGGAACAGCAACAACAAACAAGAAAAAAACATAGTTTTTTTTAGAATGCTTATTTATCATCTCAAACATGTTCACCAGTTATGAGATTCTGTGCAACCCACATGAAATTTGAGAAAATCCAATTTGATATTATTTTATAATTAATTTCATAGCTTTGCTGTTTGCATATTCTGCTGATTCTACATCAGATGTCTGCTCTGGGGAGTTACCATCTTGGCCATTGCCTTACTCCTCTTTTGGGTTTAGGACCTGGATCTCAGAATCACTGACACGTAATTGTGTGGTAATTTTGTTTTTCATTTCCAGTTACAACTAGAATAATTTGCAGATCTGTCCATTCAGCCACTAGTAGGGATGGAAATGAAGGAATCCACCTGCAGGGGAGGGAGAGAGAACATCCCCTGGATTCCTTCCTTCAGGTCACTGTGAGTGTTTCCACTCACACAGTCATTTGGACACTTCCCTCATGTATTTTGTTCTTCCTGTTCATCCAAACCCACCTACACTGTCTGCTAGCCTTTCACCTTGTGCTAATGAAAGTTTCACATGTTTACTATTGACATGAATATCATAAAACATCTGGACAAGACTTCAGACACACAGAGACAATGACACATATGTTATCTATCTATCTATGAATGTATTATGTATGTATGTCTGAATATATCTGTCTGTCTGTCTGTCTATCTACACACAACTACATGCACACCTCCTTTTTTTTCAATGTTGCTATCTTTAAATGTGCCTCAAGTACATAAAAAACTGAGACTTTTTCATGAGGAGAATGTTGGCGAATAGTTCTGTGACATTGAATCAGTCCTTACTCCTCACCGCTCAGAAGGTGTTAGCCATCATCTTAACATTGGTTAAGACTCACAACAAGGCCATGGAGTAAAAATCGAATGACACACATTCCCATTGTACAATTAAAGCCCCTTTTTTCCTGGTATTGTGGATATTCTTAATTAGATAATTTCCATCTGGCTGGTTAATCTGCAGACCAGGCATGCACCTCCACCTGGCATAACATGAATATTTGGACATCCTACATATTAAAATATGGGTCAGTTCAGATCCTCAGATTTCCACACCAAATGCAAAGATTTTCTTGGAAACTTGTCCATCAAGGTAAGGCCAGTAGTCAGTGCATGGGTGCCTGTATTGTCGAGGAAGCCCAACTTACTTGATAGAAACGAACACACTTATGGTCTCACATTCGCTATCACAGCCAATAAAGTGCAGTAAGTATCTCAGTCGTCCATTCTCCAGGATTTTCTCTTCATGATCAGCTGCAATGGCATGGGTCAACCAATGTCCTGGCTGAATGAGAAACATCCCATCAGGAAGGTTAGCGAATAGACTTCAGTTTTGCTCCCCAAACACTCAGGGGTTCAAGTAACCTGCTTGCAATGACCTGGAGACTTCCCTCTCCAGACTCTGAGCTACCAGGCTCTGCTTCTTTCAGAAGAGAATTTACTAGAAGTATTTACAGTGTCTGATTCTTGCTACATGGCATTAATAAATTTGAAGAGAGAATATGGAAGGAGGATTATTTTCAGGGGGAGATTCTAGGCCTCTTAGGAATGATCACAAGCAGATCTGTTTGTGAAAGTAACACATGTACAAAATTATAAAGATTCCATGTCTAAACCTATATGAAATAAAACTGCAAAAATCACAAATCATGCTGTCCACATGTTCTTTACTTTTTTTATTTACTGGCCAATGACAAAGGAAGAATTCAAAATGGAAGGTATGTTGGATAAATATGGACATACAGAGCAACCCATGAATAAAATCTGATGAATGCACAAAAACAAATGTGAGACAGACACACTGACACACATTGAGAGACAGACAGTTTCCCCACACAGGGACTAGTTCCCCACATCACCATATTCGGTTACCTTGAAAAGTCTGAACTGAGGATTCTGCTGAGCACGCATCCATGGGATCAGCAGAGCCAGCAGCAGGACTCTCATGCTGTGAGCTTTCCGTCTCCAGCTCTGGGGTTGGGAGGGTGGCGTCTCCTCCTGTTTTTATGAGATGCTCCTGTGGGTCAGTCTCTCCTATGCACCAATCAGTGCTCACCATTGAGTGGTGTTGACTCTTCCCCCACAAAAAAATTCCTGCTTGGCACAGGTGGTCTGGAGGGAATATTCCAGCTCACCAAGCAGATGAGCAGCAAGGCCAACTTGACCTGAGGACATCAACGTTCAACAGGAGAGCAGAGATCTTATCACCGGTTCCACCAACAGAATTATTCATTTTCTCTGACATGGCAGTTGTTACTGAATTGTATGAAGTACAGAATCTTATATTGGAACCACACAAGCGAGACAGCAGATATAAATGACAACTTAGTTTGGAGATTGTAAATAAAATTGGAAAATCTATTTTACACTGCTGGCTTCCTGTCTAACAAGCAGAGAAGGGAGATGATGGGTTTGATAGTAGTCCAGTCAAACACACTCACAGCTCACCTCCACCATATTGAATAAAATACATAGGTAGCAAATGATTAAATCCATAAGTAGTAAACAGTGTATTGGGGGTCTGAAATCATGCTAGTCCTATATTCACTGGACATTATGCAAACACTTTAAGAAGTATTAAGAGAGAGAAAAAACGTTGGGCTCTCTATTTAATGCCCATTATTTCAAGAAGCTGAATGAATCCCCTTTTGAGAGAAGTTGCTTGCTCTCACTCTTTTGCAATCAGGATGATTGCTTTCTGTGCTATGTAAGAAATATTCTCCAAAACAGGATAGAAAACTAGGTTTTAAGTGCCTGACTTGAAATCTGTACATTTCACAAAGTCACTTGAACTAATGAACAATATAGGTGGGTGCAAAATCAGTACCTGCCATCCCATGTCTACATTGTTTAACAGTTTTTCATAATTATATGCATCTGAACCTTTCTGTTCCTATGGATGTGGTTGCTTTTTGAGATAGCTTAGGCTCAGGGTACAGCTATGACTAGAAGTTTATTTGTATTTTTACGGTGGATGTTGATGATTCCAGTAAGTTTATCAAGAAGGGGTTGGATTGACATCCGACTTCTTACAAATTCTTCCTCTTCTCGTGTTCTAGAAGTTCTCAGAATCTCTGAGTGAAGAAGTTGAGCAAAATGCAAAACTAGTCATGTGTTATAATCTTCTAAAATGCAGACTCTGATTTCTCCTTCAGGGGACAACTTCCTGGAATGACTGCAGTGACTATGGCAAAGCATTTCTTATCTGGGCATTGGTGCAGAATCCCAGGCCAATTTCCCCTGTAGATGGAGGCAAAAAATGGCCTCATAATGACACCACCACTGTCTCCTCCTTCCTTCTTGCTTGTCTTCTGATTTCCAGAGGAGAAACTCAAGTGACATGCATCTCTATTGGAAAATGATGGTGATGGGCACTGAACTAGCCAAGGCATATATTTCCTGCTCAAAGTCCACCAATCTGTGTTAATTTCTAGAATCTTCAGGATCAGGTCGCTTTCCCTCCCAGCCTCCATCTCAGTCCACTGCCATCTTCCTCCCCCCTCCAGGACTCCACATTTTCTTCCTAGTAGATAGGGAACCCAAGTTCTCAGGAAGCTTCATCAATTCCCTTCAGTCACAATGAAGGAGACTTGCTTTCTTTCCCCAGGATTTCAGCCCCATGAAAACCTGTTGGTCAGTTGGATTTCACCTTGGTTCTCTCTCTTTTCTTCCTTCCTTCCAGCCAGGATAGAGAGAGAATCCTGGTGATGATGATACAATCCTGGACCCAGAGGCATGGTCAGGGGTAATAGTGGAACCTTTATTTGAGTTGAGGCGAGAGAGCAATCTTGAGGAGAGGTTTTCAAGATTTCCACAGCCTGTGTGTACCTGCAAGTTGTGGCCTGGGTCTCAGGGTGTCTTCCAATCACTATGGGTATATGTTTTCTGGGGATCAGTGGAAGGGACCTGATTGAGTAAGGTGGGTAACAAGGACAGTGGTAATACCTGCCTGTCAGGGTCAAAAGGCAAGTGCTTCCACTTGAAGTCATATTCCTCCAACCTCCCTTCCTCATTTTTTCTCCAGGAGTCCTAAGAAAATCTGATCATGAGGCTTCTATACTAGTGGATATGAGTACTAAGTTGAACTCTATCTTTCTATCTATCTATCTATCTATCCATCTATCTATCTATCATTCATCTATCTATCTATCTATCTATCTATCTATCTATCTATCTATCTATCTATCTATCTATCTATCTATCTATCTATCTATCTACCTATCAATCAATCTATCTATCTATCTATCTATTCATCCATCCATCTGTCCATCTATCTGCCTATCTGTCTGTCTGCCTCTCTATCTGCCTATCTATCAGCCCGTTTGCTTATCTATCTATCTATCTATCTATCTATCTATCTATCTATCTATCTATCTATCTATCTATCTATCTATCTATCTAGTGTGAGTTGATTTTTCCACACATAAGGATTCCCACTACAATAACTACCAAGGGGTGATGAAGATCATGTTGAAATCACATGACCATGAGTGGGTCAAGGTTCAAAACCAACATCAGCCTTTTCATAAAATCCTCCATGAAATCTCACACCAGCCTCCACAAAATGCACATTTACCTCAGTACTTCTGTGATTTTTGAAACAATCCAAACTGTCATGTGGGATCACAACAGGCCAAGTGGGAAGACACTGTGGAAGAAGTGGGGGAGGGAGCCCTAGTGTAACTCCTCTACACACCTATCCATTCATTTGGGGAAAATAGATTCCCAGAAGGTGGAAGAGATTTTCTCAGGAATATGGGGCTGTGCAAGGCAAGGAGGTAGATGAATGTGTGTGTTTCCTGCCTGTGTGTCCTGCAGTGTGTCGAATGAAAACTGTCCTCCTTGGGCTATGATGACAGGCCTCTAGAAAACAGGTATATGAGCATATCTTGTTAAAATCCACTGGGATTTCATCAACACTGTGTCACTTTTATTATTGACCTGACTTCTGCCTATATTCCCATATCCATATTTGGCAGGAGATTCTTGCTATTCAGGCCAAGGACATGCCTGTAACTCCAGCTGTTTGAATAGTGAAGATGTGTGGCAATCATGGTTCAAACCCAAGCAGGTAGGAAAGTCCTGGAGACCTTTCATCCAGCCGACCACACAAAGGACACAGGTGCAAATGTGGATCAAGCAATAGGGTGTTAGCAGGGAGAAAAATAACATCTAAGACACAGCAGCCCACCCCTGAGTCCAAGTCCCAGGACATGTCCTAAATAAAAGGAATGTATTAACTCAGTGTCTTTCTCTGACCCTTAGAGAAACAGTAACTTCTCTAGATGTTTCCTAGGACATTCTTTACCAGACACTCCTATGGACTGATCACATTCCTCAAGTGACAGTTGAAAGGAAATGCACCTGGGGACATTAAAGCTCTAGTCATGGGATGAAGAGCACAGTCAAACCCAGGTAACAGAGTCTGAAGTAAATATCTTATTGGCAGAAGTGGAGGAGCTGGCCCTTAATAAGTTCCAGGTAAGACCATGTTTATAGAACTACTTCCAATGACCAACTTTGTTGCTTTCATTGGAGTACAGTGGCTGGTTTTAAAGATTTGTTGATCGAAAACTATGGTTTGAAACCAGCCAGGAAATGGAAAGGTCCCTGTGAGATTGTCATCTCTAATCAGCCAGCAGAGTGCTGGAAAAGGAGAGTTGCTTTGGGCCTGAAAGTGGCAGAGTGCTAGCCTTGAGCTGGAGAGCTGAAGGACAGTGCTCAAGCCCTGAGTTCAAGTCCAGGGACCAACCAAGTAAAATGCCAATGGTGCATTTATTCCAGCATGGAGAAAGGCATTCCAGGGACCCTGGCAATGATGGAGCATCCAGAGACAGTCACAAGCCACTACTGGGATGCCAGAGATGGTGTCAGATCCTAGAATCACTTGGCCCTTCAAAAATTGATCAGAGCCTGGAGGTCACAGGAAGGTAGTTTGTAAGCCTGCCTTTCCAATGCCCATGTTTGTCTATTTTGTAACTGGGCAGGAACTTGTCAGTCATCTATGATAACAGGTAGTGAAAAGCTAACATTATAAAATATGGGGGAGAGCTTAAATCCCAAACCCCCTATATCTGCTCAAGTCTGAATTGGCAGTGACTTTTAGGGTGACACTAGCCACATAAATTTATTTGTTCAGTAAAGGAAAAGTTCCGTGGACCTGAGATTATGTCCCTATTTATTATTATTATTATTATTATTATTGTGAAAATACCATACAGAGGGGGATTATGTCCCTCTTGAGATCTGTCTAAAGGCCTGCACAGGTAACTCAGGCATTGTTAGGGTCACTAGAGATCAGCTTTCCTAGTCAGCCAGAAAAATGCTTTACCAAACCAGATTGCTAAACAGGCTACACTGCTATAGCCCAAGAAAAGGTCTGTGCAGTTGTTAAAAATGAAATGCATATAATTTCCCATTTAGAGCAAATAGTGTTCTTAATGACATCTGATCCTGGCAACCCTTGTTAAAAATGGGTAAAGTTAAAGGTTCCTGGCTAGGTAGGGTCAGCAGAAGATGGATCTTTGTCCATCAACTCCCTTAAGATCAAGAGACAAGAGTGATTTCTGGAAAATGAGGCAGGATAAATAAAAAGGAAAAAGCATAAAAAGCAGTGATAACAACTGTACAAGTGTACAAGTATGCACTTGGAAAAAATAATTATAAGTTCAAGCCTAGAAAATCCTGGCCTTATTTTAAAATACCTCTGATTAGTAAAAAGTTGTCACCCTGATAAATTACCCAGGAGGAGCCACTGCCTAAACTTCCTTAAAAGAAACAGTGGGAGTCCAGCCTGGAAAAGCCAGTGTATAGGCAGGAAAATACTGGGAAGTTTCACAAAAATCAGAAATCAGGTAAAACTTCTTTAACCACTTCGTGCAGAAATTGACAGGTAACCCAGCAGGAGGTGTGACAATCTACCCGAGTCACTGCAAGATACTACTGATGCTGCTGATGCTGATGCTGCCCACCGCCTTGGATAAAGTTCAAGGACAGCCTGGCACCATCTGGAGGAGACTACAGCATTATCATCCTGACCACCTCTACTGTGGTTAAAGTGGACTGGACTCCTTCTTTCCTCATTCCATCACCTGCAACTGATTCCTGTGAAAGATTGCTTTGGATCTGCTTAACCTAAGACTTGGGTTGCAGGACATTCTTTCTGTGGGACATAGATTTGTAAACCTTACCCTGCCTGACCTGGGAAAGAAAGTTCAAAGTCCCTTGACTATATGGGTACCAACCATATGGAGCCAACTTTAACTGCTGGAGAATCCTTATGTTATAGACGCAAACAGCCCAGGCACAAATTCAGCCCTCTTATAGAAAAATCAATGATTTGATTTCATGTACATAAGAAAACAAAGGGAAGAATGAAGTCAGGCGGTCAGGTCTAGCCAGCACCATATTTGGCCACATGGTGGATGGTAGAGTCTGGCATCTTGTTTTCATGCTGGGAGAAGGAAATGCCCTCTACCCATCACCTGCTTCTCAGGTAATGGGCAGGCACTTAGCTGATAGGTTATTGAATCTGTCACTCCAGTGCTTGAAACTGGGAATTTCTGTGGCCCCACCCCCTTCCCTGATCCTATTTAGGCCCAGACCAGCCCAGACACTGTGACACCTTGCCACATGTGTCTCTATGACCTTGTCCTGTGTTCCTGTCTTCCTGGCTCATCTCTGGTCATCATGGTCTCCCAATTCAGCTCTTCACTGGAGCTGAATTGATTTGTTGGAATTGTTTTGTGTTCTTTCTTTCCTCTCTGGCCTGTTTCCTAACCCTGTTATGTGTATTTGGTGGGTGCTGCAGGCATTTGTAACAATGGGCAGCCTGCAGACTGCTAACTCTATAGTAAAGACTCCCTTATTCTATCTTCCAAAATGTGGTTTCTGGGATGATTCACCTTACAACAATGGTAGAAATACAGAGTAGAGCCTTCAGGTCTAAGGCACAAAAGAGCAACTCATTTTCCTTCGCAGGAGGAATTCAGTCAGATGCTCAGATAAAGCCAGAAGTGTTGCTGAGGCTCAAGCACTAGCCTGGAGCACAAAGAGGCTCAGGGACAGAGTCCAGGCCCTGAGTTCAAGGCCCAGACCTGCCCAAAACAAGTGGGATGGGGGAGGGAATAGAGATGTTGATTGTGAGAATGCTGGATTGATTCAGACAAAAAAGTCAATGGGCCGAATACTAGTTCTATGCAGATTTCATGGGCTTATATAGGAAAAAAATCACTTAGGAAAGTAATCAGTATGAAGGTAGCTTCAGAATTTGAGACTTCTTTCTCCTCTGTCTTTTGCCTTCTCTTGGGTATTTTGTATTGCTCTGTGTTTGTCTCTTAATATGCTGTATATATATATATATATATATATATATATATATATATATATATGTATATATACAGCATCTTGAGACATTTATACATAAACATATATAACATAAAAATAAAATATATATACTTTATATATTTTATTTATTATATATAATGAAAAGAGCATATAACATTACAAATAAAGAAAGAAATAGATAGATTTTTTTTTTGGGTCTGGTCATGGGGTCTGAACTCTGGACCTGGGCATTGTCCCTCAGCTCTTCAGCTCAAGACTAGTGCTCTACCACTTGAGCCATAGCCCCACTTCTGGCTTTTTTCATTTTGCTTATGTGGTGCTGAGGAATTGAACCCAGGGCCTCATGCATGCAAGGCAAGCACTCTACCACTGAGCCACTTTCCCAGACCCAGAAATAGATAGATATTATAACATGAATATATCATGCATAAAAATTGAACCCAGGGCCTAATGCATGCAAGGCAAGCACTCTACCACTGAGCCACCTTCCCAGCCCCAGAAACAGATAGATATTATAACATGAATATATCATGCATAGTATGTGAATTAAAGTATATATGAGGGTACTATAAGATTTTGAGTACTGTGTTCTATAATGTAAGGAATTGGAGAATGCAAATGTAATTAGGCACACTGGAATTCAGAAGGGTTCATCTTTGCAAAAGTTTATTTTTTCCTGATTGTGTGAGTCTAGTTCCCCAAATCAAAGTAACAATCACTTCCATGCCCCAGCTGGCTCACACTTCTGAGCCTACATCCTCAGGAGGCTGAGACCTGAGCAGGAAGCTTCAAGGGACAGCCAATTCCACAATGTCCAGGAGACTCCCATCTCCCATGAGCCCCAGCGAAGCCACAAGGAGAGCAGAGCATCATTTGTTACTATCCCAGCCTTATTTGGAAATAATCCCTAGTGACAGAACACACACAAAATATTAAGTCCTATTAAGCCAGTGTCAGTGATTTACATGTGAAGTATACACTCATCCAACTGAAGCTGACCACCATGTATAAGAGACTAACTGTGAGTAATTACCACTGGCAACTTACACAATCAACTTCATAATCTTTTCAAATGTATCACTGAAAGGACAGCCATCTGCAAAGACAGAAGGGAAGGGAAGGGAAGGTCAGAGCACCGGCTCCATTTTGCTTCGGACATCTCCTGACTCTGAGCATAGAGAAGTTGGCAGACAGAACAACTCTATGAAGAACACACCCCACTCATCTCTACTCTGATAGGTATTTCCTTAGAGAGGAAAGGGATGGTGACTTACCTTCCTCCAGAACATAGTGGATATGGTCACCCAGAATGCCATTTTCCTCCATGATCTTTCTCAGCACCGAGTTTTCCTTCTCAGTATGGGTGCTGCCCTTCTGTCCTTCCACATTCAGTGGAGAACTACTGAGTTCCTCATGCATCTTCTGAGGTCCTCCATGCTGCTTCCTGATGCAGAATCCCAACATGTCCCCTTGGCCTCCCCCCAGGGACTCTGCCAGGTCCTCATCTGACCACCTCAATCCAATGGCTTCCATCACCACAGTCAAGCCCAGAAGTTCCTGGTGTTGCTGGGTGCAGGTGGAGGTTAGTGACATTTCCCTGTTAAAAGGAGTGACTTTCCCTAGAGTCCTCAACTTCCATCACAGGATTTCTCAGCTTTCCAATCTTTGAATCTGAGGTGACACAAGCACCATTTTCCAAAGCTCGGGCTCTTGGTCCTCAGCTCGGAGGCCCTGACTCATCAATGAACAGTTGTTCCTGGTTCTGGGCCTGTTCTTAGATAGATGCTGACTGCCATTTCTTTCTCCTGTTTCCTCTTCTAGCATTTGGTTTCAGTTTTGGTGGTTGTGGTGGTCCAAGGACTTGAACTCAGGGCTGGGGTGTTGTTCCTAAAGGGTTGAAGACTTGAACTCAGGGCTTGGGTGTTTTTCCTGAAGGGTTGACAGCCTGCCCCCCACTATTGTCCCACACACAAATAGGGCCCCAGGCAGGACTCCAGGTATGGGGGCCCATGCTGATGTGCAGGTGGAGGGACCCAGCGATGCCCACCCTCTTTGGGTGCTTCTGAGATGCCCCAGCTGTCAACCTAATGGCTTCTCCATTCTCCTCTGCCTCCCTGCCCAGATCTCAGAAAGCCCAACTCCACATAGTCTCCCAGCTACTCTATCTCAATAAACACTCTTCACCTGTGGAAGATCGATCGAGTCCAGCCTGTTCTCTTCCCTCCTCCTCCATTGTCCTAACAGCTCCTGAAGTTACTCATATCTAGTCCTCTAACACTTGAGTCAGGGCTCCCTTCTAGCTTTTTGGTTGTTTGGTTAAATAAGAAGAGTCTGAAGGATCTTCCAGCGTAGACTGGCTTTGAACCCCAGTCTCCAGATCTCAGCCTCCTGTGTACCCAAGTTGAGAGGCCCCCAGCACCAGGCTGGCTGCCTTTCCTCAAGATCCACCTTGCCTCTTCTTTTGTAGGAAGGTCAGCACCGCAGGGATCAGCAGAGTACAGCACATGCATGCACCAGCTCCTCCCTGTACACTCAATGTGGATGCGGCTTCTGCTTGTCCTACCTCATAGCCACACATGGCCCTACTTACCTGCCAGCAAAATCACATTTGCTGTCTGTCAACCACGTTGACAATTTTGAATGACGAATACTCCTGTGTTTTTCAACACTTGAATAACATTGTTTCTTGAGTCTACAAATTCAAGACGAACATTTCAAAATTGAGGGCAATCGATGGTGCATAGTGTTCATGTTCATGAGCACAGTTGCTGCTAGGGGGTTGTGTACTTGAAGCACTTCTACAACTCTCTGTGGCAGAGTGGGGTCCAATATAAGGGGAGACAGTCCCACTACAGGTGGGGCAATTCTTGTCCTCTAAAAGTTGTTCAGATTGCCAGTCCCTTTCCAGCCCCCCTCATTGCTGTCACACTAAGAAAGCAGAAACTCTGCCAAGGGACCCTGAATGTCATCCATAGCAACATGGAAGGCTGGGAAACAGAAGGAGTTATGGGGAGGTGAACTGGGCCTGAGCCCTTGCAAGGTTCAACATCTTGTTCATATGAACTCAGTCCTTGGGGGAAGAATGTGTCTAAGAACCACCCCTCATCTGCAAAATCTGTCTACCCACTAGGACACAGAAGTGGAGGGAGATCCGACTTTACCCCAAAGTATTTTATAAACACCATGTTTCTTTTTAATGCATGGAAAAACCATGTTGGCACTCAGAACCAATCCTTTAACATAACAACAACAACAATGACGAACAGAGTAGTTCTTTTATCCTTAACCATCATTGCATACATTTGCACCAGTTATGAAATGTTGGATGATTCAGATGTAATTTGAGAACCTCAGATTACATACAGTCTTAGAATTAATTTCCTATGTCCACTCTTTGGGTGCTCTGCTGATTTATGTATCAGATTTCTGCCCTGGGCAGTTATCACTTTGTTGGGTTTTTTTCCCTCCTTGCTTTAGGAACTCCTTCCTGTGCACAGCTCTAGTGTTTTTCAGAATCACTGCCTCTTCCCTGCGAGTGGTGATTTTTGAAATTTCATTTCTATCTAGGACAGATAATTTGCAAAATCATCCATTCATCCACACTGGTAGGGAGGGAAATGAAAAAATCCATCTGCCAGGGATGAGATCTAAAGTACACCCTGCAGCTTCCTTCCTCCAGGTCACTGGGAGTGTATCCATGCACACACTCATTTGTACGGCTTTCCCCTCCATCTTGTTCTTGCTTTTACTCCTGAACTCTTCAGCTCAAGGCACCCATACTCACCACTAGCTCTTCAATGTAAGCTTGTGAAGATAGCTAATACTTACTGTGAGTGTTTTATCTGGAATTAACTGTGATCTTTATGGAAATCAGACAACATCCAGAGAAAAACTCCCACAACCCCCCCCCAAAGACATACACACCTCCTTCTTTTCAATATTGTTCTCCTTAAATGTGTTTATAATATTTCTTATACTGAGAATTTGTCATATGGAGAATCTTGGTGATTAGATCTATGATGTTAACTCAGTTCTTCAACCTCATTGCTCAGAAGCTAGCTCATAGCTACCATCTTAAAGGTTGTGAAGACTCAAAACCAGGCCAAAGGGTAAAAAAATCTAATGACATATCCTTCCCATTTTACAAGGAAAGCTCCTTCTATCCTGTTCTTTTGTCTATGGTGGATTAGTTAATGTACTGCATGGTGGTTAAGCGACAGACTTCCTAAGAAAAACCAGGCTTGTGATTCCACAGGGCCTTAGATGAGGATTGGGACATCAGAGTCTATGAAAGTAGATTCCTGACAAAGTACAGGTCCTCAGATTCCCCCACCAAATGCAAATACTACCTTGCAATCTTGGCTGCAAAAGAGAAGTTAGGGGCTTCGACCCAGCTGAGGAGCGAGGAGTCATTGGCAGGGCCGACCTCACCGCCGCTCTGGGTCTCCTTGACAGATGGAAAATCTGAAGGAAGAAAAGCACTTACTTTAAGACATAGAATGGTGGCACCAAGAGTTTGAGATGCTTTGGACGGTTTCAAGTGTTCTTCCTGATTTCTGTCCCTTCATTTCTTATATTTCTGCCAGCAAGAGAAGCACTGGTAAGTACCACAAAGCATCCATTTTTTCCTACTGTGGGACACAGTAAAGTTCCTAAGAATTAACAGACAAAGGACATCTGTGAAAGCTTTCACTCCATTTCAGAAGTATGTGGCTGAAGGGACTTGAGATTCCACTAAGTCATGAGGCTTGAACTCTGGGCCTAGGCACTGTTCCTGAACTCTTCAGCTCAAGGCAAGCATTCTACCACTTGAGCCACAGCACACTTCCAGTTTTCTGGTGGTTAATTGGAGATAAGAGTCTCATAGATTTTTCTGGGCTGGATTTAACTGTGATCCTCAGATCTCAGCCTTCTTGAGTAGCTAGGATTACAGGTGTGAGCCACCAGCACCAGGGTCTGTTGAATGTTTTATTTGTATTATGTGAGTCTCATAAATGCAAGGTTTTTAGAACTTCAGCTAGCAAAATGGGAGGAATTTTCCTTGATCATATTGGTGGTACTCACCTGTTTTCTTGTGCAAACTGTGGTATGATCCTCACAAACCGCTCAGAACTCATCTCTATTCGGTTTACAGGTGCCACTGGTAGAGCATTTCTTTTTAACAAGGTAGTTAATCTGCAGTACAGTGAAGTTCAAGATGGAGTCATGCTCACTGGCTGCCACATGGCTCGAGATGTGAGCTGCAAAAACTGCAATAGCAAACTGGGATGGATCTATGAGTTTGCCACTGAAGACAGCCAGCGTTATAAGGAAGGCTGTGTGATCCTGGAACGTGCCCTAGTTTGAGAGAGTGAGGACTTTGAAGAGCATGTACCATCAGATAAGTCTCGAAGAAAAAGAGGTAAATCCATCTTTTGACAGGTTTCCTTCACTGAAAACAAATCTACTTACATACACTGTCACCTTAGCATCAGAGTCGGATTCATGAACTGCGGAACAAGAGGTTGTGAGAATCTAAGATGGAACCTTTCTCTCTCTCTCTCTTTTTAATTTGGTATTTTCCATCCAACAGAAGTGTGTAGAGAATATGATGCACATGCTGTTATTTTTTCCCTTTGTTTACATCTTGAGGCAGAAGAGTCTCTGCAGCTACATGGTAGGCTATGTGAGGAAAAAAATTGGGGCTCTTAGAGTGGGAAAAGTGGGTTTCATGTAAACTTTGATGGAGACTAAGTCAGGAGCATGGTTTTACAACTTATTTGGGCTTCATTTTAAAACTTTTTTAACCCAGTTATTTCACTTGATTTGCTAGCTTCAGAGAAGAGATCCAAATCTGTGCCCAGCGCTAAAGGCTCAATGTTAGTATGGCTTGTGCTGGCCAGTGTGACATATTCTTGTTGGAGATGAACTGTAGCACCAGAGCCCATTTTTTCTTGTCAGTCTTGGCCCAAAGATGTCACCATTCCCAGTTACTTGTCACCACATAATTGGTGTTGATTGGAAATTTTTTTTGAAATGGCGCAGAATTGCTTGGTTGTCTTTTTCCATAGTAATATAAATAAACATAGTAATATAAATAAAGTAATAGTTGGACTAAAAAGAGAAGTCAGGAGTCAGGGCATCAAGACCTGTATTGTGGAAGAGGCACAACTTAACTTGATATAAAGCTGGAGGTGTAATATATCACAATATCTAATTCACAGAAGATTGCGTAGATAGAGTCTCAGTTCTCCATCCTCCAGGATTTGCTCTTCATTATCAGCTGCTAAGGCATAGGTGTGCTATTGAAACACCCCATTGGGCAGGTTAGAGGACAGATCTTCAGACACTCAGGGATTCAAGTAACCTGCTTGCGATGACCTGGAGCGTTCCCTCTCCAGACTCTGAGCTACCAGGCTCTGCTTCTTTTAGATGACAATTTACTGGAAGTATTCAGAGTCTCTGATTCTTAACTGCATTTTATTAATACATTTGAAGAGGGAGAGATTCAGGAGGAAGGTGTATTTTTAGGAGGAGATTCCAGACCTCCATGGAAATCTGTTTGTTAAAGTAACACACACACACACACACACACACACACACACACACACACACAATTATAAAAATTCAATACCTAAGCCTATATGAAATATCACTGCAAAAATCACAAATATGTATCACAAATATATATATGTTCTATATTTACTGTCCAATGAAAATGTAAGAACTCAAAATATAAGAACTGATTGTTGAATAGAGACATATAGAGCAACATATTAATAAAGTGTGATTGATGCACAAAAGCAAATGTGAGACAGACACACTGATACTCAGACAGAAAATTTCCCTACACACACTACTTCCCCAATCACCATATTCAGGTTACCTGATACTGATGCAGTTGAGGATTCTCCTGAGCACATGTCCATGCGAGCAGCAGAGGTAGCAGCAGGACTCTCATGCTGTGGGGCTTTCTGTCTCCTCCATAGTTGGGGAGGGTGGCATCTCCTCCAGGTTTTATGGGACTCTCCTGTGGGTCAGTCTCCCCGATGCACAAATCAGTGCTCACCATCGAGTGGTGTTGACTCTTTCCCCCTCTACCCCCCAAATATCCTGCTTGGCACAGGTGGTCTGGAGGGAATATTCCAGATCACCAGGCAGATGAGCAACAAGAACATGGTGAGCTGAGGACTGTCATGTTTATGGGAACACAGTGACCTGATCAGCACTTCCATGTACACAATTGTTAATTTTCTCTGACTTCGGAGTTAGAGAACTTGATGGAAGGGCAACCCAGTCTCCTTCATTCCTGTTGAAGGTGAAATGGTGATTCTTCCTTGATACTAGGGTTCGTTTAACTCTCAGGTGGGAAAAGTGAAGTCCTGGGGACAGATGGCATCATAATCAGATGGAAGGTTCCAGGCCAGCCCAGCCCATGTGAAAGTCCTGGAGTCTCTTTCCTCCAGCTGACTACCCAAAGGACACAGGTACAGATGTGGCTCAAGCAGTAGGGTGTTATCAGGGAGAAAAATAACATCTAAGACACAGCAGCCCAGCCCTGAGTCCAAGTCCCAGGACATGTTCTAAGTAAAAGTAAAGTATTAACTCAATGTCTTTCTCTGTCCATTAGAGAAACAGTGACTTCTCTAGATGTCTCTTAGAACATTCTTGATCAGACACTCCTATGGACTGACCACATTCCTCAAGTGACAGTTGAAGGAAAATACCCCTGGGGATATTAACTTTCTAACCATGGGATGAAGATCACAGTGAACCCCAGGTGGGAGAGTCAGTAGTCAATACCTATGGACTTTATGGACAGATGTGGAGGTGCTGGCGGAGTGGATGTGTGCTTTTGACAGCATGCACAGATGAGCTTTGCACATAATTTTCTGACCAAGAGCCTAACAGTGATGTGATGGGCAAAAGGCAGAGTGGAGTCTTCAGATCAAAGTCAAAGAATAGTAACTCCTTCTCCTTTAGAGATGAATTACAATCAACTACTCAGAAAAGTCAGAAGTGATGCTCTGTTTTAACTGGTAGAGTGCTAGCCTGGAGCAAAAAGAGACTCAGGGACAGAGTCCAGGCCCTGAGTTCAAGGTCCAGGACTGGCCAAACAAAAGTTGGGAAGTGAGGGATGGAATGGAGATGTTGATAATGAGACGGCTGGAGTGACTCAGATTTTCCAATCCTATTTGAAGCTCTACCCCGTGACCTTCACTTCTCATCTTAGGTTTATTTGTTCGATAAGGAAAGATGATGATTTTTTGGAGAGAGGCTAATTCACAATGTGATCATCAGATCCCTTCCTCCTGAGTCACTGAGATAATAACCAGGAGCCACCAATACCTAGCCTCATGAACACAGTCTTCAGCAACTTGAGAACAGTCACCCAGTCAAAGGGTAGAGTAGAGTGAAATCTCCAGCCAGCCTTGGTCTCAGCTCCTGCTGCGTGGAAAGATAGGGTGGTGTTTGGAAATGTTTAATCCAACAAAATAAGAATCCACCCCATACACCCCCCCCCACCATTGACTGGGGAAGGGGAATCTACAGTACATAAATCTGGAAAATTCCAAATACTATGACATCATGAAAACTAACCCAAAAGAAAGGCTTATGACATCTAAAGGTGAGGACACAGAATCTCTTCAAATGAGTAAATCCCAAGTTCAGAACAGGAAAAATGTCAGAAAATACTGGATTCCTTAGGGATGGAAACCATTTTGTTTTATCACTGTTCAATTAATAGTGATTTTTTTCTCTCAGTCTCAGTCTTAGCCTCCAGGTGTAATCTAATTTTACTTTTCAGGAATGGTTAGGAAAAGAAAGAGTTTTCTGGAAGGAATCAGTCTCAGGAACCTCAGTTGGTCCATTTCCATGCGATCCTCAAATTCATGTCTTGGTGGGGTGTGGATCTGTGTGAATTCTGCCCATCCATTGGGCGCTAGTAGTGCATGTTTTGGATCCACTCGTGTACGGAGGGCATCTGGGATGCTAGTCATGGCCCCAGGAGCACAGATTTTCCCAAGACAGAAATGCATGCATGTGCAATCAGTTTATTAAGTCATTCTGAGAAGTATCAAGATCAGAAGAAGAAGGGATGAAGAAGGAAGTCCAGGGAGAAGCACCCATGGCTTCACCTACAGGGGGAAACACAGATCTGAGGGACCAGGCGACTGTATTTTGGTGGAGGAGATGCTCACCCTGTGGAGAGACTGGCATCCTGCATGCTCCCCATTTCCACCACATCTGTAAAGTTGTCAGGAAAGAAGAAGACAATACATCAGACCCAACACGCACTCCACGGGGGAGCCTCAGACCTGGTCAACATGAGTGGGAAATCCCTCACTGTCAGAGTGGTATTTGTGACCCCAGTGGACACAGGGACAGAGGACACATGATCCTGAGAGTGAGTGCAAGCCAGCCATGATTTTAACTGTGTGTCTGTGTATGTGTATGTATATGTATGTATGTATGTATGTATGTATGTATGTATGTATGTATGTATGTATGTATGTATGTATGTATGTATGTATGTATGTATCTATCTATCTATCTATCTATCTATCTATCTATCTACCTATCTCTCTATCTATCTATTATCCTTCTGTCTATCTACCTGACAGCCTGCCTGCCGGCCTATCTATCTATCTTTCTTTCTTTCTTTCTTTCTTTCTATCATTTATTTTTATCTATCATCCAGCCTGTCTATCCATCTACCTATCCATATTCTCTCTACATCTGTCTTGTATCTACCTGCATATCTATCTATCTTGATATATAAGTAAATGAACACTGGTCCTATGCTTCAAGTGACAGAAAACCACCCTACATATTGTGGTTTAATCTCATGTAACTCCAGAAATAACATGAAACACCCAATAAAGGAAAATGAAATGTATTGATAAGAAGATCAGTTGGAAAGCATGACATTGATCAAGATTGTAAATGGAGGGGGTGGTAGTGATAGGGGAAGAATTCTGGAAGGGGTGACATTGGTTGGGTGAGGGTGAGACAGTTCCAAGGCGTGTTTGTATGGAGATGTGAGCATACATTTGTTTTAATTGTCTTTAAATGGTTGTACAAAGAAGTTCCCATTCTACAAACAGTATATGAATACAAGGTGTCTAATACTGTCATCCATATTTCTTAACCCATCCCTTCTGTGAGCTTACATTTTCCGAGTAACAGACACTAACACGAATCTTATGATAACAACCAGAAAAGCCAACTATCCCACAGATACACTTTTGTCTGACCTTTTGTCTAGTATGTTTCTTTAATTTTATTTGTAGATTTATGGTTTCTTGAGAATCATTCAGTTCCAGGTGACCCTTGTGCTTTAAAGTTTATTTTTGAGAGGGGGACTATCCTTTTATTTTCCTCTATTAACTTTGAGTAGGTTATAGTCTGAAAATGAAATGTGTTTAAAAGTATTGACTTTTTTGTGCATGAAATGAAATAAGGTTGAACTCAGAAAGCCCAGTCAACTATGGTAAAATCCATGTAAAATCAGGACTTCTGTGTATGTGTTTAGTGGAGAATTAGCTCAAAATTGACATTAGACATAGATGATCCATTCTGATTTCACATTTGCTGCCCAAACCCAGCCAGACTTCTTGGGGGTGATGACATCATGAAAACAGGGCATACCCGGTTTCTTTGTTTAATCTCAGTTCCTGACTGACTCTTCCAGAAAAAATACCTTTATGATCATAAAAATACACAGACACCCCATTTGTTGTTCCATTTTTTATAACTTCTTGAAATCAAGAAGAAATCAAGAAGGAAAGCAAGAAGAATAGTAGGAGCCCTCTGATTTTCAGAACTACATGGGAGAAGAAAAAAAAAATCTAACCGGCTCAACTCAGCTCTCTGTTCTGAGATCTGTGGATTGTGGTCCAAGCCAGCCTGGGGGAAAAGCCATAAGACTCTGATTTCCAATGATGAACCACCAGAAAACTGGAAGTGGCACCATATATATATGGCTCAAAGTGGTAGAGCACCAGCCTTGAGTGGAAAAAGGTCAGGGACAGCACCTAGGGTCTGAGTTCAAAGGGATCAAGAAGCATTGTATTCATGATGTAAAGAGATCTTTGGAAATCCTCAAACTAAGGTTTTGAAAGAAGAGGTACCAGCCCTCAGAAAATGACCAGACAGAAAAGACAGAATGAAACAATAAGGTGGAAGGTCTCTGTGGCCAAACTGATGGAGTAGAAGACAGGGCCTCAGAGCAGGAAGAAAGAGCAGATCCAGTGTTAACAAACTTAATTCTCTGATTAAAAGATACAGACTGGGTACTTGGATCTAAATGAAAACCCATCCACCTGTTGTTGACAGGAGACAAATCTGGCCAAAAGGAGCAGATACATCATCGAAATGAAAGGTTGGAATACAACCTTTCAATACAATAGGCTGAAGCAGCAATCCTAAGATCAGATAGAATAGATTTTAGTTTTCTATAAAAGTTCCAGAGACTTCCATGATTTTTTAAAAATTACTTAGGTATTTGTTTATTATATTGCTTTACTCTTTTCTTTACCATTTCCTATAGATTTTAATTACCAATTTCAAATAACATATATAAATATATATTATTTTATATATAAACACTATATGATTTATATATATATACATATATATATATACACACACATATATAATTTGTTTCCATTCTATATACTTCTTGGTAGATCATCCAGGCAAAAATCTCAGCAAAGAAAGCTCAGGCCTAAATAGCTACAGGGGACAACTAGATTTAACCAACATCTACAGAATCTCTCTCACCCAACAGTTTCAGAACAGACGTTCTTCTCAGCACATTCTACAAAATTGGTCATATGTTAGGTCACCAAGCCAATTTGTGAAATTTTTTTAACTGAAATTATTTCTTGCATCCCATACCCGAATGAGCTGGAGAGAGAGAGAGGATATATGAATGGACAGATGGATAGATGGATGCATAGATAGATAGATAGACAGACTGATAGATGGGTAGATGGATACATAGATAAATAGATGATAGATAGATCGACGGCCAGACAGATAGAGGTAGATAGATAGATAGATAGATAGATAGATAGATAGATAGATAGATAGATAGATAGATAGATAGATAGATGATAGATAGACAGTCAGACGGATGGATGGACAGATGGACCCAAGGACGGATGGATACATAGACCTCATTTTCTTTATCCATTCATCCACAGAGGGGCTTCTGGGTTGGTTTCCTATCTTAGCTATGGCGAATGATTTTCTGAGGTCAGTGCTCTGTAAGACGGTTCTCCCTTCCTCTTTGTGGATGTGCACACACAACACTGGCAAACGTCCTCATCCCAAGTCAACTGAGCAAACATAACTCCCATATTGACCCAAGGATTTTTTTTGTTTGGACAGATTAAATAAAGAAAATCCGTTCATTTGCTCTCTGAACTTTTCAGAAAACTTGGCTACCAACACAGTGCACACATTTTCATCAGCTTCTGGTCCTTTCCAGAAACAGGTCACTAACATGGTGAGGGTCTACTGCTCTGTCCCCACTTTTGACATTGAATTTCTTGAAATAAGCTACTCAAAAAAAGCCAGAAGTGGCACTGTGGCTCAAGTGGTCGAGCACCCAGCCTGAAGTTCAAAGAAGTTCAGGGAGCAGTGGCCTATGCCCTGAGTTCAAGACCCACAACCAACAAAAACAACAAAAATGAAAACAAATAACAACCTCTTGTTTCCATTACTTGGAGTTCATTTCAATAAGCATCATTTTATCTGCTCATAGCTACTGAATCCTTGTGATCCTACTCCTAAGAATCTCCTTTGGGCTCACTGGCTAACTGTTTAGTGTGTGTCCTTTTTAATTCATCATGTCCAATGGTAATTCTTTCCCAGTCTTTTACTATCCATTGGGTTTACTGGTAGATTTTTAGTCACACTCTAATGATTGCATATGAGGGAAACCATGTGACCTGTGTTTCTTCAGCTCTGGCTCAATTTTCTCCAAGTCTTTCCATGTTGTTATTAATGAGATAGCATCATTCTTTCTGATGGATAGATAGCATCCTCTTGTGTCTCCATACCACAATTTTCTTGATCCATGCATCTACTGAGGGGCAGCTGAGTTAATGCTACATCTTTGCTATGATAAATGACAGTGAACATGGTTGTGCTGGTAGCTTTGGCAGGGCCTGGTTTGTGGTCATTTAGATAAATGCCCAGGAATGGGATGGCTGGGTCATAAGCAAAGGTGTTTACTCTTATATAATATTTTAAGGAATCACCTCTCTCTCTATTTTGTTAGTCCTGGGGCTTGAACTCAGGGACTAGGCACTGTTCCCAGAGCTTCTTTTTGCTCAAGAATGAGCACTCTACCACTTGAGCCACAGCTCCACTTCTAGCTTTTTTTCTGTCCATGTGATATACTGAGGAATTGAACTCAGGGCTTCATGCATGCTAGGTGAGCCCTCTACCACTAAGCCTCCTTCCTGGCCCAAGAATATCCATCCAATGCCCTAGGAAGACAGGATAAAGTGACAATAGAGTGAAACTCATGTCCACTGGGGGTTGCACGTCTGCTCACTGCTGGTATCAAATATGAGACGGTTGATAGTGTGCTCACAGATACATCGCCCACCATGGAAACTTTCCATTTTCAAGCTGATGGTTTGATAGTCAGGCAGAATGAGATGTAAGCAACATTCAAAACCTAGGGAAATCATTTCAGGAGACCAACAGGTAAGGGAAGGAAAGGAGAGAGAAGTGTTGCTTGCTCCTCAGCGTGAAGAAGTGCCCTCAGGACACCATGTGGAGCCAAGAGTTTGAAAAGGTCAACTGTCAAATGGATGAGTCCTTGGATGGATATCCTGGTTGTTTGCTCTCCGTTGACTTGGAATTAATATGTTCACCATACATTAGTTTCTATCTACAAGCAGGAGCCAAAAGAAAAAAAAACTTTTAATAATACTTTCTTCAATCAAGAGTAGAAGTTAAGAGAAATTAAAACTATAAATAAATAACAAAGGAAAAAAGTTGTTTGCTTCTTTTTTTTTTTTTTTCAAGAAAAATTTTTGGGCTGAGATGAGCAGGTCAGATTTCTTCTCTTCCCATGCAGTTCTGAGAAATCAGATTTCCTGGAGAAATGTAAACTTCAAGGATGACAAATAGTGAAGTTTAAACCATGATCAAAAAGATATAAAAAAAAAAACAATGGAGCAACAAATGGTATGTGGGGGGAGGGTGCCTTTGTGTGTTTTGGAGATTTTTTCTTGTTGGTTGTGGGGCTTGAACTCTGGTCCTGAGCGCTGTCCCTCAGCTCTTCAGCTCAAGGCTAGTGCTCTACCACTTCAGCTACAGCACCATTTCCAGTTTTCTTGTGATTTATTGGAGATAAGAGTTTCACAGTCTTTCTTGCCTGGGCTGGCTTTGAACCTTGATCCTCAGATCTCAGCCTTTTGAGTAGCTAGGATTACAGGTGTGAGCCAATGGCGCTTTTTTGGGGGGGGAGGGAGTCCGGTCGTGGGGCCTGAACTTTGGGCCTGGGCGCTGTCCCTCAGCTCTTCAGCTCAAGGCTAGCGCTCTACCACTTGAGCCACAGCTCCACTTCTGGCTTTTTTTTCTGCTTATGTGGTGCTGAGGAATCAAACCCAGGGCCTCATGCATGCAAGGCAAGCACTCTACCACTGAGCCACCTTCCCAGCCTGACTGGCTTTTTAATGACCATAAAAAAGTATATATTTTTTTTTCTGGAAGAGTCACTCAGGAACCCGGATTAAAGAAGGAAGCCAGGAAGGGGAAAAACAAGTCGTTTTAATAGGGATACAGGTGGACCCATTGCAACAATGAGAAGCACAAGTCGTTATGTCGAAAACGAACTTTACAACTTTGGTGGGGGGGGCGGGGAGGATGGGAAGGGATGGGAAGGGGAAACAAAGGAGGAGGCTACAATGCTTGATAAGAAATGTACTCATTATCTTGCCCATGTAATTGTAACCCCTCTGTACAGTATTTTCACAATAAAAAAATTAAAATTAAAAAAAAAGAAGGAAGCCGGATATGTCCTGTTTTCACGAGGTCATCACCTCCCAACAAGTCTGGCTGGGTTTGGGCAGCAAATCTGAGATCATAATGTATCATTTAATTTGAGCTAATTCTCCACTGAACACACACACAGAAGATCTGATTTCACATGGAGTTCATCATGGGTGACTGGGCTTCCCTACTGAGTTCAACGTTATTTCTAACCATTGAATAAGAAATCACAGCAACCACTGGGGGTGTTAGCTGCATAACCACTAGGCTGGATAATTGCACAAAGGAAATCATTTTTGTACAACTGAATTTTCTCTTGATTCTAATCTGATTAATGAAGTAGAAGCTTAGACAGCATGCACAAGCCAAGCAGGATATTTGGGGGACGGGATCCCCAACAGCTGGGAAAGCCATTGGTTCATTTCTGAATCTTTCCCACAACACAACAGTATGAAAAGAGAAATGGGTTCACATTCCCACCAGGGCTGACCTACTCTGGAGCAGTAGCAGCAGTAGGAGGGGGAGGAAGACCAGCACCTGGTGCAGGATGAAGTTTCTGTTGCTTTCTTCTCTGTGGCCTGATTTATGCCAAGCCAAGGGATTTCTGAGCCAACCAGGTACCATGGATACCATGATCTGGGGGAAGGAGTGTGTGTGTGTGTGTGTGTGTGTGTGTGTGTATGTGTGTGTGTGTGTGTGTGTGTGTGTGTGTGTGTGTGACTGTCAGAGCTTATGAACCAGTGAGTCTCTTCTTAAAAATATCGCCCTTAACTATACCATTCTATCACCATTGGACAATAAATGGTCAAGTAGCACTGACCAGGAAGACAGATGATTTGGGATTGGCATGGTATCTGTTGAAACAGAATATTTTTTTTTTGAAATTTGGTGTTGACCTTTTGTTTTCATTTTCTCTGTCTGTCTGTCTATTTAACTATCTATCTATCTATCTACCTACCTACCTACCTACCTACCTACCTACCTACCTATCATCTATCTACCTATCTATGTCTTATCTATCTATATTTATTTTTGCCAGTCCTGGAGCTTGAACTCAGGGCGTGGGTATTGTCCCTGAACCTCTTCGTGCTCAAGGCCAGTGCTGTACCAATTTGAGTCACAGATCCATTCCTGGCCCTTTTTTTCTGAGCAGATTATTGGAGATAAGAGGCTCACAGACTTTCTTGCCAGGCACTGGCTTTGACCCACCATCCTCAGATCTCCCCATCCCGAGTCACATGGATGACAAGTGTGAGCCTGACAGGTGGTCAGCTGAATCATTGTAGCTGAGGCAGGTGTACAAAGGGGTTGCAATTCAACATTGTCTTTTGCTAGTACAAACAGTACTCTGTGTCATCATTCCCCACAGACATCTCCTCTCCCTTTTCCTCCGATCCTGTGCATTCTGTCTGCTCTTCTCCCTGCCATACTTATCCATTTTATTCCATTCTGTTGCTCTCAGAGGGACTTATTTGAATCTTCACAGCAGATTCTAGTAGCTCAGAGACCACAGATGGACCATTCCAGGTGATCTGAAGCAGACTCCAGGAACACCACTAGTGTTGGGGAATGGGGCATGGAAGGAGAAAACTTCATTCAGGGCCTTGGGTCACCTACGCCATCACAGCTGACCACGTGAAGATTGTGGAAGGCAGAAAACTGAGAAGTCTTTTCTGTCACCTGAGCTGCAGTGGAGCATGTGACGACATAGTCCTGGACTTCTATGTCAAGTGAGTAAACGTTTTTTACAAAACACAGGCACATTCATGCCTGCCAGATTTGCATGTGCAAAGACACTAAATGTACCGGGTCTGAGCCTCCGCCTCCCGTGTCTGGATATACAGGCTCCTCAATGGCATCCACAGAACTCACTGAACACCTGGGTTGAACACCGTGCCTGGTTTTGCAGAAAGGCTCTCATGGGTTGGCAGCAAGGAGTGAATTATGACTAAGTCAGCCCAGCCCCCCCCCCCACAAAAGAATACAAATGTATGAAACCTTCCTCTCCAATCAAACAGCAAAAAGTCAGAAGTAGAGCTATGGCTCAGGTGGTGCAGTGTTACCTTTGAAAAACAACAACAACAAAAAAAAACTCAGTGATCTCACCCAGGATCTGAATTTCAAGTCCCAGAACCAGAAATAATACTAATAATAGTAATAATAATAATAATAATAATAGGCACAAGAAGGAAAGAATGGAAGTCTTTATATTTTAAGTGTATTCCAGTACAAGATTGACCTCAGGACCTGGGCTTGCGTCTTCACAACTTTTTTTTTCTCTGTCCATCATGGGTCTTGAACCCAGGGCCTGGGCGCTGTCCCTGAGCTCTTCAGCTCTAAGCTAGTGCTCTACCACTTGTGCAACAGTGACACTTCTGGTTTTCTGAGTGCTTTATTGGAGATCAGAGTCTCACAGACTTTCCTTCCCAGGGCTGGCTTCGACATGTTTCTAATGAGGGCTCGAGGAGAGAAATCTGCAGACAAGAGTCCCAGCACCCCATGGTACTGATCACAGTCTGTCTGGGATTGACATGGGTTGATCTGAAATTGGTGGAAATTGAAGGAAGGGAGTTGATGGATCTTGAAATCGATCACAAGTCCAGGAATTGCATTAAAGGCAGTTTTTACTTCCCCCCTCTGGCTGCTACTTCATTCATTTCTATACTAAGTTTACAAATGCATTTAATGGATGGGTTGCCTTGGAATAGTTCCCTAAGTCATGTGTGCCAAATAAGAATTAAAATTAAAATTAAAATTATCAGGAAAGCAAAAATATTCCAGGAAACATAAGTTAACTGCTGGTTGTAACAATTAGATAACAGTTACCACATAATGAAATTTAACTGCTAGTTGCACCAATTCAATAACAGTTAATTTCTTCAATAAGAAGAATGAGGTAGTAAAGGAAGATGGCGGCGCTCTTACTGGTAGCCCCACTATGTGTCTCTGACCAATAAGACAAGATGCGGACATAAAGGGGATCCAAATAGGGACGGATGAAGTAAAACTCTCCCTCTTCGCAGATGACATGATCTTGTATTTAAAGAACCCCATGGACTCCACTCCCAAGTTACTTGAGCTGACCAGAAACTTTGGCAAAGTAGCAGGGTACAATATTAACCCTCAGACATCAATGGCTTTCCTGTATGCCAATAATGAGAAGAGTGCTGCTGAAATTAAGAAAGCAACCCCTTTTATAATAGCCCCACACAAAAATAAAATAAGATTTAACAAAAGAGGTGAAGGATCTCTATGACAAAAACTTAAAAAACCTAAAAAAGGAAATTAAAGGAGAACTAAGCAAGGTCAAAAACCTCCCATGCTCCTAGATTGGGAGGATTAACATCCTGAAAGTGGCAATACTGCCAAAGGTTATCTACAAATTCAATGCGATACCAATCCACATTCCAACCTCATTCTTCAATGAAATAGAAGAAGCAATCCAAAAATTCATATGGAACAATAAAAGACCCCAAATAGCCAAAACAATCCTTAATAGAAAGAACAGCGCTGGAGGAATATTAATTCCAAGCTTCAAACTCTACTACAAAACCACAGTAATCAAAACAGCTTGGTACTGGCACAAGAACAGACCTGAGGACCAATGGAATAGGACTGAAGACCCAGAACTGTAACTTCTCTGTGCAATATATCTATACCTATATATTTATATATCTATATCTATATATGTTATATGTATGTATGTATATGTATATATAATTCTAAGCATCTCACAAGTATGTATGTATATGTATATATAATTCTAAGCATCTCACAAGTAAATACTTTAGTAGAATATCATACAAGTATTCAAAAATGAAAGATATTTCTGGAATATAAATACTCCCAATGCATTAAATGAAAAGGAGACGCTTTTGAACCAATGCACTCAACATGAGCACATTTTAAGGTGATCCACTTTCGCAGCCTCCACCCCCAAACTTATTTAATAATACATCCATATGTATACACACATATTACAGATCTGTACCAATGAAGAGGGCATGACTATTACTGGAAGAAAATGCACATACTTCTCATCAGGGGAGAAGTTAATGTTCATTTGTATATTCTCCACATTTCTGTACCCAAATTGCTTTTATAAGTAAAAAGAAAAGATTGCATCTGTTGCTTTTTCTCAAGTCCAAGGACATGAAGAGGGGCCACACAAAGGGCATGGGAATAGGTTCTGTCCAATGGGACTCCAGCATGGTGTACTGGTGCCCATCCCACTTGAGTCTAGGAATGGAGGGCAGGAGATGCATAGAGAGGAGCCATAGGTGGGACCAAGAGAGGAGCCATAGGTGGGACCAACAGGCCTGGGCTCAGGACAGCACATGGCATGTGCTGACAGAACTCTGGTCTTGCAGGAGAGCCACTTGACCTGATATTTAGTGTGAGATGTTGGGTAGGTCATTTGTCTTTCTAGATTCTAAGTGTCTTCATTTCTTTTTTATTATTGTAAAAATGTTGTACAGAGGGGTTGCGGTTACATGAGTAGGGTAATGAATACATTTCATAGTGAGGATTATCTCCTTCTTTATTTTCCCCCTACCATCACCTTCCTCCTCACCTCCCCAACTCCTCCTGCCCTCCCCACCCCTGACATTGTAAAGTTCATTTTCAATATAGTGTCCTGTACATCTCATCATCACAATGGTTCAGCCTGTATCCTTATTTCAGCATTTTGTTATTTCCCTTCCCCTCTCCAAATTACAAATATATATATATATATTTGTAATATATATTTATATTATTATATAATATATAATATATAATATTATATTATATATCATATAATATTATATATTATATATTATATATTATATACATATTATTATATATAATATATATTTATGTTATGTATATAATTGTGTGTATGTATATATATATACATGTATATATATATATAGATATATATCTATATATATCTATATCTATATCTATATATATATATATATATATATATATATATATATATATATATATATATACAAGGTGGAGAGCACCAGCATCAAATTCATTGAATTTGATGAGGGAAGAACATACACTAGAAACAAAAGACTCACACAATGTATTGTAAGTACATTAAAACACTAGCAAGAAAATTTTTAAAAAACCTTCTTGTGTCCCTGTCTTGGGGTACATTTTGCTTAGCATTATCTCATATGGTCATATGTTCATAGCCTTTGACCTACTCTGCTTGTCTTAGACATGTACTAGTCACTGCAAACAAGGGAAACCATGGGACCTATGTTTCTTTGGGCCTGGCTTACTTCACTTAATATGATTTTTTTCCAAGTCTTTCCATTTCCTAACAAAGAGGCAATGCCATTTTTTCTGACTGAGGCATAGAATTCCATGATATATATACCACATTTTCTTGATTCATTCATCTACTGAGGGGCATCTGGGTTGGCTCGATATCTTAGCTATGGTAAATAATACTGTGATAAACATGGTTGTGTTGGTAGCTTTGGTATGACCTTGTTTGTGATCCTTTGGGCAAATCCCCAAAAGGAGGATTGCTGGGTCATAGGGGAGCTTTATGTGGAGTTTTTTGAGGAACCTCCATACTGCTTTCCAGAGTGGTTCAATAAGTTTACACTCCCACCAACAGCAGTAGGGTTCCCTTTTGGCCACATTCCCTCCAGCATCTGTTCTTATTAGATTTCTTGATTATAGCCATTCTAGTTGGGGTGAGGTGGAATCTCAGCATTGTCTTGAGTTGCATTTCTTTTATGGCTAGAGAGGTTGAGCATTTCTTTATGTGTCTATTGGCATTCTGATTTCCACTTCAGAGAAGTCTCTCTTTAGGTCTTTAGCCCATTTGTTAATGGGGCATTTGTTTGTTTGAGGATTTGTTGTTGGTTAGTTTTTTGAGTTCTAAGTATATTTTAGATATGAGACCCGTTGTATGGCTAGTGAATATCTTCTAGTCCGTGGGCTTTCTGTTGATCTTGCTAGCTATGTCTTTTGCTTTGCAGAAACTCTGCAGTTTCATGAAATCCCATTTGTCCAACCTTTCTTTGATTTGTTGTGCTTCTGGGTCTCTATTAAGAAAATTTTGGCCTGTGCCAAGAAGCACTAGAGTTTCTCTTATTCCTTCCTGTAATGTTTTCATGGTGTCTGCTTTTATTTTGAGGTCTTTGATCCATTTGGAGTTGATTCTGGTTTTTCCACTTGCTGAATTCTGCTTTCATTTCCTTTTCCAGGTTTTTAACTTCTTTTTTTTGGTCGGTCGTGGGGCCTGAACTCTGGGCCTGAGCACTGTCCCTCAGCTCTTCAGCTCAAGGCTAGTGCTCTACCACTTGAGCCATTTTGCCAATCCCAGTTTTCTGAGTGGTTTATTGGAGATAAGAGTCTCACAGACTTGGAAGTTCTTCCACATTCCACTCAAAGCTCTGCCACAACTCCCACCAACACTCATGTCCCAGTTCTAGGTCCTCTATTCTGTTCCATTGGCCAATGTGTCTGTGTTTGTGCCAACACTATGATATTTTTGCTATTATGGTTCTTTTAAATAAAGTCAGATATTATGATATTTTTAACAAGGAACTTGACTTTTAAAGCTGTGCCATTTCTTCAACCAGACCGTTCACTATGTAAATCAAAATAAAAATATTTATTTACTGTATTTATCTACTTTTGCTTTTCCCCCCATTGGTTGTGGGGCTTGCACTCTTCATGAGCTTTTTCACACAAAACTATCACTCTACCACTTTGAGCCACAGCACCACCTCTGATTTCTGGTGGTTAATTGGAGATAAGACTTTCCTTTCTTTCTTTCTTTCTTTCTTTCTTTCTTTCTTTCTTTCTTTCTTTCTTTCTTTCTCTTTCTTTCTTTCTCTTTCTTTCTTTCTTTCTTTCTTTTTCTTTCTTTCTTTCTTTCTTTCTTTCTTTCTTTCTTTCTCTTTCTTTCTTTCTTTCTTTCTTTCTTTCTTTCTTTCTTTCTTTCTTTCTTTCTTTTTTTTTTTTTTTTTTTGATCTGGTCGTGGGGTCTGAACTCTGGGCCTGAGCACTGTCCCTCAGCTCTTCAGTTCAAGGCTAACGCTCTACCACTTGAGCCACAGTGCCATTTCCAGCTTTTATCTGCTTATGTGGTGCTGAGGAATTGAACCCAGAGCCTCATGCATGCGAGGCAAGCGCTCTACCACTGAGCCACCTTCCCAGCCCCCACATCTTTCCTTTCTTTTTTATTTTTTTTCCAGTCATGGGGCCTGAACTCTGGGCTTGGGCACTGTCCCTCAGCTCTTCAGCTCAAGGCTAGTGCTCTACCATTGGAGCCAAGCACCACTTCCAGCTTTTTCTGCTTATGTGGTGCTGAGGAATCAAACCCAGGGCCTCATGCATGCAAGGCAAGCATTCTACCACTGAGCCACCTTCCCAGCCCCCCACATCTTTCCTTTCTGAGCTGGCTTCAAACCACAATCCTCACATGTGAGCCTTCTGAGTAGCTAAGATTGTAAGCATGAGCCACCAGTGCCCAACTTTACTTATTTTTATTAGTATATGCTAATTGTACAAAGATAATGATGTTGGTTATAGATTTCTCATATATAGACTTCAGTGAATTCTGTTTTTTTCATAGTTTTTATCATAAATAAATGTTGAATTTTGTTAAGGGCTTTTTATGTGTCAGTCGAAATGATCTTGTGATTTTTGTTTGTGATAGTACTTATGTGATATGTTGCATTTATTGATTTATGTATGCTGAGCTTTCCTTATATTGCCTTATATTCTTTTTATTTTAATAATTTTTATTGTAAAAAATACTGTACAGAGGGGTTACAGTTATATGAGCAAGGTAATGAGTACATTTCTTAACAAATATCGTTGCCTCCGCCTTTGTTTTTCCCCTACCATCCCTTCCCTCCCACCTGCACAACTACATGCCCCCCCTGCCTAAATTGTAAAGTTCATTTTTCAACATAGTGTCTTGTACATCTCATTGTTACAATGGGTCAACCTGTATCCCTATTTAAGCATTTTGTTATTTTCCCTTCCTCTCCCCAAATTAGAGAAGTGTATATATAAGATGCAGGGCACCTAACCCCTGTATTCACTGTATTTGATGCCTTATATTCTTTATATTCCTTATAATTCCTTATATTCCTTCTATTTCCTTAGATTCCAAATTGTTCATGGTGTATGATCTTTTTAATGTATTGCTGAATTCTGTATTTTAGTGAGCATTTTCCAGAAATGTTCATCAGATTGATCTATAATTCTCTCTTTTTTGTTTGGGTCTCTGTGTAGATTGAGAAAACTGCAACACTGGCTTCATAAATTAGGTTAGTAGTGTCCTTTTCTTTCCTATTTTATTGAAGAGTTTGATGCCTATTGGGATTAATTCTTAGAAGGTCTGATACAGTCCTGGACCTTTGTTTGTATATTCTTTATTACATTTCTTCATTGCATTCTTTATGTCATATCTGTTTAAGTGACTTACATCCTATTGATTGAATTTTGACAAATAAATTATATTTAGAAATTTGTTAATTCTTTTTGGAGTTTCCAGTTTATATAACATGAATTTTCAGTTTTCCAATATGATCTTTTGCATTTCTTTGGTGTTTGTTGTGATATTTATTTATTTTATTATTGTTATTATTTTATTGCTTGAACTCATAGCCTGAGCACTGGCTCTGTGCTCTTTTGCTCAAAGCTAGTGGTTTACCAGATAGAGCCACAGCACCACTTCTAGTTTTCCCGTGGTTAATTGAAGATAAAAGAGTTTCATGGACTTTCCTGCCTGGGATGGCTTTGAACCGAGGTCCTCAGATCGCAGTTTCCTGAGTAGTTAAGATTACAGGAGTGAGCCAAAAACACATGGCTTGTGCATAATTTTAAATCATAATTTTATTAATTTCTTCCTTAAACTTTTTTATTCCTGTACAATAATTCAGGATTTCATTTGCTTTTGTTTTTCTAGAAGTTTGGTGTACATGTTAGTCCATGTATTTGGAAATTTTATGTGGATTTTTTTTGGTAGAGAGTCTAGGCACTTTTAACTACAACTGACATAATGTCCTTTGCTGTTTCTCAGAGATTCTGGTAGTTTGTGTTTTTTATTTTCATTTGATTCCAGAATCATTTGGATTTTTTCTTTTATTTCTTTATTGATCCACTTGTCATTCAAAATGTGTTACTCAATCTTCAAGTGTTTAAATATTTGTAGTATCTTTTTACTAAGCTTAGTTCTTTAATTGTCATACAATAGAATGCAAGGGATTTTTAAATGTTTCTGCATTTACTAAGATTTTTTATGACATAAAATATTATCTATTTTAAAGACTGCTCAATGGACTTCAGAAAAGCATGTGTATATTTCAGCTGCTGTATGAAATACTTGATTGATATTCTTTACATCCATTTTACCTGTGTTATTGTTTAGTTCTGAGTTTTCTTGGTTGATTTTTTCCTTGACTGACCTATCTATTGGTGAAAGTAAGCTACTGAAATTTCTCACTAATATATTTTTGTTGGACAGGGTCTCTGTCTATGTAACCTAGGCTGGCTTAAAAGGTGCTATGTAGCCCATGCTAACCTAGAACTTATGCACATCATGCCTTAGCTTCCCAAGTGCTAGCATTAAACTACCCATTTATTCATTTAATTTGCATTGAGAAGTATTTTTTAATTACCTGACAGATTTCTGATATTGTTCCAGGTGTGGGAATAGCATAATTTAATTTGTCTCTGCTATCCAAACTGAGCTAGTGACTAGACTTGTTGATATTTTTACAATTCTAGCCTAAAACCTGTTTTTCTAATATTTCAATGACTCACTGGGTGAGCAAAAACTAAAGTCAAGCAGTAAAGTTAAATTCTTAGAAGTGTTTGGAGTAGTGTTTCTAAATAAGACAACGTAATGGCTCAAAATACAACAATAGAAAACAGAATTAAAGAGAATCACCAGAAAGCTACAAGTATATCAGGGAGAGAGGAGGGGGAGAGCCAGAATGGAGTTAGAGCACTGGCCTTTGAGAGGTTAACAGTCCTCTGAGTTTTGGATCTTGTCCACAAGGGGGCGCATCTTTCAAACACACACCCACTCCTGCTGTCATCCTCAGCTCACATTCATCTTTCCCTATGCTTTCACCTTTCCTTACAAGAAGTCAAGATTCACTGACTGCAGAGGCTCTGAAAATGAGCTGCTCCCCAGGACCAGTGATTGCACTGCTCTTGTTGTTTGGTGAGTGATATGGCACAAAAATAATTCTTCTGTTGGTGATGCTGACAGAATCTTTAACCATGGTTTCTCTAAGAAAAAGGAGGGTCATGACCAAGCAGACTAAGCTAACTCTTGCTGAATTCTCATATTTTGTTTTCAGGAGGAAGCAATGGAGACTCAGTGACCCAGACACAAGGCCAAGTGGCCGTGTTAGAAGGGGCTTCCCTGACTGTGAACTGCTCCTATGAAACCAAACCCCACCCTATTCCGGTATGTCCAATACACTGAAGAAGGTCCACAGCTCCTTATTAAAGTCTCCAAGGCCAATGAGATAGGAAGCCACAAAGGATTTGAGGCCATGCATGACAAAGAAAGAAGAAAGCCACAGTCCTAGTGTCAGACTTGGCTGTGCTCTGAGAGACACCGTGGCAGAAACTTCAGGAGGAGTTAAGCACAAACAGAGAGAGCAGGGGGCTGGCTGCTGAGCTCCTGCTCTGCGCTAGCTCTGCTTCAGGGAGAGGATCCAGACTGCAATTGTTGCCATCACCGCATCCAGGACTGGAATCACAATAGGAGAACTTGGAATACACATGCCTCACAGAGATGCTTTCACAGTGAGAAGGAAAAACAGTCTGCACCCTAGTTCCCAGACTGGGTGTGAAATCTGTGATTTTAGAATTACAAAACTTGGAGATGAATGAAACGTTTTATCTGTTCATGCTTTTTACTTCTTGGGCTCTGTGGTAACTGGGATTGAATTTGCTCAGCAAGTCCTCTAACATTTGAATCTCATGCCCCAGTCTTCTTGCTTTTAGTTTGTTTTTCAGATAAAGTCTTGAACTTTTTCTGAGGTCATGAACCTACTACCTACACCTTCCAGCTTGTTGGGATTATGGCATGCTCCCCCCCCCACACACACACATACACAACTGGCTTGTGTATGTTCATCCTCTGATAACACTCTATCCTCCTGAACTTGACTAAGGTCACAAGCTTTTGTGTTCAGAGCCACGGCTGAAAGTGTAAATATTACTATCTCCCTCATAAGTTGATGATCTAAAGGAAGTTATTCCAAGAAGGACGAATCATAAAGCTGAGTTTATCCCAATAAATAAGAAGTTGTTAGCAAAAGAAATTGAATTGCTATCCTGGTGTTTTGGAGGTTAGGGTCCTAGTGAGTCACAGCTTCCCTAGTACGTGCCAGGCCAGAAGGGGAAGGAGGTGACCATGGCTACAAGACAGAACGGATGGCAAAGAAAAGAACATACAGATTTCTTGGATTGTCTATTTTAGTCATGACTGTATATCAGTGGTACATTTTTCCTTGTGAGAAGTATTGTTGTCACAAAAAGTGAGAGAGATGGGAGGTATATAATCATTCACTGTCTCACAGAATATAGGGAAATGCTTAGTGACCTATATCTATGTTTCTCTATTATCTATTATCTATTTATCAATCTGCCATGCATCCATCTATCTATATCTATCTATCTATCTATCTATCTATCTATCTATCTATCTATCTATCTATCTATCTTCATTGGCTATAAGGAATTTGGGCCATTTCCATGGTTCTTGGAAGGGTGTTTGGCATTGCAGAAAAGACTTTACAAGTTTAATCCTCACATCCTCAACCATATCTGATGACAGCCATTCCTATGCACCAAACATGATCACAAGTAAAGGCTTCCTCTCTGGACTGGTCTCTGGTTTAGGGGATGGCCTATAAATCTGAGCATGCCATGAGATTTAAGTGGAAAATAGATTCTTGCAAGAATTTTACAGTCATATTTTACTTGGATATCACTGAGTGCATATTAAGAGCATTATCAGATATTCTTTTCTTCAATAACTGGTGACAAAGCAGCCCTCCCTTAGTCTAGCAAACTGATAAACTTCAAGTAGCATCCAGGCACCAGTGGTTCATGTCTGTAATTCTAGCTAGTCAGGAGGTTGAAATGTGAGGATCGCAGTTCAAAGTCAGCCCAACCAGGAAAGTCCATGAGACTCTTATCTCTAATTAACTACCAAAACCAGAAGTAGAATGGTGGCTCCAAGTGATAGAGTGCTAGCCATAAACACAAGAGCCCAGGCCCTGAGTTGAAGCCCTATAACCAATCAAAACAACAGCAACAACTAAAAAAGTATCTTTGGAAAACATATATGTTGCAATATAATTCAGACACCTTTTCATATTGGTGGTTTAAATGTTTAAAACATAAATATAACAATTATTCCATATATATATATGTATATATAACATATACAATATATATACTCACTTTTTGGAGATCATTTTACTACATAGCCCCATGTGACCTCAAAGTCATGACCTTCCTGATCTATTCCTGCCAAGTGCTGTGATTATAAGCATCAGCTGCAACTCTGAGCTCAAGGTGAACATTTTCTTTCTTTCTTTTTTCTTTTTTGTAGGTCATGGGGCCTGAACTCTGGGCCTGAGCACTGTCCCTCAGCTCTTCAGCTCAAGGCTAGCACCCTACCACTTGAGCCAAAGCGCCACTTCCA